>NC_133757.1:20575000-21200000 GCF_036562045.2 Rhinolophus sinicus
ATGCCAGAAAAGCAGGGGAGTTGTCCAGAAGGGCTGGAGATGAGGCTATGAGAGGCTTTGCCAGTACTAGTTGAGAAATCTTAACAAGTTTCAAGGTTATGACAGGGAAAAGAAAATCCACTTCATTGAGTTTGAGGGTTAAAGGAGAGAATTTACAAGGAAACACTAGTGAAACTTAATGGGCTAAATGCACAGGCCTGTTGTCTTTGTTGAAATCGGTACAGTTACTCAATCGGTACATCTCCTCAGACTGGGCATCTTCCGGAACGAAGCCAACCTACAGTTTTGGTTTCTGGAACCAAGTATGTGCTTAGACAGTCTTTGCTGCCTTCAGCCGCCCTTTTCTGTTTCCATGACTCCTAGTTCTGTGCTCTCCCAACAAAGTTTGTACACAGGGGCACATCTAATTCATACTTAAATGTTCATGTCTTAATTTACCTCTTCCCAGGAGTACAATATTTGCATTTAAAAAGGCACCACCAGATGCTTACCAAGTCCAGGCAGCATTGACAATGAGACTGAGGCAGAGCTGACCTATTCTCCAGGGATGACACTAGTGGGTTAATGCATAGATAACAAAGGAGAAAATAGGACTGGTGGTGGGGGGAAGGACTGGAAAAGCAAAAGGAAGAAGAGAGAAAGGAGAGAGAAGGAGAGAGAAAAGAGGTGTGGTGGTGGTGGTGGTGGTGGTGGTGGTGGTGGTGGTCCAGGTGGTGGTGGTGGAGGTGATGGTGGTGGAGGAGGTGGTGGTGGTAGTGTTGGGGAGAAAAGAGAAAAAGACAGATAAGCTTTCAGTGACTAGAGATAGGACTCAATTTCCACGGAAACTGCAGAGCCCAGTGGTCAAACACAATGACTCTGGATTCAGACAGAGCAGAGTTCAAATTTTGGCTTTGCCTTACTCGTTGTGTGACCCTGGGGAAGGTGTGTAACCCCTCGGCTTCATCTGTGAAATGGAAATATCAATAGTTCCTATCTGAAGGAGTATTTTGAGGATCCAATGAAATCACATCTAAATAGTGTGTGACACGTGATAAGCATTTAATAAATCACTGTTCGACCCCTTTTTTCTCCCCTAATTCTTCTCTCCACCCTCCTCCCAAAAATATGTTCATCTGCCCGATGATGTCTGCATTTCCTTCATGACAAGTCAATGCTTTTATTCCCCAAGTCACAACCGCAGAATTAAAGAGCAAATAATGTCTTAGAAATGGTCTTGGTGGCTAACCTTAATGCTATGACTGTGAATGATTGTGTGTACACACACACACACACCCTTCAACCTTCCCAGAATCTCTATCTACAGATTGAGACCCCAGTGCTCAGAGAGCTGAAAGCCACCCTTCAAGGCTAACAATCGGGAGGGTTGGGGATTTCCTAAGAGCATGTTTGGATACATGAGCAGCCTTTTTGGAGAAACCAGGGGGAGCAGCTCCCCAAAGAGGTGAGAACAGTCACAGACAGGGCTACCACTCAGAGGAAGCACCCCACTCTGGAGAAGGATGGACTGGAAAACCCTCAAGAATGGCCCAAGGCCACAGTAGCTGCTGCCAAAGGAAAAGGAGAGTGCCTGAGGTTTGAGTGTGGCCCTCCTGCCCTGCACTCAGAGGCCACAAGCCTTACGCCCATCCAGGCGTCAGAATCAGGAGCACCAAAGGGGACCTCGGAGAGCAGCAGAGCTCTTGGTTCTTGGGGAATTGTTGGAGCTGTGGCAGAGAGAGCAGAGAACTAAATATAGCCTCCAAATAAACATGTGATGACAACCGAGCATCAGGAAGGTGGCAGGGAGGGAGAGCACCTGCCCAGGTCACTGGAAGCCCAGATGAGGCTTCTCCTGCAGAAAACAGGCAGGGCTTTTGCGGTGCTGCTGGGAGCTGCCTCACTGCCCCTTCTCCAACAGGTCCAGCCTCCCTCCTGACACAGTGGGGTCTTTGCCCATGTTGCTTCTTCCCTCCCTAATTGCCTAATTCACTCTCAATCTACCTTCAGATCTGAGGTCTAGCTTGGCCTCCTTCAGGGAGCGTCCCCGACCTCAGGAAGTCCCCTCCCCTATTATTAGAGTGACTGTGTCCCAATTTAGGCCCATGTTCCCAGCCTAATTACTAATAGCACCCTTTTTCACTCTCAGAAGTGTCTCAGTTTGAGCAATAAATTATGTGGTCATATTCTCGTAGGACTTACTTCTTTTTAAAGCGTTATTATAGTTGATTTTACATGTGTTTGGTTAGAGGTTTAATTAATGCCTCTCTTCTCCAGAACACTATAAACCCCAACAGCAAAGGGATCATACCTATTTTTAATTGAACTTTTAATTTTGAGATCATTGTAGACTCATATGCAGAGTAAGAAATAACACAGTACTCTTTACCCAGCACCCCAAGGTAACATCTCACAATACAGAATTGCAATACAATACCACCTGGATACTGACATTGAAACAGTCAAATTACATAATAGTTCCATCATGGCAAAGATCCCCATGGTGCTTTCTATAGCCACACCCACTTCCATTCTATCTCTAACTTCTCCTTAACTCTTGGCAACCACTAACCTGTTCTCTATAGTATAACTTTATCATTTCAATGTTATATAAATGGAATCATTCGGTACATCACCTATTGGGACTGGCTTTTCTCACCCAGGCTATCACCCTGGAGATTAATCCAGGTTGTTACTATTGTCAATAGTTTATTCTTTTTTAATGCTAAATTGTATTCCATGGAATAGATGTGTCAGGGTTTGTTTAACCTACTAAAGAACATCAGAGTTGTTTTCAGTTTGGGGCTATAAGTGAATAAAGCTGCCACAAACATTCAAGCACAGGTTTTCTGTGAATATGTTTCATATTGTATTGCCCAGCAATACAATTGCTCAGCCTTATGGCAGTTGCATGTTTAGTTTTTAACAAACTGCCAAACCGTTTTCCAGAGTATCTATATCATTTTACATTCCCACCAGCAGTGAATCCTCTCTAGCATTTAGTATTATCACTGTTTTTTTAAGTTTTAGCCATTCTAGTAGGTATGTAATGAAATCTCAGTGTGGCTTTCATGTGTATTTCCTTTATGGTTAATGCTGCTAAACATCTTTACGTGTCCTATTTGCCATCCATATATCCTCTTAGGTGAAATCTCTTTGACTCATTTTCTAATTATATTAGTTCAATTTTCTGTTAAGTTTTGAGAATTCTTTATATATTCTAGTTATTAGTCCTTGTTGGATATATGGTTTGAAAATATTTTCTTCCAATTTATAGCTTGTCTTTTCATCCTCTTAACAGGCTCTTTCAAGAGCAGAATTTTTTTCATTGTGATGAGGTTCAATTCATCAATGTTTCCTTTATGGGTTATGTTTTTGGTGTCATCCGCACTTTTTGCTTAGCCCCGAATCTTGAAAATTTTCTCCTGATTTTTTTTCTATAAGTTTTATAGTTTACATTTTATATTTAAGCACATGATGTATGTTGATTTAGTTTTTGTATA
Organism: Rhinolophus sinicus; assembly: GCF_036562045.2. Taxonomy (NCBI): domain Eukaryota; kingdom Metazoa; phylum Chordata; class Mammalia; order Chiroptera; family Rhinolophidae; genus Rhinolophus; species Rhinolophus sinicus. Next base: position 20,578,483 of record NC_133757.1, read on the forward strand.
AGGTATGAGACAAGTTGAGGTTCACTTTTATGGCTATAGAGGTTCAATTGCTCCAGCACCATTTGTTGAAAACCTGTCTTTCCTCCATTCAATTGTTTTCATACCTTCCTCAAAAATAAGTTGGGCATATTCAGATGGTCGGTATCTGAGTTCTCTATTCTGTTCCATTGTGCCTATCTTTCTGCCAAAACCACACCGACTTCTTTATTGTAGCTATATATTAAGCCTTGAAATCAGGTAGAATAATTTCTTCCACTTTATTCCTCTTTTGAAAAATGGCTTTAGCTATTTTAATTCTTTTGATATAAATTTTAGAGTAATCTTGTCTATATTTATAAAATCTTGCTGGGATTTTGATAGAAATTGTATTGAACCTGTACATTGATTTGGGGAGAACTGCCTTCTTTACTATATCATGGATTGGAAGCAATCCATGAACAGCATGTCTCTTCAATTATTTTTATCTCCTCTGATTCTTTAATCAGCATTTTGTAGTTTTTAGCCTATAATTCCCATAGCTGTTTTGTTAGACTTATACCTAAGTATTTCTTGGCGGGGGGGATTATAAATGGTATTATAATTTTAATGTTGGTACCCATGAGTTCATTGCTAGCATGTAGAAATACAATTGATTTTTAAAATTTTTATCTTATATCCTATAGTCTTAGGGTGGGTCTGCTGGTAACAAATCCTGTTAGTTTTTCTTCATCTGAGAATGTCTTCATTTTCCCCTCATTCTTGAAGGATATTTTCACTAGCTATGGGATTCTTGGTTGACAGTTCCTTACTTTCAGCACTTGAAAAATATTATGTCACTTCTGTCTGACTTCCATGGTTTCTGATGAGAAATCCAGTGTCATTTGAATTGTTTTTTCCCTAAAGGTATTGTGGTATTTCTCTCTTGCTGCTTTCAAGATTTTTCTTTGAGTTTATTCTGCTTAGGGTTTGCTCAGCTTCTTGAATATGTAGGTACATTTTTGCCAAATTTGAAAGTTTTTCAATCATTATCCCTTTGAGAACTCTTCTATCTCCATTCTTTCTCTCCTCTCCTGTCAGTCCCAGGACATGAACGAGAAGTCTTTTGTTAGATTCCCACAAGCCCCTAAGACTTTGTTCATTTCTTTCAGTCTATTTTCTCTCTGTCGTTCAGATTGGGTAATTTCTACATTTCTATCTTTGGGTTCCTCTGTCCCTTTATTCTGTTGATTTTATCATTTTAGATTTTTATTTTCAGTTATTTTGTTTTTCAGTTCTAAAATTTCCATTTGGTTCTTTTTTATATCTTCTATTTCCTTGCTGAAACATTCTATATTTTCTTTTGTTTCAAGCATGTTTATAACTGCTTGCTAAAGTATTTTTACAATGACTGCTTTAAAATCTTTGTCAGATAATCCTAACATCTCTGTCATCTCAATGCCGGCATCTACTGATTATCTTTTTACATTTAATTTTAGATTTCCTGGTTTTTGGCATGGCAAGTGGTTTTTGATTGAAACCTGGATATTGTGAGTATTATGGTATGAGACTCTGGATCTTATTTGAACCTCTGCTTTAGCTGGCTTCTTCTGATACTTCCCTGGTAGGAGAAGGGGAAAGGGTGCCACCTTATGATACCCAGTGAATGTATAAATCCACATTCCCTACTTGGCCTCCATTGACACCTGGAGGGTGGTGCTGGGCAAAGGTTGGAGTTCCCTGTCCCCACCAAATCTCTACTGATACTTCTCTGGCTGGGAGGGGTGGGAGTATGTCTCTCTACTGCTTCCCATGTGGCTTTCATTGACACAAAAGGGTGGAGGTGATGGGTGGCTTCGTTACCACTGGGCAGAGGTGAAAGTCCTAACTCCCCTAGGCTTCTTCTAACACCACTTCAGCTGGTGGGGCAGGGGTGCCTCATTACTGCTGGCTGGGGGTGGAAGTGGCTTCTACTGATGGCTGGGGGGAGTCTCATCACCACCAGATGAAAGTCTTGGCTTCCTACATGGCCTTCTCTGACACTACTCTGGCCGAGGGATCGGGTATCTTGTTACAGCCTCATGAGAGTGGAAGTCTAGACTCCACCTCCAGCCTTTGCAGGTATGGATGGGGGTGAGACTGCGGTTCTTCTGCAGTGTTTGGCGAGAGTAGAACTGTTGCTGTCTAAAAGTTCTCTGTCTTGCCTAGCTGCCCGTTTCCTTTTCCTTTGGCTAAAGAGAGCAGGGTTTTCATTGTCTGCGTCCATTGGTATTTCCAGGTTGTTGGCTTCTTCATCTCCCAAGTCTGGGATACACGAGGAAAAGAAAACCTAGGGAACTCACTGCTATGTCATTCCTTGGGTCCCAAGTTTCCTTGCTGATTCGCCATCTTCTTTCCACATTTCAGAGTCTTATGCTTGTTGTACACACAATTTCCAGGGTTTTTTGTTGTGCATAGCAAGAGGAGGAAGGAAAAGTATATCTACTCCGTCTTCCCAAAAGCTAATTATACCAGCTTTTGTTCATCATATTTTCAATACCAAACCCAGTTCATGGCACAGAGTAGTAGATCTTCTGTAAATAGTTGTTCAATGAATGTATAACTACAACTAAATCCAAATTCGCCAGAGTTCAAGTAAGCCCCTCCCACAAGCAAGCTTTTCCATGGTCCTAACACTCTCCCAGGCTGTAGAGGGTTCCCTGAGAAATACTTCATTATCTGCAGTAGGTGCGTCCCTAGAGGGTTATATATCTATACAATTGAGATAATCATAGAATCAACTTTATATGTTATAGCAAGGATTAAATAAGGAATCCATATAAAGTGCTAAGAAACACCTCTGTCAAACGCTCCATAATGCTATTATTGTGCAAAACACTGAATTTTTGTCAGTTGGATTGCATTTCTTTCTGATTTGCTTTATCATTTTAGAGGTGATGTCATTTCATTTCTGATTCATTTTCAACCTGACAATGGTCCCCAATGCTTAGTTTCTCAGCCTCCCTCTCAGCCTTTGTGACAAGCCTACAAATTGACTGACGGTCAGAACAGCCAAGGGTCTTTAGAGTTCATTGAATCTGGCATTCCTTCTTTTGTCCATCCCTTGTATTCCCCCCCTAATTATTCCATCTTATAAACTCACATACTGGTCTCTTTAAATTCTGCATATTTGGAGTTGAGCGTAACGAGCTCTTGCATCCACATGCCACCCCTTATAGAGGTTTTCCATTGGGTACTCATAGGTTGCACAGTTATAATACACCTTTCTTTCTGTTGATAACCATCATCATACTAATAACAATAATTTCTGCTTATGGAGGATTTGTTATATCCAGGGCCCATTTTCAGAGCTTCACCAGCATTTTCTCACTTAATCCTCATGAAAGAACTGGGTTATAGGCCCTCTAATCATCCCCACTTTTCAAGTGAGCAAACTGAGCTTTAAAGAATCAAGTGACTTGCCTAAGGTTATAGGATTACTAAGTGTTGGGGCCGGCATTCCAGCCCAGGCCTGTCTGGGGCCCAGCTCAGGTGCTCTTGGCTGGGAATTGAGGGTCAGCTTCTCCAGCTGCAACAACCACGGCACAAATCAATGTTTCCCCAGGGGCCCCCTTTTCCAGAGGTCAAGCAATTTAAATCCTGAGCAAACCTCATTCATGGAAATCAAAAATTCAAACAGGCTAACAGGAGGAGTTCTGAGTTCTGCTTAATTGACCCACGATAATTATTTCTATTGAATTGTTCTACATCTGGGGATGGGTATTCACTAAGCAGACTGGCCCAGTGGTTCCCTGCAGCACCTTCAATCTGGAGGAAGTTAATTGCATGGAAAGTTCTCATCTAAATCACTGAGTTTCTTATTCCCACCAATTCCTAAAACACACATACAAACACACACACACACAGAGTCTTGCGCCGAAGGGTTTTGCTAGAAGATGGACCTGCCCTTTAGATGAGATGCTGCTTCTGAATGACACCGCTCAAACCATTTCAAGGCTCCTAGTAGCACGGTTATTCGAGACAGCCAAGTAAGGCCCTCTGCACTCCAGAGAGGAGACAGCAAGGAGCAGCATGACCTCTGGACCACGCAGACCAAAGACACCACCACCCCCAACCACCACCACCACCAAAAGAAACAAACCAGAAATAGGATGCAGGGAAAATGTACTCGGCCAAAGTTGCTTTCTTTTCCTCTTTGTAAACACAAGAAGATAAATTGCAGTTTCTGTTAGTAACATAATCACTTTAATTAAAATTTAGGGGGTCAGAAAAGCCAATTCTGAATGTCACCTTTCCAGTGATGTGTGTTAAGCCTGGGAGAATAAAAATATAGCCCTGTAAATAACTGGCATATTATAACTGGAGCTGTGTATGTGTTACAGTCACTTAGAGTTAGAATAGCAATTAAACACTAACCAGGATTCCATTCTCTGCCCTCACTGCCTCTGCCCTCATTTCACACCCAGGTAATAACTGCATGCATTGACTATGGTGGCTTCCCTATCCAAGCAATACCAGCCTCCAAGGCCCTTCTCATATTCTGCCTTCAACTCTTTCCTGAAGATTGTCCCAGAGAAGTCCTCCCACCCTAATCAGCCACTGTGCTTGTTTTCCGCACCAGGCATTTTCCCTTTTAATTGGACTGATTTCAGCTTTGTATTGTAGTATGTCATATACAGCCCTCTAATTGTGTCGTGTTTCCCTAACCAGAGTATAAGCTCTTAGGAGGCACTGAACGTGTCACATTGAAAGCACAGATATTTAGAGCTGGAGGGATCTCAGAGACCATGTTGCCAATGAGAAAATAGGTCACCGAGTTAGTTGGGGGCTGAGCTGGAACTAGAGCTCAATAATTCTAACTCTTAGCTCAGGGGGTTCCAACCCTGCCCTGGTTCAGGGGGAGGTTTTGAATAAGTCCCATCAAGTATAGCCTTTGTCAGGTATGAGGGAGAGGGTGCTAGGGCGAAGTTTCCTTAGACCACCATCACCCCTTTAAGCCCATTCCAGAGGGCTTGTCACATTGAATGGAATGGGACAAGGCAGGTTAGGTGAAGGGCTGAGGAGAGTCTCTGATCCAGAACAGTGTGCTGTGGCTGACAGACGACCAGCCAGCTGCTGTCATTTGGGCTGGGGGGAGGCTCTACTATGTGAAGGACAATGAGAAAGGCCAGGCTGGCCCAACTTCCCTGTAGCTCCTTGATCTGGCAAGGGATAGGGCTTGCATTGAAGACTTCTCCAGCTCCCTCCCTCTCCTGTCCCATCCTAGGTATCTTAGCTCCAGTTCCCCAGAAGCAGACTGAGTGGTTGGTAAAGGTGGTGCTCCCAGAGAAGCGGGAGAAACGGGAGAAGGAGAAGCCAACAAAGGGTACAATTTTATGAACAGTTATGGAGGGTAGCTTCACCCTGACCCTGCAGGAATGAATGCTCTAGAGTATAAGTTACCCCTCAGAGTTGTCCCAGAGGACGGGGAGTTGGGACCTCATGCTCCCAACCTTCAGGCGTCAGCTAAGGACCAACTTGGGAGACATAAGTTCCCAGACCCTTTTATCTTCTCACACGATTGGATAGACTGAGCTCCAGGGGCCCAAGGGTGGATCTCTGAAAAGCAGCCACAGGTTCTAACCATTAGAAGCTCCAGGACACTAAAGGGGTGAGGGGCATACGTGGTAAAAAGGGATCCGAGGACATCTGGGCAAAGCACCAACATCATCTGTGACACTAGGACATCTTTATCTAGTCAACTAGCAGCTTGGAAACTTAAACAAATATCTGTGGCCTTGTTTCCTGGTTTCATAAAGAGGTGACGCCTATCTAGTGATCTGGACCAGATACAGTAGGAAGCAGGCAGGGTTTCCAGGAGGCAAAGACCCTCAGGGCACCAGTAAAGGCCGGTGTTGGTTTAAGGATGAAGGTATCCTGGTCAACAGTTTGAAACCATCTCCCACCATATTTCATATGCACAGGAAGGTTGGGAGTCACTGAGAAGGCAGGCTGACAGACCACCAGAATCTCCCCCAGGTGGCATTTGCCTTGGTACCTCAGAGGCTCTGGAGTATTTTTTTTAAGAATACACATTGGTTTTAAAACGCAGCCCTACAACTAACAAACTATAAGTCCCTGGAAAAATTACTTAACTTGTATGAGCCTCATCATCTGTAGATTTCATCATCTGTAAAAATGGGGAATAAGAATTATCTCATGGATTTGTTGTAAGGAATAAATAAGGTGTGTGTGTGTGTGTGTGTGTGTGTGTGTGTGTGTGAGTGAGAGAGAGAGAGAGAGAGAGAGAGAGAGAGAGAGAATTTATCAAAGGCATTGGATATAGTAAGTGCTTTCAATAGGTTGTATTTTCCAAAGAAAATCACAACACTATCTCCCACTGCACATGCCCCTTCAGAACCTTGACATTTTTCACATCAAGAGGCGGAGTCTATTTGCCCTCCCTCTGAATCTGGGTGGGGCCTGTGACTCACTTGTAACAAATAGAAGGCAATTGGAAGTGATGCAACTGCAGTGGCAAGATCAGAGAAATTGATCGAGCTTCTAGTTGGTTCACTGAGAATCTTGCTTTTGGAGCCCTGGGAATGCCATATTGTAAGGAAACTCTAAACAACTCCCCTGGTGAGAACAGATGGAGAGGTCCTGAGTCCTCGTACATGAAGAGAGAGAGATGCCCGTCATGCCCCAGCTGCTCCGGCCATTGCCCAACCACAACTCAAGCCAGAACTGTTCAGCTAAGTCTTCCCAAATTTCTGATCCACAGAAACAGTGGGAAATAATTAAATGATTGTTTTTGATTGAAACCACTAAGGGGTGCTTTGTTACACAGCAACAGGTTAATTGCAAAGGTGCTTAATAAAAGCTATGGATTACCATTGTTGTTCACCACAGATCTCGGAAATCATCCACAGCCTTGCAGGTTCTGAAATGTGATTTTGTTTGATTGCACTGAGAATGAATCAGCGTCTCAGGGATGGACTCTCACTAAGCGAGGTCACAGAGGACTGACTGATGCACAGCCCAGAATGCCAATCTATTACCACAATAGAATTGCAAGGGGGTTAAACCTTCCATCCTCAGGGCAGATTGTTTCCTTCATGTAAGAAATGTACTTTGTAAAATAAACTATAATCAGATTGTCTAGTGAAAATAAAGTGAGAATAAGGGAAATAAGTTGCCTGACTCCAATGCTTCAGTGGTAGCAGGTCAAGAGAGCACATTGTGTCCATTTCACTGGTAAAAACCCACCAGCTGCCAAGACCTGACAGCCCCGACCTTGGGCCAGGTCGTCATCTCCTCCAATTGGCACTTGGATGGACCCTGACAACATGTGTTCATCTGATTTTCCTTTTTCCAGCTTTAGTACAGATAATTCCTCTTTTTATTAGTACAGCATTTTCTTTAGTCCAGCAGATATTAATAGTGTTCTATAAAAAATATTATGGCTCATAGTGTTCTATGAAAAATGAAAGTCATGTAAGTTCAAGAAATACTTGATTCAGAAAAGTGCACAAGGGTTCATCACTACAGGACTTCTCAGAACCTTGAGTATGTGAATTCATGATGCCAACCACCCACCCAAAGGCAGATATAATAAGACAATGAATCCCTCATACACACATATTTCCCTCAACCACCAGATGACAGTTTATTGAATGCTGTTTTAAAGATAGTTTCAATCAAGTCACGCTGTGAGCCAGGAATCATTCTGACTACTTAAGCTATCTTTATATATGATTTTTCTGACCCATTAAGTTGGTTTTGTAATTGAACTCTCAGAAGTTTCCCCTCATTTTCCTTTCATTCAAACTCTCTTGAAGAGTGCTGGTCTCTTGCCCTTAAGGAGTTCTGGAAGTGAGGGGCGTGTTAGGCTAGAGATTCAAAATACCAGAAATGACTTCAGAGAGAGGCAGCATTTAATGGGGGCTTTGAAGAGAGTGACAGTTCAATAAGCAGAGTTGAAGAAAAGAGCACATCAAGCTGAAGGAGTAGGCTGAGCAGAGGCCTAGAGAGAAGCAAGGAACAGACTATTCAGGAAGTTGGGCGGAGCACATGATGATGGATAAAACTGACAGTGCAGGAAGAATCTAGAATGCCACACTAAAGAGACCAGGCATTAAATGAAGGTGTAGGGACACAGAGACGCACTATAAATGAGTGAGGGTGGCCAGATTCGTCTCAGGAGCTGGGAAAAGAACGATGAAGCTAGTGCTTGGAAAGCCCTGGGAAAGTGAAATATGGGCGGCTACTCAGGAAGCAATGACAATATCCCACAGGAATGTCATCTGATACTCAGAAATATGTGGTGGCTCCATCATCTCCTTATACTTCGTGCAACAGGAGACAAGCTATTAGAACATCTGCTGTTAAGAAAAAAGTACTGAGCTGTGTTCTTCGGGCTCTTTGAAAAATCGTCAGCAGATCATTTCAGGCACGCAACTTCACACAATGACAAAACAAAGAGAAAGCACTCCTCAGTGATAGCACATAAGCGAACCACATAAATCCAGCCCCGCAGATAGACTGGGATTCAGATCAGCTCTCAATACGGGGAGACAGGAGGATACAGCCAGACATTTCCAAAGCTAACAAAGCTCATATAGAATGGTTGATGTCTTGCCTCTTAATCAATACTCTGCTCTGAGCTCTCGCCAACATCACCAGAGGACATCCAGCTCTGTAACCCAGGGGGGCCTCCTTTTCCATGCTCTTCAAACATCCCAGGGTTCTTGTACGTCCTCAGTTTTCAGAGGAAAATCTTATCTTCAGTCCTCACAATTATAATGAGGTGATCCTGGTCTAAAGTAGTCTGAGCATTTGAGGGGGCAGATCCAAGCCTGCGCCCAGAGATGTTCCAACTCAATGACCAAGGGCACAGTATCCAGTCTCCCAGGGATCCACAAGCCACCTCACAGCAGTCCCAAAGTGGGGAGTTGGCATCTTCCCTGACAAGACCCACAAAAGCCACTCTTCCCCTAGTCTCAGCGAATCTCAACACTGCTTCCCCTTCCGCTGCCTCTGCCTCTCCCCTCCAAAAGCCCTGATCTAGCCCTAGGCAGAAACTCAAATACCTAAGAGGACCAGCAGGTGGCGCAAATGAGTGGTACCTGCCAGATGGAAGATGCTGAAATGGAAACTGACTGTCAGTCTGGGTCAGGAAGACAAGAGGGAGGGGTAGGGACTGTGGCTAACCAGAAATGCCTGCTTAATGAAGGGGACAGCACCACTGCTGGAACTGTAAATGTGGAGTCAGTAGTGACTGAGCACTCGATTTCTGGAAAAGCCTAAGATCTGGGTTTGCATGTAGAATCTCTCCATTAAAATTTTTTAACAATCATCAGACTTAAAATGCTGTACTAATACTGTTCCAGCCACACCAGACACATCTCTTCACTCGCGTCGGCCCTGGGCCACTTGTGTGATGCCCAACTGGTCTAACAATCTCCTCTCAAAAGGCACGGGTTTCAAAAACAAAGGAAAAGTCTGCTGTAGTTTGGAAACACAAAACTGCCTGAGGCAAAGGAACTGAAAGTTTTGTCTGTTTTATGTTCTTGGATAGGTTCTTGGAAGCTATGTTGTCGATTGTAACTACAATATGAAACACAAATTGAAATCTCAAGAAGGAACCCTGCCACAACTGTTTACAGAGCAGCTTTGGGTCAGAGTGTCTGTGGGTGGCCGGCCGTAAGGTCACCAGGAGGGAGGATTAGGGGCAGGGCTAACTGATCACATTATTTTGGTTGTGCCAGCTCTTGAAGTATGGAGGGAAATCGCAAGTGAGACCCATCTGATCAGAGAATACATTGACAGCACTCTTCTTCTCTCCCGACATTGCCAGTTTGAAGAGAATCTCTACTCTCCCCACTGCTTCTCTAAGACTTTGTGTACACAAGTCACCCAATTTTCTATTAGCTCTTTTCTCTGCAAAACCCCTGCTTCCTCTTATTTTTTGGTCATGGCTATCCATGGTTGTCCCATGTCCAGAATCAGCAAATATGAGTTTCCTTTTTGTCAAAGTAGAAAGGCTTCAAGTCCTCTTACTGCAATGAAGGAAAGAACTAAGAATAAAACGGTTAATTTTCCACATGAAAACATCCTCAATCTTCGTATCTTACTACTAGTAGTCTGTCACTCATTCGCGTCTTTGGTCTCAGATACATTCCTTTCTTTTGCCCCCAAAAACTACATTTCCCAGGCTTCCTTGGCTTCTGGTTCAGGCAATGAGAGACAATGTTGGGAGACTGAAGGGCAGAAGAGAGGGAGAAGTCAGGGTATTTCTCCCTTTCTTTCTGCTTTGATTGGCATCTCCTCTGTGGTCCAGATCATACCAGGCGGTCTCATGGATCCAGCTCCTGCTGGGCAGCCACCAGTATTCTAACTCAAGCTAGATGGCCCCAGCTCTTTGGATCTGATCACACCATCTCCTCCCTTTATTCCCTATAACTTAGAGCTCGGGAGGCTTTCTGCTTTTCTTAATCTCTGGGTTTCCTCGTGGTCCCCTCTTCAGCTCCCCCAAAACCTTTCTAATCAATTCCTCCTATTAAATTCCTTCTATTGGCCTACCTAGCTTTGTTCCTCTGACTGGATACTGGCTGTATCAAATAGGTCACCTCATCATCAGAACACCAGCCTCAGACTCCTATTCTTAGTTGCATATTGGGGCGGGGGTGGGGGGGGTGATTAGTATCAAAACACTGAGAACTGGGCAGCAATGCATTAACAGGGTATTGTCCTTGAGACCCCAACTCTTTCCAAGGTCACCACAAGCTAGGACCCTGTCTTTTCTAATGTATGTAGTAGTTATGTAATAACAAATTTCCTTTTAGTTCAAAGTGAGAAATCTCCTTTTGTTTAAATGGCAAATGATAGGAAGTCTTGCATTTATTTGCTTCCAGGAAATTCCTAGGATAAAAAGTGAACTGACATGTCTGGAGGAAAAGAAATTGATCAAATACTGAAATCCAGTTCAAATTCCTTACCATTCATGAAAGCACAGGTTGGAGCTAAAGGTCGTAATCCTGAGCTATGCCTCAATTTGGAAATGAAAAATAATTCTGTTTTTCAGAGTAAGTTTTTGTTATTGCTATTTGTCTTTGTTGTATACAATTACTGGTGAAAAACTAATGAGACTAATTAGTTCCTTCAAAAATATGTAATTGAAAAACTTGTCATGATTATGTGTTATTTTTGCCGACCAAGCATCCTTCTCTAATTCTCCTGATAAGGATACTGTGCTTTCCTCTGGAGCAAGTACCAGTGTCTCACTTTCCCACTGTCCTTTATGTAGAGCTGCTTGTACCCCAGGCATCATGGGTAGTCGTGTGACTCAGGTGAGGCCACACAGGGCATCGCATGCTCATAGCCATGGTGATTGATTGGCTCAGGAATGGGCACATGACCTAATCCAAGCCAATCAGGTCAAACAAAGCTAACCCTGGGACTTTTTGATTGAGCAACAAAGCAAGAAGTATTTTATTTTTCTCAGGGCTTAAAGCTGTGAAGATGCAAATGTGGAGCTTCCACCTGGAGAGAAACTACCTCAGAGGGAAGTAAGAGAGAAATGCACTGAGGAGACACAAAGAGAGAATCCAGGTCCTGACAGCAAAATTTGGATCTCTTTATATTGCTGCTCTGAAGTTTGTCTTCAGTTGAAATACACACACACACAATATTTTTTTGGTTTAAGGACATTTGAGTTAGGTTTCTAACCCCCGCAACCAAAAGAATTCTGACTATTATAACTATAACCAGTAAGGCATCATGTTAGGCTCTGTGGAATATCTCAAGATGAGCAAACTCTCAGGTAGTTTAGAGAGGAACAAAGTGGTTCCATTACTTGAAGCAGATGATATAATGGGAACAGGAGATAGAAAGCACAACTACCCAACTTCTATTTTGCCTCCATCATTTTAGGAAAAATAATCTTCATGTGGAGAGAGTAGAACAAATCTTTTTTCAGGGTTCAGAAATCTGAGATAAATGAGGATATGAAAGAAAGCTCTTCACTCCCTCAAATGAGTCTAAATCACTTGTCCCAACTGAGTCACACTGAAGTGTCCCCACAGCACTTATAGATAAGAATGCCACTCCACCGGGATACTCTTTGAAGGACTGTGGGGAATGGGCAAGTAATCTGGACTTTTAAAAATGGATTTTATTATTGACTGTCCAATGAGTTGTAAGTAATCTTCGGACACATTAGAAAAATGTGTTCATTTTTTTTACAATTAAGTATCTTTTGAAGGAACTAATTAGTTCCATTTATTCACCACTGATTGTATAGGACAAAGAGAAACAACAATAACAAAAAACTTAATCGGAAAAAAAGAATAATTTTTAATTTCCAAATGGAAGGATATCTCAAGATTAAGACCTTTAGGTCCAACCTGTACATTCATGAATGGTAGGAATTTGAACTGAATTTTAGTATTTGACCAATTTCTTTTCCCCCAGAACAGCAGCATGGGTTCCAAATGAACAAGTTATACCAAACCACTCCAGTCTCCTTTCCTTAATAAAATTATAAGCTAGGCATAAAAGAGATTGTGACAGACATAATGTATTCAAGTGGTAAAGTAATTAGCACTTTACAAAAACAGTGACCCTTTTTTTTTTCCTGTTTTTGAAAATCTTTGTTTTCAAATGGAGAAACAAGCCACATGATAGTACAGCTATAATGATTAATTGATCAGAGCCAAAGAGTGTTTGATCAATGGAGTAATAAAACCTGGAGGGTGGTCTCCAAGGGACTGCTACGAGGCTCTATTCTATTTAAAACGATTTATCAGTGAGTTTGATACTTATTGATTTTTAAATAATATAAACCTGGGAGAGATTTGTTGATGAAATCAGGGCTTAAAAGATCATAACAGGCTACAATAATTTACTTCAAAAGCAACAAGATGATTTTTAATAAAAAGGTAAAGTTCTACATTTAAAAGACCGGTTACACACCTACAGGATGAAGACCTTGACCACAAAGTACAATATGATGTTATCACTATGTATAATCATGTAGAAGGATATTTCCTGACGTGGGAAAATGTCTATAACATTTTCTTAAGTAGATAAAAACCAATTCACACAATACACACACATATACAGGTACTAACAGAAAATAAAGACTCAAAAGGTAGCAGTGGTTAACTCTCAGTGGTTAACTCTCAGAATATAGGTGATCTTATTTTCCTCCTTGTGTTGTTTCATATTTTACACATTTGCTGCCATTACTTTTTATAATAAAAATGTCATTTTAGCTTAACATGGATCAAAAGTGTAACATGGCATATTTAAACAATAGGAATGCAGTCTTAGGCTGCATACATAGAATTATATTTTCCAGAAGAGAGACACTTTCACTATGCTCTGTACAGGGACAGCCATATCTGGGATAATGAATCAGGTCCTGGATGCCATGTCTTGAGGGGGCACTCTGACAATTTGGAATGCAAATGGGGGTTGGAAAGGTGTGAGTGATCCGAAGGTCAAAATAACTGGTAAGTATGGCCTATAAAGTAAAAACTTAATGGAGACATGCTTGCTCTCTTTATATATATTAAGCATTCTCATATGAAAGGGACAGTAGATTTGTGATGTTATAGATGGCTACAATTTCTTTGACACTCATCCCATTAAGAGATGGAAGTCTAGGTCCCTTCCCTTGGAATATGGATGGTCTCTGTGACTGCTTTGATTGACAGAACATGGAGGAAGTGTCTCTCTGCCAGTTCACAGGCCCAGGCCTTAAGAGAATGGCAATTTCTACTTCCTGTCTTCTGGGGAAGCCAGTGGCCTCGTCTGAAGCATGCCTATACTATGACCACCACACTGTGAGGAAGCCCAAGCTAGCCATGTGCAGAGACCATGTAAAGAGAGAGATGTTTGACCAGTCCCCAGCTGGTCCAGCCTGACTAGCCCAGACACCAGACATGTGCGTGAAGAAGCCTTCAGCGGACTCCTTCTGACTGCAACAGATGAGGGAGGCCATGCAAGTACCACCCAGCTGAGCCCATCAATCCCAGAATCATGAGAGATAATATAAATTGCTACTTTAAGTTACTGAGTTTGGAGATAGTTTGTTCTAGAGCAATAGAAAATTGGAACACTTTTTATAGCTAGCTTGATCTTAATATAAAATTCAGTAGGGGACCACTGAGGGGTTTTTGAGCAAAGAAGACATTATTGCCCTTTATAAGTGTTCTGACAAGACAGTGTAGATGGAAGGGTGTGTGGCATGTGAGACAAGCTCAGGGATGACACCTCAAAGCATCGTAACAAGCTGCTAGATAAAGGGCTACCTGTGAGGCAGGACCAGGCCACAAAGATGACAAAAATCAGCTCCATCCTCAGCGATCCCCACGTGGAAGTGGGACTGAAAGCGGAAACAGGGGACACAAGCAAATATGGGGTGAACTGAAGTATGAACTGAAGTTATAGTCCCTTGGGCTAGTGCATGTATGAGCAAACTGAGGGGCACCTCTCCCTACCTTGCTGGTAGCGTGCTATCCTGGTTTCCTGCTTCTGATCTTGGTACCACCTCAGTTCCCTCTTGGCATGAGCCAGCCGGATATTGGGTCTAACAGACTTCAGGTCCAGACTTTGGATCACTCACACCCTTCCCAACCCCCAAATGGATGGAGTTTAGGGGCCTCACCTACTCAATGCATGAGGGTGAATTTCACCACAAGAATTCTGAGTTCGTGTCTGGGAGGAGAGAAGAAGCCATACTTCCCCAGCATCCGGCCTTAGCACTCCCCAAAGTAGGAATACCAGAACGCTTCCCAGCATTTCTCCAAAAATGTGTGAACTATATATGCTCACGTATCCTTCAGACAAATCCTCCCAGGAAACACCACAAGAGGCTGATGTCCTTCACCACTAGGTCTAATAGTATATCATCCAGCACGCAGCTTCTACTTTAGCTGTGTGTTTGCCAGCATCTATTTGTACAGAACTGGGGGAAACTGCCCATCCCCAACTTTTCTCGTCTGCAAACTGAGGTCTCTGGGTTGAGTAGTCAGGGAGCACTCCCTTGCTGAGTTTTCCCTTCCATGATTTCCTTTTACAATCCCTCCACTAGTGTCACTCCCAGCATTTATTATAACGTGTAAAATGCCTTTTTTTTCCCTCTTTCACTGACTTCTGCTCCACTAGCCCGTAGGTTTGTGAGGACAGATACTCTGTCTTGGTTCATTACTGGGTCCCAGAGCCTCAGATAGTACCTGACACAGTGAAGACGTCCAAAAAATATTCATTAAATAAATGAATAACTGAGGCTTTCTTTTATTTTCCTGTGCTGATCTTTGAGTTGAGGATTTGTTTACTGTATACATCTTTGGTAAACTTCCCACATACATCAAACTCAGAGAAAAGGGAGAAATAATGGAACGGTAAGAAACCAATTATCAAAATTTCAAAGTTTGGGCTTGATACATATTCCCAAATAACTAGGGGATAGCCGCGGTGTGGCAGATTAAAAGTAAATTGTGTTCAAGTGATTAATGTTGCTATCTTCCCAAACACTGTCATTTAATCTCTTTTGACAGGGCACCACCAAGCAGAGAAGAATGATAAGACAACTGTTGTGACTAGGCAAAATATAGGAAAGTTATAATTCTTCTGAGTGCTGGATGTTTGTGTTCTATGGATTCATATTTAAATCAGACTCTGAGCAGATGAAAGGAAGGTACAATAAGTCAGCTTGAAGAGAAAGACAGGCATATTTGCCCCCATGGGAAACAACTGGGCCTGTAGTAGATACCAGGATTTGGGGGTAGGGGGACCAAAACTGGGAGGGAAGGAGCTGTCAGTCTTTGTGCCACTTTCAGACCCACAGTAAGTGCATTTCCATAGGCATATTACAGCTCAGAGGAGCCCTGAAGCTCAAGGTAAAGATTTCCATATGGTGATGAAAATTAGGACCCCTCTGCAGAGGTGTCTGAAAAAAGCCAAGAACCTGGGGAAATGCTTGGAAGCAGCTTGAAGAAAGGAAAGTTCGGTGAGAGGGAGACAGAATGTTTTTGGCTAAAAGTTGCTGCTTGGGGTTGGTGATGCTGTGTTCTTAGCACTGGGTTCTCTGAGCCAGGGTCACAGATAACAGAGGGCTGGGTCTCTTGGCTTTATCATTTATAACCAAAAGAGAAATGCTCCCTTCTTTTACTCGGTCTGCTTTGAAGATCCCACCTGAGTTCCTTTGCAGCTCACGTCTCTGAGGCTCAGCCTCCTTACTACAAATGTGTGGGTCTCTCTTCTGCAGCCTCCTGCTTCAGCTCCTCTGAACAGGTGACTTTCTCCCTGTTTCCCCTCTAGCCTTCACATCTAGTTTACAAATAACCACTGTACGGTGCTTTCCTTAGCTACACACACCCACATACCTGGTCTCACTTGATCTTCACCACAGTCCTTTATGGAATCCAACAAGGAAAGAGAAAAAGCATTAATAACTGGGTACAGTCTCTAAAGCTAGGCAAAGCTGAGTTTGAGTCCTTTCTTGCTTCCTACCTGTGTGACTTCAGCAAAGTAACTAACCTTCCCGTGCCTCAATTTCCTGATCCCAAGATGACTTTCAGCCCAGGCGATGTTAGGGAGTTTGGTGAAGAGCTTAGACTCCAAAGCCTGACTGCCCCGAGGAGAATCTCTACCACTGTCCGGCCATATAACCTTGGGGCAAGTTACTTCACATTTCTGTCCCTCGGTTTCCCCATCTGGAAACTCGAGATAATGATAGTGTCTCTACTGCAGAGGTTTGTTGTGAGGATTAAAGAAGTAAATATATGTGAAACACTTAGACAACAACCTGGCATGTACCAATCACTATTTACTATTTACTACTAGCCTTATTATTTCTTAAACATATTTTTTGTCCTGCTAATAAAATTAATACATCGACATTGTAAAAATCCTGGGAATTCTCTATTTTGCTATTTATACTTAATTATATTTTACTAATAGTTTTAGTAAACACTGCTCCAAAATATTCAGCCAATGTCTTCTCTCTGCAGCACCATCCTCCTCCCTCCAGGCTGCCATAACTACTGAGCCAGAACACATCTGTGTCCTCACAGATGTGGAACACAGAGGCAGCTGCAAATGTCTCCACCCACCATCTTTTCCATCCCCCAATGGCAACACCAACAGCCAACAACCAAGAGAGAAGAAGATTCAAAGTAACGCCAGAAGTTTTTTCTTCGGGGCTGGTTGCCTATGTATGTAACATGAGCTTTTGTTGTCATTTTAATTTGGCCTCTCTGCATTGCCTTCCCTCTGGCAAGTAGCCATTCACCTTCAGAATCAAGGAAAGTGACGAAGTTCCCATAATGTGTGCTGACCCGGAAAAAGAGGGGGAAAATACATATCCCTAACTTTTCCAGAAGGAAGGAGATGTTTTCTTCATGGTTCTCCCCCTTGCAGCCTGACAACACCAGAGACGCCCCGTCTCCTGGAGCCAATAGGATGCCAGGCACCTTCCCCAATGCCAGACGGAGCCAAGTGGTACTTCCAGCCACACTCCTTTGAGCTACAGGGGAATGTTTTTCTTAAGTAGGTCAAGTATGAGGAACCACATAATTTCACATCTAGCCCAGGAGAGCTTTAAGGTGAAAGGGGGCACAGTTAACAATAACAGGAAGGTAGGTAAACCCAGGATGGGTGGCAACTCTAGAAGTGTCCAAGTTTACATACCCCGTCAGGGCCGGTCCTGGGTCCCATATGTATAACTGCTCAGTAGTTGAGGTCTCCTCACGAGAGTTCTCACTCCCAGAGCCAAATCTCCTTTCAGAGATTCAAGTTGACCCACCTTAGTCTTTTCTCCAGGTTTTTACCTATGGTATTACAATGTTCTGGCTAGGGTAGAGCACGTAAATGTTCCTCCAAAACAGAAAAGATGTGCATGCTTCCTCATGAGGGAAGGAAGGAACTTCATTCCAGTACCAAGCCCCCACTTGGCACAGGCTTCACTATTTGTTGAATAAATGGTGTTAAATTAGAGTAGTTATCAAGAGAATAAAAAGAAATAACACTGATTGAGTATTCTCTCTATGACAGGCACAATGCTAAGTGCTTTACACAGCTATACATCCTGTCTCATTTGAGCCTCATAATAACCCTAGGAGATAAAAACATCCACACATAACAGCTGAGGAAATAGAGGCTTACACAGGTTGAACAATTATCCAAGGTCACAGAGCTGGTAAGTGGTAGAGACAAGACTCAAATCCAAATCTTTCTGCCACCGAAGTCTACTCTTTTAACCACTAATAATAACAACAATAACAACAACAAAGATCATGACAATAATAATAAATGCTGTGCCAGGCACACTAAGCATTTTACATGTGTTAATATAATATATATACATAAACCGGGATCTGACAATTATATTTGCAAACTTTGTTGCAATGACGTTGCTAAGCTTTTTTGGTATCAGAGAGATTATTCGTTATGAATGTCTACCACCTGGACAAACAGTTAACCAAGTTTACCATTTGGAAGTGCTAAAAGGCTGCATGAAAAAGTTAGACGACCTGAACTTTCTGCCAACAATTCATCACAACAATGCACCAGCTCACACGGCACTGTCTGTGAGGGAATTTTTAGCCAGTAAACAAATAACTGTATTGGAACACCCTCCCTACTCACCTGATCTGGCCCTCAATGACTTCTTTCTTTACCTGAAGATAAAGCAAATATTGAAAAGAAGACATTCTGATGACATTCAGGACATCAAGGATAATATGACGACAGCTCTGATGGCCATTCTAGAAAGAGTTCCAAAATTGCTTTGAAGGGTGGACTAGGCACTGGCATCCATGCATAGCTTCCCAAGGGGAGTACTTCGAAGGTGACTGTAGTGATATTCAGCAATGAGGTATATAGCACTTTTTCTAGGATGCGTTCGCGAACTTAATTGTCACCCCTCATATTATCACTTAGAGTATTTAGCGTTGTTATGCCCATCTTACAGGCGAAGAAACTAAGGCACAGAGAGGCTAACTGACATGTCCAAGGTCACACAGCTCTTAAAGTGCCGAAGCTGAGACAGACCCGAGCAGTCTAGCTTGCGAGGCTCTGTCCTCCACCACTCCTCCCAGGCCCCTCCACTTGGCTGCTCTATTATCTATGATGAACCAAGACAATATTATTTGGGTAAAACTTTTCTCTGGCAGCACTCTGATGAAATAAGGACCCAGGCAGACACTTTCATCTGACGTAAAACATCTGTATTATGTTATCATCTAGTTTGCCCAAGGCTTCCTAGGAACTGTGAAGTACACAGCAGGAGATGCATGCCTTTGCTCTCTAGGCCCTTAAAGTCCATTCCAGGCTGACACTCTGTAACACTAGCACTGTGCCAGGTCCTTTTCCATCCGCACGCTGCCTTTGACCTGCACAACCATCCTGGGGGGTAAGTATTGTTCTCCCATTTTACAGGTAAAGGAACAATGACTTTCAGAACAGAAATCCCTCAGCTGTTGGCTCTGGCCCCACCTGCCCAGGAATTCTCCCCAGCCTATCCTCGGATCAAGTAGCTTTCCACATAACAGCGGCACTCACACTTAACCTTTTCTTAGTAGTCTGTGTACACAAATACACACACACACACACACACACACACACACACACGAAAAGCCTACCTATTTAAAGACTAAATATAGAACAGATTATTGGATTCAGTGTTTCTTCTAATCCATCCAGGTTCATAAAGTTCCCTTTAGACCAAAATAAGGCTGCCTCACATACAAGTTCTATAAAACATGATGCAAATACTTAGGCAGAAAAATACAACAAGAGCATTTACACCTTACCCAAATGTCTCCCTAGCAGCATCTGGAGGAGGCTCAGAGAGGGCTGAGAACCAAGAAAATATGAGTTTTGGACAATCTATGAGGGTAATATATTCTAATTACTAAATGAACAGGGCAATCTGAGAATATTGGATTCAAATGGATTTTCCTGTTTGCAAACCTACTGCAGAACACAGAATTTAGAAGACTAGACTCATGAACAAACGAACACACACACACAGACCATGAGAGAACAGAGGTTGTGACTTCTGCCTAAAATGTTCAGCAATTGTTGCCATTTCCAGGACAAATCCACTCCCTGTGCCCAGCCGGGTGCTACCCAAGCTCATCATTCATTAAATCAACAACCACTGTGCCTCCAGTGTCTCTTACTTGACCTGCCCTGTGTTGTACATTGAAGATAAGAACAGAAATGTGGTCCCTGCCTTCGAGAAACTTACCACATGACCCTCATGGATTATTTAAGGAAGACATTGGTTGGGATCCATTTGATGAAGTGCACCAAAGCCCACTGGAAATAGCTCAAGGAGGCAAGAGATTTCTTGGCAGGAAAAGCAGCATCTTCAGGAACTCAGGTGCAGGGAACACAGCCAAGCTCCTGTCCATTTGTCCTTCTGTCTGGGACCCCTTGATCTCACTCCCTCATCTCCATTCCTGGGGCTTCTCTCACCTCATCTTTCTCTCTCCACCAGCCCGCCCTTTGCATCCACACAGCAAGTCATGTACAGAGTGGGCAGGGACTCTTGATTTGACAACTAAACCTGCTGCAAAGGAATGAAGAGACTGCCCAAAGGCTAAGAAACACTCCGAGCAACGCAAAATCCCAGCTTCTGAGGGAGGAAAGTGCCACCTTAGGGACTTCTCGTCCCATTTTGTGCCCACTGAGAAGGAGCAGGCTGGCTCATTTTGCAGGGGCTTTGAAGAAGTCCCCAAATCTTATTCTCTTGTGGGGCAAGGACTGTCTGTCATGGGGCCACTTTCCAAAGATATGTTTGAACTTGAGAGATGCCCCACATCTGTGGAGGTCAGAGCTCCCAGGATACAGGAAGGGGAAAAGGCCTCCAAGGCCTCGGCCCCAGAGTCTGCAGGAGAAAACAGAGCCATTTCACAGCTGCCTCGGGTCAGAACTTACTGACTTATAATATTCTCCAATCCACAAGCATCAATGGAGAGGCTACAGCAAGTCTATGCTTGGCACGAAAGGGCCCAGAATTAGGCAACAGTCACAGCCTCAAGGACTCTGAACCCTACCAAAGACCACAGACATGCCCCCTAACCAACCAGAATACAAGGCGAAAAGTGGAACACGCCTCCACACATGGGGAGGAAACTAGACTACATCAAAAGATCACTCCACACAGGCATGTGAGCCTCACACTCTCCCTGACAGAAGTAGGGTTAACCCAAGGTCAGGGAGGCGAAGATATTTGTCCACAGTCACACTGTTGGTTGCAGGATTTGGACCATGCTCCTTCCACAATGCCAGGCAGCTTCTTCCTAGAACAGTGCACTGATGGAAAGAGGTACAGAGGACCCTGAGAACGCAATGAGAAAGGAGTAGCTAAGACTGCACTGGAGAGATTTCCACCAGCCATGTTGGGAGCCTTAGTTTGTAAAATCAAATTACTAATGTACTTTCACAGTCTACAGTGTACAGGGAAATAGAGTTTAAAAGATTTGTTTGAAACAGGCACGATAAGAGATTGACGGTGATGAAGACAGACCCAAGACATACCAAGAGCAAACCCCAAAACAGCATTAAATGAGGCCATTTAGTGTAGAAGCAAACCTCAGCCGGCTGTGCATTACAATGTTACATGGCAGTTAGTGTTCCCAATGATACCTGGATTACCAAGAAATGGATACATTACATCGACATGTCGTCTAAGGTGAATGGACTGTCTGGTAGGGAGTCTTTCTGTTGACTCTGAATCAGTCTCGGGCTCACTGTGTGGTCTTAGAAAAGTCAGGTAACTCCTCTGGACCTCAGTCCTCTCACTGGTGAAAGGAGGGGTGTGGCATCTCTAAAAGTCATTTGTTGCAAACAAAGGATCCTGGAGAGACAAAGTCTCACTTGGGGATGGGGGGTCAACCAAATTCTTCCTTTTGCACCAACCAATTCATATACAGTCATGTATTCCAAAGACACTATATTGCTGCTTCCTCTCTCTGCTCCATTTCCCTAAAAGCCCTTTTTCTCCACAGCAGCTCCACTTTTGCCCAGGTTGTCACTGGTGGTAGCGTGACCATATTTATTTTAAATCAGGGGGTAATTTGCTACTTACGAAAAATGAAAAATTATTAACATGGCAGACTTATTTTTACTTAGTATTTTTAAGGACCCAAGTCATGCAGGTTAGAAGCTGAGCTACTTTTCCCATCTCTAGGCAGCACAGGTCCCTGAATTGCTACAAAAATGAAAACGTGTGGCAGAGAAACCATGGAGGACTCTGGTTTCTATATTGGAGGTTGCCGAGGCTGAGTGCAGGCCTGGACAAGTTGCCTCTGCTGTGCTCGAAGCCTGGCAGTGCTGAGGGTTTGGGGTACGTTTTGTTGCCCTATCTCAGGTTCAAGGGTCAGAGCCAGCCTAGACCAGGGAATGAGATTGAAAGCCTCCAGCCCCCAATTTCGTCCAAGTCCCATACGAGAAATCACAGCATTGGAGGCCCAGTCCTGCCTTGTTCTTTGCACTTCCAGAGCGCACTGTTTAAAACCATCTACATATCCTTGGGGGACACAAGACCTTAATCCATGAATGGTAAACAGATTTTATCTAAACTACTAACTTTGATCAATTGGTAATGACTGCCTGGAGTATTGTGCTGAGAAACATTCTTTAGTTGTTCCCCAGGGTGATATTCAAAATATTTAACTACCCACAGATCAGCACTGACAATGGCTGTAGGGGTGGAGGGGGCTCTGCCAGCCTCCCCACCCTCCCCTAACCCTAACTCCTAGGACCTTCCAGGCCCTGGCTGGTTTGGATGTTAACTCTTCAGTTGCTGAGTCAGGGCGGGGATGCCCAAGGGGTGCCCTCAGCAGCTATTCACCAGCTGATGCAGATGTTCAAACCACCTGATTACAGGTCGAGTATCAGCTCCCCAGTCCCCCAGGTTCATTGTTACTGAGCAGCAATGGATTAGGGTGTCAGCCTTAGATGGGGCAAGGAGGAAACACACAGCACTAAGTGAAGTGTTTTCTCTCCCAGCTGCAGACCTTACCTTCCAAAGGTTCCATATTTCCCTGGCTGGGCCCTGGGACCAGAAGCTCATGTGTTGTAGGCCCTGTGAATCTTGATAGAGAGCCGAGAGGGTGAACGTCAGATATATTCATACTGGACATGTGTACCTTGATTTGTTTTCTACCGTCAGTAACCTGGTGAGGTGAAACCAGAGCACTCATTGGTCACAGTGTAACTTCCCTAGAAGTGACCTTAAGACAGCTAAAAGGACAGAATTGTTTCTATTCTGCTTCAGTTAAAAGTATGGGTAGGATCAAGCTTGCTAGTCTGACAAGATGGCGGCTTTCAGACCCTAGGAGCCCCAGGAAGGCGGTGGAGTTCTCCCAGCCCTTCTTGGGTGCTCACTAATTAGAAGCTATTGCTAAAAATCTTAGGCAGAGGGCAACCCAGGGTTAGCCTGCAGGTTGGGCACCCGGCCTGGCAGGTAGAGCAGATCACTCTCCACCCTTGGAGGACATCTGGGGGCTGGGGTCTGAGTCCCCCTCAAACCACAGTGATTCCAAAACACCTGGGAGTGTGTTAAAATGCAGGTGCATCGGCCCATCCTAAAAGGTTCTGGTTAGGCGGGACCTTCCATTTTAACAACTTTCCAAATGGATTCTATTGCAGGTTGTACCTGACATTTTGAGAAACCTTAGTGGGAATGAGAAGCCAAGAGGCAGACAGCAAGACGGAGGAAGACAGTACAACAGGGACATGGGACCCATTTAGGCTTTCCTAATGGGTGGCCAGATCCTGCATTTGTCAGATCATTAATTAGGTTCATTTACTGATGCCAAGTGACAAGTGGCTGCTAGACACTCATTGGTTCCAATCTCACCGCGGCAGCCGCCTAGATGGAGGCACAACCATCATTCTCATTTTAAGGGGAAGAAACTGAAGCCCAAGTCAGCCCAACTTGAAGGTGTGAAACCAGGATTTGAAACAAGACAGCTTAACTCAAGAGCCACGATACCACCCACCTGTGCTGCCCACGTACGAGAACAATTCTGATGCGTCTGACACAATAGCTCATGTTATCCTCATGGACTAGCTAGACTATAAATACGACTATCAGCTTTATTTCAACTTATAGTATTACTGGTTGAAAATGCAGAACAGAAAATAAAACTGACAGTGCCTAGAAGGGCACATGATAAATTTCATGATAATTAAAACATGACTAAAGTTCACATCTCCTTGACAAAATTTACATTTGCAAAATCAACTCTGAAAAAGAAAACTGAATCTGAAAAAAATAAAATCATTGTGGCAAAAGCCAAAATTTGAAATGGTCCAAAACCAAGAAAACCATACAAACAAAAAAACTAAAACCTGAGTGATGAATCAAATATTTATTGTACTATATATGGAGTAGAATTTCTCATAATAAAAATGGAAATGAAAACCAGAATGATTGGAAATTTTTAGATGCATCAGATAGCAAAAAATGATCAGGCACTGAATTTATTTAATAGAGTTTGCTCCCTAGAATCGTTTTTGACAAAAATTAATGTTTTTATTATTCCAATCAAAATGACTTTATTTATAAACATGGAATCAAAATGTCTTTGGGGGGGTCAAAATAGTAAGGAAGAAGCTTTCAGTCGGTCATACTGGGCTTGGGCAGACATCCTAGGGCCTCGCTCACAATTAGCATTTGTGGAATACTCTGGACACAAAACCATGTGACAATTGGTGGGAGTCGGGCATGTCCACCACATTCCCCCAGGGGTACATGGCTTCCGCTTCCAGGGGAACCCCAGTTGAGAATCATTGCTAAATTGGGAGGTGCACAACATTCCCCAGGAGGGCTGAAAAAAGATGTTTAAGAAACATTGCTTTAAATATTGGGACTGTCTCCTCCCTCCTTGTGTCTCTCTACCCCACCCTCTCTCCCTTGGGTGTTTAAATATCAGAGTTCGGTTTGCCAGAACCGAGATGGTGATCTACACCACCATCTCTCATCTGAACTGCTACAATAGCCTCACCAGGCAGCCTTTCTCCCCTCTGGCCTCCTTACAATCATTCTTCATTCTGCAGTCAGAGAGATGTCTCAAAAAGATAAGTCAAATTATGTTCGTCTGCTTTAAGCCATTCAATGGTTCCATGTTGCACTTAGAATAAAGCATAAAACCCTTATCCTGGTATACAAAGCCCGTTACATTCTGACCCTGCCGACTTCATCAGATATATCAGATATATCTCCCAGCTCTTCCCACTCTTCCCACACTGCCTTTCTTTTGTGCCTCGGATTCCCACCTCGGATCCTTTGCACTGGCAGTTCCCTCTGCCTACAGTGCTCTGCTCCTTGATTTTGTCCTGGTTGGCTCCTTCTTGACTTTCAGGTCACAGCTTAAACGTCATGTCCTTAAATAGGCATTTTCTAATCAACACCCCACCAAACCAACCAACCAGCCACCGTTGTTTCGTCCTGTTTTAATTCTCGGGACCACACTACATCTATCTGTCCTTGTCATATCTGATCCTTACATCATTAAGCTCCAGAAGGACAGGACTGATTTCATCTTGTTAACTACATGTAAGCACGCGCTATATGTTAGTGAATATAGTGAAAGGGTAGACGGATGACTGACTGAGCAAATGAACAAATGAAGTACCTTAAGGTAGTTGAAATTTGAGGAGCCAGCGTGCTAGAGAGCCCAGAGAGAAATGAAGTAAGGAGGAGCTTCCTCTTCTCAACCCAACGTCCTCCTCAAAGCCCCCCTCTCCCTCAGGCAGCCTGCCCGCTCCACAGTGGCTTCACCTTCTCTGAGTTCCCATAGCAATGACTTACATTAGCAAGTAACCCTTCATTCCACAGCAAACGCACATCCCCTTCTGCCACTATATTGCATTATCTTCCACACGATATTGCTCTGCTTCACTGCCCTAGATTGGCTCTCCCCAACGAGGGTCTTCTCCTTGCAGGTTTGGGCTACATTTTTTGTAACCTTCAGCTCCTAGTTGGCACCCAATAAATAGTTCATAAACTGTAGAAGCTCAGGGTTGGAAGTGATCTGAGAAATCACCTCCTGGAAACTGCAGGGTATTGGTGAGAGAGCTGAGACCTAGAGACTTGGAGTGACTCACCCAAGACCAGCACACAGGCATGCTCCTCGAACCCGAACTGTGTTTCCCAAATCATTCTTCAGAACATTCATTAACATATGTTTGATTTAAGTGTCCCTTGATCAAATGCAATGAAACAATCTACACCCAGGTGTTTACCCAGGAAAAATGAAAATATATGTCTAATACAAGCGCTTGTACACAAATATCCACAGCAGTTTAATTCTTAATCACCTAAACCTGGAAATAACCCAAATGTCCATCAACTGGTGGGTGGATTAACAAACAGTGGCTATTACACACAATGGACTAGTACTTGACAAAAAAAAGGAACTCACTGCTAATATACACAACATGACTGAACCTCAAAAACACATTATGCTCAGGGAAAGAAACCAGAGACTACTTACTGTATGATTCTATTTATGAGAAATTCTAGAAAAGGCAAAACTATAGTGATACAAAATCGATCAGTAGTTGCCAAAGGCTGAGAGTTTAGGAAAAAGACCGACCAGAAAGTGTTGTGAGTAAATTTGGGGGCTGGTAGAAGTGTCCTCATTGTACTATTGGTTACCTATGTGGATATATGTACACAAAACTCTCTGAGCTGCACTCTTAACATGAAGGAATTTTATTGAATGTAAATCATACTTCAAGACTAACTTTTTTTTTTTTTAAAGTCAAACCAGTTGTTTTTAAATCACAAGACATTTCAGAACCTTTAATATGCTGATATGCGTTTTAAATCTTCAAGGAGCTATGATGTCCTAGCTTTCTCAAATTCACTTGACAAAGGGTTTAGTCATAAGTTGTACAGAACGCCAGTTAAAATCTCAAGGAAACAGAAATTGCATTAGAGGATTACCAATCTTTAGCATCTTTTTTAAAAACTCAAATACTCTTAAGAAAGGAAGTTCGTTCATCATGACATCTACATGGTATTTAATTTATATATGCAATTGCCTGCAGACTGGAGGACTGGTTTAGCATGAGGATACTGGGTGAAGAAGAGGGTGCTATGAGTAGAAGTGGGAGCTGGAAAACTGGCTGTGGCAGTTTGTCCGTCCATGCATCATTCATCCTGTGAGGCACTCGGCCAAGTGCCAGGGAAATAGTCATGTATGGTCCCGGCCCTCCAGAAACCACACTGCTCAGCCTCTTTTCCATGACTTCCTTCTCTGGCTTCTCATTGTCTTTTCCTAGAGGGAGATCCGTAGGATGGGTTTCTGACATTTGATTCTGGCATATTGCTGCCTTCCTTCAACCAGTGTAGTTACCGGCTCTAACCAGCAGGTCGTCCCAGACTGAAGGAATTCAGCACCTGCCCAGGGAGTTCTGGCAGATGGCAGCAAAAGGAGAGAATCTTCAACCTCATTTAATCTCAAGCCACATTTAGCTTCTCCCCACCCCTCGCTGGGTCTGTCCATTGCTCTGAGTCAGGGAAAAACTAGAGGAGAGAGCATCACAGAGATGGCTGCGTGGGGCAGGCCTGCTGTGTTAAATGGATGAGCCCTGGGCCAGCTAGTTCTGCCCTCTCTGCCTCTTTCCCTTCGCCCTCTCTCATGCCTCCCAAACATGGCCATCTGGCTCTATTCCAGAAACATCCATCTCCAGGAAAGCAGAGCAAAAGCCAAGATTGGGACCCTAGTCTGCCCTTTCCAGAAACAGCTTTTAATTGCTGCACTATGCTGGGTTTTTTGTTGATTGTTTTTTAATAATATTCCCTATGCTGTACTTTACATCCCCGTGGCTATTTTTTTTAATAATTTCTTTTATTTTTAAATTACAGTTGATATACAATATTAAATTACCTTCAGGTGTACAACATAGTGATTAGACATTTATATAACTTACAGAGTGATCACCCCAATAAATCTAGTACCCATCTGACACCGTGCATAGTTATTACAATATTATTGACTATTTTCCTTATGTTATACTTTACATCCCCATGACTATTTTGTAACTTCTTAATCCCTTCACCTTTTCCCCCATGCCTCAACCCCCTCCCATCTGGCAACCATCAAAATATTCTGTATCTGTGAATTTATTTTGTTTATTTTGTTCTTTAGATTCCACGTATAAGTGAAATCATATGGCATTTGTCTTTCTCTGTCTGACATACTCCACTCAGCACAATGCCCTCTAGGTCCATCCATGTTGTTGGAGATGCCAAGATTTCATTCTTTTTTTGGCTGAGTAATATTCCATTGTATGTATGTACCACCTCTTCTTTATCCACTTATCCATTGACAAATACACAAGTGGCCTCCACAGCGTGGCCGTTGTAAACAAGGCTGCAATGAACGAACATATGGATGCACACGTCCCTTCAAAGCAGTGCTTTGCGTTTCTTAAGATAAATACCCAAAAGTATAATTACCTGGTCCTTCTTTGTCACTTCTTACACCCTTTGTTTTAAAGTCTATTTTCTCTGATATAAGTATAGTTATCCCAGGTTTTCGTTTGTTCCCATTTTCATGAAATGTCATTTTTCATCCCTTGCGGTCTCTGTCTTTAGATCTGAAGTGAGTCTCTTGTAGGCAGCACATGTAAGGGTCTTGTTTTCTTATCCATTCTGCATTATACTTTTAAGTTCCTTCCCTGCCCACACCTAGGAAAGGAGGCAGATCCAGATTCTCCTCACCCTTTTCTGTATTTAACTAACTTCCATTGCTTCTGTGAGTGTTGTGTGTACATCAGTCATTGCCCCTAAACCAGCACTTGTCAAGCTTTGGTCTCAAGACCCCTTTGCACTGAAGAATTAAGCCCACCCCTTCCCCCATGAGCTTATGTGGGTTATATCCATTGACATTTACCATTTTACAAATTAAAAGAGGCTTTCTAAAAAGAGATCGATTCATTTAAAAATAATGATGAACTTATTACACCTTAACATAAACTCATAACATGTTAAATTAGGTGTTTTTTAAATGAAAATTAGCTATATTTTCCAAAAAATAATTAGTGAGATGATGGCACTGTTCTGTATGTTTGCAAATCTCTTTAATGTCTGGCTTAATAGAAGGCAGCTGAATTCATATATCTGCTGCTCCACTCAGTCTGTTCTGATATCACACCTCATGTAGCCTTTGAATAATTCCCCTGTACATTCTTGACAGAGATGGAAAAAGACAAATGCCTCAGTGTTAGTATAAAAAACACATGAGAGTTTATATACCCCCTAAAAGGGTCTCAGAAACCATAGGTGTTTCCCAACCACACTGAGAATCACTATCAAACCTTCCAAAGTTACTTATAGGATTGACTAGCTGGTTAAAGATCAGTGCTTGAGCTTATTGAGGAAACATGAGCATGGCCCTCTAGCGTTGGTGGAATGGCAGCAGAAGTAATTGTCACCACCTCACTAACAAGAATCTAAGTTCCAGGAGGGCAGCATGCTGATACTATTTTGCTCATTGCTCTATCCCCAGGTCCTAGAGCCCCTAGTAGGTTCTCAATAAATGTGTTGAATGAATGAATGAAACACATGTGTGTATGTATTTTTTAAAAGGCCTATTTTAAAAGAATGTTTTTAAAAGGAAGAAAGAAAAAAGAAAAGCATAGATGTCTTGGGTGATAAACCACACACCTGGGAACACTCAGCCATCCAGAATGATACTTAGACAAGGGGCACCTAGATGGCTGATTCTGTGATTCACCTGTATGCACCTGTCATTCACCTGTCTAGCACCTCACAAGAAGTTCACCACCTCACAGGTGCTCAGTACAGTTACAGAAATGACGACATACCATGTTTCCCTGAAAATAAGACCTAGCCCAACCATCAGCTCTAATGCATCTTTTGAAGCAAAAATTAATTAAGACTTTGTATATAATACCCGGTCTTATAGTAAAGTAAGACCGGGTCTTATATTAATTTTTGGACACATTAGAGCTGATGGTTCGGATAGGTCTTATTTTCAGGGAAACATGGTAGAGGAGAAATGACTTATTCTTTAGATATGTCAGGAGTCTGCGGTGCCTATCATATCATTGTAATGATTTCCACAATCTCCTGGAGACAGATTTCTCAAAGCTGCAGAATCTGTGAGAAGGCTGAGGAATTATCTAGTCCAGTCATTTTCAATTTCTTCACAAGAAAATCATTGTGAAGGATGGAATCTTGCACTGAACACCACAGGAGAAAGTGGTGTTGTTCCAGACGAGGCAGGAAGGGAAGGTGAGAGCTTCGGGGAATCGACCTCTTCATCTGTCCCTCTGTGCATCCCCATATAACCCTCCAAACCCCCCCACACCCATGCAGCCCCATTCCAGGAGCAGTCAGTGGTCATGGGCCACCCCGGGCACACCCAGGAGAAATGAGAGTCTTGGCAGCATTGAGCTCCTGCTTCCAGGAGAACGAAAGCCCCCCTTATTATCCCCATCCCGGGGCTCTGTGAACCACCTGTGTGTCCTTAAACATTTTGCGTTTTGTTGCTTAAACCAGCTTGAGGAAGGTTTTTGTCACTTGCAGCCAAAGTGGCCTTAATAAAGCTAGCCAATCTGTTGTGGGCTCTCTCACAGGTGCCCCCAAGCCTTTGTCTTTTCCCAGCCTTCACCCCAGAAGACCTGCTGCGAGCCGGCAGGCCGCGGATGGAGAAGCAGCCAGAAATAACAACCTGTGACCTTCTAGCTGACCAGCACGTCCCAGCCTGCAGGGCAGGGGCCCTTCACACTAGATGAAATCAAAGTTAACCCCCTTATTTCTCTTTCAGCAAAAAAATAAGTGAGTGAAATAAGAGAACTCTTTCATTTTTGGCAAGATCTAAATGCAATTATAACTCAGTAGAGCCATGAGAAAATTGACAAGAGCCAATCTTTTGCACAAGGCATGTTCTGATTTCATGCTGACAAATTATTTTTTAAAGGGCATTAATATCACAAGCTGATGACTTCTAGCCCTGAGCAAATGATGCATTTTAATGTTTCTTTACACATAGCTCTCAGCCCAAGTAGAGCTGTCTTCGGCAAAGTATCAGCAAACATTTACATTTCAAAACTCAACAGAATGGTTGTTGTTGGGTTTTTCTTTCTTTCTTTTCATATATGCCTGGACAGAGAAATCATATTTCACATGTTAAGTGTAGCATTCTGTTTCTAACCCCTGGCATCCTATTAGTAGATAGTGGCACCTGGTTTTCAGGCATATAATCTAAAGATTGGTCTTGAAAGGGAGAAAGAAATACAGCGGCATCATCAAACACTATTACTTTTGTGGCAAACAGGCTGTTTTTGGAATGATAGAGGATTTTCATGTTCATTTATTCTTACTCAGGAGAAGGCACCAGACATTTAGTGCCTACTGCTGTCTGGGGGTCAAAGCAAGATCCTCGAAGAGCAAATGAGCCCAGTAGTTTATGTTTATTTTTCCAAGTGGCGTCAAAGCCAAAATGACAGTGAGCCCAGCAGTGGGTGAAAATTAGAGTCAATTGGGGGTGGAGACTAGGTTTTCATTTTGATAAACTCAAAAAGATTAAGAGTGTTGAGTGTGCTGTCAGGATCTACTGCATTTTAAGTAATCATATTACAATTGTATTACAGTCCATACTCTAAACCAAAGTCTTCAAATGCCCCCTAGTATAATGGTTTGAGTCTGCAAACTCTGCAGGCAGAGAGGTATGGGTTCAAATCCCAGTTCAGCCACTTCCTAGCAGTGAGACCTTGTACAAGCAACTCAACCTCTGTCAGCTTCAGTTTCTTCATCTGTAAAATGGGAATAATAAGTTTGCCCATCTCTTTGGGTTACTGCTAAAAGGAAATGTGATTTTTCATGTGATGAGGTTAGCATGGCCCCTGGCTGACTGTACATCCACAATGAGAGCTGCTGGCTCTTCTCATCATTTCTTCCCAAAGGAAATTTCCTGTCCAGGCCACTCTACTGCTTCCATTTCTTAAGTTTCCTGTCCTCACAAGACTAGCTGTGCACCTTCCTCCCATACTTTGCAACCACCTCCAATAGCCGTTCAAGCTAATCATTCAGAGAAACAGGATGATAAAAACAACCATTGTTCTAAAACAGGTTTGCAGTGATAGTTGTACAACTCTAGGCATTTACTAAAACACGTTGAATTGCACATACACAGTGGGTGAATTTTATGGTATGTAAATGATACCGCAATAAAGATAACAAATGACAAAGACAGAAAAGTTATCAACTTCTAAAAAGTTAGTCAACAAAGATTCACAAACGGGTTGAAATCTCCCAAACGTCTGAGAGTTATGGTGTGGGGCAAACATTCTTGCCTCTTCCTCTCCTGTCCTTTAAATAAAGGCCAGTTGACATTGACAAGCTTGCTTAGCTCCCTTCACCCCTCTGCTCTGTGCCCAGTGGTTGGGATGGTGGATTGTGAGTCTTTAAGGCAGGAGTCCCACCTTCTTGCCCCCACAGAGGAAATCTGCTCTCCTGTTCTGTGCCCACCTTTACCTTCTGCAGATGACAGTGATTAGAAGGCCCAGGGGAGATGCTTACGAAGAAACCCAGACCCAGAAGAGATCTTGTTACTGAGCTTGGGTAAAGCTACCGAGAAAACACAATCCATTTCACCTAATGTTCACTCGTCCTGACAGCTCATCTCTCCCACACACTTATTCCCCCAAATATTTATCTATCTTGCTTCCTCTCTGGGTACACCCCAAGCTAGCTGTAACAGAGATGACATTTTCCTGAAAAACGCCCATCGCAGTGATGTGTGCGCTCTGTTATTTTGGGAGCAGCAGACATCTGGACAGGGTTACAAGAGGGCTATTTAGTGTCCCCAAGGCATCTTTCAGCTGCAGAATGCCTCCACTGCCTCTTCACTCTCCATCTCTGTCCCTCTGAGGTGGGCACAATCTCTCCTGCATCAAGGTGACCATAAAAGGAGGGAGGGGACAGCTCTCCCAGGTGCCTGAAGAGGACATACCAGCATTTTTACCTCTTTAAAAGCTGCTGGCAACTCTGCTTTCTACTCCAGACCCCATACCCCAGTCCCTCTTCCATGCACTGAAACTGCACTTTGAACACCACCACTTCCCACTTCCCGAGGTTTGCTCCTTGCTTACGTCTTACAAATGTTCTCAGAATAAACTGAGTCCAAGTCCTGTGGTTTTCCCCAACAGCCCCTCTGCCGATTTAATATAAGGCAAAGGAAAAACGCAAGCAAGAGGCCCCACGGCAACCCCAGGAGAGGCACGAAGATGGGCCGATTGTAACCGCCCTTGCTGCATCAAGCCAGCCTTGGGCTAGCACCACCTACGTGGATGACCAATCTAGCTAAGTTCTCAGAGGGCCATTCAGGACCCAGCTCCCATCAGGGATTTTCTCTCTTACCCTGCATATATTAAGGAACAGAGGCCTGCAGGCTTCCACAAAAATGGAGAGCAACAGGGAATTGCTGAGACACAGAAAATGAGCCCAGGGCAGCCCTTGAATGCATCCTACCCATTGATTGGATAGGTGTTAGTGGAAGTCTGGTTGAATGACACCCTAATCTGCCTGTACCCAGAGTATCCCCCACCCACATTCTTCAGAATGTTTTCTGTCTGAACATATCCCAAGTTCATTTGTTTCTCTCCATCTTCACTAATGCCACCCTAATGTCTCTGGACTCTGCAACAGCCTCTCTGACGTGTTCACGCTTGTGCCTCACCTCCTGCTCCTCACAGAACAGCCAGATGTAAAACGTCACATCACTCCCTGGCTCCAATGACCTCCCATGGCACTTGGAATAAAATCCAGACTCCCTTCCATGATCCCCATGACCCTACTAATCCTCAGCCTGCCTTTCAGACTTAATGTCCTACCACACACTATGAAGTCCTGCTTCACATATAGGTCAGTCTCCATCTCCCTCTTCTTCTTAAATAAAAATGGCAACATTCATAGAGGGCGCCTCACAATGGTTCTGACAGCCATCAGAATCTTACCCCACCCAGGAGCACTTCCCCACCTCTCCAACCAAAGTCAAAATGAGGGGCATCGCCTCTTCTGTTCAGTCAGTTTTCTACCCGGGGCTTAAGCTTTACCTTCCAACATCACCCCTTCTTCTAAGTTCACACTATTTTCTTTTAATTGTGTACCTATGCGCTACACACAGCAGAACGCGGGAAGTGGGGCCCGCGGAAGCAATGGAAACTCTTTGGTGCCCCCTTGTGGTCATGTCTAGTTAGCCGGCTGAGAAGTGTACACAGGAATGCTTGCTTTTCTTGCAGTTTTGGAGGTGGATAAAGGCTGCTCTGGGGACTCAGCAAAGGGGAGCCTAAGCCTGGAGAGGGAAGTAGTTGCAGGTAAAGATTCTAGAGATATACGTCCACCACCCAGAGGAGGAGGAAACCAGATTAACTTGCTTACCGTTCAACTTCTTTAAGTCTCAGATTCCTGTTTGGTAAAACCGGTATAATTCTTGCCCAACCATCCTAGTGTGTTGTGAAGCTACCATGAGCTCATACGTATATTTTTGTTGCTTAAAAATACTTATTTCTAGTACTCAATCTTGATAAATCCTGAAGTGCTTCTCCTTGGCCCTGCACCCCTGCCTATTCACACCAACTTTCTGTTATCACCAAATGAGTCAGGCAGAATGGAAATGAGGACGTAGTTGAGATAATGTGTGTCTGAGAAAGCAGGGCCCATATGCCACTCCTCGTCATACAAAAATGTACTGGAGAAAATGTCAGTGACAAGACTTTGCGAGTGGTGAAGAGGAAAGCTGAGGGGTGTGGTTATCTCCTCCGGGGAATCTCGAGGGCGGAGGCTGGGTGCTGGCATTTGCAAAGGAACAGGAGCCAGGTGAACAGACAC
The DNA here is from genome assembly GCF_036562045.2 of Rhinolophus sinicus. NCBI lineage: Eukaryota > Metazoa > Chordata > Mammalia > Chiroptera > Rhinolophidae > Rhinolophus > Rhinolophus sinicus. Next base: position 20,613,314 of record NC_133757.1, read on the forward strand.
GTATCTATGATTAAGAAAACTAATCCTCATCGCCTGTTTCCAACCCTTTTTAAGTTGCTACCCTAAAGATAATCGTTTTTGCATTCCCAGAGCCTATTGAAATGTTTGGCACCAAACAGGTACTTAATAAGTAGGCAGTGTGTGCATTAATTAATGAATAAATTAATTTGATTTTGATGAAATACTGGCAATATCTACAGCCTCTAGCTCTGAAGATGCTTACTTTCTAGTCCTCCCCAAGCCCCTGAGGACCCAGGTTTTGTCCCCTGGAAGCCTTAGCTTTTTGATATCTCTTGAGGATAGTGAAAAGATTACATGGCTAATTTTGTCATGAACGCCTGGAGTCTTTAAATCCCTCTCCGCACAAATAATTTTGCATTGTCTGCCCATTACATTGTCTTAGACTGATTAAAGAAAATCCGCCTAATTCTGACAGTGAAAATGGAGAACTTTTTCCTCCAAACCAGTAGTTCTTAACTCTGGCTGAATATTAGACTAAACTGAGAAGCTTGTACACACACACACATACATACACACATATATATATATATATATATATATATATATATATATACACACACACACACATATATACATATATACATATATACATATATATACATACATACATACATGCATATGCACATACCCCAATTATATTAAAATCTCTAGGGACCAGGGCCTGGGCATCAGAATTTTTCCAGTGCTCCCCAGCCTGTTCTAATGGGCAGCCAGGGTTAAGCGCCACTGCGAGGAATGAGCTGGCCTTTGCCCAGACAGCACAGACTCACCAATTATGAAAGAAGGAAAAGCAGGACTTAATGTTGCCTTCCCAGCACCCTCAGGCCCAGGCTGGGAAGAAAGGCAGGATCTCAAGCCAGGGCTGGTAGAGAGTTCTAGTTTTCACTCCTCCTTGGGCACCTCTCTTGTTGATGGCCAAGAGGAGAATATGACCCAAAGCTAAATCTCCCTCATCCAGGTTGGGCATGGACTGCAATTCAGGAGCTGGTTCCAGCAGGTGTAATGGCTTCAGCACAGACTCTAGTGTGGTCCTGCCAGCTCAGGCTGGCTGAGGAGTGAGCCTTGGGCATGGTTAGTCCCTTTTAGGGCACTAACTGGGTAGAAACTGGGCTTTCAATGCAAATAACCAGACATTCAAGGGAATGCTGTATAAGGAATACACTGTTCATTTTAAATTAGGCTTTCAACAGCCACTAATATATTTCAAACATAGCACAGAACCTAATTTCAATCTGCTGCATTATAATTTCTTGCTTTTAATTTAAGGCCGCTGGGGCTTCAACTAATTTAAGGGACAATCTGGCAAGGAAAAGGAGACCATCTTCTCACCAAAAAAAATGTCATTAGCATCAGGCACTGCTGCCCAAATTTGGAGTACAGTTGAGACTTCCCAAATCTTCCCTACACTTTAGGAGTCTTTTCAAGCTATGCACCTGAGCCATACACATACAATGAAATAACGCCTGTCTACTAGTTAGCAAATCATGGCTATGTCCATCTCTTCTCCACCAAACCAATGGTTCATTTAAATGTCTCTGTGCTCTTAAACATTAGATGGCTGCCTTTGAAACCACAAAATAAACATGAACATGATTCATCACTATACTGTGTTTAAACAGTGGTTTCACTGTGTTCCGCTGGGTCTCGGTGAGAACAGCAGTCATCAGCTCATCAACAAACCCCAAGCTGAGATCAGAAGTTCCACCCCAGGCACTGATACCAGTTGTCCATCATTGATAGACGGGAGCATTGTGAGACCAGCTCGCTGTGTCTGAGGGAAACACAGGGGAGAAGCCCACGTTTTAGGGCTTGCTGAAGGCAGCTCTCACCAGCAGGGCAGATAACAGGAGGTGCTGGCTCAAAGGCACAGGAGGCAGATTGCGATGACATTGATTGTATCGGCTAGATCCAAGCAGGCGCTCTGAAGTTGCCATTCTGGGACATCCCACAAGGGGCAAAAGTTCCTTCAAAGGAACTTTTGTCCATAGTGGAAAATAATGCTGGCTTTTAGAGGTCTCATCCCCTGTGATTTGCAACAAGATAGCCTAAGTTTTTAAAAAGCTTTGACTTTCCTTTGCCTCACCCTCAACCTCCATCCTCACCCACTTCCCCCTCCATCTTCAAAAAGCGCTTGCCACAGAGAGAACAGTCAGTAAATATTCATAATAAAATTCCCAAATAGTAAATGAACAGTCCTCCTTTAAAAAGCTAACCCATAAGAGAGAAAGAAATTTGGGATAGAGTCTCCTCTTTTATCAGAATTTTTGTTCAGAACACTTTCATTCATTGTAAGCACTTGATCTTAGACATTGGTGCCCGGATGGGACCTCTCCTGCCCCCTAAAGAGTGAAGAAAAGAAAACAGAAGGTGATGTTGGAAGGAGTCTTAGAGATTTCTTAAATGAACCCCACTTCTTTGGTGGAAGAGGGAATTGAAAGGCAGAGATTTAGAGACTTACACAGAGAAAACTCTCAATAAACATTGGTTCCATGAATAACTAAACAGTTTAGTTGCATGGAATGTGCCAAGACCTCTGTCTTCCAGCTCCCCACCCAGTGCCCCATGCATGGCACCACCCCACAGGGAAGCAGCACAGGACACAGCCTAAATCACCTTCCTGCTCAAATGCTCTGGGTCGTTTCCACTGGAGCCTACTCCTAAGTGCCATCCAGCCTTGGTTAGGCAATGTTTCCAGGGAGCTGGAGAGACAGCAAACCTGAATGTGATATTGTTTGTGGGGAAACAAAGGCATGCTGGGCTCTGGAAAAGAGCCAAAGGGAAACAAGCTCATGATTGGTCTAAGCTTCAGAAAAGACTGTGCTGAATGAGAGATAAAAGCATGGACTTGGTGGGATGGGGAAGGGGAAGGTTATGAGTTTGGAGTGAGTGATAGAGAGGAAGGAGCTGGGATTTAAGGGGAGATAGGTCTAGGTGCCCCTCCTCCCCCCAGCTTTTACTACGTGTATGACATTGGGCAAGTTAGGTCACCTTTTCTTGTAAAAGCAATGTGTAGTTGTGCGTCCCAGAGTATGCTCACCAGAACATTCATTGTAGGAGATGTAATCCTGTCCTTTAAACTATTCTAGGAAAGCCTATTTCTTCTACACTGGTCCATCACAGTATAAAACAGAGAGCTACAGTGCCTCTTGGCATTGTAAGGCTCTGAGCATTCCTGCAGCAAAGGAACCTCCTTCATTCAGTATTGTCCACCCATGTTTGACCACACAACCTTTTTCCCGGGAGCATCTCAAGGAATTAGTTTAGTGGCCTGTGGGGAGCGGGCTGTGAGCTGACAAAGGCCTTGCACCTGCAAGGTCATTCCCATGGAAACCCTCGCCTCAGCAATGTTCCATGTAGGGAGTGGGCTGTAAGCTGATAAGGGCCTTGCAGCTGCAAGGCCTTTGTCAGCTCACAGCCCTCTCCCCACATATCCCCCTTCCCTTTTTGCTTTAAGCAGTGGCCTATGTGTCTCATATAAAAATAGAATTAAACCAAATCACCTTAGTTTGACAAAAGAGTCATGAATGTAATAGTAATTGTTGTTATGTACCTCTCCAAGGGACAAAACCTTATGTTGATACTTACTGAAAAGAATAGATGGAGAACTGATGTTAAACTCAAATTATCGAACATAGCCAATTAGATGACCCTTACGTGACTGTGTCTGTCTTAGGTTGTTCCTTCCTTGAGGAATCTTACCCGTCATTGACTAGCCAGCCATATTTTTGGGGTCGAGTTCTCCAGATGGCCCCTATGTGGCTGTGCCTGGCTTAGGTTATTTTTACCCGTCACTGACTAACCAGCCATCTCTTTGGGGTCGAGTTCTCCAGATGGCCCCTATGTGGCTGTGTCTGGCTTAGGTCGTTCCTCCCTTGAGGAATCTTACCCGTCATTGACTAACCAGCCATCTTTTGGGGCCCCACAGGGAGACAGAAGGTGTAAGCACAAAGGTGAGGTAAAGTCCCCCAAAAGGATCAGTCTCACAGACTCTTTTGTGTCATCTAAATTTTTCTGGGGTGAGATGTTGGGGCATAGCCTCAGGCCCGAGGCCTCAGGCGTCTGTCAGCCTGCAACCCGCTCTCTCCAGTGGCCAACTAGTTTAAGGCAATGCTGGGGTATAGCAGTGGTTCTCAAACAGGGTGATTTTGCTCTCAGGGAATAGTTAGTAATGTCTGAACACAGTTTGGGCTGTCACAACTGGAGGTGGGGGATAGGGTTGCTACTGGCATCAAATGAGGAGAGGCCAGGGGCACTGCTAAATATACTACCATGCCCAGGACAGCCCCCGCAACTAATAAATGTCCAGTCAAAAATATTAATAGTGCTTAGATTGAGAACCCATGGTCTACAGTCATTTATGCATTTTTTCATCATTTATTCTCTTCATTTCTGGTAAACGGTCTAGCTCTGCCTCCTTCAGTTCACCCACATGCCATCTTACTACCATCCAGAAGCCTTTTCTCATTTCTCATCCAGCTTGACCTTTCTGAATCACTTAACATTGATGCTCTCCATGGCTGTCTTGAAACTCTGTCCCTAGCTTCTAAGAACTTTCTCCTGGTTCTTCTTCAATCTCTCTGGCTTTTCTTCCCCTTCTCTCCATGTAAACCAAGGATCTTTCTCCAACCTTCTTCTCTTATGGTTCTTTTATCTGTCCCTAGATGACCACATCTACAGAACCCAGTAATGCCTTTTACATGGCAAATGCCCTAGGGAACAGGGATACAGATATGAAAAGGTGGTTTCTGCTTTGTAATTTGGAGAAGAAAAAGATGTTTATTTGTTCAAAAAAAGTATCTATTAAGTGCCTACTGTGTGCCAGGCACAAAAGCAGACATGGTCCCTAACCATATGGAATTTAGAATCTAGTGGAAGACACTCAGGAATCAAATTATCACATGGACAAATGTGAATTACTTCTGAGGTACATAAGAAGGAGAGGCACCTGGTAAAAAGTGTCTACAACAGGGAGGTGGGACCTGGTCAGGTGGTCAACTGAAGCTCACATAAGTGGCTGAAGGAAACACAGGGTTCACACCATGGAGACAGTTGAGAGATGGGACAGGAAATGAAGTCGGATTGTGTCAAATTTTGAAGGTACAAGAATGCTAGAACAACAAATATAGAATTTACCCTGTGAGATGTTGTAAATCCACTCAGAACTTTAGAGTCTAGGAATGGCACAGTGAGGGAGGGAAGGGGACTGCTTAATGTACAAGATCAATTAAAAAGATACAACATTGCAAATAGCTGGAGACTTGGGGTGACATAAGACTTCCTGCAATATGCTGCTCAAAGCGAAGTTCAGAAACACTAGCTATTATGATCTCAGTCTGAATACCGACCCCCAAAACACCAGAACCATCACATGACTCACCAGTTTCAAGCTACTAATCAAAATACAAAATACCAACCTCATGCCAACAAAAATCAATTTCTGTTTTGCCCTTTGCTTTACAAATGATCTAGATTTTCCAAGTGCAGTAGAAGTAATAAGGTAACTTTTCCAATAAGATTATTTCATACAAGAAACAGACTCCTTTTCGATAAATAGTTTTAAACCATTCTCCCTGGATTCTGAATCACACTACTCTCTGAAGATACATAAATATCAGGTAGCAGTTTTATTTCCTGTGAGTGGGGAGCTTAGGTTTAATGAGGAAAGAGTCAGGGTGATAGACTTTGGAGATGAAGCAAGATCTATTAGATCATCTCGGCCATTTCGCTGGGCCCGCCGAGATTGCTCCCAACTGCATTGGCATATTCACTGCTGCTCTGGCTAGTCCAGTTTTAAATGATTTAAGGGTAATATATTAAAGGCTCATGACCAGCTATAAAGAGGTGCTTCCTCCTGAGACACTAGTGAAGGCTTGGCTGTAATTATAGACGGATGCTCATCCCACCAGAAGTTGGAGGGCACCTTGCTGCCTTTCAGCCAGTACCACACCAGGGCCATGGACGTTATGCCCATCTGGACTGTGGTCACCACCCAAGGAAAAGCACAAACACCATGTGCATTTATCAAAGCCTGAAGGCAACCATGGGCTGTGCTGCTGAAGGAAAGAAGAGCATTCTTACTATCCGTGGCACTCAGTACAGACAGGGTCATTCCGTTCCCTTCTAATCGTGATTTGTTTGCAGGATGGGATGCAATTCTCCAGCAGCTGCTCTTGGGGTATCAGGGTGGAGAGGGGCAGGCATGGTCACCTCCTCATCAAGAGTGCATATTGCCATCAGTGAGTCCTGGGACTGAGCCATTGCAGGACTGGGGGCTCCAGAACGAGGCAGTTCCACAGTCCCACACATCCTCACCTACACAAGGCCCATGGGGCCCAAATGCTATGAGTACATTCAACCATTTGAATGCCTTGGTGGCATGGTCCAGGCTTAAAAATAGAGAAGGTAAAAAGAAATGGGGTAACTCAACCCAGGGATTGGAGGCCATCAATAATCTCTAAACAAGTTTGGTTTTTTGTGGGTTTTTTTTACAATATTATATTGGTTATATTAGTTTCAGGTGTACACTTTAGTGATTCAACATTTTCATACCTTACAATGTGATCACCCCATTAATTCATTCCCCTCTTCTTTAGAATTACAATAATCATCACTAGATTTAGCAAGCACTTACTATGTACCAGACACATACACAATTTCTCCTTTTATGGTACATCCTTGGGTATTTTCTATTACTAGTCTTGTTGTATAGTTAGGGACATGAAGGTTTAGGGCAGTTAATTCATTCACCCTTATTTTTATAGCTCTGTCCCCCACCCATACAATCAGCTGTGTCTGGGCCCCTCATAGACTCACTGTCATGATGTTTCACTTGGGTCATTATGGCATTGGTATCCCTGGGCATTTATGAGAAATCCACAGCTAACATCATACGTATTAATGAGTGACTGAAATCTTTACCTGTGAGATAAGGAGAAATACAAGAATGCTTGCTTTCATAACTACTATTGAACATTGTCCTGAGAGTTCTATTCAGAGCAATTAGGTAATAAAAAGATATAAAAGGTACGCAAATTGGAAAGGAAGAAGTTAACCTACCTTATTCATACGTAGATGGCATGCTTCTACCTATAGAAAATCCCAAAGAATCCAACACACACACACACACACACCTACGAGAGCTAATAAACCAATTCAACAAATTTCAAGGTATAATATCAACATGTAAAAAAGCTGTTGTTCTTTATACACCATCAATGAATAATGCAAAAGGAAAAATCCCATTTACAATAGCATTAAAAAAAAAAAAAAACACCCAGAAATAAATTTAACCGTGGAGATGAAAGACTTACACACTGAAAACTACAAGACATTGCTGAAAGAAAGTAAAGAAGATTTAAATAAATGTTAAGACATCCTGTGGTCATGGAGTGGAAGACAGTACTGTTCAGATCGCAATACTACCCAAAGCGATCTGGAGATTCAGTGCAATTTCCATCAAAATTCTAGCAGCCCTTTTTGCAGAAATGGAAATGTGGATCCTTAAGTTCATATGGAACTGGCAATGCACCCTGAATACTGAAACAATATTAAAAAATAAGAGCAATGTTGACAAACTCACATTTCCCAATTTCAAAATTTACTACAAAGCAGCAGTACTCCAAACAGCATGGTACTCCCATAGCGATAGACACATAGACCAATGGAGTAGAATTGGATGTCCAGAAATACACCCATACATCTATGGCCAATTGATTTTGCAAGACTTTTGCAAGACTATTCAACAAGGGAAAGAATAGTCTCTTCAACAAATGGTGCTGGGACTAGATACCACATGCAAAAGAATGGAGTTGGTCACCTACCTCACACAATATACAAAAATTATCGCAAAATGTATCACAGTCTATATATGTGCTAGAAATATAAAACTCTTAGAAGAAAATTAGGGGTAAATCTCCATGACCTTGGATCTAGAAAGGGATTCTTAAATATAACAACAAAAGAAAAAACTAGACTGGATTTCATCAAAATTAAAAACCTCAAAGGACATTATCAAGAAAGTGAAAAAACAACCCATGAAATGAGAGAAAATATTTTCAAATAGTATGTATAATAGCACTCTAGTATCCAGAACAGATTTTTTAAAAACCTCTTAAGAACGCAATAACAAAAAGACAAACAACCCAATTTAAAAATGGACAAAGGACTTGAATAGACATTTCTCTGAAGAAGACGTACAAATAGCCAACAAGTACATGAAAGGTGATCAGCATCATTAGTCATTAGAAAAATACAAATAAAACCACGATGAGCTACCACTTCATATCCACGAGGATGAGTATTTAAAAAACAAAAAATTACAAGCGTTGGTGAAGATGTGGATAAATTAGAACTCTTGTACACTGCTGGTTGGAATGTAAAATATTCAGCTGCTGTGGAAAAGTTTGGTGGTTCCTCAAAAAGTTAAATATAGTTGCAATATGAACCAGCACTCCCACTCCTAGGTATGTATCCAAAATAATGGATCTAGCAGCACAATAGCTAAAAGATGGAACCCCAAATGTTTTTCAATGAATTAAAAAATTGATGTGTGTGTGTATCCACACACTATACATACACACACTATTCATACACACAATATACATACATACAATGAAATATTATTGAGCCATATAGAAGAATGAAGTACTGAAACCTGCTACAACCAAGATGAACCTTGAAAACACTATGGTAAGTGAACAAAGACAGACATAAAAGAATCACACATTGTATGATTCCATTTATATAAAATATCCAGAACAGGTAAAGCCATAGAAACAGAAAGATGGTTGCCAGGGGCTGGGGGCGAGCGAAATGGGGGTGGGGATAAAATTGCTTTCATTTTGGGATGACGAAAATGTTTCAGAACTAAAGGTAATGGTTGCACAACATTATAAATATACTAAATGCCTCTGAAGTAGTCACTTTAAAATGGCTAATATTATGTTATGTGAATTTCACCTCAATTAAAAAGAATAAACCAGACAAACCAACTTTTTATCTTTAAAAAAACAAAGCTAGTAAAAGTAAAAATCAAGTCTCATTCATTTTTATGTCCTCTCGCCCCCATGATCTTTAGCACAGGCTGGCACATAAAGACAATGAACAGTGTCTGCCTGGGTAAATAATCTGAAGGAAAGTTGTATATAAATTTTGGAGACTTACAAATCCCATAAAATCTTCCTTACCTTTCATTCATCCCTTTTGTTTGTTTGCTTGCTTGTTCAAATGTTTCCTTCGATTTTCTTTTCTTTGACCACAAAAGCAATACTCACTCATTGCTACCAGCCAACAACAAACAAGTATATAAAGAATGCCCAGCCCACCCCCAGCACTGCCACCTCTGCACGCTCAGAAACAGCAGGTTCCCAATATTAGCAGGTTAACAGTCTGATATGTGTCTTTCCTCTGTTTTCTTCATGCTTATTCAACTATCCCCAAATGATGCATACAATCCATCACTCAGTTATTATCTCGGTATTAGTATTCTGAGGGTGAATTCCTCCTGTGTGCTTTTATTCCTTCATCTCTTCCCTCCAGATGCTGGGGGGCCAAGAGGGAATGATTAGGCAAATTTTCCCAGGTCAAAGGAATGACATTTCAACTGCTACGTGCATTGTCTAGTTACACAAAGTAGGAGTTATATTTGAAACTTAACATGAGAGAGTTTAAGTGGGTAAGACATTTGGCAACACCCATTCTCCCACCCCTTATATATGCTGTTTCCTATTTTATAACCATCCCATCTATCAGCAGAGACAGTCTGCTGCCCAGCATGAATTTTATCTAAAAGTATTTCAACTCCTATCAGTCCAAAGATAGAATTTCATCACCTTCTAATATTTACTTACTCGTTTTGCTTACTGCCTGCCTCCCCCACTAGCACGTTACAGAGCAGAGATTTTACTCTCTTTGGTTCATTGACATATGCCCAGCACCTAGAATACTGCCTGGCACATAGTAAATGATCAAAAACATTTGTTGCATGAAATTTTACAGGATCTCCTCTCTTGAGCCTCTTGTGAAGGTTACTTTCCTCTGGAAAAAGTTGGAGACAGAAATGTGGAACATTTCCTCTTCTCTCCTTACTGGTTTCCCAGCAAGATTACAGCTAAGTAAGTGGGGGTGAAGGGGGTGATGGGGAGTTGGTCTCCTGACAAGGCTCTGGCTTGCTTGGAGCTGCCAGCGTCTCACCTTGCTGGGTCCCCAGCGAAGTCTGAGATAATAAAGCCCTCCTTGTGGGTCATCCCTTGAAAACTGAAGAGCCCTCCACATGACCACATTGCATCCTCAGCCCATCCTTTGAGAGAGGCAGAAAGGGCATCGCCGCTTAAAAGAAGACATCTGGGAGGCTTCTGAATGACACGAGACAACTGGGAACAGAATCCCCAGCTCCAGATGCTTGCTAAGGAGTATCTCTATTTCCAAGGAGAAAAACCACTTCTCCCTAACTAAGGTTCATTTTAAACCTCTAATTTAGTATCCTGTTTTTCTACCCCAGCAAGCAGTATCCCCCAAATCTATTTTGAGACCAACAGAGTACAGGGAAATTCTGTACTATTTTGCAACTTTTTCTGTAAGTACAAAATTAATTCAAACTAAAATATTTTAAAAAGTGGTGTTACTTGTTCCTTGTTCTCCTCACCTCTATTTACCTGAGAAAAGAAAGAGGGGGAAAGACACACATCTTTCTAGCTCCTTTAAAGTCACAAAGGTAAGAGCACCGAACCCCAACCAAAATGAGAACTGGACAGCTGCAGGTAGCTTCTGGGCTCAGAGCTGATGACCAGCAGATACGAGGCTCTTCCTGGAATTCCGAGATGCTCCATCTTAGACAGTTCGCTGAAATTTTTGTTCCCACAAACTCAGCTGTATCCTGATAGAGGAACCTGGATGATTGGTCTCATTGGCCAAACTTGATACCCACAAGGGGAGGCCCTTGCTCTCCCAGCTGTCTACATAACCACCCACTCATCTTCTCTGTATGCCGAAGCTCTACCTAGGCATACAGTTGTGAGCATTTCAGAAGATTGATCCCCCTTCCCTGCCCTGACGGGTCCCCTAACTCTGACCCAATTTATGCTTGACGTTTTCTGCACATGCACTAAACAAGTAATTTTCTACTTATACTGTATAATTTTCACGTCATCAAGTCATACTCAATATTTTGGTAGTATTTGTGAAGTTGGTATCAAGTCACTATCAATTGTGGGTAGCAAAAAAAAAAGGACTTCCAACAAACCCCTATCTACCACACCTCATTCATTCAATAAATATGTATTGGAAACCTTCTGAGTGCGAGGTACCGTGGAGCAATGGGGAGTGATTCACCTCCAATCCTGCCTTCTATAACACAGAGTGAGTGACCCCTCTTTGATGAGTCCAGACCTACGACTCGTCAAGAGGTCTAGTTTAGTCTGGACCCAGGCGATGCATGCAGACCCACAACACACAGAGAGCAAAGATTAGGGTCAGTGTGAGAGGTATTTTAAAGGAATGAAAAAGGACACCGAGCTATTAACCAGATAGGGAGAAGTTTGAAAGGAGAAAAGGAAAGAATACTGGAGCCAGCCTCTATTCCCATTTCTAGGTGCCTGAGGCCAGATTCTAGCAGGACCCTTAGATCTTACATCAAGGAGGCCTTTCCACCAACTCTCTTCGTCTGTTCAGACTGCTATAACAAAAATGCCATAGACTGAGTAGCTTATAAATAACAGAAATTTATATCTCACGGATCTGGAGTTTGGAAGTCTGACACAAGGGTACCCTCATGCTCAGGTTCTGTGTCTGGTGAAAGCCCACTTCCTGGTTCATAAACAGCTGTCTTTTCAATATAACCTCACATAGCGGGAGGGGGCAGGCAAGGCAGCTTTCTCAGGCTTTGCTTATAAGGGCACTAATCCCATTCATGTGGGCTCAGGTGACTTAATCACCTCCTAAAGGTCCCACTTCCTAATACCATGACCTTGGGGTTAGCATTTCAACATACCAAGGATTGACAATTAAGTTGGCAAACTGTTTGCAACTATGTTGCTAACCTTTTTGATGTCAGAGGGATTATTCATGATGAATTTGTACCAACTGGACAAACAGTTAACCAAGTTTACTATTTGGAAGTGCTGAAAAGGCTGCGTGAAAAAGTTAAATGACCTGAGATTTTCACCAACGATTCATGGCTCTTGCATCACAGCAATGCACCAGCTCATATGGCACTGTCTATGAGGGAGTTTTTAGCCAGTAAACAAATAACTGTGTTGGAACACCCTTCCTACTCACCTGTTCTGGCCCCCAATGACTTCTTTCTTTACCCGAAGATAAAGGAAATATTGAAAGGAAGACATTTTGATGACATTCAGAAGATCAAGGATAATACGACAACAGCTCTGATGGCCATTCCAGAAAAAGAGTTCCAAAATTGCTTTGAAGGGTGGAATAGGCACTGGTGTCAGTGCATAGCTTCCCAAAGGAGATACTTCAAAGGTGACCATCGTGATATTCAGCAATGAGGTGTATATAGTATTTTCTAGGATGAATTCGCAAACTTGATTGTCAGACATCGTACGAATTGTGAAACATTAAGACCATAGCACCAACCAGTCTCAGGCCCTATTTCCTCCAGTAATAGATTAAATCTTGGACTCCTCCTTATAAATGGAAATGAAAAGAAAGAATGATTTGGGTTCAACCTGACATGAACTTGAGTTTTAAGGGTCTGGACTATTATAAGGGAGTGTAATACTAAGAACACATGAGCTTTGGAAACAGACCCAAGGACCCAGAGAAAGCGTACAGACCCCGCCTCACTGTTGTGGATGTAATGCTATAACCATGTTTCAGAGGCCACTCACCACACCTCTGAGTCCCCACTCCTCCCACTGTCCACCACCGTTTGTGTTGCTGAGCTGGAAAGGGGATGAGTCAGCAGCTCTCAGAACCACCTTCCCTGGATGCTGAAAGAAGCTATTTTTCATTTTGCTCCTTAAATTCCTCGCAGCGTCAGGGAAATGCAGCCAGCTCCCTTGTTGCTCAACACGTCAGGGAAGAGTGGCTGTCCCACATCGTCTCAGCCCATAGTTTTAATTGCTTAATAAGAGTGAGTGGGCTTCCCTCCTCCCTTCCAGCACAGCAGTGTGGGGTGCTTTGACATTCAGGGTCCGGTGTGTGGGCAGGAAACACAGATGAGGCTGGGGAAATGTCAGCCTCCTACAGCTTCTCTCCCTATTAATCACGGCACCATATGACAGGGCACACCTCTGACGAGGAACACTGGGCTGGCAGTCCGAGGGCTCGGTTCCATCCCTAGCTCTACTCCTAAATTAGCCGGGTGACGTGGCGTAAGTGGCTCACCCCCAGGAGCCTCCAGTTCCTACTGGTTTGAAACTTTTCAGAGAGAACGGGAATTGGAAAAGAGGATCTTTAGGGGGTAGTTTTATAGGATAAAGAGCACAAATTCAAGATCCAGGCCACCCAAATAAGTGATGTAACCTACCTGTGCCACAAGGCCCTCAACGGCAAAACAAACCTGGCAATAGTACCTACTCAACAAGGTGGTTGAAAGCACTTAGAACCGAGCCCAGCACGAGGTCTGCCTTTAATCAATGTTAGTTGATATTATTATCCCAACTCTTGTCATCCTGTTTGATTGGCTATAATCGAAGTTCCAAGGGAAGTATTTTCAAAGATGAATAAAACATGGAATTTGCCAGATACTCAGTCTTTTGGGGAAGACAAACACGTGCATAAAACTGTTGGGGGGTAAGGGAAGTGGGTTGCCACTTGCTGGGGCTCTCCCTGCATTCTCCCATTTAACCCTCACAGCTGCTCAATAAGGTTTATCCCATTTTATAAAGTGGGAAGCAGTCTCAGAGAAGTTAAATAATTTGGCTTAGATTACATAGCTTCTAAGTGCCAAAGACAGGATTCAAATTCAAGTCTAAAGTCATTGCTCCTAAACTCTGCATCACTGAGGGATTGGGTGGGATTTGGAGAATACTTCACCCAGGAAGCCATATTTGAGTAGTCTAAGCCTCCACCTTTTTTATCATGAAAAGGCAGGATTTCTGGAGCATCTCCCAGCTTCTTAGCTCTAGAGTTGAGTTAACATCTCTGAGCCCCAATTTCTTCATTTCTGAATAATAGTGCCCACCACAGAGGTGGTGAGAGAAATAAATGAGTTTATATATGTAAAGCTCTTAACAGTGCCTGGGACATAGCAAGTACTTAATAGATATAATTTGATATCGTTGTATCATCACCATCATTATCGTCATCTGTGTTCAGTTCCCCCTCAGCTGACAGGACCACCCATTGATTAAAATGAACCACCTCCATTTTCACAAGGGCTCTCCAGATCATTTCCTAGCAGGTGCCTAAAATGTGACAATCAACCATTTGTTCCTGAAGCTAGACATTTGTCCTATGCCCAGGGTCTCCATGTAAACATAAAAACCACCAAGAGGAATGAATAACACAAGCAATTCTTAATAGTGTTCAGTTAGCAAGCAAGAATCTATGCTCCCAGGAAGGATACATAGCTAGGAATGTGAAGCAGAGGAAGAAAAAAAAACTTACAAATGGAGACTAGAAATAGGGAGGGGGGTAGAGTTAGATGTTGTCCCTTTCATGATTCCGCCAAAGGCTGCCCTTTATGTCTGCCAAGTGGCTGAGCCCCCTCCCCACCCCCAGCATTCCCTTTGGGCAGGGATGGATGGTATATGAACTGGGCCCTCATTAGCATGTGCCACTAGAGTTCAGAGGGGTGAGTGATGGCGCCCCCAGAATGGAGGCGTGTTTGATGCAGGCTTGTCCGTCCTGCCATCTGTCACCAGGACCTGGGGCCAAGATTCATATCCTGTCAGAGGCTCATCTAACACCCTGAGCTGGCCTCCACTGGAGTCCAATTTGTACACCCCCTCCCTGAAAATGGCAGGTAATCTTTCAGGGCCTGGAAATGGGGAGACACACAGCAATGCTCTATTTTTCCTGGGAATAGCTTAAGGATTGGAGTCAGGATTAACTAGACGAGGGAAAGGAGAGAAGGAGGATTCAGAAGGAATGCATTAACCATGGCTTTTTACCTGTTTTCTGCAATATTGCATATGCTCTTCCTTCCCCAACCCCATCCGGTTTTTCCAGGCAATATCACTTTGAATAATGGCATATTATTCAGTATCAGATCAAGATACTAGTCTGTCACAATGGGCAGTTCCTCACCAAGAGAAAATGATGCCATGATATGCCAAGATCAGATTCAGATGAAAACTAAAATCCTCAAGTCAAAATGAAATAGTTTGACTATTTAGTTAGAAGCTTTTGTCACCTTGCTCCATTTTGTGTGTCACTTGGGTTGTCATGTCTTTAATTTAATTTGTTAAGTTCATATTATGTGCTGGGGGCTGAGAGACACGCAATGATGAGGGTGGCCAAGTGCCCTGCTCCAGGAGCTCACAGTCTTCACCCGTGGGCAGGAACCTCCTGTGGGCAGGAACTAGGCATGGGGTGGGGGCGGGGGGCTCACTCTGCCCTGTGGCTTCCACACTGCCTGGCACACAGTAGGTACTCAATCATGCCTCTTAGACATTAAATTTCAGTAGCATCTTTCCCACCAAAAAAAAAAAAATGATGCAGAAACAAACAGGAGTAAAATCTTATATTGTTTTCCCTGTTAGATCAGGGAATCCATTCTGGTTGGGGGTGGGGGGGTACTATTTTCCTCATTTTTCATTAAGATTGGACTACAGTAAAACTACTACAAAACTTGACACCACATACCCAGGCAACATTACCATACATCGGTGTGGTACTAGGGGAAGGAATTCTAGGCTGGAGGCCACACATTAATGCTGGCTCTGCCCTATGGATCCTGTGTGACTGTGGAACCTCTGGCTACTCTGAGCCTGGTACATGTGTGGCTGGCTCGTCTTCCTGATTATCGGGATATGAAAGGCAGAGGAGCTCAAAGATGCTTTAAAATATGAGTTCTGAGCTATGGGTTCTGCTCTCAAAGGCTAAAGCTAAGGAAACAAAATGGCGGTCCCCAGATGCTGGTTTGGAGCCCACACAGGGTTTTAAAGAACATCAAATTCATTCCAACTTTGAAAAATTAGGAGACTTTACATTCTAAAATCTGAATATCCAGCTGCTCTTGAAAAACAGAAAGTCTGACAACACACCAGCAGCTCAACATGAAAACAGTCTGACATACTTGGAGGGTGGCTGTGTCCTTTAGAAAGACCCTGTGCTCTGCAGGTCTCCACAGTTCTCACTACAGCCACCTTTCCTTTTTTAAGCCACCTCCCTGGACCCTGCAGTCACCTGACTGGGTAACAAACCTGAGCAGGTCAACTGTTCGTCCACAGAAGCACATGCCCAACACCATCTAGGAATTTACACTTACAGGCATAAGTGGGCCCCAAGAATTCAGAGGAAAGGGAGCTCCAGGATTTGGGAAGGGCAAGGGAGGTGGTCAAGAAAAGTCATGTAAAATGTCAGTGGACCTACTTGGTGTCAGGTGTCCCAGTTGTCTGTGCAGGAAAGCTGGGGCGATAGGGCTGGAAATGGTAAGTTTAGCCCTTACCGTTGGAACAAGGGCCCTGAAAGCCAGGTAATATTTTTCCCAGCTTTTCATGCCAGAAACTGCAGATATAATGTGGGGTAGGGACTAAGGCTGCCAAGCTGCCCCCTACACACATTTCCACTCCTACCTTCATGACCAGAGTTGAGGTAGGAGTTTAGGCTTCAGGAAATACAAGGCTGAGTACAAAGTTCTGAAAACCACCCTCCACCTTCATAGCGTCCTCATCCTGGAGGCTTCCTCAAGTAGCCAGAGGTACCCCAAAGTCCCAGTGGCAGCAGGGCACAAACTTCTGGGTTGAATTCCCCCCAGAGATCCTCAGGGGAAAAAATAGGAGAAAGAAAGAAGGGGGCAAACCTCCCTTTCATCTTCATTAAAGTTCTTGCTTAACTGAGCTAAAAATAAAACTAATTGCTTTTGCTATTCTAATGTGAAAAATCAGTTTTTAAAGGATCAAGATTCTTTCCCTGGCTGGAGAAATCATTGAATCAGTAATAGACTGACGGCCAATGAATTATGAATGTCGTAATCAAGCCTTCTTGGAAGGCCAAAGTCTTGGTTACAAATGGGCACTATAATTAGAAATATGCTAAGCTGCCTAAAGCAAACCTCCTTTGTCTTTTTTTTTTTTTTTTTAGGAGGAAAGAGGCCTGGACAGCTCTTCTCCAGGTATCGGGCTTGTTCTTGAACCATGCCTTGTTCTCATTAGAGGACACATCTACACGAAACAATGTATGAACAGCATCGCTTCCCCTTCTAAAAAGTCCTACCAATCTCCCCCAGCAGTGACTGAGGAAGTGCCTCAAGTCTCTGCATCTATGACCCGGCATTCTACAAATTATAGATATTCTAGGACAACAAGCAGCCTCTTCTCAAATCCAAGTGGGCTAGGGTATGGGCAGGGCTCAGTCATGCACACGCTAACATTAGTGGGAATCAGCTGGAACAAACAGCAGAGCTCTGCAGGCCTGGGAGCCGGAGGAGATGCGGCATGCATATCAGGGAGGGAAATGAGAGAAACGCAAGCTGGAAGGTTGAAGTTCCAGGGAGGATGGATAGGAATAGGGCTGCGTCCTACCTCCAAGCCCTCAACCAGGAAGGATTAGAGGTCGCCCTACACACACACACACACACACACACACACACCTCAGTCAATGAGAAAAGCCAGTCACGACTGACAGAGCCAGAAACAATAACACCCTCCCCTAACCCCGCCAAGATAGAATCATGCCTGAGAAGAGCTTGTCTTACCTTGTTTTCTTGAGGATGTGTCGTGTGGGGGACCCTGCTCGCTGCACCATTTGTCGTGCGGGAGACCCTGCGGGGTCTCTGGTCCCACTCCCCACATAAGAACGCAGGACATGGTGAGGCCAAAAAGGAACACCCATGGAGCCATAAGTAGGGGAGTCATACCACTATATTCTCACTGGCGGCATCCGCCTTTCTGCAATCTGCTCTTGTTAGCTCAGCCACCATCTTCTTGCTAGCCCCCATTCTTTCTGCTAGCGTAGCCACAGCAGTTATATTAGTGGCCAATGGCTCACTGGTTACAGCTGACGGCCAACTAGCCACAGCTGATGGCCATTTACTACCTGAGCCAGCAGCTTTCTATGTGAGGCCGAGAGCCTAGAAACTGCTTTTTGGGGTTCTGTCCCCACACTCCACCCCTACAGGTTTTCGCCTCACAATCTATGCGACAAGCGTCTTCCGCGAGGGGCCCTGTGCAAGGAGCCTGGAGGTGAATGCAATATCCTGGACACAGCCAGGCTCTCTGGACTCAGCCAGGGCTCTCAGGGCACTGCCACTCTCTCTGGGCCTCTCAGGGTACTGTGCTGGAACAACAGCGACTCACAGTCAAGGTGCTTACATATTTCTCGATGGCAGCCGGTCAAGACACAAAAGCAAACATCCGCCAGTTCCACTACATGGTGGTATGTTCCCAAACAAACAATCAAGCGGTCCATTAAATTAGGGATGGAAGGCAATTCCCCATAGTCCATAGCCATTCGCCAGGGCTGTCCTGGGGGTGAGGGACAACCTTGACCTCACCCTCATCTCCCATGGAGGACTCAGCAAGCCTTTCCTCCTGGGACAAGTCCTGTATCCGGGCTTCCCGAGCAGGAACTTCCCAGCCCACAGGGCCACAACGACCTTTGCTTTCTCCGGCCTGTGCTGGTTGGGGAACCGTCCACATCTTTCCACCTCTCCACAGGGCTCTATCTCTCCAGCAGCTGCATGGCTTTTCCTGTGCTGGTGGGAGAACCGTCCACGTCCTCCCACCCCTCCACGGGGGTCCAGCTCTCCAGCAGCTGCTCCTCCTGGTCTTCCAGAGACTGAGTGTTCATACACACAAACTGGTCCACCGCCTTTCGGAGAACTTTCACCGGCACCATATCCTGCTCGCTGCGCCATTTCTCATGCGGGAGACCCTGCGGGGTCTCTGGTCCCGCTCCCCACATAAGAACGCAGGACATGGTGAGGCCAAAAAGGAACACTCATGGAGCCATAAGTAGGGGAGTCATACCATTATATTCTCGCTGGCGGCATCCGCCTTTCTGCAATCTGCTCTTGTTAGCTCAGCCACCATCTTCTTGCTAGCCCCCATTCTTTCTGCTAGCGTAGCCACAGCAGTTATATTAGTGGCCAATGGCTCACTGGTTACAGCTGACGGCCAACTAGCCACAGCTGATGGCCATCCAATCACAGTTGATGGCCATTTACTACCTGAGCCAGCAGCTTTCTGTGTGAGGCCAAGAGCCTGGAAACTGCTTTTTGGGGTTCTGTCCCCACAGGATGGATCCAATTTAAGCAAAACAATGGCTGGGAGTTTCTGTCTTCCCTCAAATCCTTTACTTCTGACTTGGTCTCTAGAGATGGGATCAGTTCTAACCAGAAAGCTCCCTGAACAGGAGTTACTTCCAAGAGCTTATCTTATCCTAGCCCTGGAGTGGCCAGTTGTGGGAAGGAAAGAAGTCAGGACACTCTGCTTGTCTCTGAGCCCCAGACTGAAGCTGAGCCAAGCTCCTCAATCCCTTGCCGCTTGCTGAGTACAACCAGATGGGCTTAACCTGTGCTTCTCGGCCCTGTTGCACATTAACTTCACCTGGGAGACTTTTCAGCGTTGATGCCTAGGTCATATCCCAGATGGATTAAATGTAATACTGAGGAGTGGCTCCAGGCATCACTATTTGTTAAAGCTTTCTAGTGATTCTAATGTGCAGTCATGATTGAGAACCACTGACTTCATCATTCCCTTCCAGCAGCTGTTCTCACTCTTCCTGCCCCTCCTCTCAACTTCCCAGACCTAGACCGAGGGGCTTCTCTAGCACGAGAGGCTCCAAAGGCAGTGTTTAGCAATCAGAGTGGGCTGCAGGTTCTGGAGCATTTCTGGATAGCACCAGGAAAACTTCTCCACACCCCACACCATTCCATTAGAAGAGACCTTACCACTCATTACCAGGGTAGCAAACAGGATTCATTCTCAAGCCAACTCTGTTGCACCAGAATAAGGCCTAAAATTCTATGCGGCAGGCGTAACAGTCCCTCTGGAGGATCGGTTCTTCCCCAGTCAAAATGTCCCCTCATACAACAGTGTTCAAAGGCCCTGGCCAGCCAGTCTGCAGACCCTGCCCACCCCACAAAGTGAACGTATATGGAAGTACTTTGCAGATACTAGAGATGTACAATGGACAGTATCAGCATGGCTATATGAATGGAAAACCTCAAATAGAATCTTAAGAGTCGTGGATATTTTCCTATCTTTTATTCTTTCACAGTCTTGTGTTTCTGGACTCTGAGAAAGGAGAGAGAGAGAGAGAGAGAGAGAGAGAGAGAGAGAGAGAGAGAGGGAGAGAGGAGATTTTGGGGTGATTCTAGTTGTTTGGATCCTGTCTCTGGCACTTCTTAGTTGTGTGACCGTAAGCAAGTTATATTTAACTTCTCTAGGCCTCGGGATTGGGTACGAGCATAAAGGGGTATCTCTGTCTCAGTCACCCCCACCAACAAGCAGTCCTCCTATAGCTATAGACCTTAGGGACCATCTCTACTACTAAGGTCAACATCCCCACTGGGAAAGCAAACCCCAAAAACTGACCCTCCCTCTTCAGGCATAAACCATCAAAAATTGCCACAATTTTCTCACAAGAGCCAAGGAAACACCATCCTCCCTCTCTGGGCAGGGGACATGGCGCCAACAGCAGGCAGGCCCTGCTTTCTCTTGTGCAGACCTGGAGCAGCTGAGAGTGTCAGAAAACTTGGGGGGTCCCAGAGTTATTCCCCGCTGCCCTTCCTGTTCACAGAGGGCCCACATGGCAGCAGCAAATTGTGTATGAAATCCATTCCTCAGTGCTGCCAAGTGCAGGCGGTGGGGGGAGTATTTTGAAGTAAAGCTATAATATGCCCACCATAAAAATTTACCGGCTTTTATATAGGTTCCCAATAATGAGAGGAGATATTTCAGCAGTTCAGTGCCGTGAGAGGAAAAGCAATTCCCGGCAGCACCTCTCTGAGGCTAGACTCTGCCTCCCCCACGCAGTACATAACTGGGAGTTTGTCCCGTTTAAAGGGGATTGCAGCAAGTTCTGCCTCTTTCATTCCTCATCAGGGTTTGTAATGATTCCTCAAGTCTTCTGAATGAACAGTTCATAAAGTGTAACTTTGCACTGGAGATGGGTGGTGAATTTTTATGCCCCTCAAACCTTGGAAGAGTCAAGAGTTACAGCAACAGAAAGGTAAGGAGGTGAGGACTTCTGGAGTGTTCTAGCAGTTCCGAGCTGGGGGCTGGGCTGTGAAGAGAAAGTGTGGCCTCAAGTTGTAGACCTTGGGAAATAAATTGAGGCTGGAGCCATGTGTTGCTACTCTAAACAAAGACTCTAAGAGGTGGTCAGAAATGTAAGAGAAAGTATGGAGGAGGGTCTTCCAGAGTGCCTGGGAAGGGGGTACATTTGGGGAGCCAAAGAGAATGAGTGGCCACCCAGGAGCAGATGGGATGCTTTCAAGATACGGGTGAGAAGAGGCGTGAAGGCCAGGGCAAGAGGGCAGCATGAGGGAGGTCAGGACAAAGGTCAGATGGAGAGAAGCCTGCTCTTTGAGCTGCTCTCCCATGTTACCAGAGAATACGGGCTCTTCTCCCTACGCAGGGGACTGATGGCAGCTTGGGCTGAGATGCCCCCGTGATCTGAACACACGTCTGGGGCCTACTGGTCTTCACTGTCCTGTGGGCATCATGTCAAACCTCATTAACACGAACATGCCTGATTCCCAACGTGTGATCTTTTGGACACAGTCAAGACTTGAGTTGCCACATGAGCTTCCAGTGAAAATAGAGTTTGTTACACAAATCAAGAGTGTGAAAGAATTATGGGCCAGAGGGATAATTAATCTAGTCAGGGAGAAACCAGCTGATTTCAAGAACTTGGAATGACCTTAGTTCCTCTCTCTTTGCATCCAAACGGTGTCACGTACAAAGAACTGCTGTCTCACCTTGGTGTAGCCCCCCACAGATGCTCTGCGTCATAACACTTCATTAGTCGCTAATTGGTATTGTTGCACACGCCTAAAATAGCAATAGTAACTCTCCCCTTCACTCAAGGTCCAGCTCAGATCACCCCTCCGCCCCCTGCCATGACTTCTCAGCCCACATGACTCTCCCTAAAGCATCTGGTGTCCGAGTCACCTATGTGCCATTTACAGGTTCCTTTAAACGATGAGTTCTCCCGTCCCATGCCCACATCTTCCAGACCTCACTGAACTGGACAGACTTGGAGACCAAAAGTGGGTTTGATTGAAGGCAATTTGGCCCATTCAGTCACCCAGCACTCTGTGTTGGCTCACTGAGAGAGAAGTGTAATTTTCTAGCAAAATATTTATATATGGATACGATTAGGAAGCAATTGCAAAGGACGAGTTAGAGCTCTATGTATTGATTGACCTAGAAAGATACCCATTTCACTTTTAGTGGAAAAAACTAACTGTGGGGTTATGCATATTGTGTGATCCCATTTTCGAAGAAAAAAACTATTGGTTGGAATATTTTATAAACATTTAAACACGTTTGAGTGAGCATAGAGAAGAGGAAGGAAGGAGACACATCAAACCGTGAATGTTTGTTTTCTCAGTTTGGGAGATGGGGTTGGGGATGGAGGAAGAAGTGGGCTTTCCTTTGCAGGGCTCTGCATTATTTGGCTTGTTGAAATGAGCATGCATTACTTTTTAGTTAGTGGGGAATCAGTAAGCATTACAAACAGTGCAACGTCCAGGTATGTCAGACCCTGCACTAACCCAGACAGCATGACCTCTTCCCCATGAGGTTGAAGGCCAAGCTCAGGGAGGGGCCTGGCAGATCATCAGTTTCCCCTGCCACCCCGTGTGACAGCCACACAGTCTCCACAGGGAGCTTTACAAGGGACCTTCATAAACTCCGCATGCCCTTTATTCCCACCTTTGAGGTCCGAGTCTCATCACCTGCTTCTCCTTGAAGTAACCATGAGTGGATCTGTTTCTTACACCCCAGAGAGCTCTGTCTAGAATCAGGAGATAGTGTTAGAGAGCTGGATATTGTCTGCTTTTGTGTCCAGGTCCACTCTCTACCCCCTCCAGGAGGTGGGCATCGTGGACTGCGTCAGTAAGACTCCCTTACCAGGTTGGGTGTAGCCTAGGGGAGGAAACCAGAAGTGAGAGTAGACAGTTTCAGAGTCTTCATCTCCCCAGCTCTCTCCCAGTCCATCCCCAGGCTGGCAATAGTTGTATTCCTCTCCTAAAACCCACAGCTGCTGTGGGGCAGCCCTCTCTGCAGCTAACGCTCTCTCGGGGTGCCGTGAGCACTTCATGGCTTGTGGGGGGTGGCGAGTGTGGTAATAGTTTCTTGCTGTTAGTAAAACCCAAGGTCCTGCACATCCCTTGCTGGTTCCCTCAGAACTGCCAACACCCTTGTGAAATGTCCACTTACTAAACGCTCTTCAATCCTCCTCTGTGCGAGTGCCATCTGCTTCTTGCCCAGACCCTGAGCTGCTTCCCTGCTCTCTGCCACTAGCAAAGGGCTCTGGGATGCTCCAACAGAGAGCAAGGGCCGTCTTCAAATGCTGCCTGCACTCTGAGAAGCCTCTCCAGGTCTGAGACCTGTGCACCCCTCTGGCAGACTGTCTAGCCTGAACCCAGGGAGGGTTCTAACAGTGGTGCCTCTTGTTTCTCGCACCCACTGGCCATGGAGAGGTGGTGAAGGGGCCCAGCTTACTTCCTCACACCATTTGAACACAAGAATCCAGGTGAGCTAAAAGAGATGGAAATCTCTGTGCCCCTTCAGGGTAGACACGATCAGAGGGGTGCTGTGAAGCCAGCCACTGTGGCCAAATCTCTCCCATAGCAAAGTTATGCTCCTGAGACTCCCTCTCACCCGGCAGGTGTCATTCAGGCGAGGAACAGGGAGAGAACAGATGCAAACAAGCCAACTAAAAATACACCCACTGCAGACTTTGTTAAATGTGAAGAAACATTCTCAGTCCCTGGGGCAATGGTGAGACCTGAGGATCTCAAGGGGCAGGAGAGGAATGGCAACTAAAGTAAAATCCAATATAAAAACAACAGCAGGAATGACAAAAATATATATCCAATGCCACAACAACAACAACAGAAACTGTTCATGTTCAAATCCTGGGCGATACTAACACCTAATTATTTATCAAGCTGAACAAGATTGAGCTGTGGCCTCGGAAGCTTCCTTCCACTGCATAGAGACCATCATTCAATCTGTGTGTGCTATTGAGCCCATGAACTTCAGGAGATGTGAGAGGAGACCCGTCTCGGACCTGCTCCTACAAGGAGCAAGAAGCTCCAACCAAGTGGCGCCTGAAGGCCAGGCAGAGACGACAGCACACAGCAAGCCACTCCTCCTCCACTACCCACCACCTTCTGGCAGCAAGAAAGTGAAAGATGCTCCAGACCCAGGTTAGAACCACCAGGAGGACAAAGGACTGGTTTTCACATTCATAAAGGCCCACGTGTTACCTTTACTTTAGTGAGGACACTGGCTGTGTGTTGTAGAAGTCCTCTTTAAACTGGCTTAAGCCGAAAGGGGAACAGATTGGCTCATATAACCGAAAAGTCCAGGGGTAGTTCAGGGATGGTTGGATCTAGGTGCTCACTGAATGTCACCAGCAGTCTCTAGCTCTCTGCCTCAGATGTGCTTTCCTTGCTGGGACTTGATTCTTACTCCTCGTGGGTGGCCCCCAGCAGCTCCAGGCCGATAGCTGTTATTAAGCAACTCCAGAGGAAAGTACACGCTGCTTCCCAAAGAGTTCCCCCTGCAGCCTTAGATTTGAGTTTCAGTGGTGTGACTTGTGTCACCTGCCTGTCTGTAACTAATCTCTGTGGCTAGGAGAATGCAATGCTCTGATTGGCCAGGTCTGGGTCATGTGCTCATCCCTGGGTCTTGGAAGTGGAGTAGTCTGGCATAGAGTAAGCATTGAAAAAATATATGTTTTTTTTAGACACAGACAATAGTCTAGTGGTTACCAGAGGGTAAGGGGGGTGGGGGGTGGGGGGTGGGAGATGAGGGTAAGGGGGATCAAATATATGGTGATGGAAGGAGAACTGACTTTAATATATGTACTTTATATATATGTACTTTAAAAAATGTTTCTGGAACCTCTTCCTTCATTGGTATTTTTTGAGGCCCAAGAGGATCCCTGCTGTTTCCTGTTTTATGTATTTATACCTATATATATATATATATATATATATATATATATATATATTCTCTGTCTAACAATAAAGAAAGAAGAAGCAAACCAAACATATATGTATGTGTGTGTGTATATATATATATATATATATATATATATATATATATATATGTTTAATACATGCACGAATGAGTAAAGGAATGGCCCAGAGGTGTGAAAGTTCACAGTACACTGGGGGAGAGTGAGTTGGCCACCGTGATGAGAAAACCAAGAATACACAGACAGTATTTGATGTGCTTGCCAAGGGCCAGGAACTCGCCAACTGGACCATATAGGCTGCAGGACACATGGAGAAACCCAGATGCACCACCTGCCTTCTGGAGCTTCCACCCTAATAAGAGCCGTGTCACAACCACCTACGTGTTATAACACAAGGCAAGGGTGACGGGCCCTACGGAAGCAGAGAGGACATCTTCCCACTTGGGGAGGCAGTAGGACGTCAGAAACCTCTTAGTGGAGTTCACTCTCTGTTTGGAGTTGGTGAGAAGGAAAAGCTTGGACACATGAAGACAAGGATGAGAGCTTTAGGCGGAAACTCTGCTTGGGGAGATGGGGTGAGGGTGGATAGGTCTGCTGAGGACAGGCCTGTGAGCGGGAGGGCTAGGAAGCGGGGCCTAAATGGGCTCAGAAGGCCCTGAGGGAAGGCGGAGGACTCTGGGCCAAGGATTCCGACCTTTACCCTGTTGGTTGTGGGGTACTGTGGTCGCCCCTTGAGCCAGCTCCTCTAGGTCACTATCCTAGAAATTGCACCTACATTTCTTGGGCCATAGCAATTCAAAGTCATGCTTTGAAGAAATGGACAGGCTCTCTCCTGCTGACAGGCTGCCTCCCCAGCCGGCTGTTGGGGGCTGGTTCCTCTCTGAGGGGCAGCGTCTTCAGGCTGCAAATCGCGCTCCCTGACTTTCAACCATTTCCAGCAACAATGGCATAGCTCATCTTAAAGAGGCAGGTTTCACGGCCTGCGTGATAAACTCAACTTTAAACTGATTATTGAAATCTACAAGCTGTTAATCCAGTGGCTGCCAGCAAAGCCCCATTCTCTGCACGGTTTAATCTTCACTTACAGTGACAGGATTCATATGTTCTCTCAGCTGCTCTCAGCCTCCTTCCTGAGACCTCTTCTGCTCTCCTGCAGTCACTCCACACAGAAAATCCATTCACATAATCTCTGTCTCTCTCTCCCTCCATCCCTCCCTGCCTCCCTCCCTTCCTCTCTCAATATATCCTGGAAATTACTGGTCAAAACAAGCACGGAAATCATTTGACGGGGTAAATTCTAGACAGGGGCAAAGTATGCATTCTCATGGATTTTGATCAAGGGAATGGTCCAGTAGGCTCAGAGGACTGCTCAGTTTGAGCAGTGGGGAGCCTTGTCAGTGCCTTCCTGGGGGTAACGTAGGAGCAGCACTACAGGCTGTGTTGTCCCCTTCCCACAATAAGCTACTTTCCTGCCAGCATGGGACCCACACCTGACAGAGTCAGAGCTGCCTCCAGGTCCTCGACACCAGATGAACCACAAGCACCAGGGCAGACCAGGCCCACATCTGCTTCCTCATTGTCTTTCTATCTGTCCCCTACTCATAGCCCACCATGAGGCTTCCAGTGGCAGCTGAAATCTGCCCCAGACTGATCCCACTTCCTGCCTTCTCTGCGCCCCCATCTCTTCACATACCCTTGGATCGAGCCACACTGAACTGCCCTCTTCTCCCAGATTCCCTCTACCCTCTCTCATCTCGGTGCCTCTGCTCCCCTGACTCCAGCACCAGGCCACTCACCCTGCAGCCATCCCTCCCCGACAATATCCAGCTCTCAAAATTCTACTGAACCTTCAAGTTCAAACGTTATGCTTCCACAAAGCCTTCCCAGGTTCCTGAGCTCACTTGGGACCCCTTCCAAGGAACTTTCATGGCACTGTTTGTGCATTTGTGGACATTCTTCCTCTTTCGCTTTGTATTAAAACAGCATAGTAGAGAATCTAAGAATATATAGCTTTGCTGTGTGGCTCCAGGAAAACAACTTAACCTCTCCACGTCTCACTTTCCTGGTCCATAAGATAGAAACAGTATTCCTGCCTCAGAGAGTTGTGGAGAAAAAAATAAATGGGCCAGTATTTTAAAGCTTCTGTGGCAAGATATGGCATAGAGTAACTGTCTAAAAACCACAAGTTGTATTATCATTAAGGTGGTTGTTACTATACTTATTTATTTCTCTTACTATGCTGTGAGTTCCTTTAGGATGAGACAGTGTCCTGTTCATACTTGAATCCTTCTCATTGCCCAGCATATTTACAGCACACAGCCTATATTTGTTAGTTGACATAGAAATGAATAAGCAAGCAAAAAACAAACTGCACAGCTCTGGCTTTGCTGCTTGGATTAATTAATATTTTAACTTCTTTTCCTCTTGGCCCCTCTTTATACACACACACACACGAGTCTGGCCACATCAGCCACCTTAGTCACAGAAGGAGGACAGGAATAAGCCTCACGGGAGGCCAGTAAATGCTGCTTTGCTGTGGGTCATGCACAGAGCACTACAATGGTTCTTCTCATCATGCAGGCACTTCTTTCATTTAGTCAGTCAACAAACCTGTGCTTAGCACTTACTCTGCACTAAGCATCACTGGGCTAGTCAAGGCAAGACAGGCAAAGTTATGGCCTCATGGAGCTTGAATCTAGCAGAGACGGTAGACCTCAATGAATATTAACTCAAAAGACTGTGAAATTATAACCTTACCTTCTGTAGTGCGGGCTCAGAGCAGCCTATTGGTGGTTCATGTTGAATTTGATCAACTTAGCCTTCTGAATTTCTTTGAAGCTTATTTTCCTCAGAGCCAGTGGTTCTTAAATTTTTATGAGTGTTAGACTCTCTGAAAGGTTCTATTCTCCATTAGAAAGCAAACCTACAAACAAATGTCTCAGATCATTTCAGGGGATTTATGGGGTCCCTGATCCCACCTAGACACCCTCTTCCCGTGCATACTCCATCCCAGGTTCAGACACCCCACCCTAAGCCTCCACTAGCAATGCCAGAGCAAGCTTTGGACACCTGGGAACCTTCTACAATGGCTTCTCCTGCCCTTTCCTAAGGCAGAAGTTTCTTTCCTTCCCCTTCCTCTCTTCCTAGAACCCAGACCTAATTTGTTAAGTCCTGAGATTCCAATGGAATCAACTTTACTATGAAAACCTGTGATTTTCCTGTGAAAATCCCAGCAGTTCTTTCAAAGCTAATCTTTGCCACATCTCTTGCCGTTGCCCAAGCCAACACATGAAAATCCTTTTGTAGGATTTTCATGTGGATTGCACAAGAAAGAAAAGGAGGGGAGAAGTTTGTGAAATATATTTGGGAAACACTGGATTTAACCAGGGTAACTCTGTTTCTTTGCTTTAGGACTTCTCATTGCTTTTGATATGCTAATATGTTTCTCAGGTCTATTTGACCACACAGCCTTTTTTCACAGCACTTCTCATGGGGCCAGTGGTGCACAGAAACAACTTTTAAGAACTGCCATCCTAAACCTTTTCCACCACCAGCATAGAGTTAGGCAGCTCCTCAAAAGTGCCCTTACCCTCAATTTGGGGAGCTGGCAATAAAGATTTGGAACAAATGCATTGGTTGGTCGAAAGCAGTGATTTTTTTCATCCTTGGCTACACGTTAGAATTTGGGTAGCTTTGAAAATGTACCATATGTACCACTGCCCAGACTTCACTCCCAGAAGTTTCAGGTCTTCTTGGTCTGGGGTGGGGCACTGTTTTGCTTTTTTTCTTTTTTCCAGCTCTTGGTGATTAAAATATGTAGCTAGGGATAAGAAAGTGTTAAAATTCTTAATGGATTAGTTGTGACTAAGTTCCACTGTGTGGAGAAGATGAAACAAGATGACTTAAATAAGTGTTTATTTCTCTTTTACATAGAAGTTCAGAGGTAATTAATCTAAGGCAGGTATGGTGGTCCTGTTCCATAAAATCCTCAGAAACTAAAGCTTCTTCCATCTCCCTATTCCATCATCTCTAGAGTGTGATCCTCAACTTCATGGCCCAATATGGCAGCTAAAGCTCCAGCCATCACATCTATGTCTTCCAGGCAGCAAGAGAGGGAAAGAAAAAAGGAGGGGCAATGAGCTGTGCCCACTGCCTTAATGAAGGTGCTCCCAAGCTGACAAATGGCACTTCCACCTACATTTCATTGACTAGAATTTTGTCCCATGGTCAGTCGCACCTATCCATAAAGAAGGCTGGGAAATACCATCTTTATTCTGGTTGGCCATATGCCTAGATAAAAAAATCACATGTTCGATAGAAGACAGACAAAATACATATTGGAGGACAACCAGTAGCCTCTGCCCTGGGTAACAACAAGTTTAACTGCCAAGCATCCTATCTGGCTATAGGTGATCACAAAGAGGCTAGACTAGTCTTCGAGAGGGGCAGGGGTAAGGATTCACTTGGCAAGAAAGATTATCCAGGAAAAAGTCTTTCCTAGGACCCTGGTTTCACAGATGGGCAAAGTACACCCCCATGGAGGCTTGTGACAGCTCCAAACCCTAGTCTGTCTAGGTATGAAGTTCTAATACTTTGGTTGCCTGGCAGAGGGAAAGGAAAGGATGACAACATTTGTCTGCAGCAAAAAGAGCCCAGACATGCACAACTCAAAGCCCCCAAGGCCTTGCCTTAGGGTGAAGACACAGCCTTTGTTTGATTTTCTAGGGTGGAGGCTCTCCCCCATGTCCATCCTGCTAGGTTAAGGTTTTGCCTTCTGCAGGCCTCTGACAACATCAAGTGACTGATACCCATGTTACTAAGCATATGGCAGGGGAGGGGAGGGGAGGGGAGGGCTGGAGAACCCAGAAATTAACTTATTACATGGTAGTGGAATGGGGTGTAGAAGAGGAATCTGATCACCAGGGGTAGGGCTCCTTCCGGGAGTGGGGTGGGCTCCCTGGGTATCGTCTTTTGTCACGTTTGAGCCACTTGTTCTCCTCAGCACTGTGCTCTCTTTACTCCGATGGTTCCCAGAACGAATTCCCAGCCAGGTGCAAAACATGTTGCCGGGTAGTACCTGATGACGTCAATCAGTAGATCAGCGGCCGGAGGACTGCAGACTGATGACACCCAGAGCTCTGTGCTTGACCCTCAGTGGGAAGCAGGGGGCATGACACAGAAGAGGCATCCCTTTGTCTGAGAGCTTCTAACTCATTAGACAGACAGAGGAATTCGCCTAACCCTCCAGATGACAATTAAATTACAGCCAAAGGCATGTGCCTGCTGTCTTAAGAAAGGTTCCCAGAAGCCAACGTGTGACACCTCTGCTTACATGTCATCTGCCAGATACGAATGCATCTACCTTGAGCTGGGTCAGCTGGGCTGGAGCAGGAGGGTGGGGATGAGCAGTCCTAGAAGGCTTCATAAAATACCCAGACTTGGCACATGCATGTGCACATGAGTGTGTGTAATGCATATGCATGTGTGGGCACGGGTGCATGTCGTGCATGGGTGTGCAAGGGTGCATGTGTGTGTGGGTGCATGTATGTGCAAAGGTGCATGTGTGTGTATGGGTGCATGTGTGTGTGTGTGTGCATGTGTGTGCAAGGGTGCATGTGTGTATGGGTGCATTGTGTGCAAGGGTGCATGTGTGTGTGCATGTGTGTGCAAGGGTGCATGTGTGTATGGGTGCATGTCATGCATGGGTGCATGTGTGTGCAAGGGTGCATATGTGTGTGGGTACATGTGTGTGGGGTGCATGTGTGTATGGGTGCATGTCGTGCATGGGTGCATGTGTGTGCAAGGGTGCATTGAGTGCACAGATGCATGTATATGCGTGGGTACAAGTGTGCACATGCGTGGTTGCATGTGTATCTTCAGACTGGTCTTTGCCAAAACTGTCAAGCTGCAGGTTTGTCCCAGCCTCCATTTGAAGTGCTCTCTCCTTCTTTCTTTAGCCCCCCCCACCTCCCCATGCTCACCTGCTGCCCACCCACAATATGCAGAAGAACCAGTGGCTCCCTCCACCCCCAGAAATAATGACTTTATTATGCTTAAATACACGACCCCAGCCAGGGGGATCTACCTCTGCATTTTGAAAAGGGGCAATGCTTAACCCCTAGGCCTGGACCCCTAATGGGGAGTACCGGATGGGGAGACAGGTTTTCTAACAAATTTAAAAGTCTCCTTTAAGTCATGCACAGTGCTGGGCAAATCATGTTCATTATCGCATTCACCCCTCACAGCAATTCTGAACCCATTCCCAGCCTCATTTCTGAGAAAGGGACACTGAGGCAAGGAGACAGGAACAGGACTTGCCCAAGGTAACCCAGTGGTGGAGCAAACTCTGCCCTTTTCCAATACCTGTGCCTCAGTGGGGACCAAGTGTCAGAGTAGGGACAGGACAGATGGGAGACACGCTCCTCAGAGCCCTCCCAGGCAGGCAGACGCCTACACAGAACTACTGCATTCAGCAGACCCCACACCTGTCAGCCCGAGGTCCTTCTAGAGCCCTTCCCCCAAACCCTTTCCTTCCCCCACCCTTCCTCATTCCCTTCTGTCCCTCTCTCCCTTCAGTCCTCTGTCACTTGAGGAAGTAATTCACAAGGCAGGATTATTTGCCCTTGCATTCACACCTCCCAAACACAGGCTGGTTTGGGGCCATCCCTAAGCAGATTTTTAAGAAATCTATCTAAACTGAATTGACTGTATGTCCCTGCCTCAGATTTTTAGCAATGGAGTCATTTCTCTGGAAATAATAGTGAAAAATGGCCTCCAATTATTCAAAGCCTGTTTCCGTGACTAATTTAGGAGCAAAGGAGTCAGGGATCTTACCTGCTTGTCACAGCACCTTCCCCCACCTCACCCCCTCCCACACTTCTGAGGTGCTTCTTAGTTCCCCCCAAAAGATTGTAACTCTCTGCACATTAAAATACCCAGAAACTTGGTCACCTGGAAGTACCAATTTCGATAACCACCAGTTTTTGTAGAACCTGTGCCATGTGCCAACA
Organism: Rhinolophus sinicus; assembly: GCF_036562045.2. Classification (NCBI taxonomy): domain Eukaryota; kingdom Metazoa; phylum Chordata; class Mammalia; order Chiroptera; family Rhinolophidae; genus Rhinolophus; species Rhinolophus sinicus. The sequence goes on from NC_133757.1 coordinate 20,645,632, forward strand.
CTGGGCTAAGCACGCTGTGGGTCTATCCCCATTTTACAGATATTATCCACATTTGCCAGGTGAGGAAGCAGAGGCTCAGACAGTGACAGAAATTATCCCAAAATCATATAACTAGAAAGTGATAGAGCAAGGATTCAACTCCAGGAGATGCCAGCATCTGGGTTCTCCATCAGCACTCTACTGCTGATACCCATTTACACACAGGGGAGGAGGGCATTTTCAGGGCAGCATTTGTGACCACTCCCCTTCTTGCCCCCACTCTCAACATGGAAGCAGGAGAGTTCTTTCAGCTCATTCCAGTGCTTTAGGATTTGCACAGAATCTGGAATGTTTCTGGACCCAGCTTACGTCCTGGGCTTCTTGAAAGACCCGTTTAGTGGATGAAAACCTAGGAAACCTTCTGGAGCCCTCTGGCATTGAGGGGGCAGGCTTTGCCTTGTCTCAATTCCAGCTCCTCGCAGGAAACTTATACAAAGTTTCACGGGTAGGTGAAAACAGCCTCCGTACTCACAACCCACTCCCCCATCTTCCTGTCACAGCAAACACATCCCATCACAATGAAGAGGAGAGATGGGAGGAGCCAGCTTGCAAATAGGAGGTTAGCCTGCTGATCTAAGATGCTTGTGCTTGGGTCTGCTCTCTTCTTTATCCTCTTCCTGTGAGACTGGGCACGTGGTCCCTGCCTGACCCTAAGCACAGGGGAGGGGCGCAAGCCAGCCAAGACCCCAACAGGAGACCAAAACCTAGATACCCAGTAAAGGGAAAAGAAAGAAGGCACAGGTGACTCTGTCCACCCCACTCAGGAAGGGGCTTTAATCAGCTCCATGGCAGAGCCAGCCAGTGGCCTCCCAGCACCCATTCACCTTTTTTAATCAGGAAGACAACACTGAGATTTATTCTGAATCACTGTCTCCAAAAAGAAAGATCACATTTCCTGGCCTTCCTAGGCACCTGGGTTCTGACCACACAAAATGTGACAAAAGTATGGCGGGAAACTTCCAGTAAGTCTTCCCTTTTCTTTCCATTTGCTTCCCAATATTCAGATATGGAGAGGACCAGAGCCAATGCCAACATGGCAGGAAGAGCGTCCCTCACCTCATTTGTCTCCTGCCCTCCTACCACCTGCTGGCCCCTCCCACTGGCCAGACCCACCTGGAAGAGTGTGTGTGTGTGTGTGTGTGTGTGTGTGTGTGTGTACTGCATTTCGTTTATTCATTCATCCATCAGTGGACACTTGGGTTGCTGCCACCTTTTGGCTATTGTGAATAATGCTGCTATGAACATGGGTATACACAGTCCATTTGAATCTTTATTTGCAATTCTTTCTGATATACACCCAGAAGTGAGATTGCTGATTCACATGTAAATCTATGTTTAATTTTTGAGGAATCACTATACTATTTTCCACAGCAGCTACACCATTTTACATTCTCATGATAGATGACTTATTTCTCATTCTTGTTTTCATGACATTTTATGTGCCTGTGTTATTTCCTCAAGCCGGCAATCAGTACCTCCAGTGCTGAGCAGGACCACACCTTCTCTAGCCTGTGGTTTTGACATCAACTACACTACATGGGGGACCCACTTTAGAAAGACACTACTGGATACCAAGCACATTAACAAAAATGACCAAGATGCTTTCCTAGACCTCAAGAAATCAAGATTTTCAACCTAGAAAGAAAAAGAGCCAAGAAAATAAATGCAGTGACATAGACTGTAACACAGAAACAATATGCTAAGTCCCACACGGGTATTTAAGGTAGTCTCCCGGGTAAAGATAGCATTTGAATTGGGCTGTGAGAGATGATAAGAATGTCTTCAGCTGACACTGAGAAAGGGAACTTCAGGTGAGGAAAACAGCAAGAGCAAAGCTTCTGGTGTGTTTAGGGAACAGAGGCATTGGGAGGAGGCCAGCAGTGAGAGTGCAGGGCCCGTGGTAACTTGAGAGGCAAAGGGGTGAGCGGGGGTCAGGAATGAAGACCTTGTTAGCTGCCATGCTGAAGAGTCTGGGATTCCTTGGAAGACAATGGAGAGCCCCTGAAAGTTTCTGATCAGGAGATGTCATCATCACAGCTTTGTTTTAAGAGAAGGAAAGCAACAGCCGTGCAAAGGATGGGTTAGGAGGAGGGGATTCGAAACAGGAAGTCACGTCACGAGGCCATTGCAAGTTTGACCTGTACCATATTCTGAAGGACGGAGTGGGTCTATGTCTGGGACTCTGGTAAGAGAGCGCTGGCAGATGCCCTACAGAATACAGGCTCATCCTCTCCAAACTGAAGAAACTCACTGCGTGCTGCCTTCCCAAGCCTCTCTCAGTTGACTTGCAGTGTAGACTTGAAGTGAAGAATCACTTGGCCTTCTGTGGGACTCACTGAGGCAGGCGTGAAATGACCCTACTTCAAAGGCTGGGGATAGGCCTGCTGGGCTGGCACCTAGAAGGACCCAGGAGGGCAAGGCAAAAATACAGGGGTGCCCCTGGTAGGAAAAGCTAAGGGAGGCCCAGTCAGGATTTCCACCGAACCCCAGAGCCTGAGAACCGTACAAGCTTCTGCCCTCCTCTCCTCCAGTGCCAGCAAGATGAGCAGTGATCAGGTAGACAGGTGACGTTACTATGGAAACTACGTAGCTATGAAACCTCTTGTACCTTGATGATGTGAGAGAGGCCCCCATCCAACCCAACATCAGTTTGGGCAGGGCAGAAATAAGAGAAACGAAGCAATAGCTCAGATTGGACAACATAAAGAATGTTTTTCCACTCATCACAATGTTGGACCTATTGCAGTTGGAATGGAAAAGCTACAAGTTCTGTACCAGAGAAGGAGATTCTCTTAAAACTTTCCCTTTCATCCCTGCACTTGGAGTAGAATTCCACCTGAGGAACCTAACGCATGCAGCTCAGCACGCCCTGGCAATGCAAGCCAGGGAGGCAGGTCCAGACTCACCCCTCAGAGCTGTGGGGACATGGATGAGAATTAAGGGGGGGGGGGCTGAGGAACAGGGCCCTGTATTCGCTCCTGCAGGACCTCTAGGTCACTTGTAAGGGCACCTGAGTGACGGGGTGTCTTTTCCTAATTTGCACACAGACTCCATTTAGAGTGGCTATTGCCCTGATAAGACAAAGATTTTTAATTGGCAGGAGGGGGCTTCAGAAATCATCTCCCATCTCTGATGTGCCAAAGTCAAACACCTCTATGATTATCTCTCATAGCCCGTGTCAGTCCCATGAGTAGCACCCATCACAGTTACAAGTATACACACATTTATGTGAGTACTTTTCACTATCTGTCTTCCCTCTGGATCTTCAGCTCGATGAGAGCAGGGGCAAGGGGTTTCTTTGATGCCCAGTAGTGCTTGGCACTTAGTATTAATAGATAGTCTATAGAACTTTGATAAATGAAAACTACTGACCCAGCTGTGGGTCACACAAGGCTCTCTCTGCAGGATGAATTCCATGTCCCAATCCCTTATCCAAAAGCAGGAGAACAGCTGGGGATTAGAAGTGGATGACAGGTTGGGCCATCATTATGCTCTAGTACCTCCAGATTTTGAAGAGCATGCATTGTGTGAAAATCCTCAAGCCACAGACTAGGGTGGAACTCAATTAAGCTCCCTCACCTCTTGTGTCCCATCCCTTATGCCACAGGATAATGCGATGAGCCGGCCAGGGCACCCCATGACAGAATGATGGAAAAGTCCAATTTTCTAAAAGGCACCTAAGTCAGACTTGGTCTGAAATCCACACACCCTCGCGTGCACACACAGACATCATTTTAGGGTGCAGAGTTACAGACATCAGCCACGGAAATTAACACGTTTTACAACTACGGGGAAAATGTTCTTAAAGAAGCCCAGTTTCTTTTTCCTCTCCAAAAGCCATCATCGTTCAGGTTTTCACAGCAACAGGCTTGGCTTAGAGAGAAACATGTTTAGGGAAAATTTTACACCTCCCTCCACCTCTCTTCAGTCTTCCATTTAGGGAATAATCAACCACTTCTTCAAGTCAATCCCCCATGTCCCATTCTTTCTAAAATGTCCTTGTTATCCCTTAAAAATAGCTAACACCTCAAGGCCTTCTGTGTTTTCCCAGCCAACATTTCAGGTTAACAGTTGTATTACACAACCATTGCTCCATTACAAACAACCTCCGCATCCCAGTGGCATCCAACAATAGGCATTCATTTTCTCACTAGGGATGGTCAAGGTTGCCTGGGGCAGCTTTGCCCATGTTTCTCATCCTCATCCTGGGGCCAGGGATGAGTCAGGTGATAGTAAAAGCACAAGAGGGCAAGTCAACTGCACCAGCACATCCCAAGCCTCTGCTTGCATCATGTCCGCTAGCATCCCATTGGCCAAAGCATGTCCAATGGTCAACCTGATGTCAAAGGGCAGGGAAACATAATCTACCTTTGTGAGAGGAACAAAGAGACATGGATATAGAGAAGGATAAGCCCACCCCCCACAACAAGTGAACTATCTGCTCTTCACCGAGTCCCACATTTGCTGAGTTTCCACTACTTGCAAGGCACTATGGGATATCAAGTTGAATTGGATCCAGTCTCTGCCTTCTGGGAATTTACAACCCAATAAGGGAAACGAGTGAGTCCATAAAGAGGTGATATTTGAATGTGAAGCAAAGAGCTTGGGAATGGGGTGCGGGGGGTAGTGACACATTCTGTCTGTGAAAGTCAAGAAATACTTTGCGGGGCGGGGACATCTTACATATAAGGATGAAATTGACAGGTTAGAAAAGGAAAGGACCCTTAGCATTCCAGCCAAGAGCAAGCAATCCAAGGTCAATGATGACGTCCAACGTGTTCTTTAATGCCGTAAGCTGCTTCCATAATCCTGGACAGTGACACTAAGGACACAGAGGATACTGGATCACCAGCGCGATACTGCTGAAGGGGATCAGAGAGACCACCTAAGCCAAGCCTGTATCTGAACCCCCAAACTCTGCTAAGCCCTGGGGAAGCAAAGATGAACAACACATTTCTCTGCCCTCAGAGTGCTCAGTCCCTAGAACTCTCAGAAGACATGAGACACACTTGCACATGTGGACAGCTACATGCCTTGTGATTGTGGGAAACCAGCAGGACCAGTTTGCAATACCAAAGCCACTCAAAACAAGCGACATGCTAAGGTAGCCACCTCAAGGACAACAGAAATGCTGAGAGGCTTCTGGCCAGGTCCACACTCTATGCCTTTTCATGGAAGAAGATTTGAATTCTCTCTCTGCGTGCGGGTGACCGCAGTAAGAATTCATAGCTTTCCCTGTGTTTATATTCCCAGTACAATTAGGATCACCCACAAAAAGTTAAAAAATTTGATTCCCTCATACCTTCATTTCTTCAACAAACACTCACTGATGCTGACAATTCAGAGACCACATACCCAGCCCTGGGATAAAAGGAAGACATTACCCCAGCCTGCAAGGAGGACCCTCCGTACACCATCTTGCTCTCCCAAGAAGCCTGTTAGGTTGGCAGAAATTGAAATCCTTTCATAATGTGGGCCCATCTGGCTACCCATCATTATTCCTCAGGATTCCGGGAATCCTCTCCCCCTCACATCACTCTCTCCCTGCCTCCCTTCCTTTCTACCTTCAAGAATTATTTAAGGAGCTCCCCCTGGCTGTATCTTGTTTAATTGCGGGAATCATGCTTTGGGCTAAGCCAATCTTGAGGCAAATTCATCTCTAAGGGAAAAAAAAAAATCAAAGGTCTTTCCTCTCCTTCTCTGCTCCCCTCTCCCTGCCACCCTGCCCTGCCCCAGTTAGGAAAAGCTTTGTTTTCTCCTTGAAGAAGCATAATGAAGACTCTTCCTATATTTATGGTTTATGGAAGAACATTAGAGAATTGCCATGGTTACAGGCCCCATTCTGCCTCCATTTGAGGACCAGAGGGAGCTGGAGGAAAGCACCGAGCAGCAGCTCCTGATGCCGCTTAGCCCGGAATCATCATAAAAAAAAATGTTTACATCAGAGGAGAAATTGCTTCTCAAACAGCAAAGGAAAAACGCCAGACTTGATGAGATTGTTACACAGAATGTTGGCTGGATTGTTTCTCTCACTCCTCCTTCCCCCTGATCCATTATTATTTAAGGTCATATTAAATCAGGCAAAGGGAACAGATGACAAAATGCAACTTGGTGTTGGCCGCTCTGGCAGGATGCCCAGGCTCGGTGCTGGACCCACATCTCATCCTCTTCATCTTCAGCTGCCAGGATCAGTATCTCCCTGCATCCCCAGCTCAGAGCCAACCAAAGTGACTCCACTCCATCTCCCCAGGGGCTCACAGACTGGAGTAGACCATTCTGATTCTGAAACAGAATGAGGGCGGACTTGAACCAAGCAACCAGGTCCTAATCCAGCTCTGTTCCTTACTTGCTGTGTGTCCTTGAGCAGGTGTCTTTGCCTCTCTGAACTATGATTTCCTTTAAAACAAGGACATAGGTAACATGCTGAAAGCAAAGCAGTGGAATGCTTTTAAGGGTCTAGTCCTCTCTGTGTCTCAGTTCCCTCACCTGAAAAACAGGAATGATAGTAGCACTTACTGCATGGAGTTGTGAGGATAAATACAGCGAGCACCACTCACAAGCAGGTGTGATTACAGCCCTTTGTCCTCACAATTACCTGATGGGATACATATTGTAGGTATTTCCGTTATATGGATGAAAAAGGGGCCATGGAGAGGTTCCATCTTCAAGTGCCCAAAGTGGAAAGTGACAGAACCAGTATTTAAAATCAGAGCAGTCTAAATCCAGAATTGAAAGCCCTCTCTCTGTGTACCCATTGGTTCCCTTAAGACAGAAAGTGAGAAGAACTATCATAAAAGTACAAACCAGATCTGTCTAACCCCAGAACCCAAGTTCTTAGCTGTTAAAAGTTCCTTTTCCACAAGGAAGCCCACTCGAAAAGGACAGCGCAGCTACCAAAACCAGCTAAGCAGCACTCTGAGAATGTCTAAGTGAGGGATGAAGGCCGGGGGTATAGACGTGAACACAAGGAGACATCCCTGAGGGTTTCTGGGAGGAGGTGAGATGAGAGGATGGACTCATCAGAGCAGAGGTGGAACCAGCCCAAGCAAAGGCAGAGAGATGGGGATATATCTCAAAGAGCAGAGGGAAGAGGGGAAAGCCCAGTAGGGCACGCAGAGAAACACAGTAAAGGAAGTCCCCTCCAGTGGGCCGTGAGCAGTGGCAGGAGTCCTCCACTGTGGGTGTGAGACAGACTGCAGAGCTTCAAGAGCGGCTGTGGGCTCTGAATTCTCAACTCCCGGCTTGTCCCACAGAGGGACTCTGGGAAAAGGAACAGCAGAGCTCAGACCAAGAATCAGAGCCCTCACACCCCACCCTCCCCTAAGCTCCTTACTCAAAAGGAAAAGCAATTTTCCATATTAATGTATCTGAGTCCCAAACCTGCTGACCTGTGAAAAACACTTCCTAGTGATTTATTTGTCTCCTCTTCCTAAGACAACTGCTTCATTATTTTAAGTCACGCACACAGCAAAGACACTCGCTTCCTTCTGGGGTCAGACTGGGTTTGTCATGGGGGCCAGAGAAAGCCCAGAACGGGTCTCAAGGGGCATCTGGCCCCAGGAAAGAATCACTTAGCAGTGCCACTTACAGCACTTTGGGACCACAAGGAACTCCTTAGAGATCCCAGTTGGTGAGAGATTTGGCCCAGGAGGGGCCAGACCAAGAGAAAGTCTGGGCTCATGCCAACAGCCAGTAAAATACCCTCTGGAGGCTTCAGCTTACTACCTGTGAAACCAGGGCACCTGTGTCATGGCAGACATCCCAGAAGAGCTTTCATGGATTCCACAGTGGACTCAGCTGTGATCAGGAACAGTCTTACACTTTAAAAGACCGTATTCTCAGATAGCAATAGAAATAATAATATCCAAATATTCCCACTCCACTCCCATTTCCTCCTTTGCTGGAAAAGGAAAAATGTTAGGCAGTGGAGGTTAAAGACAGGTCAGACTGAAAACAACTCAGAAATGGAAACTCAATTCATAGTGGAACAAACATTGATGCAGCATCTGGTACATGGCCATCAAGCTTTCCAATGTGCATGGAAAAGAAGGGGATTTCACAAGGGATATGGCAGTGCCCTCCCAGCCACCCTCAGCCAGAGAGGATGGAAGGATGGATGGATGGATGGATGGATGGATGGATGGATGCAGGGAGGCATGGATAAAATGACCTTATCGTAGGGAGAATTCTCTGGCCTCTTGGTCTCTTCAAGTTTACCCTGAATCTGTACCTTCTTTCCTCTTCCACAGATTCAGTTATTCCAACCAGGCTACACACAAAAGCTTGAGGGGCAGGCTGATTAGTTTTCTCACTTGCTTATATTGTAAAATAAATAATATAAAAACAACAGAGTATCACGTCCCGAACATCTGCCAATGCTGCCAGCCTCCTAATTAATGGCATTGCCTGACAGGAACTCAGCAGCCTGTCCCCCTGAGCTCCCTCTGAGCCCCCAGCTCACGCCCGCCTGGAGCAGCCTTCATGGAGCCCCAGCCCGAGATCTCCTCTCCTGCCACCTAGAAACACAAACAATTCTGAAAAGTTCAGTGTGAGTCAGCTCAATGCCATCACATGCCCAAGAGCGTGGTTACCAAGATCATGTAGGAAAATAGGCTCTGTCTTTGAGGAAATGCCAGGATGGTCCCTCTAGATCTTCCTTTTACAGCCTGAACTCTGCTCAACCCAAGTCCCATCCTCCAGTGAGCCTTCCCTGATTTCTCAGCCCTCACTGATTCTGTTTCCCATAGAGTAGACAGAAATTAAAACTCTTTTCCCCCCAGCTCATATTTCAATTTTAGCCATCCGAGAAGGGCATCTTTTACTAGTTTGTCCCAAAGGACAGTCTACCAAACACATAAATAGTACTCCTCAAAACTGTCAAGGTCATCAAAAACAACAAAAGTCTGAGGAACTGTCACAACCCAGAAAAGCCTAAGGAGATGTGATGACTAAATGTAATGAGGCATCCTAGGTGGGATCCTGAATCGGAACAGGGACCTTAGCGAAAACTAAGGAAATCTGAACAAAGTATGGACTATAGTTAATAATGATGTATAACATTAGTTCATTGCGTAGGGCAAATGTACCATATTAACGTAAGGTGTAAACAGTTGGGCAAACTGGGTGTTGGGTACCCGAAACTCTCTCTTACTATTGTTGCAATTTTTCTATAAATTTGAAACTATTCTAAAATTAACACTTTAGTTTTTAAAAAAGTTCATGGAAGTATTTGTGCCCCAAACCCCACCCACTCTGAAACCCTAACATATATACCTCCCAGTAAAGAAAATATTCCGACACGGTCTCACCCTGCCATTTAGTGACCCAGTACGTGCAAGTTCCTTCAAGGCAAGAACCAGGTCTTCTCTTTCTCTTACTTCGTGGATAGATTCTTAGCACAGAGTCAAGCATGTAGTAGATGCTTAATAAAAACCTGATGATTGTTTAAAACACTTCAGGACCTCAGAAAGTTTTGGAGGTGAGAGGAGATGGTGAATGCGGCCCAATTGTGCATTTTTGTATAATATATACTTTCCACAAAGATATTAACTATGATGAACTAAATGAGGCAAATTATTGCAACTTCACAATTAACTGACCTATACAAATAATAATAAGTCACTCCTAATATTCAATACTTAATGCAGTAAGTACTCAACAATATGTCAGATGCTGTGAATTACCTCATTTAATCCTCATAATAACTCTAAGCAGAGTTTGATTTTAACTCAAGCAGAGCAATCTGCCTGAATTACTCTGAGCTAACTACCTACCAACCCGTTCATTTATTTTAACTTGTTTCTCAATAAGGTTTGTGGGTTCCATGTTCAAATGGTTGCAAATTCCCAATAAGCAGGTCAAAATAAATAAGAATATCCAAAAGCCTCAGTCCAGACTAACAGAGAGAGGTTGCCCAGAGTTTCTAGAACACCTGCTTCTCCTCCACAGCAGATGGCCTGTCTTCCAACTGCCATTACACGCTCTGTTCTGGTCCTGGCTCTGCCATCCAGTGGCTGTATCACCATTGATTGGCCTCAGTTTCCCGTCTGTACAATGTGAAGGTTGGACTAACAGATCTCTGAGGTCCTTTCCAACTGGAATATTCCAGGGCTCTCAGACACAAATGGCACCCCAAGCAGGCAGCCTCACCTATGTCAGAACCCTGTGGTGGGGGTACAAATGGATCAGTGTCTAGGGAGCCAGCCTGCCTTTGTCTTTTCACTCCAAACAACCCCAGTTCTATAGTCTCTTCTCCAGCACCCAGATCTCAGCAATGACTCGCCCATCACCCCTCCCTAGGGGCTGATTTCAGTTCCCACACACTCACCTGGAACAGGGACCATCCCAAGCTCTCGTGTAAGAATCTCCTGAGTAAAGCAGATGAGAACAGATGCCTCGAAGAATTTCCCTCACGGACTCCTTGTTTGGGCTTCCATCCATTCCTGTAAGACAGCACATTCAATAATCAGGCTATAATCATAAATACAACTAGTATGTGCAACCTGTGGGCAGGCAGGCTCCATCTCTAGCTGCACCCAGTCTCTTCTCAGCAACCCGAGACACCTGTCCAGAACCATCCATAGCTGTGGCTGGTGGTGGCTTCCCTACTGAGGAACGGAACCAAGATAATCAGACTCCTTGTCCAGACAGGACAAGGCCCCTGCTTGCCTAATGGCTCAGTATAACGCCTCCAGAAGAAGCCCCAGGAAGGGACAGCCTCACCTTGCCCCTTCCAGGAACTCCTGAAACACCAAAATACCTTTAAAGAGGTGTGAGCATATTACTAGAGTTTAGGGGACCCAGAATCTAGTCCCATCTTTGGCATTCACAAGTTGTGGGTCTTCCGGGCGTGTCAACCCCCTGAGATGCAGTTTCCTCTAGATTTAATTATTTTCAATCCTTGAATAAATGACATAATGAATTGTAGTAATACCTAAACCACTTACCCTATAATGATGACACATGAATTCGGTTAGATAATAGACAACAGCCCTTCCCACTTAGGGAGAACTTCCCACTTAGGGAGAATGCCAGGTCCTGAGTTAAAGCCTTTTTACAGTCATCAAAAGCTAAGCATTTTATGCATAACAAATTACAACCATCTTAGCCGCTGAAAAACAATATCCATTTGTTAATTTTTAGTTGCATAGCTCAGAAGTCCAGGCCCAGTGTTGACAGGTTTCTCTATTCAAAGTGTCATAGGAAATACAGGTGTCAGCCAGGCTGCATTCCTTTTTGGTGTTTCTGGGAGAAAATCCACTCCCAAGTACTGTAGTTCCTTCTAGCTATAGGACCGAAGTCCCCATTTTCAGGCTGGCTATCAGGGGCTGTTCTCAGCTCCTCGAGGGCCCCATTCCTTGCCGTGTGGCTTCCCCCATGGGCGAGGTGATAGTGGAGAACTTCTTGTGCATGAAGTCCCCTCACGCTTCACATCTCTGACTTCCTCGGTCTCTAACCTAGACCCAGATTTAAAGGGCTTGTGTGATGATGAGGTCAAGCCCCCCAGATCACCTCCCTATCTTAACCTCAACTGACTTGGGACCTTCATAATCTTTGCAAAATCACTTCACAATCATACCCAGATTAGTGTTTGAATAATTGGGAAAAGGTTCATGTATACTAGGGGCTGGGAATCTTGAGACTAGCTTAGAAGCCTGGCTACCTCAGAGTTTTGGGCTATTACAAATAAAGCTGCTATAAACATTGTAAAACAAACAAGCAAACAAACAAACAAAAAACAACTAAGCATTTTACATACATTCAAACCAGGTCAACCTGGTGTACATTGACTTGTATGTTCTCAACCTCCGTCATGGGCCCGTTGAATGGTAGCTGAGCCATTGCAGGCTCTCTATGCCTCCGAACCAACCGGCAGAAATAGGCATCAGAGCCCTGGCTGGGGTGATTGATCCAGAGAAGGTGATTGACCCAGCGGGAATGGGGTTGCTGCTCCACAGTGGGGCATGAGAAACTGTCTGGCCCTCTGGGGAATCACTGGGTACTTCTGGTATTCTTTGGTCCAATAATCTTGACTGATTCAAAAGGCAACCATCTAAGCAATCCCACAGGAATGAAGGCTTGGGACGTCAGCCAGGTGAAGAACCCCACTCAGGAGGAGCCCAGCCGGCAGCAGGGGGCCTTTCTGAACTTCTCTCCTCCTATTTCTGAAGGGAAAAATCCAGCCATAGCAAGCCTACCCAGATGCTCCTGTTGTTCTGTTTTAAATCACAGGGACAATCTACTACACAGACTTTTAAGACTGAATCACAGAATCTGCAGGGTGGCAATCACTTCAAAAATATCTAGAGTCGTCAAACTCATCGAGACAGAAAGCAGAATGGGCAAAATAGTGGTTGCCAGGGACTGGGGGAGCGGGAATGGGTTCTGCTAGATGCAAAGAGAGCTGCAGATTGGTTGCACAACAATGTGGATGTACTTAATGCCCCTCAACCTAAAAAGTGGTAAATTTTATGTCATATGCTTTTTTAAATTGCAATAAAATTGTTTTAAATTTTTTTTAAAATAATTCATAATTAAGAATATAATTCAATTCAAACCATCACCACCACCACCAATGTTTAACCCCACTCTACAGCACTCCTTCTAAGAGGCCCAGTCCATCAACACCACTGACACCACTGTCAGTGTGCTCTGAACTGGGTTCTTTGGGAGAAAGGCACTGGAGGAAGGGAAGACCGGGGCAGGAAACAGGATATGGTTCTTGCCTTCCGTAACTGTATGCTGGGGAAACCCTAGAAGCTCACATTTTAAATACACACACAGACTCTAGGCCAGTGGTCCCCCGTCCCCTGCTCTGACCTTGGAGGAGCCTCCTGTGTCACTTGGTTTCTGGCTGGGTTGGCCCAACAGGAAGCATTAATAGGAGGCTGGAGGGCAGGAGGAAGGGAGAAGCCAAAGTATCTCCCCTTCCTTCTTTATCCAAGGAAGTGTCTATGTTAACAGATGCTTCCTTAACTGGCTCCTGCCCCATAAGAAACACCATGCCCCATGGCTCCAGTTTCCACCAGATGACACTCCGGCCCCCACTTCTGGGCTCTGGTGACACTACTTCTTCCCTTTGACCATCCAGCCCAAGGTGGACAACTGCTTCCACTATTGCTAACCTCTGGGTTGCCTCACAATTCCTTCTGGCTTGAGGCTTTTCTAATGTTGCATTAAATGTCCAGCATTGTAAAAACTTCAGTGGTGCCTATTTTCCCAGTTGGACTGTGTGTCCTGATACCAGCTCCCCAGGTTAGCTCAGAATCTCAGGCCTGGAAGGCAAAGCACCTTTGGTCCATTACTCTCCACGCAGCTCATCAGTGGGCCTATGCTCCAGAGGAGGGAACCCCCAGTGCCCAGGCAGCTAAGAAAGGAGCTGAAATATCTTGTGACCCTGGGGATTTGAACCGTTAGCCCTAGAGCTCCTCACCTGTAACTCAGGCTCTCTTCCTCTGTGGACCTCCCTTCCTCTCCAGAGGTGTTTGAGAACCCAATGGCCAGATGTGCTCAGAGATTACTGAGAGCTGGGAGAATCTGCCAATGACCTGAGAGCAGTGGGTGCCCTTGGTGGAAGTCTGGAGCAGTTTGGGGTGGACTGGAGGGAAGCCAACTACCCCTCCACACTCCCTCTGTTGGAGACACGTAAACTCTTGCCAGGTGTGCAGGGGTTCCACAGAGCAGCATTTGAGGGTCACTCCCTTCTAATCAGGAGTGTTCTTGTTCATAGACCTGCATTGTCCACAACGGTGGCCAATAGCCACATTTGGCTTTTTCTCATTTAAATTTAGATTAATTAAAATTAAATAAAGTTTAAAATTCAGCTCTTCAGTCACACAAGCTATATTTCAAGTGCTCATCTTATGGCTAGTGGTTGTCGTATTAGCATGGATATAGAATGTTTCCATCTATTGGGCAGTACTGTGGGTAGGTCTAGCTGTCTTTGTCAACACAGAAAGAAATGGAACCTGTATAATATAAATTAACCAATTACATTTAACAACTGAACAGTCTCCGAGCCATGTGTGTGACCAAAGGATGATTGCGTTTTCATGCAGAAATGGCTTTTAGCTGGACTGGCTGGGGTTTCAGGCAGAACGGAAGAGACAGAGAGACTATTTTCTAATGCCTTTTCCAAAGATGCATAAATTGAGAGTTGATGGGATTAATGTAAGAACACAAACTCACCAGAGCGAGGAGCTTCTTTAGAAATGAAAGATATTTACTTAAATGGAAAAGAGAAAAACAACATGTTTCCTCTTTACTTGGTTCTTTGAAAAAGAAAAGAAACAAAGAGCAGCAGCTAAAATGTATTTAACTACAGCACAAGCTTAGAGACCCGGACTCTGAAGGCAGTGCCGGCAGTGGGTGAAAGAGACAGAGTATTTAACCTGTCTGCTCTGACAAGAAAATTAAAGACAATTGAACACGGCATTAAGCCTGGAGAAACAGATGGTCCCTTTGTACTATATCTTCTCTCACTGCAGCTCTTAGCTACAAGGAAACAGCTCTATTTCCAGTTCATTCAAAATCTGCATACTAACTGGGGATGGGAGGCAGGGAGGTGTCCAGGGCACCAGAAGGATAAAGGGGAGTCATTTACAAGTGAGCCCTTAGAAAGCTAACCCTTTTATTACAAACCAAAAGCGTCGGAAGCTACAGGGGTATGGTCCTGACGTGAAGAGAGAGTACCCTGTTCCCTAAGAAGTGGTTCTCACTAGCAGTTTTCTGGGCTCCACCCCCTGATTCAGTCAATCTGGCGGCCTGGGGCCCAAGAATTTTCAGGTGATGCTGAGGCTGCCAGTGGGAGCCACTCTGACAACCACTTCTCTAAAGAGAAGTTTCAGACGGGACAGCCCAAGTGAGGCTCGTGTTGACTGCTGTCTACTCAGGGAAGTGTCTAAATGAGCAGAATAGGATGCACTCATTTTGTTCTTGTTGTTTTTTTTTTGTCTTCGTTTTTGTTGTTTTTTAATATTACAGTAGAATACTGTTTCTCTTGATTACTGGGGTTTTGGTGCCTCCCTGCTTAAATTTTGCACCCAAGGTGAGTGCCTGACTCTCCTTACCCTAGTCCTGGTCCTGGCTGCAAGAGTGGCACAAGGATGCCCATTTTCTCCCTTCTGAGGCTCAGAAATGTGGAGTGACTTGCCCAAGATCACACAATAAGTACAGAGCCACCAATGAAGCCCAGGACTTTTGACTCCCAACTCCAGGACTCTTTCCACAAATTCATTTGGGAACCACAGCTTAGTGTTAACACCCTCTCGGATGCCTGTTTCCCCACCGCTCCTGTGACTCCTTTGGGCAGGTTGGCAGAGACTGGTCCCCCCATCCAAGCCACCTCCTATGCGTACAGGGAACTGCTGCAGCCCTCTGTCTGCCTACACCCCCAGTCCACACCAGAGAGACTTTCTTGTGTCTCTTATGGGTGTCCAGCTGGAAACTGACAATTCACCTACTGAATCATAAAAAACTGCTTCTCAAAACAAGAACAGGCAATTGTTAACATTAATATAACATTTATCATGCGCTACGCACTCTACCCACAACATCTTAGTCAATCTTTATATCAAACCAGGGGAAGGAAGTACTGCTGGCCTTTCTATGTCTCATATGCCAGGTACAGAAAAATATGTCTGTCCAAAGGTAGTAAGGAGAAGACCCAGAATTCCAACCTGGATAACCCCTGCTTCCAGAGTTCGGACCCATCACCTCTACCCCACACACAAGAGGAGAAAGGAAGGTCCTAGATTCAGCATATGCCCACAGCAACTGTATTAATTACGTAGACCATGCAAGGATATTTCCAATTTCTTCTTTGAGCTAAAGACTGATCACACACCTACGATCACACACGCACCCAATAAGATCTAAAGATTCTCAGGTCCCAGTTCCAGCCCAGCCCTCCAGGCTTTTACATACTTACCTCTTTCAGACAGAGAGAGGGCTGATCCTTCATAGATAATACCCAGATCACCTTTCTTTCAAAAACGAAAACAAAACAAAACAAAACAAAAAACAAAATGGGGGAAAAAAAGGCAAATTTTTAGCAAGTAAGAAGATGCCAGAAGGTAATTAATTGCTTTGCAAATTACTCTAAGTTATAAATGGATCAATGATTTTCTCCAAAGTTGGAATCAACTGTAGTTAGCAATATGTAAATCCTGCCCTAAGCCCTTTGCTGGCCAAAGTGAACGATTGCCTTAAGCAATCATTTACATTCTTTCAGAGGCAGCCCGCATGGAAGCACATCAAATGGGGTTTTCAGGCTGTGAACTGAAGGAAGGTGGAGAGGAAGAGAGAAAACCTGTGTTCTGCTGAAGGTGGAGGCTGCTCCTAGAGCTCTTCTAGCAAAATCCGTGCCCCTGTTCCCAGCTTGGGCCTGAGTGTGGATAGTAAAGAAAGATCTGCTTCAGATGTGACATCCCTTCCCCACCGAACAGTGAGGTTGGGAAAAGGGTGGGAAGGTATGCAGATTTAATTTCTAAGTAAAATGCCTATGTCTGTCACCTAAATGAAGAAGTTAGCCTGGATGAGATGAATGAGCCCTGGATGAGAAGCACAACCCGTACTAGTCCTAGCTCTGCACTGTTAGCCTTGTGGCTTTGAACCAGGCACCTTGCCTCTTAGGTCCTCAATTCCTCACTTGTACAAGGAGTGGGTTGGATGCAGTGCTCCTTAGGATTCCTCAATTCATTTATTCAAGCACTTCTTCTGTGTACTATATGCCAGGCACTGTTGCAAGCACTACGGACAGAAACCCAAATAGAACTTGTTCCCACCATCAGGAGCTCTCAGTTTGCCAAAAGCATGGATAACCAGATTATTTTTAGGATGTACACTAAGTCCCCCAGTACACACATGAACAGGTTCATCCCAAGGGAATCAGGAAGGCTTCTTGGAGGAGGTGACATTTCAGCTGGTATTCAAAGAATGATTCTAAATTTCATTTCTAAGCAATGCATTTATAACTTTTCTGGGGTCACAAAAAGATTTAAGGCAGTACTTCTTGAGCTTTTTATGAACACATAAATCTTTGGGGAGCATATATAAACTGTCCATTCCTGGGGCCCATCTCACACAGATACTAATCAATCCCTCTGGGACTAGCGCTGAGAATCTTCATTTTAACACTCTCACCAGTGATTCTGGGCAGTTTGGTCTGTGGGCCACATTCTGAGAAAGAACTGGTTCAATCCTTCTTCTTAATTCTATCTGTGTTATTAGAGAAAAACAAACAAACAAAACAAAACTCCTAAGGGCTATTTTCAGACACTTGAAAAGACACTTGACATTTAAAAATAATTCCAGAAACTTCAACATAGGTGTCCCCCCACGGGAAGCATACCAGCAGCTACTGCCACAACAATGGTGCCACCAAGAGTCCCCAAAGAGCTTCTTCAGAAATGAGGTCCCACTCTCCACCCATTCCCTGCGAAGGGCCCGTGGCTTGGTCTGTTCTTCAGAGGCACCTGTGAAGCTGTCTGGGAAGACATTCCCCAGGCGGTTCCTTCAATCCCAGTTCTCCTGCTAACTAATGATGGGCTCCATAACCCAAAGGCACTCGGTTTTCCTCCCTGCAGTTTCCTCCTTCTGTTTCCCCCACCCCTATCAAACAGGGGTCTTTACCAGCTCCCGCCTGGAAGCAAAGACAGAGGGGCCATTATGGCAGAGAAAGTGATACTGTCCTGACTGGAAGGCTCGAACCCTAGTTCTTCAACTGGCTGGCTCCTCAGTCAGGCCGGCCTCAGCTCAAATGTCACTTCTTCAGAGAGGCCTTGCCCGCCAACCAGCCCCCCTAAAATCCCCACCCCCACCTCATTAGTCTGCCCATCATCTAGTCTAGTATCTGGGATCGCCCTTTAAATGTTGGTCCCCGATCCATCAAGCCGCCAGTATTTATGCCCTACACAGTATCATCCTACTGAATCTGGGCTGGTCCAGTGACTTGTTTTAACCACAGAATGTGGCAGAGGAGATGCTGTGCTTTCAGAAGTCCTGACAGCTTCCACATTTGTGTTTGTGGAAACCTGGAGCCCTCCTCCTGGACAGACCACAGGGCAAAGCCCCATGGAGGGGGAGAGACCCTGAGACTCCATGAAGAGAGAGAGGCTCAGCCGATCGGGCTGATCCCAGATACAGCCAATCTGCCAGCCACATGCAGCCGCCACACAGACGACCACCAGCACCGTGAGCAAAAGAGCCACACTGCAGAGTTCAGCCCTGATTGCAGAATTACGAGCAAATTGAATAGGTGTTTTGAACCACTGAGTTTTAAGAATGGTGTCATTATGCAGCAATAGATACTTGATACCATATCACTCTGTTTCACTTGCTTTATACCATCTATCACAAATAAACAAGAAACTCTCTGTTCACTTCCTCTAGAAGGTAAGCTCCATGAGGGCAGCGGCTGTTTGTTCACCGCTGTATCCCCACCACTGAGAGCTTTGCCTGGCACAGGCAATAATAACCTTAGTATTGATGGAATAAATTCACCACCAAGCACCTGAACCTCGGGCTGGACCAGGCGTAAAATGTAAGACAATAATCTAATGCCCACCAGCCTCTCTGGCAGAGCCAAAGTCAGAAAGACACGTGGATTTTCCACTAACAAACTTCACACTAATCAAAGCAACCTTTAAATGATAAAGAAAAATCTGCTGGTGAGGGATTCTATGCTTGTTCAGAGGCACCATAAACAGCTGACTTATATGCAGCCAGTGCTGCCATTCCCTGGGGTCATAGAACGCAGCAGCCGAGACCAAATGGCACTAACACCAGTCCTTGCACGGTCCCAGAGCCAACAGCTGGCCTTCTGCACTCCCTCTCACCTGCCCCGCACAGAGCACACCCACCCTGAGTAATATCTCCTCCCAAACTGGTCCTCAGCTGCCCCATCCTGCAAAGCACAGCCAGCTGCTGGTACCAAATGAAGCCAAGTCTCCATCTCTGAGGTGGGCAAGCCGGCTACGTGTGGGACGAAGGGAAACAGTGTGGGAAGATGCTTCCTGGCTGCTTTTTGACACCAAGCACTTAACTCCCATTGCGCACGCTCTTCTGGCTACTTTGTCCTCCTCCCGTCTGTGTTTGCCTGGGGGACCCCTCTCTATGGGTCACCTGGGCTGCTAGCAAGTGTGAAAGAGGGCTGTTTGCCAGGATCCCCAGAGCCCCCAAATCAGTTGGAACTGGGATTTTTGAGGGGGCCTAGTCCACCCCCTTATCTTTAACCTTTCTAAGTTTCCTTGTCTTCTCTTTAACAGGGATGCTCTCGGCACTTTTGTGAGGGTTAAATTAGGCAGTGTATTTAAAGCAGTGGTTCTCACATGCACATTTTTTGTTAAAACACAGGTGACTGGGTCTCACCCCAGAGTTTCAGTAGGTCAGGCAGGAGGCCCAAGAATTTGCACTTTTAACAAGTTCCCAGATGATACTGGGGCTGCTGGTCCAGGGAGCCCACTTTGAGAACCACTGACTTAAAACAGGAGAAACATACTCGTAAACGTGAGCATCTTATATGCACACACAAAGGGACCAGATTTTTCTGGTCTTATCCCAGGATTTGGTCAGTGGAAACATATAAATCATTTTAAATTGCCCTTACTACAGCCCTCAAGGGGCTGTCAAGAAAATAGCCTGTGGCAGAGTGATTGTAAAGGAGGCCGAGAGGAGAGGATAAATATTTCACGGGCTCAGCCATTGGTGTTCCTCATATGTCCAGAAAGAAGCCAGGGAGTGTCGAGGGAGAAGAGAAAGGAATCACGCACCTTCTGAATCCATCAGCCAGGGAGCATTACTTCGTTACTCATCGGTCAAGGAGGGCTTTTAGGTGGAAGTAGGCTTTTAGGCCTGGGGGTGTGCTGATGTACCAGGCTCGAGGGAACACCCTCCTCAAGTTCTAAGATCCGTGGACCTGCTGTATCAGAATCACAGAAACTCGGGCCTCCAGACCTCCAGAATCAGAATCAGGGGAGTTCTAGGACCATTTATTTAAATGTGATCCCAGGTCAGACTTACACACTTGAGGAGTTCTTTCCTAAGGTGTCTCAAATCCTATCAAAGATGTAAGGGGCTGAGGGGGGTGGGGAGGAATGCGCAGTTAGTGTTTCCTGGGTACAAAGTTTCAGTTTGGGAAGATTAGAAAGTTCTGGAGATGGATGGCAGTGATGACTGTAGAACAGTGTGAACGTACTTAATGCCACAGAACCGTACACTTAAAAATGGCTACAATGGCAACTTTGTTGTTCTGTATATTTTACCACAATAAAAAATAAAGACCCATCAAGGAGATAAAAGTATAACCAATAAGATTAGTTGTATCTGATTAAGTACGAATTACCTTGAAAAAGTTGTCATTATAGATTGCACAGAGTGCAGAAAGACAAAAGAAATCATGTTGGGAGGGATCCCTTCCCAGTAGAATGGGTGGTATGATTCTAGTAACAAACAGTTCTGAATAAGGCAAAGTATCTTCAGGATAAATAGGAGGCAATATTCCTGGTGAATATCCAACTCCCGGTGCGCCTCTTCTGGTCTCCCCAGGCAATATTCTGATCTACAGTGATGGGGGCTGTCATGTGAGGCGGCCTGCGGGGTCTCAGCTCCCGCTCCCCACATAAGAACACAGAACACGATGAGGCCAAAAAGGAACACCCACAGAGCCATAAGTAGGGGAGTCATACCACTATTGTCTCAGTGGCAGCTGGGTTGGAGACACAGGAAGCAAGAGCCACACGATCTACAACCTGCCGTCCACTTCTGTGCCAACCTTGGGGACAGAGCCAGGAGTGCAGTTTCCAGGCTCTCAGCCTCACGTGGAAAGGTGCTGGCTCAGGTAGGAAATGGCCATCAACTGTGATTGGATGGCCATCAGCTGTGGCTAGTTGGCCGTCAGCTGTAACCAGTGAGCCATTGGCCACTAATATAACTGCTGTGGCTACGCTAGCAGCAAATGGGGGCTAGCAAGAAGATGGTGGCTGGCAAGCGCAGATTGCAGTTAGGACGGCGGGTTGCAGACAGTGTGCCTCCTGCTTCCTGTGTCTCCAACCCAGCCGCCAGCGAGAATATAGTGGTATGACTCCCCTATCTATGGCTCTGTGAGCGTTCCTTTTTGGCCTCATCGTGTTCTGCGTTCTTATGTGGGGAGCAGGACAGGAGACACCTCATGACACCCCGCGTGACACCAACCCCACTTGCTAACTGCACTCCGTGCTTGCTAACTCAGCCACCATCTTCTTGCTAGCCCCCATTTTCTGCTAGCATAGCCACAGCAGTTATATTATTGGCCAATGGCTCACTGGTTACAGCTGACGGCCAACTAGCCACAGCTGATGGCCATCCAATCACAGTTGATGGCCATTTACTCCCCGAGTGAGCACCTTTCCACGTGAGGCCGAGAGCCTGGAAACTGCACTCCTGGCTCTGTCCCCACAGGGGCCTTCTCAAGCACTGCTCCCCAGCCCCCCACACGCCCAGTAGGCAATGTCCCCTGCAGGGGCATGTGGCTCGAGAGGTCTTCCGTTGTAAATGTCCTCATCTGCTCTCCACTACAGGCCTCAGTCCCCTGGGACCAGAGTCCTGTTTGGCCACAGCACGTCCATTCACAGAACCTCAACGCCTGGCCAATTGAAAACGCTGAAGTTCTAAACCTGCAAAGCTGAGGATGCAAATGACCCCCCAAGAGCATCACAAATTCCAGAAGGCACAGCCTGGAAGGGAACTGTCAACTCCATCCACCTTCCTCCTCCCAACACACACCTGCTTATAGTGAAAGTATAAGGCAAACCTGAGAAATGCTCTCCTTTTGCCCAGGAATGGAAGAAGCATTATCTGCTTATGCTTTCCAAGCTCATCACAGGGCTCTGTCAAGTCCCACTTTAATCTCACCTTCTCAGCAAAATCGTGGCTGAATTCTCCAAACTCATTTACCCCCTCTGTTCTAAATGCCTACTGAATCAGAATCAAGGATTTGGCATTTAATTATACATGGCCTTGTGTCTTTTCCTGGCTTAAGTAGCTTGACAGGGTGCAAAAGGTGTGGGTTTTGGAGCCAGAGAGATTTAGGTTCCAGGCTAGCCCTGCCACTCCGTGGCTGCGTCACTTTGATTCTGAGCCTCAGCATCTGCAGCTATGCTTAAAATGTAAGAAACTCAGTCAAAGTCAGAACAAAGAAGGTGGTATAATGGGTGCAGGCATGGCCAGCGCCGTGGAGGCACCCACCAACTATGCTCTGAACACACTGTTAAGCTACTAGAAACTGAGAAACACACACTGTCCTCCCTTTCTCCCAGAGCCCTGGTTCTCAGCCCTGGCTACCTATGAGGCTGGTGAATAGCTTTGAATGCCCGGAGATCCTGGGATGGGGCTCGAGCATCCCTTCTTTTAAAGCTCCCCCAGCCACTGCCTAAGAGCAAACTGCACACTACTGACTTCAACAAATGCTTGAGAAGGACTTCATAAATTGATTGAGATGCAGAGTTCTGCGATCAATATAACTGACAAGAAGGGACTATTCCTTGCAGGTATCATCATCCTTGCTAGGTCCCATTTTCACAGCAGAAAAACCCCACCAAATATTAGATAACTATAGATGAGCATTAACTGAGCTGCCAAACACTTGGTCTTAAGACCAAGGACCCCAACAATGTTTTTGTTAATTATTCACATTCAGCAGCAGTTGTCTGTTCACATACTGAGAATCCTTATTAGGGAAATAACCATCTTCTCCAAGACATACCTTGTTTGCACAGTGGTAATAAAATAAAGGGGTCACGGAAGAACTTTGGGAGGAAGAGCTGAAAAGCCCAGTGGTATATAAATAGATAGCTGGATGGTTACTAAAATTGACCCCAGAGTCATATAATTAGCGAACAGGGTGTGAAAACCTCATTAACTACAAAAATTATTAACAGAGAAAGAAAGGAAAGGGAGGGCTGAAGGTGGAGGTTTTGAGCTGCCCAGGGAAGGCTGCTCTGAAGGAGGCCAGGCTGCAGCTGCAGCGGGCACTGTGGGTCAGAGCGGGAGTCTGAGACATGGGGAAGAACCAAAGAGCTGCTTGGCCCCCACTTCCACCCGGAGTTTCCATAAGGATAAGACAAGAGGTTGGAAATGCTCGGGGCAGTTAATTGGTCATGGTCTCTGTCTTCCAATGCCTAGGCCCAGGGTTGTGTGGCAGTACTGCCTGCAGGCACAGGGTCTGCAGTGGTGGCCCTCACTCTCTCCACTACATACATGGATATGAAGGGTCTTCTGTGATCCAGAGAGTAGTCAAGGAAACTCAGAATGAAGCCAACGCACGAGACTAGCCAGGTCCCCGGTTAGTTAGCCCTATCAGATGCCTGCTGCCCACATCCCAGCTCCCTCTTGAACTCCCCAAGCCTGGACCTCGCCTTTGACCCAAGTAGGGTGAGTGTTGACTCCTGTCTCATGACCAAAGGGGGAATTTGTTTTTTTGGTTGGATTCATTCAGCCAGTCTATGGCTGACTACTCTTTAAGGCAGCAGCCGCAGGCAGGATCTCTTTGGGGAAGCACAAAGTGGAGAGAGACATTCCTTCCCACTGTGCCACAGACCACCATGCTTTGACACCTCAGTGAAAGGGCAGGTGTTTGTGCAGGGAGACTGAGGAGCTCTGTGAGAGACGGCAGTGGAGGCAGGGAAAAGGGACAATGCGACTGGGGACATGGCCATTTCCAGTGGAGGCAGAAACAAATACACAGTCAGCCCGGTGGCAGCAGTGCCCAGCAGAGACTGGCAGCAGCTGACCAGGCCTGCTTGTGAGTTCTCAAGGGATATTCTCTAGGTACATCCAGGAACACGTGGGGGGCCTTTGGCAAAGATGGGGATCCTGCATTAGCAGGCAGGGGTGCAGCTAGGAGAGTGGAGGAGATTACTGATGACATGACCCGCTTTTAACCAGAGGAAACTTATACTGAGTGTATGCAAGAGGAACTAAGAACCGATACACAGCATGACTTTTTTTTTTTTTACTGACTCTGATTTCTTTCAAACCAAAAGGGCAAGTTAAATGGTAAAAGAAATACAGAAAGTTATTTATTTAAGGGCAAAATAAGGATAAACAGTTTTAGTTACACAACACCACTCTCTCCCTAAACGATGATCCTCGGTATTGATGAAAATGTTTGACTTAAATCTTTCCATGTCTCCTGACCAGCCCTGACCATCCAGGGAAAAATCGACTGACTCCATGAGCAGAACGTACCTCATGTCCCTCAAGCCCATGGTGGGAAGTACCCACACTCACCTACATGCGAGCCCACGGTACTCATACAATGCAGCCCCACCTATAGATCACAGAGTTGACAAGATAGGGTTAAAGGCTCAGCCTTGCTTTCCCTCAGGAGATGCCATGTGAAAAATTGCTAGCCTGGCAGTGCCCTTTGGCTTTGGCAATCAGGCAAGGAAGGCTAATTAGTCTGAGATCCAAGGGGGAAATGCTGACAAACTCAATAAGCAGGAAGTGCCTGGACCCCAGGGGGCGCTAGAACCACTTAAAAGCAGAGGGCAGCAGTGGGGGGTGGGGTGGGAGCAGTAGAAGGGTAAACAGGTGTTCTCCAAAGAACTCTTTACCTGCTGACCTCTTCAGCCTTTATTCTAGAGATTATTTTCAAGCAACATTGAAGAGGCTTTACCGAGTGCCAGGCACTGTGCTCGTGTTTTCTCAGACACTCATACCTGTGAAATGAAAGAGGGGTGGGCGGTGGTGACAGACAGCTGGTGCCAAAAGTCGCAGGGCTTTGCAGGATGTGCAGAGTACGCCATGGTCCTGGAATGTCAATTCTCTATTCAACAATGGCGGGGGGCGGAAGGGCAGCAGAATCATTTGATATCAGAACAAGCATGGGCATATTATGGAATACAATGCAAACTCTACAGAAAGATGTAAAATAGAGCAGAAGGCTTCAGAATTAGGGCTGTACTCTCAGATCTTCCAGGGCACAGCATCAGTGTCCCTTGGAGTTAGGATACATCAGTGGAAAAGCAGAATATATTTTTACTTTGTCTTCATATACCAACTGCAAGGGTTAGATTTCAGTATCTCTTTCTCAAATTAAAATAATAATAATAATAATAATAATAATAATAATATTGACTAGCCCAAGCTCACTGAGCTCATGACTGAGCTAGAAGTGTAAACTAAGTGTGTCTGATCCACAACCCCATTCAAGAAGACGGGTTGGAGGGTCTAAATTCCTGTTCAGACTAGGAGAGCATTCAGGCTCCTCAATTATTCCCCAGGTTTCCCACTGAGGGTACCCTGGCAGGCACAGAGGGATGGCTGCTCAGAAAAGGACACTGGACAGGCCCAGATAGGAACAGGTCACCCCAATGTCCAACTGCCACCAAGAGAGATAAGGGAATCCTGAAACAAACAAAAGTGGTCCCTTCCTTTAGAGATGAGGTGTGATGGACACTGGATTATACAGAGAAAAAAAAAACTTTTCTTTTTCATCATGTATAACATACCTTTCTTTTCATGTATTGTGACTCAGGACAGAAGCCCACCAGTTGTAAAAATCGGATTAGATTTAATAAATGTATTCACATACTTTCTGGACCTTGGTAGAAGCACTCAATTATAGTGATTTCCAAGTATTTTTGAAGATTCAAATTCATAAAGCTTGGGTGAGTTTTTATGTCCCGAGCATATCTTTAGTTCACTTATTTCCTTGCATATCTTCCAAATCGAAAGATACACTGCGGGCAGCGGAAATCAGGTCTGGAGGCTGCCCAGACAGCCCTGCCTAGAGGTATCCATAGCTGAGCAAAAGAGCAGATAGTCCATGGCTCTGAAGTTTACCCATTCGACAGATAGGCACCATGCCAGGCAACTGGGCACACAACAGTGAACATAACAGTGAAACGTCCTGTCGTCTCTCTCAAGGAGTGACAGAACTGATGCAAATCCAGACTCTTTGGTGAGTAATTGATGCTGCTCTAAGAATAGCACCAGGAGCCACGTGGGAATAGTATCCTTAACCTGCTACCTAATCTACTTCACTTCCCTGGACTTTACTTAGTTTCCTCCTGTACATGAAGATGGCAGCCATAGCCATCATGATGGGGCCTGCGAGACCTAACTAGTTTAAAACAGGTAAAATAGGAAACACAGTATATAGCACTGTGGTGACGTGGGCTTGCGGTCACAGACCTGAGTTTGAGGCTATGACACCCAGAACAATGCCTGGCACATGTGAGCACTCCATAAATATTAGCTTTTCTTATGAACGATAATACAAATTAGAATATAGAGAACTGATTGCTCGCTGAGTGGTATTTAGTAAGTGTTCAATATGTATATCAGTTACCATAGCACCCTCCTCCTCTTTCTGTCCCCAGCTGGGTGACAACAGGGGGCTGGGATCACACTGAATGTTAATGAATCTGTGCATCCAATCTCTGGCTTCACTTCACACCAAAGGAACAAATGATTTTGAATTTCTTTGGGTTTTGCATCGGTTGTCCCTGAGGAGAGCTGCATGGTGTTGCATCTGAGTGACGCAGGCACACCAGGCCAGACGTAGGGCTTAGTTAGCAGTTTGTTTCTCACCCTCGGTAATCCAAATCATGGCCTTGATTCCCCCGTAGGTAGGGGCCTGGCAGTAGCTCTCCTGACCTGATAAAAATAAACAAATATGTGAGGCAGGGGGAGGGGCAGGAATGCAGAAAACTGTGCCCACTGGATTAAAAGAAAAACTTGGATCTGTGCTCTATTCCCAAATCCAAACGGGACTGGCTCCACCAAAGGTGTACATATTAAGTTAAAAGCCCAATCCTGAGAGCATACCTAGAGGGGAGAAGGGAGAAAGCTCACCACAACTCCCACTAACTGCCCTCCCTCTGTCCCCCACACTGGCTTTCAGCTGCGATGAGGAGGAGCCATTCTTACAAAGCAGCAGCACTAAAGGAGCCAGTTGAGGATCTGAGGGGAACAGATGTCTGATTTCCTCCCTGGCTCCTTAAAGCTGCTTTCAGCTTAATTAGCCAACTGTGCTCCTCTCACACCTGGATGGGATTCTGGAGGGCTGAGCAAACACCCACTGGGCCCCTTAAAGGGTGGCCCACACCCTCTCTGCCCTCCAGGCTTTGTCTGAGCCACAGGAGCCCACCTCCCCACCGGCCTGTCCCTAGGAGCCTGGGCTGTAGCCAGTCCCCTCTACTGACTGCAGCGAAGTGAGCTGAGGGGAAGCAGGCTCACGTGAAAGGCCTTTGCTTCCCAGCTGCCACCTCCGCCCCCAACTCACTGTGGTCCCTTGGAGGGGAAAAGCAGGATCTCAAAGTGCCGGGCCCCCTTCTCAGTATCTTACACGTATGGACTCCCTTATTCCTCACAAGAATGCTACAAGTACAAGATGTTACTTTTTTTTTTTTTTTTTTTTTACCAGTGAGCGAACTGATACAAAAAGGGATTAAATGATATGCCTACAGTCACTCCACTAATGAGTAGTTTAACTGGGATTAAACATGGCACTCCAGCTCTACAATCTGTGTTCTTCACCATGACACCGGATGCCTGATGGATGAACTCACCGGGGAGCAGACATAGGTGCACGTGTTTTAGGTTTGAAGACAGAAATATGGATGTTATCCAGCCCATAAGTTCAGTAAGCCAGTGTAGCATCAAGCTGTCCTGGAGAGATCAACAGAGGAAGGAAACGTGGCTTCTGTTCTCGCGAGGTTTACTGTTTAATAATGACTGACACTGGTCAAGCAGTTACCCATACCCTAACCCTATGTTATTATTTCCAATTTACAGATGAGGAAAACTGAGACCCAGAGAGGAACATGTTCAAGGTCATATAGCTAATGCAAGGTTGAGCTGGGATTTGAGTGCAGTTCTATTTGTCTCCTAGGTAGATATGCTGGTCCCTGTGTCAGGTTCGAAGGCAACACTCATTCAGGCATAGGGGCCAACCAGGAGTAGGAGGACCTCTCCCCTCACCCCGGCTCCATGATGCAGAAACCCCTGGGCCAGAAGACCTAGACTTGGCCCCACTCCCCATCAAGCCCACCTTTGGATCCCTTGGGTCCTCCTTGAAATAAAGCAGAATCATGGGCTTCAGCCCCTGACTCGTGCCCATGCAGTCCCTCTTGACCAGGGAACCAAGGTTTCCAGCAGCATGTCTTCCAGCAGGAATCCTTCTCCAAGCTCCCAGGAGAGTAGGCAGATGCCCAGAAGAATCTGGTCCTCCTAGCCTGGAACTGCATCTGAGCCTGCCATGGAAGCCTGCTCAATCCCCACACCCACCTGTACCATCTTCCCAAGGGACAGAAAAGTACAGCCTGACAGCCTTTAGAGGATGCCCTCAGTGATTTCATATTTTTGTTTAAAAGGCTATTTTGAGCTTTTTCAGAAGGCTCTTCTAAAGCACTCAGTTTGGAGCTTTGTATGTCCATGGGATCTGTAGTGATGTCCACTCTCATTTCCAATTTAGTAATGTGTCTGTCCTCTTTTTCTCTTAGTCTGTCTAGAAGCTTATCAATTGTATTGATCTTTTCAAAGGATCAACTTTTTGTTTCATTGATTTTCACTGTTGATTTCCTGTTTTCAATTTCATTGATTTCTACTCATTCTTGTTCTTTTCTTCTGCTTACTTTGGGTTTAATTTGCACTTCTTTTTCTAGTTTCCTAAGGTGAAAACTTAGATGATTGATTTTAAGAATCTCATGCTCTATCAACTGAGCTAGTGGGGCAAGTCCCTAGATGATTGACTTCAGATCTTTCTTCTTTTCTAATACATGCATTCAGTGCTATAAATTTCCCTCTAAGTACTGCTTTCACTGTATTCCACAAATTTTAATAAGTTGTGTTTCTGTTTAGTTCAAAACATTTTTTCGTTTCTCTTAAGATTTCTTCTTTTACCCATATATTATTTAGAAGTGTGTTATTTGATCTCCATATACGTTGGGATTTTCCAGTTATCTTTCTGCTATTGATTTCTAGTTTAATGCCATTGTGGTCTAAGAGCAGACATTGCCTGGTTTCTATTCTTTTAAATTTGTTAAGTTGTATTTTATGGCCCAGAATGTGTCTTGGTGAATGTTCCATGTGAGCTTGAAAAAAATGTGTATTCTACTGGTATTGGATGAAGTAATCTATACATATCAATTATCTCCAGTTGATTGATGCTATTGTTGAATTCAACTATGTCCTTACTGATTTTCTGCCTGCTGGACCTGTCCATTTCTGATTGAGGGATGCTGAAGTCTCCAAGTATGATAGTGGATTCATCTATTTCTCTTTGCAGTCAGTTCTAATAGTTTTGGCTCATATAGTTTGATGCTCTATTATTAAGCTATAGAACAATTATTAAGGATTGTTATGTCTTCTTGGAGAATTGACTTCTTTATCGCCATGTAATGTCTTTCTTTATCCCTAATAAATTTCCTTAGTTTGAAATCTGCTCTGAGATTAATATAACTAAACTCTTGTTTTCTCTGGGTTAGGGTTAGCATGATATATTTTCCTCCATCCATTTATTTTTAATCTGTATATGTCTTTATATTGAAAGTGATTTTCTTGTAGACCACACACAGTTGGATCTTGTTTTTTGATCTACTCTGACAATCTCTGTCTTTTAATTGGTACGTTTAGACTATTAACATTCAAAGTGATTACTAATATAGTTGGATTAATATTTATCACATTTGCTACTCTTTTCTATATGTTTCCCTTGTTCTTTGCTTCTGTTTTATCTTCCACTCCTTTTCTGTCTTTTGTGGTTTTAGTTGAGCATTTATGATTCCATTTTCTCTTCTTAATCTTAACACCTCAGTTATACTCATTAGTGTTTTTGAAAAGCTGCCATGGTCATTCCTTCCCAGCCTTGTTTCTGCCAATCTAGGCTGTCTCTCTGTTCTTCTTCTACCAAATCCATTCCATGCAGGCCGCTTACTGGTTATTCAGTAAAACAACTTCATCTTGCAGTTAGATGTAGGTGTATGGTGATCCCGGCCTTCAGGAGTTGGTGATCACAATTACCATTTACCAAGCATCTATTAAATGCCACTCACTGCCTTGGATGTTCTTAAATACTTCAATACAGGGACATTATTATTCCAGTTTCAGAGATTTGCTGCAAAAATGTTCTTCGTTCTACATTGCTACCACCGGTTTTTCCAAAAGATATTAAGAGAATCCAGGGCCTGAGCTGAGATCTAAACTCGAATGTCTCCTCTTCTCAACAGGATAGAAATCTGACTTTCTGCCCTCTGATTTCCTCCCAAGTTCATTTTTTCATCCCTTGGAGAGGGATTCAGTTGGCTTCGGCAGCAGTGAGTGTATATTGTGATTTTTTTAATTAAAAAGGGTGGTGGAGGGTGGGAGATGAGGATAAGGGGGATCAAATATATGGTGATGGAAGGAGAACTGACTCTGGGTGGTGAACACACAATGGGATTTATAGATGATGTAATACAGAATTGTACACCTGAAATCTATGTAATTTTACTAACAATTGTCACCCCAATAAATTTTAAAAAATTATAATATTGTTTTCATTTTAAAAATATAGAGCAGAGGCATTTGGGGACAAGCATCAAAAAGGATGACATCACCCCTTCTGAGCATTCTGATTGACCCTTAACTGTGGAAAATATTATAGTAAAATGATAGGGGACACCAAACAATTTGTGGCACCGGCTCTATAGCTGATTCAATCAATCATGGCCATCGTGCCCATGTGATGGCCTTTGGTTTGCCACCTTTGGGAATTTAAAATGGAAACTTGGAGATTCAGCCACAGATAGGAGCAGATCAGAAGTGGAGGTTAACTGAATCACTGCAGTGCTGAAGCACTAATTCAAGGTCAGGAATTCTGCTGTAGCTCTTGTCCTAGGAGTAGCTACGGCCTAATTGTCCAGATTTTACTTGGATTCCAGCATGTCCATAGCCTTAGAATATTCTCCCCTTAACTTGAGGGGACGTCTGTTCCTAGCACATATATGAGCTCTTAGCATAAACTGATTTTGCTTTAAAAAATAAAATGTACCTCTTTCACAAAAATAGAGTAGATATTCCCTCCTGAGCTTCAGGTCATCATACGCTGACGATGGTCAAACACTCAGGCAGGTGGGTATGGAGCTCCCACCATGCACCTGACCCTGTGCCAGGGCTGGTAACGGAGGCTGGATGGTGGCAGCCGGGCCTATGCTGTTATGGAGGGAAAGGACAGAAGTGAGGGAAGCAAGTTTGGCTTAGGCCCTAAGGGAACAGGAAGCAAGGTTAAGGAGCCGGCTTTTGTTCCGCACTTGCTCCTGGCCTGCTTGCTGCCAGCTTTCTGGCTGCCACAAGATGGGCTGGGGGGTTTCCTGGGCTGAGCACTTCTTTTCTGGGAGCTTGGAAAGAGAAGAAAGCCAAACCCTCGCTGACACCTTTGTGGAGTCAATAAACTGAGGTTCATGGGAAAGGTGAGTTCACCCAAGGATAGTTATCACCTTGCAACATAGGAAAGTAGCGTTTTCACAGGAGCCTTAGGAATAAAAATAGAACAACTTTTAAAAGTTTCATGAATCTGTATACAGAGTGGGTATGTGTACGTGTGCGAGTGTTGTGTTTTTTTTTGGGGGGGGTAGGGGGTATTTATTTTCTTTCTTCTTTGGAAAGCAAAGCAGTGATGGAGAAAACCACTTACTGGGTGTCCATGAACAAGTTACTTGTTTCAGCCTCAAATTTCTTCATCCATAAAATAAAAAAAGATAATACCTACCCCATATGGTCACTGTGTGAATTAAATGATCTAATGTATAATGTCTGGTATATAGTCAGCATTCAATAAGTGGTAGCTTTTTTTTTTTTTTAAATTCAGATAGACACAGGGAGTCCTGCCAGATCCTACAACAAGATCCCTCGTACACTCTTGCTGTCTGGCTAGAACAGGACATTCCACCAGTGTGAAACTTAGCCCCCCACTCTTAAAAATCAAAGCCCCACAGCATTGCGCTGTAATTTCTTTTCCCTTACAGGAAAGTTGTTCAAGGAGAGTGGCGGAAAAGGAACCACAGGGAAAGGGCCGCTGTTCATCTCAGCACTTGGCATTCCGTGCCTCCCACCCTGTCGCCTATCTAACAACCCAGATTAGTCCATGGGCCCAGAGACCTCCCTCAATGCACGTAAGCATAGCTGGAACTCAGGTCACACAAGAACTTTTGTGTGACCAACTCGGGGGCTTCACATTTTAATAAAGCCAATATGTACATATGAGATTTTATATTTTAAAACGTCCGGATTTCTGGTCCGTCTTGAAAAGCCAGAAATCAGGCCCTGCTGGGCATGCCTTCCTCTGTGTCAGCAATAGGTGGGCAATGGGTAACAGCTGCCTCTTCCAGCTGAGGCATGGGGTCTTCAGTTTTCTATAGTCCCCACCACTCCCTACTGTTTTATCTTCATGTACGTTCCTTGCCTGGCCCTGTGGGCAACTGTAACATCTGCTTTAGAGGCACGTAGTTAGCTACTTTCTGAGCCAAACCTTTACCCTCCATCAGCCCCTGTAAGAAGACAAAGAGCAAGGACCCTGTGGGGACCTGTGAAGTCCTTAGAATGGTGCCACAAGAAGAGGCCAGGACATTTTTGTCCTCCAGACTTGGTTTCTTCCCCAGTAGGAAACGAGCACTGGGTTGGGAGTCTGGCTCCTGGGTGTGTAAATTCATGCTCCCCCATGTCACCTGGCTGGACTTCAGTTCCTGCTGTGACTTGGGAGCACCGGAGGAGAAGGACCCAGTGGGCTCCCTGGGCTCTAATTTGTCATAACTATAGATCAGCAAGTATCTAGTTCAGATGGGAATAGAGCTGCACAAGGGCTCCAGGGGCCTGAGTCATTGTTCAGAGCTAGTCATGCCCTCAATTTCCTATTAGAGGGAGGCTGAGCCAAAAACACCCAGCAGCTGGAGCTTCAGCATTGAAAGGGAGAAAGCTAGAAACCTTTGTTTCTTTCTGTGATGGTTCATTTACAACCCAAAGATGCATGGTGGGTGGGTGTCAGAGAAAGTAGAGTCCCCACACTGGGGTCAGGAAAGTAGCAGTGAAAACTTGGAGTATAGAAAAAACATTAAGAGCCAGAGGGATGTGGGGAGGGGGGAAGTAAACGCTGGTGAAGAGAGAGGTGCCTGATTAAAAAGCTGCATAATTCTGGACTAAAAAAAAATTTAAATCCGGGGGGAATAAAAACACTAAAAAGAGTCATCAATTCATGTTGTGACTTATTCCAATGCCACCCCAGCTCCTTGAGGCATTTCTGACCTTGGCTCCCCTGTCCAGCCCTGCCTAGGATGTGTTCTGTCTGCTCACCCTCCCTCTCCCTCTTCCCCTCCAAGCCCTGGCTGCTTCCAAATGAGCCCTCAGTTCTGCAAGCCATTTTCTTAGATTGCATCTAACGCAAAGTGTTCCACTGGAATAATTTTGTTTTCATTTCACCAAGCAAGAGAAAAGACTTGAGATGCTTTTAAAAAGCAGCTAAGCCCAGGCAATTTTAATAGGCTAGCGGGTGGGGTAATAAGAGTACTTTAACACAGATTTACAACAAAGTAAACACTCCAGAGAGAGAGACAGAAAGAATAACAGAGAGAGAGAGAGAGAGAGAGAGAGAACTCAACCACAGAGGAGTAAGTCTTGGATCATCCCTTGCAAACTCTGATATCTCACATGAAATCCAAGACGGCTCTAGGAAAATAAGTGTCCCCTACCACAACGTCCCATCAACAATCTCCATCAAGCACCTCAGACGCAACACACTATCCCTACAGATGGCACCCATGAGAAGCTCTCGGCCATATGCTAGCTGGCCTATGGGTGACATTTAGGGAGATCTATGTTTTTTCCAGAACGGGTACAAAGTCTTTGGCCTTTCAGGAAATCCCATAAGGAATCCTGCTCCTCCTGGGGCTGTACGTCACCAGGCCCCCTGGCAATGAGATACCAGGGAGATCTAAACCCAGCCAACTCATGGGTAGAGAGTGGTCCTCCTTTAAACCTGAGTTCTGGAACCTCCTGGTGGTGGGAGGAATGGAAGGGAGCAGTCCTGTCCACTGATAGTAAAAGATAACTTCTTCATCACTAGCAGTTGCCTCCTAACTGGCTTGTTGCTTGCTGCCTGACTCCCATCCCCAGGGCATTTTCTCACTGCAGCCAGAGACTCATCTGGGAAACCTAGATTCCATTGGGGAAGGATCTCATCTGCTGAAAATCCTGTAGTGACTTCCCATATTTTAGAGTAAGAATAAAATTCTTAACAAGGTCTAAGAGGGTGACCATATGCCATCCAAACCATGACAGTGTTGGGAGTAAGGGGGAATCTATTCCTAATTTGTCAGGGGAAAAGACACAAACTAGGACTGTCCCCAGCAAACTGAGATGCATGGTCACCACCCATTCAGGCCCTGCATGTTCTGCCCCTAATCGTTCTCTCCAGCTCAGCCCGAACTGTTGGCCCTCTTTCATCCCAAGAATTCCTCATGCTCCTTCCTACCACAGGATCTTTGCATGTGCT
This sequence comes from Rhinolophus sinicus, assembly GCF_036562045.2. Taxonomy (NCBI): domain Eukaryota; kingdom Metazoa; phylum Chordata; class Mammalia; order Chiroptera; family Rhinolophidae; genus Rhinolophus; species Rhinolophus sinicus. The sequence continues at coordinate 20,680,175 of NC_133757.1, forward strand.
AAACCCTCTCCCTGGAATCCTTTGGCCATCCCCTTTAACCAAATAATTCCAACTCATCACCCATATCTTAGTTTATGGTACTTTTTTTTTTCAGTTTCAGGTATATGAGCAATGTAATAGACATTTACATCCCTCACAAAGTGACAACTCCCCTCCCCCAAGCTACTACCCCTCTGACATCTTATACAGCTGTTACAATACTATTGACTATCTTCTTTAGGCTATATTCCACATTGTATGACAATAGATAGATGGTAGATAGATGATAGATAGATGATAGATAGATAGATAGATAGATAGATAGATAGATAGATAGATAGATAATTTTCGGTTTCCCCGAAAATAAGATAGGGTCTTATATTAATTTTTGCTCCAAAAGATGCATGAGGGCTTATGTTCAGGGGATGTCATCCTGAAAATTCATGCTAGGGCTTATTTTCTGGTTAGGTCTTATTTTCGGGGAAACAGTATATATATATTTAATTAGAGTTGACATACTCATACAATGTTATTCTACCTCAGCTTCAGGCAGACAGCGCATTGGTCAGGCGCCTACACAGTCTATGAAGTTATCAGGGGGTCATCACTTCATAGACCGTGTAGCTTCCGCCACTTCGAAGAGACGCTTTCCCTGACACACAGCCAGCCCTGGCCAGATCTGGTTGTTACATGTTCCCCAGGAAACATGTTTCTTTCCTTTAGATCAGTCATTTCCCTGTGTGGCTGTTCACTCATTTGCTCAATAATATGATTGCTGTCCATTGCCCTCCTCAGACTCCATGAGGGCAGGAATTGGATGTGTTCTACTCACATTATGCACCCAGCACTTAGCACCATGTCTGGAAAACAGTAGGTGCCCAGTAACTCCATGAAAAATTGATGACTAGTGTCTCGAGCCTTTCTAGAACATGCAAGGAGACTCACTTTGTCCCCAACCCCCAAGCTCTGACCAACGTCCTCCCACCCCATCACCCATCCCTCCTCCTTGTTCTCTAATCCACTCTGACCCCACACACAGTCTGGACCACCAAATGTAGCATTGGATTGTAACCTGCTCTGGAACATTCTTGAATGGTTTCATGGGTAACAGTTATGTCTCCCAACTAATGTAAGCTCAACAACATGAGCCTCTGAGGTGGAGGGAATCTCCAAGTTCTGAGCCAACTCTCCTCCTGAGTCGGTCCCAGTCTTTATTTTTGTTCCTGCCCCAACCCACCTGTGACATACAGCACCCTCTCATCAGGCTTTGGCTCGGTGACTAAGAGCACAAGTCAGAAAGACGAACTGCCTAGGTTCAAATTCTCATGCTGTCACTCATTAGCTGGGTGGCTTTGGACAAGTGGCTTTCCCTCTCTGTGTTCTCACCTATAAAATGGGGATGATACTTGTACCTCACTATAGGTTGGTTAGATGAGATAAATTCATGTGTGTGAAGCATTTAGAACAGGCAGTGTTCTAAATAGCACATACTAGATGTGTGATAACCAGTGGCCTTTATTATCAGAAACCCTCTAGCTACGACGATCCTCAGAGGCGGTAGGGATTTAAAATCTCAAAGAGTCATCCCCCACCAAATCATTTAAACACACATTTCCTGGGAGATGCCTCACCCCAGTCTCCCCTGAACCCTGACATGGAAACCACTGCCCCAGTAAATATAGTGACTAGAGTCCATTCAATCCAGAGACCCCTCCTATATCTTCCCTGACTTTGCTTCTGTAGCTCAAGCATCAGAGAAATCACCCTTCCCGATACAGGCCAATCTCATCAGACACAGCCTCAGCCTTTTATTCATTCAACAAACATTCTGCAAGGCTCTAAAGACTGGGGAAGCCCCTCATGATCAGAACCATGTCTTTTTTGCTCACTAATATATGCCTGGTGCCAGGCATGGTCCTGGCACATAGTGGGTTCCCAATAAATATTCTTTGACCAATTGATTACTTTGTGCCAGGCACTAATCTAGGTGTAAGGGAATACGACGTTGAATAAAAAAGACACAGCCTCTGCCCCATGCAGCCTACCATCTAGCTGGGGGAATAAAGACCTTAGGAAACCATTACATTACAGTAGGCTAAATGGTGGTGGGGGGGTGGGGAAAGTACAGGGTGCTATGAGAGCACATAGGAGGAGCATCTAACCCAGACTCACGGAGACAGGGAAGGCTGCCTGGAGGGGCATTAAATCTTTAACCCTTATGAAGGATGAGAGTCATCCAGGAGAAGAAGTGGTGGGGGAAGGGTACAACAGGCACAGGGAATAGCACTGTGAAGACTCAGTGGCAAGAGGGAAGAGGATAGCAAAGGAACAGAAAGAGATTTGGGGCAACCAGATGGTTGGTGACGAGGAAGAGAGTTGGAGGGAGTCTGGTGAGGGCGCCAGACTGCTCTACACAGGACCTGAGAAGCCATGCAAAGCATGGGAACTTTTCCCAAAGTGGTGGAAAGCATTCAACAGCTATTTATGGAGCAACTTCCATGTGTCAAGACTGGGCTACACACAGGCTGGGGGAGGTATGGGGGGAAGCAAGTCAGATCCTTGCCCTCGTGGACTTTAAAATTTACTGCAGGACACATGAATCCAAAAACAACTGAACCAATCCATGTGTGATCAATCATGAAGGGAGATAAGCAATCCAGAACAGCCCGGACCTTTCTGTGATGGATGGATGTGGATATGGCACAGCCCCACACGGCTTATGTGCACTTAGCACGTGACTGATGTGACTGAAGAACCAAATGTCTCATTTTATTTAATTTTTATAATCTTCAATTCAAATTTAAATAGCATAGGTAGCTAGTAGCTACTGTATGAGAAAGCGTAGAAAAGAATGAACTCAGTTCTGAGAGCACATCACAAAGGAACCTGGTCTCAACTAAGGGATCAGAGTAAGCATTCCTGGGGAGGTGACATGAGTTAGGATCGAAACTGCGAGCTGCCAGATACTGTTCACTGACTTGTCTCAAAACCCTTAATAAATGGTGGGAAAAAGCACTAAAACTAGAATCCATGAGATTTAGGCTCTAGCCCTGGCTTGGTGACTTACAAGCCAGGCAACGTATTAGTCAAGTCCCTGATTTGCTCTGAACCTCAGTTTCCTGATCTATTAAATGGGAATAACTGTTCTACCTAATGCACAGAACTGTTATGAGGAAGGAGCAAATGAAAGGATGTATATAAAAAATGTTGGAAAGTATAAATACTATATGAGTGTAAGATATGATTTTAATATTTCTTTTGCTCATTACAAAAGAAATACCTGCCCATTATAGAAAATTTGGAAGAGAATAAAAAGATTTAAAGATGAAAAAAAGATTAAATAACATTTTACCTGTCTCTTCAGTTATTTTTTTCTTTGCATATATGTGTGTGTTACGTGTAATTTTTCTAAACAAATCCCGGGAGCATACGTGCATGCTTTTTTGTAGTCTGTCTCTTTCCCTTAGCTATTTATCATGAACCTTTCCCCAAGTCATTAGACAGTTTTCTACAACATGGTTTTCAATGGCTGTCAAGTGTTCGGTAAGATGTTGTCATTTTACCTTCAAAGTCCATTACCTTCTTCATTATCAGGTTGAGAGTGAGTAGAGGGAAGTCCTCAACTGTTTTCCCAACCATGCAGCTGGCACTGGGCCCAAGGACGCTGCCAGCACATTCAAACTCCACAGTGCCCGGCTCCTAGAACCCACTGCCACAATGTCTCCGAACAAACCGAATGGCAAACGAGGAAGTCTCCCAAGGGACTCAGCTGATCCCACCTGTTCAATTGCTTCCCAGGCTCTGGAATCAAGCCAAGCCCAGAGGGCAGCTCGGCCAGCCTCACCAGTAATTACACAGTGCGCTCGGCACCCAGTCCCATGTGAATTCCCCAGGCGGTGACCAGTAGGCTCCCCTCACCAGCCCTCCCTTACACTGGCCACTTGGGGAACAGCTTCCTTTCTTTGTCACAGGTGAGCTTTGCTGGGCTTTGATATTTTCGAAGTTCAGGTGGCCCTGGACCCTCGGAGCACACTCCTGCTGAATTGGTTTGCAGACTGGGCCACTTTAAACATGATTCAAGAAAAATTACCAGAGTTTCCACTCCATCTGTCTCTGGAAATGGTCTTTGTGCTCAGATCATTTGCCAGCGACACGCCATCGCCACAATTACCTCAGCTATTTTATCTTTATCTGTCTGGAACACTGAAGGGGAAGCAGCAGATAACACCGTTATTTAAGTGACTTGTTCAGCTTAAATACTTTTGCACCTCAGAACATGAAATACCCTCCTGCTGCACTGGCCTTTCCCCAGGGTAACCAGCCCTGGCATTGTCTTTAGGTTTTAAGCATGATAAAGAGACTGCCAAGGAAACAATTTCATCATAAGGGGGGGCTGCATCCTTAGGAGCACAGCAGGATGGGTAGTCCCGTGGCCTAGGACGGTATTTTAAGACCAGCGTGGCTTCTATGCAGCTGGAATATTCTGCAATGGACAAAGCTTCAGCATGTCTGCAAGGTCAAGAGGAAAAGAGCAAGGATCCGACAGTCAGGACGTTACCCCACCTGGTCCCCACATGTGGGTCTTTTTATGCACTTAATACATATATATGCTGTAGACACCAAGAGGAAGAAAGATGTTACCGCATGCCTCCTGCCTTCAGGGAGATAAAATAGCGAAAGATAATGAACAAAACCAGGCAGTACATGCCAGGTTAATGATAACAGCTAGCAAGGATTGAGCTCTTGCTACGTGCCAGGCATGCTGCTAAGTGCCGTCACATTTTCTTATTTACTCCTCGCAACTCTCCTTTGAGGTGTACATGATGAGCCTCGTTTTTCAGATGAGGACACTGAGCTATAATGAGATTAAACAACTTGCCCAACGTCTCACAAGCAGCAGTTGCAGCCAGACCTACCTGCTTGGTAAGCAAGACGCTGCTGCTTCCAAAGGGTACAATTGGGAGAAGGAAAGAGGGGGCCCAGCTTCACTTTCTAATAAAGCCAATCAACTGGCTGTTTCAAGTAATTGGACCAGAAACTGATAAAAAGCTGTGGGTGGTGACCACGGCTTTCCACGGACCCTGGTACTTCTCTAGAGATAAGTCCCTACATTTCATGCCCGAGGTGTGGTCCTTTCAGGCTTTCTTTTTCTCTATTCCTTCCTCCTTTAAGAATGAGATTCCATTCTTTCCACTCAAGGACGAGGCCCAAACCAGCAGGAATACCAGCCACATGGGCCAGGAGGGGTCCTGGGATCAAGCCAGGTCACTGTTCAGAGGGGCCCAAGGCAGATGTGACCTGAGAAGTCACACGAATGAAGGTAAGGAAGGGGGCAGGAAGAGCCCATGACAGTACAAGACAAGGCACGGCAGATCTTAGACGCCAGGTGAGAGAGTCAGGGCAGAGACAGGAAATGAGGAGTGAGGTCTTCGGTTGTGAGCGCCAGAAGCAGGCTCTGAGACAAGGTTGAGTGTGAGTGGTTTGTTTGGGAGGTGACTCTGAGAAATAGTAGCAGGGGAGAGGGGAACTGAGACAAGGAGAGGAAGGAAGAGAATGCAGGCCATGTTAATAAGAAGTTTACCATTGGTGGCAATTGTAGCTCGATTGCACCGGGGAACTCTGGGACATGATATGCAACGTACCTCAGAATGGTCCCGCCCAAGGGGCTAGGGAGCTGGGGTATTTGCCCACCAACCGCTTCACATGAAAGGTGAGGGCTGCTCCCACATGAGATGAGTCCTCCCAGCCTGTCAGGCTCCCCCCATCCCCCCACTCAGGCTCAAGGAGCTCCTCCTGCAACCAGAGGAAGCCCCAAGGCAGACAGTCTCAGGTGCTTGCAGGAAAAAGCCCTGGTTGGGTATATGGGCAGGTATAGGACAAGATCAGAGCCAGAGCGAACAGTAACTGGGAGGGAAAGAATGTAAGGACATGTGCAGTCCTCAAGGTATAGAGGAGACAAAAGGACGGAGAGCTCCCCGGTGCAGCCTGTACTGACCACAGGACACAGGGAAAGGCAGGAGAGTTTCAAGGTTCAGAGCTGGGCTGATGGAGAAGCAGCTCCCATGGGCAAGTCACTCAGGCCCTCTGCCCTTCGTGGACCTGTTCCACGATCTCTTCCCTGTCCCAAGGATGAGTGGGCCAACCAACCTGAGAATCAGACCCCAGGAAACAGGAGATCACCCGCAGGTCCTTGGTCCCTTTGTCACCTTCTCCCTTCTCTCCCGACCCCCACACTACTCTGCAGGGCTCCCATGCACTTGACCCCTTGGCCAGGGCAGGGTGATTTTACCAAGATCACACCTCATCTCTTTCAGCTCACACCTATTATCTGACCCTGTGACAGTGGCCCTAAAACTGTCACTCTGCAAATAATTGTGGCCAGGGTAAGAGCGACAGAAGTCAATGTGAGGACCTGAGGCAGACACCTGTAATTTCACATTTGGGGAAACCCAGACTTTAAAACAGCAGTGCTATTTCAATATTATTACGCCCATCCTTCTTTAACCTTAGACTAAGGGGGAAATAAACCCTCTTTGATTTGTAGACTGAAACTTTTAAAGAGCCAACCTGCCCTTTTTTAAATTTAGTTTTTCCTTTTGCTTGGGGCAGACATCAGGGTCCCAAAATGGGAATTTGTACCTTGCTCAGATGGCCCAAAATGCCAGAGTTACCATGGGGAATAGCATGCCACCAATCATCTTTCCTGCTAATCCAAAAGTCAAATAAGTCCATAGAGGGCTTTTTTTTCCCCTAGAATTTCAGGCTCCCCGAGGACTAATTTCTCTGAAAGCTGCATTAAACTAATAGCACCATAAAAGGCCCATTGTGAGATATAATTGGTTTGCAGGACTTTCCTATAAAAATAATAAAAAGACTGCCAAAGGCAGTTTCCAAAGGTCAATTATCTTTGCGTTGCTTGAGCTGAGTGGAGGTCAGTCCCAGAATTCCATTTTATAGGTATATTCATCAAAACACCACGGCCTGCCCTACCCATCTGACCCCATCAGCTGTCAGAGAAGTCACAGGTTCCATCTTATGCTGATCTCCAAGACGGTGCTTTGGGCTCCTTTTTACCCCCGGAAGGGACTGGTCCATCCCCACATCAATACAGAGCTGGAAGCTGAAGTTTTCAAAGCAGAATGAAAGAGAGAAAAGCTACACCCTGGGCCTAAGAAAGAAGAGATGATACTCAGTGAGTCAGGCAGGATGTGCCCAGCTGTGTGCTTAGTTAGAAACTCGGCTAGACAGGGCCCCTGTCCCCAAGAAGTTGGGGAAGTAGTTATGACTCTTGGTGACACCTGACCAAAACCAACTTCAACTATCTTAAGTGAAAATGCAAAGTTTACTCATAGATACAGACAACAGATGGCTGGTTACCAGCAAGGAAAGGGAATGGGGAGAGGGTAACGTGGATAAAATGGGCCAATTATATGGTGATGGATGGAAACTAGACTTTTGGTGGTGAGCAAGCTATAGTGTATACAGATATCGAATTATAGTGTTTTACACTTGAATCTTATATAATGTTACTAACCAATGTTACCGCAATAAAAAAAAATAATTAATATAAAAAAGAAAAGTTGGCTCCCATTACTGGGAATTTTAAGGATGGCTGGATTCAAGGGCTCAAACAGTACCAACTCACTAATGAAAAACTGTTCTCACCTCTCTCTCCCTACCTCTCTCCCTCCATCCTTCTGTTCCTCATCTTCGCTCCTTACATCTGTCTCTGCACTGCTAGTCCCTGCTCTCAGACAAGCTCTGCCATGTGGCAGGCAAGAAGGCATCAGGCTGCCATTGTTGCCTATTTTCCCCATTGAGATACCACAGTAAAAAGAGACTTTTCCTCTTAGTGTTCATGCATCAATTCCAAAAAACCCTCTGGTTAGTCCTGTTTGGACCACGTGGCCACCCCTGGACCAGTCATTGTATCCAATGGGTCGCAAGAATATGATTTACTCAGACTGGGTCACATGCTCACACTTCTGGCTAGGAGGTCTGGAGAGAGGGGACACACAGCCTATTTGACATTTAACCAGATCACATCCAGTAGGGGGAGAGGAGTTTCCCCCAAGGACAGGATATCCTGCCCACCCAAAGAAAGCTACCCAACTCCAAAGTGCACTCTACTGGTTAACTTAAGGTGTTCTCATTCCAAGTGATTCCATTAATCTATTCATCCCTCCTTTCTTCCATCAATTCATCCAGTCAGCCAGCCACCCAGCCAGCCACTTATCAGGCCAAAGTGTTAGTTTTACAGGAACAAGTTTTTCTCCGCTTGCCCCTACTCGGAAAAAAAATCTCAAAAACAATTGCTTGTACAGGGCCCCAAGTTTCTAAAGGAATGAATTCTTCTCAAACCCTAGCGTCTGCAAGTCTCAATAAGGATGCATTAAAAGGTATGTAAGGCTACACACTTAGCTCTAAGTGGTGTGTATGGCTCCTTTTTTCTCTTTATTGCGTCTCATGTTTTCTAATCTTTCTGCAATGAAAATGCACTACATGTATAATTTTAAGAAGAAAAAAATAATGTTAAAAGCCTCTCAATCTCATTAGTCTGATTCTGTATGCACCAAGCAACCTTTTTGAGACTTAAACTGGTTTCCCCAGTCCAATTTGCTACTAAAGAAAGAACAGGCTGTCCATTCTGAGCACAGAGTAGCTGTGTCTTTCCATTAGAAGAATACTGAGCTATGCTAGTTTATCAAGTCTTTTCGGAGTCTTGGACATGGAACTCTCCAGCTTACAAGGTGCTGGCCCAACAAACAGACAGTCTGTTTGGCAAAACTTGAAGGCAGCACCCAAAGCCCTGCAGGATGAAAGCGTTCGCCTTCTCACAATAGCCCTACTGTGACCAGCCACAGAGCCATTACTCATTAGCAGCCAAGTAAAAAGCCAGTGCATTTTCTACATCTACATGAGGGGGTGGTCCCTTGATACAATTAGTGACCGGCCACACCGAGCATAAAAGAACGTGCCTTTCCTGAGAACGGTGGCAGAAATGTTCCAGCTGGGGTCAGGGGCTCCATAAAGAGTCATTTCTGTGTTGGCAATAAAAGTGGAAATGATCAGCCCTTTGAAATAGCTTAAACTTAGATCTTAATATTTTGAATAGGATCAAAGAGCCTTGGTATTACAGTACAGTACTTTTCAGGGAGTCTTTTGTCACACGCATATGGAAACAGAGATATATGTTGGTCAAAAATATTTTAAACTTTTCTACCCAGACTCACCTTGGAAGAGGTAGGATTGTTCATCAAATAAGGAATACAATTTTTAAAGGATGTTGGCGCTTCTCAGATGTGACACTGTTAAATGACCGAGTACCCAAGCCACACATATAATATAAACACGGACTCTGAATCTATTGACCAAGGAAAACATTTCTTAATCAGAAATAAACTAACATTTACTATTATTATATGACTACTCACCTGTGATTTATACATATTATTTCAAGTAGGCCTTTACAACAGCCCCACAAGTTTTTGAAGGTGGGGAATTAATGAATAAAATTAGTAACTGGAAGAACCAGAGTTTAAGCCAAGTCTGTCTTGTCTCCACCCCATACCTGCTTCCATTACCCCTATGTACGTGTCTCAGCAACACCCCAACTGTATCTGCCTGTACATATAACGTGCATGTCAATAGGCATCGCATGTTTGATAAGCTTGTGCAATGCTTAGGTGCCACATTTTCTACATCAACTACATATTAATACGCAGGCAACAGAAAGGGAGGCCAAGTGAGAAAAACTCAAATGACAAAGGAAAATAGAAGGTAAACTCTGAAAGAGTAAAATCAATCTTCCCCGGCATAGAAAGTAGCAGCTGAGCAGTGGATTCTGGCTGGGCGTGGCCATTTCTGGCTTAAAGACAACCTCTTAGAGGATATTTCCTGAAGCATCAGGTGGACATAATTCTAAAATGTAACACTAAACATCAGCAGGGAAATAAACACTGGTTATAAATCCCATAAGGGAATAATGAAAATATCTCTGACTAGATCACAGCATGACACACCAATGTTCCAGAAAGACAAACATAAACATAAGTTGCTGCCTACTTTTAAAAAAGAAGAGGTACTGACAAATTCACTCTGGCCACTTTGCCGCGTCCTTCCTATTAATGCCTGGAAAGTTACAGGGCCTCAGAGCCTGTTCTCAGACACCACTTTCTGGGACAGGTGCCGGCCAAACTGGGTTTATTTCTTCTAATGCTCAGACTGGGGAAAGTAGAAGTCTTTCTTTAGAGGTTTATAGACGACTGGCTTATTCAGGGTATGGCTTTTCTGCTCTTGTTCTTACAATAACAAGAGGATTTGGAAACACACTTGGGTTTATGAAGTATAAGTCCTGTTTAAATCTATAGTAGTTAAGAAGACATGTGATGGTTCTTTGGAGAAGAAAGCAGCACCTGTGTAGGGCTGCACTGAGCAATGGTCTTTGTTGTTGGAGAGATTGATAAGTCTCCAGGTCCTTGACAAGGGGAGTCGAGAATAGGAAACTCATTTCAAATCATATCTCAGGTAGGCATCTGAGCCAAAATAACATGAAACTCATTAATTTCTTTTTCTATTAAGCCACCAAGCACAAGTGGAATAGTTCTCTCCTTTTCTTATTTCTATCTGAAATCTGTTAAGAACAAGAGCCAAGATTCTTGTTCTATATTTTCAGAGAATTGCACAAAATTGTTCTTTTCCTTTCTCCTTAACAAAAACAACAAGGTGCGAACAAAACTGTCACTTAATATGGTAATTAACATAGAGAAATATAATTAGCTGCTACAAGCATTTCTTTCTCATATCAAATATTGCTGATGCCAAGGAGATTAACATCTATCTCTGTTAGGGTAATAAGCCCACCTGATAGACAGGAAGCTTTACCTGTCTTAATTTGATAACACGATGTCTCAGTTAATTTCCAAATGATAGTTCCAACGCCTCTTCATAGACGAAAAAAGTCACAGAGGCAAAATGCTTCCGCAGGCAAATCCTCACATTTGTAAACATAAATAGCCTTGTAAACAACCACTTAACTTTCTGTAACATATATATGGGTAACACCAGTAAGGCAGCCAAAAGCTGACCCTGAAACTCAGGGCAAAGTTGGAACAATCTCTGATGGTCACAACTAGACAGCTAGCACTCAAGTATTTAACCACCTAAACCAAAAATCACACTGCCTTCAGTCAACATAAGATCCCACAACAAAAAAGATTAGAACTCCATCTTTAGCAGGCTGTGTTTAGATGAGGTTGTGTACAGTAGCACAACACCTGGCTTTCCTTTTATTGCAAGAAAGCCAAGGCTGTTCAATCAGAAAAGAAAATCCAGGCATGCAGTTTGCTTTGTGATAGCATGCTGCTTATTTATCTGGATCATTCCATCACCACTCTCAACCTTCTCTCTCTCCACGTAAAACAAAACACAAGCTGATGGTGGTCCCATTACCTTCTCCCATGGCCCAACTTTCTCCCTACATCTCTGTCTATTTCTAACCATCCCTGTAGCTTACATACTTGAGTCAGTTCACTATAGTCTTTGCTTCCTGTATTTTTTCAAATAGGGAGCTTTTATATGGTCTTCCTTATATAATCAGTTAGAAGCTGCAATTACTCCCTTATAAGTAGCATCACCATTCCATCAAGTTTATTAATTCTTCAGGAAAATGGGGTTGCATAGTATTTGAATTGCAATGTGTCAGCTCTGGGCTTTCTCCAGGGCACAAATCCTGTTGCCTTCGATAGCCTGATTCATGACCTTCTCCCTCTGCTTAAACACTTCAGGTGGAAAGAAAGTCACCATCATTGAGGCAACCTGTTGCACTGCAAGGGTGCAAACAGCTGTAGACTTACATTTGCTGGAGACTGTCTGCCACAACTTGAGGTGTTGATACTGATTGAATTCTCAGGGACTCCATAGAATACGTCAACTCCCCCTTCTAACTAGGTAACCCCTCAACCAACTGGAGACAGCAATTTCATCTGGGGGAATGTTGGGCACAAACAACTACAAAAGCCAAAACAGGTAGGCTCGTGAGACCGTGGGGAGCCAGAGTGCAGCTCATCCAAGGGGACCAGCAGTGACTTGGCACCACGTGACTGTTGTCATAGATAAATGAAGACCCAGTGCTACCAGATCTTTCAAATTTCCAAGAGAATCATGAAATCTGGATTTGTATGTGAAATTTCTCAGTTTTTGGAAGTTGACGAGCAAATCAGAAAAATCGTTTTAAACACCATATAGGCCAAATGAAGCTCATCTGGATGCCAGGTCCCAACCACAGAACACAAGTTGGAATCTACTTTTCTAAAACCTTTTCTTCTTCACATCAGAGGTATATGGTTTAGATAACAAGGACAAAAATTGTTCGGGATCGCTTTTTATTTTTATTATCTTACACACTAGCCTGCAAAAAAATGGTTCAGTGTCTTACTGGAAGCATATATTTGCATTTACCTGGAGATTTACCTTTTTAAACCACTTCAACCAAAGTAAATCCTCATGCAAGGCTGCTCACATGAATACAAGTTAGACGGCTCAAGTTACTTAGATAATTAGCTAACTTCATTAGTCATACATCTATGTATAGCCTTAGAAAATTCACTTAAATTCTCTGAGCCTCAATTTCTACATCTGAAAACTGGGATAAAAAATACCTTCCTTGGTGGAACGAATTACTACCATCCTTTCACAGGTTGAAGTTGCACTACAATTTGTGACTTGCTTGAAAAGAACACAAAGAACAGAACATGGGAAGAGAAAAATAGTAATTTTACAGTGGAGAAACCTGTCAAACACTAACTGAACCAAATGACAAAGGTGAACATCACCCGTGATGACATATTGTGATCGTGTACCTCCTGATATGAAGCGCTTAAAAGGATACTCCATCTCTATGGTATTCTTCCACCACCCCCCAAAAAATAACTCCAATCTAATCATGAGAAAAACATCAGACAGTTTCACATTAGAAGCCATCTACAGGATAGTGTTTCACGGAAGAGGAAGTAGCCCTGTTGGGTCAAATGTTGTTGAGTGATTGTATAAGATTAGGACAGGAAAGGTTCCAATGACTTGAGTCTTTCCAGGGGTGTAGCTGGAGACTGAAGCTATTAGGTTCACACAAAAGTAATTGAGGTTTTTGCAATTATTAACTTGTTAATCTGCAATTACTTTTGCACCAACCTAATAGATTGGAGAAGAGTGAGTGGAACCAAGGAGAGATAATGGGTTCAAGAAGATTTTCTGGAAAAGAAAGAAGACAAATTGGGGTGTGAGCTGAAGAAGGATGTGAAATCAAGGAAGACTGTCGTTGGTTTTTAATGGGCCATGCTAGTAAATAGCTGCAAGTTAATGAGAATAATCCTGTAGAGTAGGACAGAGCAATGATGCAGGAGAGAGGTAATAAAACTTGCTGGAATCACAAGTTCTCAAGAAACTGAGGAGACGGGATCCAGAGCACAAGAAGAGACAGAAGTGGGGATACTTCTCTGGCCTTTGACAGAAATGGGGACACTTCTCACCTCTTAATGGGAGGGAAGTGAAGACAGGCAAAGCTCCAAGTAGAGTTCTAGATTTGTTGGTGGGGAGATTATGGCTTCCTTCAATTAAGTATGAAGCAAGACATGAGTTACAAGTCAGAAGGGGTGAGAAAGGGTGGTAAAAAGATGACAGTGGGAACACACTCACACTACGAGCCTTGACAGTCTATTACAGCAGAGCAGGAGGGTCAAGGACTGAAAGAGCTGAAAGTGTCTGCAAGGAAACCACAGTAATTGTGGGCCATAAAATCGAAGCCACATAAGGAAGAAAAGAGACAAATAGTGACAAAGTAGTACAGCCTAAGTTTTGAAGGGCTCAGTGATATTGAAAAACTATTGCATTGTTTATTCTGGAGCATATCATCCAGAAGAATGCGAAGAAGAATATTTAAAATCTAGATTTCAAGACGGGTGGAATAATTGGAATGACAACCTGTAGCGGAAGGGAATAAAAGTTGTTAGAAATGAGGAACTCAAGGAACTGAGAGCCCAGGGCATTGCATGAGTCATCCATACCGTTGCTGAAATCACCAGAAACAATGAGAGGAGCAGGCATGAAAAAACAAACGAGAGCTAGTACCTAAGGCCTGTGGGGCATGAGGAACATGCCTCAGAGGTGAGTATATAAATGAATGAAATTTGAAGAGTTGGTGGGTGATACAGCAGGATGGCACAACTTCAAACATACTGATACTCTGAAAGAGAAAAGAATAAGAATTAAAGTAGAAATGCAAGCCAGGAACACACCTACTCCATATGCTCAACTTGAAGCACAGAGTATGTGACATTTAGGAAGGAAAAGGTCTCCATTCAAGAGGGCTACAAGGGAGTGGGTCAGTTCTCTACTAAGAGGAAGAAGGCAACTTTCATTCAGAATAAAAGGTTGAGGATGTAGGAAGTTTGCTGATCACAGGTCAGAGTTCAGAAGGCACAATGTGAACACACAACGGGATTTATGGATGATGTAATACAGAATTGTACACCTGAAATCTATGTAACTTTACTAATAATTGCACCCCAATAAACTTTAATTTAAAGAAAAAGGCACAATGAGGGAGTGGAAGGATAGGGGATTGGGTCAGTTAGAGTAAAATGAGAAAGGGACAGCCGGGAGCTTGTGCTCCCATCAGAGATTGAGGAAAATCTCAATGTCATGATAAGGGACATGATAGGATGAGTCAAAGAGGTGAATCAGTTCAAGTCTTGCCTCTGAAAATCAAACTCCATGACCTGGGAGGGTGCTTCCTCTCTCAGTAGTGAGGCCACGTGGGCCACGTGAGGGGCTTCTCTCGAGGAGGAGATACTGTATGTGAAGCAGCCATTCTCAAGCCTAGTTAGGCATCAGAATCATCTGGGAGCTTTTAAAAATCTCACTGCTCACATCACAGCAGGGCCAAAGAAATCAAAGTCTCTGGGGGAGAGGACCCAGACATCAGTATTTTTGAAAATTTCCCAAGTAATTCCCATGTGTAAGTAGGTTTGAGAAAGTGGGTTCCTCTACCAAATATCTGGGGTATGGCCTGGGCATTAGAGTTTTTAAAAACCTTTGTGATGATGGCTATTACTTTTATTGTTACACATATTCAGTTCCTTTGAGTCATCACTATGGGAAAGAGGAAAAAGAATTGTCTTTGTTTAAATAGAAGAGTGCTGTCTTGAACTAGAGGAAAGAGTTCCTGGCATTGTCTCAAATTAAGAAAGACTAATCACTTATGTGAAAGAGATGGAACTGGCACAATATACTTTAATAGCCATTCAATCTTCTAATACCTATATAAAGAGCATAATGGAAGGCTTCACAATCCAGGGAAGGTTCTTGACCATATCCATTCTGAAAGCAGTTAAGCAGTTTTCATGATGTTTATTATCTATTCACCTGACCACTTAAAATAATATTTTAACACTGTCCAGGCTATTATTAGGAGCAAGGAGATGATTTTCAGATAATAATAATTAAGGCTGACATTTATTAGGCACTTACTATATGCTAGGTACTGTGCAAATAATCACATGTGGTCTCCTGTAATCCTCCTAACAAGTCTATGCAGTGGGTACTGTTATTGCACCCATTTTACAAATGAGAGTCCAAAGGCTGAAGACTTGTCTGAGATCAAACATCTATAATTGAAAGGATATGGATTTAAATTTAGAAGTCCACCCAGTCCTAAAACCTGTGTGCTCTTAACCACTATGCCATCCTGTCTACTTACAACGTTCATGAGACATGAAAAGATTGTGGGCAACGATGGAGGAATTAGCCTTAGAGAAAAGCAGAGACACGCTCTCTTGCTAGATAGAATGAAAGAAAGAATGGGTGGCTGGGGTGAAGGATGTAAAGGAGTTTGAAAGTGATAAGGAGAAAAACTCAAAAATTCTAAAATTTACAAGGACACCTTCACATTTTCTAAAGTACTTAGCATAATAAATTATATACAGTATAAACTCAAAATATCCAGTTGACTTAACATTCTTTCAATTGTCATCATGTCATTAAATGATAAATCTTAACGGAAATAGTCAATTTGTCAAAGTGCTCGGGTTCTAGAAGCTTTTTGCTCATTTTTTCAGTTCTCATACTTATTACAGCTATATTGTTTATATAAACATCTTAGAAAATATAAATACTAAGGAAGGAAGGGAGGAGGAAGGAAGGAAGGAAGGGAGGAAGGAAGAAAGGAAAGAAGGAAGGAAACATTCTTTCTACCAGTAACAAGCCAGCTAATAAATGAAGAAGAAATGACAGAATAAGAAAATCACCATTTGGCAAAATATTATCATTTCTGTTGATTCAGGAAAGAATCATCAATGGTACTAAAACTAGAGGGTAAAGATTGAGGAAAGAATATTGACATAGTGTCAAATTATTTACCTGCCAGATATTTATTTCTTACAATGGGTTGAAGAATAAATTTACAGTGGAGAAATATGAAAGTTATCACAATGAGCAAACTATCAAACTTAATGTGGTCAGTAAAGGGACTTACCATCTGCCTCCTGATATGATGCATTGAGAAGAACTTGACATCACTTCTGTGATATTCCTGCCAAAAGTGTATGACCTAAATGTAACCATAAGAAAAAATTAAACAAAATTGAATTAAGTTTGAAAAATAACCTTCACTGTCATGAAATACAAAGACTCAAGATCTGTTCCAGATTAAATGGGTCTGTCTAAAGAGATATGACAATTGAATGTAACATATGTTATTTGGATTTTCATTTGCTATAAAGAACATAAAAGGGACAATTTGTAAAATCTGAATAAAGTCTATAGATTAAAAATACTATTATATCAATGTTAATTTTCTGAGGTTGGTTTTATTGGAGTTATGTGACAGATTTCCTTGTTTTTAAAAAATATGCTCTGAAGTATTTAGGGATATAGAGGCATAATCTGTACAAGTTACTCTTAAATGGGTTCAGAAAACAGATAAATAAATAAAACAACTGTAGTAAAATGATAATAATTGGATAATCTGGGTGAAGAGTATCAATGAATTCCTTGCACTATTCTTGCAACTTTTCTATAAGTCTTAAAATAAATCAAAGTAAAAATAAATAAATAAATAAAACATATATATATATATACACATATATATGTATATGTATGTGTGTGTGTGTATATATATATATATATATATATATATATATATATATATATATAGAGAGAGAGAGAGAGAGAGAGAGAGAGAGAGAGAGAGAATAAGCTTCTAAACTAATCCACAAGCAATTTAACTACCTACCAAAACAAACTGCTCACGCTTTAAAGGAAGACAACAAAATATATAGCATCCAATAAAAAATTACCAGATATGCAAAGACACAGGAAAAGGTGACCCAAACCAGGAGAAAATTTCAGTCAGTAGAAATATCCATAAATTACAGAGGTGATGCAATTAGTAGACAGGGATTTCAAAACAGCTATGGTAAACATGCTCATGGATGTAAAGGAAAGCATGAACATAGAGAGGAAAGAGAAAGAAGATATAAAAAGTAAGAAAATGAAGTTTCTAAAGCTGAAAAGTATAATATCTGAAATAAAAAAATTTACTGAATGGAGTTTAATCATAGAGTAAACAAGGAAATATTAGGAAAATATTGACATAGCAATAGAAACTATCCGAAGTGAATCACAAAGCAACAACAAGACTGAAAATACAGGAATCAAAGCCTTATAAGATACTATCAAACTGCCTAACATAAAAGTAAAGGATCCCCAAAAAGAGGATGTGCACACACAAAAAAAGTTTTGAAGAAAATAATGGCTAAATTTTTCCAAATTTTATAAAAACTATAAGCCTACAGATGCAAGAATCTCAATGACTCTCAAGCAGGATAAACATAATGAAAACCACACCAAAGCACATGATAATCAAATCCTAAAAATCAGTTTTAAAGGACAAATTTTGTAAAGCAAAAGACACATTCCATTCAGGAGAACAAAGACAAGAATACTGCAGACTTATAATCAGAAATAATACAAACCAGAATATAATATAACAACAAACAAGGAAGAGGATGGTAAAAGGGGACAAACTTTCAGTTATAAGGTGAATAAGGTCTAGGGATTTAATGTAGAATGTGGTGACTATAGTTGGTAATACTGTATTATATAATTGAAATTTTCTGAGAGTAGAACTTAAGTATTCTCACCCCCTTCAAAAAAAGGTAAATATGTGGGCTGTAAATTAACAATGGAGGGAATCCTTTGTGGCCTATAAAACAAGTCAATAAATTTGGAATGATTCAAAGCATACAGGACATGTTCTCTGATGACAACAAAATTAAATTAAAAATCAGTAACAAAAAGATATCTGAAAAGCCCCTAAATGTTTGGAAATTTAGAAACGTGATCCTAAACAGCCCATGAGTCAAAGGAACAGTCATAAAGGAAAGTGAAAAGTAGTTAAACTGAATAATAATGAAAACAAAACATATTAAAATGTGTGGGAAGAACTGAAAGCAGAGCTTAGAGGGAAATATATTAGGTTTAAAGGCTACATTTTTTAAAAAGGAAAGGGCTAAAATCAATTACCTTAAGAAGCTGTAAGAAGACAAAATAAGAGAAAAATTTAATCCAAATAAGTAGAAGAAAGAAAACACTAAGTATCAGGGTAGAAATCAATGAAAACAAATGGCAATAGAGAAAAGTTAATGAAACAAAAAGCTGGTTCTTTGGAAACATCAATAGAATTTTATTGATAAACTCCTAGCTAGACTTTCATAAAGAAAGAAGGAGAGAACATCTGTTGAGATCCTAGCAATGTTAAGGGTAGTAAGAGAATATTTTGAACAACTCTGTGTCAATAAATTCAACTTATATGAAATACTCAAATTCCTTGACAGACACAAATTATCAAAAAAATAAAAGATCAAATGGGAAATCTGAATAGCCCTATATCTATTTAAAACATTCCCGTAGGAAAAATATTGTAATTCAAGGTGATTTTACTGTCAAATTGTATCAAGGTTTTAAGGACGAAATAATACCAATTCTACACAAAGTATTTCAGGAAATAGTGAAGAGGGAGCATTTCCCAATTTAGTTTACGAGGCCAGCAAAACCTTGATACCAAAACCAGGCAGTACATTATAAGTACAGACCGATAATCCTTATGAACACAGTTGTAAAAGCTCCTAACAAAATATCGGAAAGTCTAACTCAACAATTTATAAAAATGATAATATGTAGTGACCAAGTGGAATTTATCCAAAGATTGAAAAGTTGGTTTAATATTTTAAAATCAAAATAATTCACCATGTCAACAAAATAAAAAAGAAAGAGCCTTTGATTACACCAATACATGCATAAAAAAGCATTGACAAAATTCCATACCCGTGCATGATGAAAAACTCTAGCAAATAATAAATAGAAAGGAGCTTTCTCAACCTAATAAAAGGCATCTATGAAAATCCTATAGCTCACCTCGTACTTCATGATGAAAGACTCAAACTTTCCCCTCCAAGATCAAGAAAAGGGCAGATACATTGCTCTTTCCACTTCAATGTAATATTATGCTCAAGTCCTGACCAGTGCAAGTATGATGATTATGAACAAAGAAATCATACAAAGCATATAATTGGAAATAAAGAAAAACTGTCTTTGTTTATAAAAAACATGATTATGGTCATAGAAAACCTAAGTAATTCCCAAAAGCTATAAAACAAATGCATTTAGCAATGTCATGGGGTACAAAATTAATATACATAAATCAATTGTATTTCCACTTATTAATAACCAATAGAAAATAAAATTTTAAATACCATTTACAATAACATCAGAAAATGCAAAATACATAGGCATAAATTTAACAAAATATGTGCAATATCTGTAAAACTCAAAACTACAAAAGGTTGCTGGGAGAAATTTTAAAAGATCTAAGTAAGTAGAGACTTATATACCATGTTCATGGATTAAAAACATCAATATTGTTAAAATGACAACGGTCCCCAAATTAATCTATCGATTAAACGTAATTCTAACCAAACTCACAGCAAGCTCTTTTGTAAAAATTAATAAGCTCATTCTAAGCTGTATAAAAATCAAAGGACCTACAATAAAAATAATTCTAAAGAAAAGAAAAAGTTGAGGATTTTACACCATCCAATATCAAGACTTACTATATAGCTATTGCTATCAAGATAGATATGGAACTATAGAACAGAATAGAGACTTCATAAATAGAACTACTCAAATATAGTCAATTGACTTTTTACAAATGTGCTAAGGTAATTTAATAGGAAAATGACAGTCTTTTCAGTAAATGGTGCTGAACTACTGGATATCCATAGGAACAAAAATGAATTTGTACTCTAACCTTACACCGCACCTAAAATTAACTCTAAGTGAATCATAAATACAAACATAAAAACTCAAGCTATAATAAAACTTATAGAGAAAAACACAGATAAAAAATCATTATAGTCTTGAAGTAGGCAAAAATTACTCAGGACAAGAAAAATACAAACCACATAAGAAAAATAAGGATAAATTGGACCTTATGAAAATTTTAAATGCCTGCTTGCTCTTTAAATTATACTAAGAAAATGAAAAAGTAAGCCACAGACTGAGCGAAAATATTTGTAATATATGCATCTGACAAAAATTTTATATCCAGAATATACAAAGAACTTTGATAACCTAATAAGAAGATAAAAAAATGGGCAAAAGATTTGAAGACACTTCAGAAAATAAGACATATGAATGGCCAAAAGTACATGAAAAAAAGTTTAACACTATTAGTCATTAGGAAATACAATTTTAAATTACTATGAGATATTACTACATATCCAATAGAATGGCTTAAAAATGCTGACAATACCTAATATTAACAAAGATTGGAGTAATTAGAGTTCATACACATTGTTGGTAGGAATGTAAAATGGTCCAATCAGTTAGGAAAACAGTTTGGCAGCTTCTTAGCAAATTAAATACAGACTTACCCTTTGATCCAGCAAATCCATAGCTCAGTATTTACCCAAGAGAAATGATAATATCTGTCCAGGTAAAGATTTGTACATGAACATTCATAGCAACTTTATTCTTAATAGCTAAACACTGGAAATAACTTGAATTCCCATCAACAGATAAATCAATAAACAAATAGTAGTATGTCAATATAATGGATTATTCAGCAATAAAAATGAATAAATTACTGATACACACAACATGGGTGAAGCTCAAAAAAATTACACTACCTGTAAAAAAGCCAAACACAAAGAGTACATAAGTGTATGATTCCATTTATCTGAAATTCTAAGACAAAATAAATATATAATGACAAAAAACAGATCCATCGTTGCTTAAGCTAGATAGGGACTGGGAATATTGACCACCAAGGGGCATAGGGCATTTGGGGGGGGCAGTAATTGTGGCTACTAGGGCATATTCATTTGTCAAAACTTCCCGAACTGCACGCTTACAAATACTTTTACTATATGTAAATTATTAGGTTGGTGCAAAAGTAATTGTGGTTTAAAAGGTTAAAAATAATTGCAAAAACCTCAATAACTTTTGCACCAACCTAACATCTCAATTATATCTTTGATTTTATATATATATATATCATGTATATTTATTTTAAGTGTCCATAAAGATGCACTCAAAATTATAAAGCAGTAGTATTTCATAGGTAATATTTAAAATATTTAACAATTGAGAATTATAAGCACCAACCGGTTAGAACAAATGATGGGTATGAACAATTCATACAGCCAACTCATGTGAATGATCCAAGTGTTAGCCCAGGAAAACAATAGTTCTTAATAAGTGGTGGGATTATTGCTCTCCTCTTTCTTCTTTTTGCTCATCTGTATTTTCTAATTGTCTATCCATATTTTCAATCAGGTACTCTAAAATAAGGGGGAAATCTATATTTAATTATAAAAAAGAAAAACAGTACCTGTTACGATCACATCTCATACTGTTATAAAATTTTAATGGGTCTCAAAACCCTAATGGAACTTTTAAATAATAGATATGAGAAATGGTATACTAAAACAGCATTGAATTGGAAGTTAAAAATGGATAATGCCATAAAAAAATATTTCCCATCTACTGCAAAGAAAATAGTGAGATGTATTTTAAAACTATTGTACCATTTTAATATTTTAAAATGCTCTCCCTTTGCTCCTATTCCAACTTGATCTCCATATAATTGATTATGTGTAAGTGAGAGACAATATCTTTCCTCAAATTGTCCAGGCTCTGAAATGCCATACTGCTCCAAATTCATTACATAGTATTTTGCAAAGGGTTTCATGGGCGAGGTCAAACTTCAGAATCTGGCTGAGCAAACCAGGAAATCCAACAATAATGATCAACTCTGGGTAAATTTTTATAGCAAAATTACAGCCCATGACAAGGAGAGATGCCACCATCTCCTCCTCGCATGACTACTTCCATCTCTAAGGCTTATGACAGCAACAAACCTTTGCTCTGAGCAGTTTCTTCAGAGGTAAGCACAATAAAAACCCGGCTACGAGAGCAGTGGCTGAGAAACTATGATCAGCAAATAATGACCAGGGAGGCCCCTTTATCATGTCTCTCTCAACAGAGAAACCATACCAGCTCCCCAGCGGCCCAGTGAAGAGTCAATGGCTGGTTTAGCAATTTGACTCTTTTCCGTAACTTTGAAAACCCCAGGGTAAAATGATGCTACCACACAATCTCCTAATGTTGCTTTACAGTGCTGCTCAAATTTGTAATTTTAAAAGCACCTCAGCCCACTGTGAGATCACAGTTATCCTTAATGATTTGCAAATCTCAGTGCTTTTAACAGCTCATTTTTGTACTGTGGCTACGGCGGTAACACCTGCACCTATGTAGTTGTAGCTTATAATAGCCAGGGCTGTCAGGATGTGCAGTAAATGAGAGGCAGCAGCAGTATCTTCCACCTTTTCCAGCCTTAATTTACTTCTGCTGCATTTGAACATAAGCATATTGAGCCTGCAGAGCTGCCGCATCAGCTCGCAGAGCCTGTGCAATTGTGGCTCATGGGACCTCTGTTGTCAGCAGAAGCTGACCACCCTGCTCCATTACATGGAGAAAAACAAGAAGATGGCAGCTCCGGTCTTTTCTTCTGGAAGCTCTGACTTCTGAAGGGGAAGCATCTGTCCCCAGATTTCAATTGCAAGAAAAATGTAACAGAAGCTTTTATGAGGCACCCAATGTGGCATTTTTACAAGATATTCAAACTATAAATTACATGACCAAATTCTGCTTTATCCAGACATGTGTCATCCACTCTCTAAATAAGCATTAGAATCACATTTACAGTTGATATAATAAAGCATTACGTAACAATGTTTATTCTAATTTCAAAACATCAGGTATCTCTTATGTAATAATAACAATGGTGGCGATGTGTTAAAGAACCGCTATGTGTCTGACATTGTTGTAAGCTTACGTGCATTAACTCATTTAAACCTCAGAACAACTCATTGTTATGCTGAGTCAAGATTTGAACACAGCATCTGTCTCCGGAGTTTTTGCCAGAGATAGATCGAGAACCACAGGCCCCACTTCCCTAGAGAAGAGAACTGCTTACAAAGTCACCCAAGGACTCAGCAGGAATGGCTACACGTCAAAATATCCCCGAACAGATGGGGAAATCTCCAGTGTTGTACATGTGTCATAACTGCCTTACCTTACTTTCAAGTCTTTTGTCTAAACAGAATCTGGTTAGCTCTGAGGGAAGAGATCATCAGTGATTTTCAAAAATGGAAGTGCCCTCCTCATGCTACCCCCGCCCTGTGATTCTTTAGGTTTAAAGTGCTCTCCGCAAATTCTCTAGGGTACACACCTCCACACTCCACCCCTGTGTGGTACACAAAGAGCTGCTGATCACACCTCACCAGAGTCGCCAGCTACACGGGAGTTGATTGCCGTTTGCAGTTCTCCCTCTGGGACCATCTGGGAGAAGCAGCAGAGGACAGCTCTGCCCAACCCATTCATTTCCCCAAGCCCTTAACCACTTTCACTTCCAACAATCAGCACCAGTGGTGGTCGGTTGTCGCTTTGTCTGTCTGAGGGCCGCTCCTAGGTGGCCAGATCCTGCTTTGCCCATGGCAGGGAGAACCAGAAGGACCCCTCCAGAGTAGTCCTTGGCCAGTGACTAACAGCATGAGGGATATAAATGCCAGCTCCCTCAACCCTGAGGGGGACAACGCTGAGGTGTGATTACAGTGTCTCCAGAGCCCCCTGCAAGATCCAGCCAGTCTCCCAGCATGGAACTTGACTTGATATTATACCCTAGCTCCATCTCCTTCCTTTCCCTGTCCCACTTCCCCCTCTTATTGAGTTTCCTGGGATCACTTCATAATAAATCACTTTCTCGGCCATCACTGCACTGGGTCCACTTCTAGTAGCAGAGCATGCAGAAGGGCCTTCTAAAATCCCACCTCCCTGTATAATCTAAACAAGCACCATGGGGTCATTGGTCTCCTGCTCCTCTCCACAGAAACCTCGGACCCCTAACACAAAGGGAATGCCCCACCTGTATTGTCCTTCATCATCCCTGAGCTACTTACTCCTCAATAACAAAAAAATTACAGAAGTCAAGTTATTGTGAGAGAGATGGCCATCGTGTCCTCATACAATATTAACGAATGAGCACTCTTAATGTGGGAACTTGGCACTGATTCCCACATAATTGTGGCTTCAACAAGAAGAAAATACAGTGGATTCAATGGATCCACATGCTGGCCTGCAGCTTGGAAGCCAAACAGATCCCTGTCCTATGTAACTTGGTTCTCCAAGAGTGAGGTCCAGGAAGAGGAGCCCATCCAAGCATCCCAGCCCAAACTCCTCATTGTATAGTCTTGGTTCCTCTGAATCAAATCTTTATGTTACACATTTCTAACAGTAGTTTTAATCTTTAATTACTTTCCCAAAGCAAAGATCAACATCTCTACAAAGGTTCTTTTTTTATTTTTTATGATGAAGTATTTATTAGTATGTCTCTTTGGAATAGATTTTCATACCCTAGGCCTGAAAAGAAATTCCACATAGAAATCATTCTCAAAACAATTTTTAAATACTTGAGTTTGTCCTTCTTTCTCACCTCATGCAATGACTTGTTAATGAGGAATAATTAAAATAGATCCTTATTAATAAGACTGCACTGCATTTCAAAAATATTTTTTAATATCAAAGCTTCAAGTGCACCTACGTCTATAACAGAGAAATTAAGAATCCACAGCTTCATCCATACCAAGTGTCTAGATGGGGTGCATTTCAAATTAATCAATGTGGCATTAACAAAAGACCTGCTTTATGCAATGGGTCAGCCTAATTGAACAGATATAATTATAATCTGTAATATCCATGTGGACCAAATAGAATGCCATCACTCTTATATGTACATGACTATGATAGTTCTGCGTTTCTTTCCATCCTGTAATCTGAGCAGTGATTTCCCTAAGTGTTTGTGACCTAACAGGTTTGAAACAGATTTCTCCAAAATGTTCCAGAGCAAATTGCGTGAGCTGTTCAACTGGACCCAGCCAGCAGCTTCAAGTTAAGACTTCATCTGAGATGACTTGCTGAGGGGAAATCCACCCCCAGTAAAACGAGGGCCAGTTGCTTTGGCCATTGAGAAGGCATTATCCATGGATATTCTGTCCTTGTTTCTGTAAGAGAGGAGGTGAAAGTTAACCTCCTTAACAGCTTTTTCCTTTCCTAAGTTTGGTGTTCTCTAAGTTCCTAGGGTGAGGTAGCCACTGCAAACTGCTTTGATTAAAGCTTCCGGTTTTAGACAAGGTGGTTGTTGAAAATCTAATTAGGTGTTCGCTGATAACACATAGAATTAGGGAAAGACACAATTAAATGTGCCCTCCTAATGTTGATCTAAATAGGGACAGAAGACCTCATTAAAACTCAAGCACTATGGACTTAAGGCTTCTGACTTCTAATCATCTTCCTGTTTTAAAAAAGCAGTTCCAAAGATCAGTCAGAAGAATCTTTCTCTTGACTCAATTACAATAACTAATTTATCATTTATCAACTTTTATATTCCAAAGCACCAGTACCAACATAAATATTTACCACATATACATGATATCTTCATCAAACTTGGACATTTATAATAACAAGCTTTCCTGTAACTTTAGACAAGCAATAGTTATTATTAAAAATAGTTTAAGATTCAAGAAAGGCTTGGAAAGATAAATAAGATAGTACATTTGGCAATAAAGGGAATTCTACCCTAATATCTATGCTGTATCTTCTATACAGATCTCCTTTAAATACACACACACACACACACACACACACACACACACACACACACATTCAGGTATCACACAGAGGTACCTTAAATTTATACAAATTACCCAAGTGGTCTTATGGAAAACATCTTGGGAAGACCCTTTTTAAAAATAAAAATTAAGCAAACTACTGAGACCAAAACCAATTAGATTTGAGAACTGCCAATGATTTACCTTAGGGGAATGAATCTATCTTTTGGAAAAGAATCTGACTGGCACTGCAGAATCTAGACCAGCCTGGGGGTCCAGGGTAGGGGAGCTGGGCCAGGTGGGTAGAGCACAGGTTGGGACCAAAGCATGATAAAAAGAGTGTTTGAGAAAAATGAAAGAAAGCAATAAGGTGAAAATGATATGAGTTGCTGTTTTATAAAACACTTATGTGGGGAGAACATCCAGAGAGATTATTCTAAATTATTCCATTTGGAAAGAACATGCAGAGGGTTGGTTAATCAGTCCAGCTGTCTCTTAGCAGAATTGATTTCATTGTTATAAAAAAAAAAAATCCTCCATAAATAGGACAAAAGCTTTAGCTTTGAGTGGATCCAGGAAGAGAATTCCTTCACGTACTTTGGCCACTTGTCCACCTCCTGACTGTTGTTAGATGCAGGCTGTGCTTCCTCCTTCCCCCTGACCTCTCTTACCTTAAATAACCCAAATTTTCCTCTCTGAAGGAGCATACACTTAGTGCTTCTGGCTTGGCCTAAGCTGACTAATGGGAATAATGTCTCCTTTATATTTTCTTTTTCATGTGTTCATAGACCATTATAATGACTCCCTCCAGCCTTCTCCCTTCCAATCTAAACCATCTCAGCACTTTTGTTCTCACCTTGGCTTATTTTTTTTTTCAGCACCTTAATACTTTTTTTGTACTTCTCCTATGAACTCATCTCTGTCTACGTCCAGTTTATGGATCCCAAACTAAATGGAACCACCAGTGACACTCTAACCAGGCCAGAGTGGCTAAAACTAATGGGCATTTAAGGGCAAGAAGAGGACAGGTCAAGACAAATATTCTAGGGCAGCATGGTCTGATGGAACTTTCCATGATGGTAGATAAGCTCTATATCTAGGCTGTCCAATGCAGTGTCCACTAGCCACATGTAGCTAGTAAGCAGTGGAACTGTGACTAATGCAACTAAGGAACTGAATTTTTAATTTGATTTTATTGTAATTCATTTATACTTCAATAGCTACAGGTGGCACAGGGCTGGGGCAGTATAGCTCCCAGTGGATAGGCCATTGGGAAGTGCTGAGTCAACAGAAGGGGCGCCATCTGTTGGCTGGGCATGCTCTCTGTGTCCAGAGAACTAGGGGAGGAAAATCAATAAAGATCCAAGGGAGACTAGGCTAAACCCCAGGGCCAAGGCAGGGAAGCTAATCAACTCTAGAACGATAATTAACTGTTCAGCCAAGCTAGCTGCTCATAACGCTGTAAATTAGACTACTGGTCTCCAAAATGGAGTACATCACTTCTAGAAAATGAATGAGATGACCCATTGGGGGTGGAAAGAAGATATTAGAGATTCAATTTATACTGTATTCTTAAAAATTACAAATCTCATTTTACTAATAATTACTCAAAAAGTCACAATAATATATGCATGTAATTTATAGATTAAAATATATCGGAAGTAAAAAAGTATTCTAAAATAAAAATTTTATTTGAAAAACTATATGCATATATATTGGGAGGACTGCAAGTTCAAAGACGTTTTACTGATGGGGTGTGTAATCAAAAAGCTTGAAAGCCACTGAGCTAGACACCTGCCCCATGTGGAAACCAGCCATGTTGACACTTCATAAGCCCGACTTTCGTGTCCTAAAAGAAAACTACAGTGTTTCTACTCCAACATTCATTTAATTCACATCATTAATATCCACAATTCTAAAACTTCAGTGTACAGGAAAAATCACCTGCAGGGTAATTAAACGGCAGATTTCTGAGGCCCTCCAGAGCCTGCTAAATCCAAATATCTGGAAATGGGGCCTGGGAGCCTACATGTTTAATAAGTCTGTTTCAGTGATTCTGAATCAGACAGTTGCCAGACCCACATGTTAAGAGAGACTTACCTAAATTTGCTCTAATTTTTAGCAGTATTTTATTCTACCAAGGAGCTGATATCTGAATGTGGAATGGGGGAATATTCTGATTTACAAGAAGGGTAGATATTTACTGGCAAATAAATTTGCATACAGTTACTTGAAATAGCTGTTTGCCACTAATAAACCATAGCCAGATGCATTCAAATGCTCTTTTACCATGTCCCTGAAATGCCCATGTGGATGAAATACCAAACTTGACTTTCAACCCATACGGTGAGCCACAATAGAGTGGACTAGATGATTTGGGTAATGCCACGCAGCCAAACCAAGGTTCAAACCTACTGATTCATTTGGGCTCACTCTCCCACCCTGAGATCAGGCAAGCGATAACAAAGTGAAGGGAACATTGACCTTGAGACCCAAATTTTAACCTGCCATCTGCATTATCATCTCCTAGAAGAATGAGAGCTCACATCGAAAGCCCACAGCAGATACTGAAGTCAGTTACTAGACAAAGGGATTGTTCAGAGACAGTTTATCTAAAACAGATGAAAATTATCCATGCATGCTCCTGATTACAGGGGTACAGCCATATTACAGAAAGAACAGCTTTACCAAGCTCAGACCCCTTGGCAAAATTGTGGTCTTACATGTGAATTCTTCAGCCAGTATAAGGCTGATGGTGAACCTCATTTGCAAACATAGTTATGGCATGATTATCTCCAAACTGTGAGAATAGTGTGGGGACAAAATTACACTATGTTTCCTTTACTCCACGTTAGGTCCACCAGTGAGCAGATATTAATGGATTCCTGTTAGGGCCCAAAGAAGGGGCCTCAGTATCGGATGAGACACTGATCTTACTCTGCTGATACATACCCAGTGAGTGACCTATAGAATATCAATTGTTCACCCTGTGACTTAGTTTACCCCAGGGAAATCTGCAACTGTGATTGCCCACCAAATATTTCCTCGTCAGCAGGTAATAGACACAACACAACTAGAAGAACATACGACTAATTCTTACTTCTGAATGTGTTCTTTACGTTTCTGAGCGAGATATTTCTTCTTTAAACTTAGTAGTTCATTGGTGAGTTTCTCAATCTCATATTTATATTCTTGGCTCTGTGACTCATACATATTCAGTTCTGAAGACAAAACCTAAGGTGGCAAATGAAGCAGCATTAGCAGAAAATACGCAGTGAGACAATATCTTTGTCTGAAAAATCTTTTTAACCTGCTGCCGTTTCTAGAGGTACAAAACCATGCCCAGGTTAATAATCTTCATGCTTCCTTCCAGTTCAAGCTCGGTGTCTAAGTGAAAATCTCACTGAGCACTGAAGATTGTCCCTCATAATCCAGGGACAAACTTAAATGAAACCTCATTCCCTTTCTTAGAAAGGAGAACAATCAAGCAACAATCGACAGGCTCACACATGAATGGTGTCATGTGTTTCAAGGAATATTGTGAATAGAGACAGAAAAACTCTGACATACAGTATAAAATTGTCTTTAAAATCTTTTTAAAAAAGCATTCAAGAAAGACATCACTAGGGAGTGCGATTCATCTTAGGGTTATGGTAAAAATTATCCTGGGCGCATCCTGCCACCACCACACCAAGCAGGAATTCAATTTATGTGTTTTCTGCTAAATGCCTGTCACCTCTTTATTGTGTTCCGAGGGACCGTTCACAGGTTCTTGCTTCATCCCAGCCCTGAGACACTTTCCCCTGAGAATCAGAGAGCTATGACATGTGTACGCGAGAGTCTCATGCCTGTGAGGGGCTGTAATAGGATGCCTGATTGCCTGCATCTTCCATTGTGGCATTCAATTCGTGTCACTGACCTCAGACTGGGCAAGAAGAGTGGGAATTTACTCGTCTGAACAGAATGTGGAAAGCATGCCAAAGCTAGGAGTGCGCCCCACAAAAATCAACGAGAGCAAAGGAAGGCTATTGTTCTAAGGAGCATGCAATAGACTCGGATTTGTTTTCCCTCTTGCTCCCTACTTCAAAAATTTGTAAAAAAAAAAAAAGGGGGGGGGATTTTTGTCTTTTGAGTGTTCATCTGCTTCTGAACTCTTTCCTCTTCATTGCTGTGAAAATGATTCTATGTTATTATGAGCTAAAGAATATGATTTTCCTGTTGGAATAAAATCTACCTGAACAGTTAAACTGTTAGGAACAAAAGGCCTTGTTGCCAAACAATGAATGTGGAATTTCCTAAAAAGGAGTCCAGACAATGAGGGCAAGCTGGCCAAGAGGCGCAGGACCATCCACCTCTGAACCTCTTCCACCAATGGTCACATTTCATTCAGAGCAAAAATTGGGACTTCCTGAAATAAAGGGTTAATGTAACAAAAGGCTCCTATGAACCACTGAATGCAATGCAGTGCTACCTGTGGCTGACAGTAGTGTGAAGACAGACAAGTGCTACTCGAGTCTATACCCACCTCTGAGAAAATAGGCTTTTATTTTTTTGCTGTTGTTTGGAATATTCAACTGTTTAAGGGGATAAAAACAATCAAAAGATTATGCCTCGTGCAAAACTCAAATTACGTCTTAGGATGGTCATGTGAAACGAACACTTAAGAGTGATAAGATGAAAACTAATGTTCTAATTCGATTTGTGTTTCATCTGCCTTTTTTAACTAAAAGGATGCAATTTTACAATGTCCTATTTGTGAAAGGATTAGTATTATATTAGTAGCATGGCGTCTATTTTACCCCAGGCAGAAGGGCAGTAATTATTACCCTCAGTGTGTAGGTGCCAGCCTTCAGCTGGCGTGTGCTACATTCTGTGCATGTGTGTGTCTAAGACTTCCCTGGCACACCAAGAATACAGAAGTATCCACTTAGGAGGTAAAGCTCAAAATATAATGGGAATGCAGAGCTTTTTAGAAAACTTTAAAAAGGCATGTGCAATAGTAAAATATTCCATCTCCCCAACTGAGGTCCTTAGGTCACTTTGAAGGGAATTTATGCTAAGAGGATCCCTGCATGATTTTCTTTCCCTTTCATGGCAATTGATTTGATAGATGGTCATGAAGCAAGGTCCTGGGGGCTGGGGAGTAGCTGGTGCTTTGTGTGCATTTATTTCAGGTGGAATGGAACAGCAAAACCCTGCTTTGGCACTGTGGTCTGCCTCAGGGGGCAATGGTGTTAACACATTTCCTCTGTGCTTCCCTACCACCCAACTCCTCTAAGTCAACTTGTGGTGATCCATAAAAAACTGTATCCCCCAAATTTCCATCCTATCGCCATCATCCTCTCCCCAACGCTTTCCTGACGTGCTCACCTCCCTCTTTCAGGAAATGGAGAATTGTGGGGTCTATCAATCTAGGAGCAGAGGGGTGGCACTGAGGCTTGCCCTGCTCCTAAGGCTGATCTCGGTGGAGCATGTCATTCGTGAGACCAGCTCCTTGTGCTGAGGCAGAGGACGCGTCCAGAGTGTTCCCCACAGTGTGGCCATCTTCAGCCAGGACAGAGCAGAGACTGCCACTTACTTTAAGCTGCTTGGTCTTCTCCCGCAGCGTGTGGCGGTATATCTGCAGCTGCTCTGCAGCCTCGGGCCCAGGCTGCCGGGCCATGATGTGCTTTAGTTCCACATACAGTTTCTCCTTTTCCTGGTGGAGAACATAACCACACACAGAGATAAATAGCCCCATCAAGACAATGAAAGTGTCTTTAGCACCACGGTCAGCTTGGTTCGGGACCATCCTAAGTTACATCACAGCTCCATGCTGATTACATTCACCTGTAGATTCATTCAATCATGCATCAAACCAACCCTGATCAAGGGACTAGCATGTGCTGAAAGACAAGGGCAGTGTTGGAAGATGTCAACCAAGTGTTGTGACCAGTAAAAGGAGTAACTCTGTAACTCTGGTTGAAAGAGTTGGGGGAGATTTCACAAAAATGTCACCTGAATTGTCCCTTGAAGAATAAGTAGGTTGCCCCCGTGCAGAGAGAGACAAAAAGAGCTTTTTAGGCCAAGGTTCAGTGACAGAGCAGGGGAGTGGTGAATCCAGCTCAGCAGGTACACAGGGCAGGAGGCGGCAGAAGCAGAGAGAAAAGGCTGGGCTCATAGCTTGGGACCAGACTGTGTGTGTCATACACGATGTGCTGCCAGACCACATCTTTTAGGCAGTTGGGAGCCAAGGATGAGCCACACCTGGGTTTGTCTTCAGAGGACTGGCTCCAGCAGGAAAGCAGAGAACAGAATTAGGAAACTGCTCAGGGCACCAATACAAGCAGAAGATAAAGAAAGCTGGACCAAAGGCGACTAGGATGGAAGATAGGCAGATACGAAGACATGTCCGAGGGAGGGGCAGGAGCCTAGATGACTCCAAAGTCTCTAATGTGGATATGTGGGGGCTGGGGAGGTGGTGGTGATGGAGGCAGTGAGGCCAGGAAAGAAGACAGTGTGGAGGGAAAGGAAAGGTAACTGTTACTGCACGCTCTCCTGAGAATCAGTGAGTTCAGGTTATGCCAAGCGTGAGGCCCTGTAGGATATCTAGAAGAGGTGTTGAAAATGTGGTCCCAGAGTTGAGAACAGAGGAGCAAGTTGGAGCTAGATGTGGGTCATGGCTAGAGTCCTGAGAGTGGATCCATCAACCAGGGATGGCTTATAGGATCAACCAGGACAACAAGATTTGGGGGAGAGCCAGCATATAAGCGGTAGGCAAGTAAGAAAGATCCAGAGAAAGATAATAAGGAAGAGTAATTGAATGGCCCCCAAACTAACAAAAGGCAGATGTTTTGAAAAGGGAGGAATGATTTGGGTGGTCAGTGACATCAAATGGGGTAAAGAAAAGAAAACAGAGGGCTCTTGGGGTGGACTATTAGCGAAGCACCGCTGACCTTGTCAGAAAGGTTGCAGTAACATTTGGGGAGTAAAAGTCACACCGGTTGAAGAATAAATTGGAAGTAGGAAGTACAGAAAATGAATCTTTTTAGAAATATGACAGAGGAAGAAAAAGAGCTCTAGAAAAGGTTTGAGGGAATCAGTAAAAATCCAGGAAAACTAGGATACACAAACTTGTAGAACTAAAAGAAAGGACTTTCTAGAAACCCAAAGCAAATCACCATTAGGTAACAATTTAATCTTTAACAATATAGAATTCCCATTTGTACCCAGAGTTTGTTTGCCACGTGTTTTTGGGTCCTTGAATTAAAGATATTACATATAAGCAAAGATTTCTAAAGCATTCGAATTCTAGATTCTCATTCCTCTAAACTGTAATAATTTGAACAAACATTGATAAAAAAGTAGTGTGTCTACTCATTTGTCTCTGTACATATTATTGTCGTAAGGTAATTAAAGGAAAAAATATAAGTAAAAGCGCTCTCATTAAATGAAATATCCAGTCAAATGGAAACTATTTTTTACCTAGAGCTAAGTATTCTTAGCGTTGTCATCAAATGATCTGCTTTTGCCAAAGAACATAGAAGTCGTTTTTAAAAACGACTTAAGTCATTCTTAACCATTTGTCTCTGTTTTTCCTTTTCCCTGGCCAAATTATAGCAACTTTATTATAAACAGCATGGCTCTATTTTCAAAAGAATATATGCAACTTAAAAATTAGTTGGGTGGAATAAACTTCTGGAGAAACAAATATCACCTAATACTCAGCATTTTAATAATAATTCCAGAAAAGACAAAGAAATCCAAAAGCCCACACAAAAGAAGAACAAATTGAATTACAAAGTAGTGACTGTCCTTTGCTGTACAGACCTCCTGTCACACCTTACGATATAATCTTCCCAGTAAATGGATGTAGCAGGCAATGAGCAAGATATCAGGAGGTAAGTTTATTTTCTATAGCCACTTAACACCTGCCCTGTTGGAAAAATAACACTTCTGACAAGGCTTCAAAATTCAATTTGGAGAGGGTAATAAGTAGTGGAGAAGCTCATGAAACTGTTTTGTCCATTCTTTCAGCTCACCTCTCTATATTACCAGAATACAGGAAGGTTTGAAAAGTAAAGAACCCCACAATGATGAGGAGGAAACAATCTGGTTTGGGATATAATAATGTCTTAAACTGAAAAGACCATCTTACTCCAACAACCTTCAAATGTTTCACAGGTGTAATTCTTTTCAATTGCTCCTGGGAAGGAGGGAGGAAAAAGACACAAAAGAAAATCTGGAAGAAGCAAATATTTGTTACCTCACCTCATAGGTGAGAATCCCAAGGTCCACAGGGATGACTGGTTTGTCCCAAGTCCCTTGACAAGTCAAAAACCTCAAGAATCACTTTTAGATAGACTCAAGAATCACTTTTCCCATGTAACACCTCCTCTGGGGCTTGAAAACATGCTATAACCCTGAAAGAATTTGGATCAAACTGAGCTACATAAAAGGCTAAACGATCACATCAACAGAAAATGGAGCCAGGTTCAAAGCCAGGTTAGAGGGTTTTAGCGGGAAGTGCATGACTCAGCTCCCCCCTCTCCTGACCTGCACCATCTGAATGAGCCTTGCCTCTGTCCTCTAACAGGATGTGCAAGAGTGAACAATCCTGTCATCTTCTATAACTTCCTGTGTGTGTGTGTGTGTGTGTGTGTGTGTGTGTTTGAGACTGTAAAATGAATTAAAATGGATTTATTCTAAAGGATAACAGAGTGACTGAACAGTAAATATCCACAAGTGTGAAGAAACTCAGTAAATTAGCATTAAACCTGCCTGACTAGTCAAAGTCAAGAAGTTCTGAGAGTTAACTAACCCAGGACAAGTGATGCATATGTGTTCATGGTGGGTGGAAAGAATACCAAATGAAACTTCAGGGACTAAAACAGTGGAATGTATGAAGGGCGGAGGGAAAGGGAATGGGAGGGAAGTGGTTGAAAGGCACTACCAGGCTCCAACACACATGAATTTTAGTCTATGCTTACAACGGGAAACCTGTTAAAACCAAAGTGATGTCTGAGCAGCATTAACATTCTAGCTGTGTGTATCATACAGATTTGTATTTTGGGAGAACGTGCTAGTAATTTAAATAAATATGGAGTGTTTGATGGATTGATGGTCTTAAGTACGATTGTTTTCCAATTTATTTCTCTCCTAACCCTCTATAAGGGCCAACCAAGCTCTTCAAACATTGTGCAATGGTGTGTATAATAACCCCATTTAGAGACAAAGCATGCAATTCTATTATAAAGAGAATCTATCTTATGCAACAGAGACTCATTTGCTGTCCAATGTATATTGTCTCCATAAGCCAGTAGTGGCATAACCAGCTGCCTGGTAATACATATCCTGTCCTTCTTCATTAAGCCACCTCCATTTCTTTTTAAACCAAGTCAATTAATTTGTCACTGGGTTAGAAGCACTATATGCCAATTAAATATCATAAGAAAATCATAAATAGCTTATTATTTCCCCACCAACAAAAGATTGCATCTTCAGGTTGGCATTTCTTTATTTATTCAGAGTTTGTTCATAATGCATATCAATATTATTTTGTAGTATGCCTCACTCTTTAAATTATTTTATGAACAGCTACACTGGAAGAAAAGGCTAGACTATTAATGTCAAGAGACTAGCTTTCTTTTTGGCTGAGCATGTCTTGCAAGCATTAACCATACTATGCCCATTCTTAAAATGATGTTCTCTTCTTAGACATCCATCTCTCAGTTGGACAGACTGTCGGACATGGTTATGGATTCTTTTGTTGCAAGAGTCCCTGCCAATTTATGCTGGATAACAGCATGGTTCATTGTCAATATTGGCTGAGTGTAGTGGTACAATGTTACAGTATTAGCTTTAAATAATGCTATCATTACGTGGTGACAGTCTCTAACCACATGCTGGAAACTCAGATATGGAATCACTCAGACTTCAGGTACTTGTATTTTATCTGACAATAAAATAAAAGTCTACACTCTGAACAGTCTATGCAAATAAAAGTCAATGTTATTCTGGGTACAATTCAGAGGAAGAAATTGAGTTGCTCACGAGAACTGCTTTCCATCCTGAGCTACAATCTTATATTCACTCTCTGTTTATATTCTGTCTTTTGCTTTGCACCTTCAGCTGAAAACAGAAGGTAGTCCACGTTCAGTGTGCACCTTAACACCCCTTCTTCTTCGGTTCATCTATGCAAGACAGTCACTAAGAGGATCTAATTTGTTTTGTTTTAATCGGAATCTGTGCTGGCAAATGCCAGTGCATTGGTTCTGCTCACGTTGGATTCATCGGTTTGCTTGACAGTGTTGGGAATAATCACCTCAGCCTGTGAACTAGCTTACTCACGTGAAACAGGCAGCTTTCCCCCTGATTCAAAGACACGCGCTTATCTACACCCTCCAGAGTGAAAGCCACCCATTCAGATGCTTGGATACCACACACTCCAAGGAATGAGAGGCTGTCTAGTCTTCACTCTAGCTCACCCAATGGGTTCAAGATGAAGTGAAATTTTTTTAATCCCATAACCAATGCTTCTGAGAAAGCCTACATTATAGAATACACAGAAAATCTGCTTTCCAAAATGTCAACATATGCCTTATGTTACTTCAGTATTTAATCTTCATGATTCCATTGTTTCTCTCCAATTGAATTATGAGCCTTTAAGGTCAGTATCACGATGGATCTTACCATGTATCTCTCATACCTACTATTGTGCTCTACTCATTCTAGGAGCTCAGTAATTTTGCTGCTTGCAATTATACTGTCAACAAACCATGCCCATCACATTTTAGGAGTACACATCAACAGAGGTAAGATATATTCATGTTGAGAACTTTTACTTGAATTAGACCATTGACTAACATCTTCCAATTAGTGAAGCTTGTGTAATTCACCCTACTGAGCCGGTACTATAAGTTTTACAACTTTGAGCTAAATTTTTCATTGTCTGTATCAGATGGAACTCAGGAAACCACTTGCACAATTTTGATCCCTTCCTTAAATGTTTATAGTAGTTTTCTAATAGTGTGAGTGGTTTCAAATACTTTTTTAATTCATAAGATTAGCAGATGTATTCAATTAATTGGCTCTGAAAACTCTACTTGTATGTACATGTGCATATTGATACATTAAGTATAAAAATGCAAGCATAACTCTTAAACGACAGTCCTCAACTAAATAATGGGTTGACTTTTTACAACAGCCTCCTTAAACATAGAAATTCTAATTGCACACATCACTCTTTTCCACACTTAAAAAAATGTAATACATGTTTGCCTCTTTGCTTGGTTTTCATCCTTTTTCCATCCTCCCACCCTATCCATAATTCTTAACAAAAGACTAAAGCCAGATTTAAAATCTTAAGCAAAATTGCTTCCCTCTCTATATAAAGGCAACTTCAGAACACTGCATAATTTATCTTAAAATGCCTGCTTTCATTAGTAGGAAAATTAATTAGAAACTCTGTAAATATATTACATTTCTATCTAGCTTTAGCAAAGGGAAAAATAATGGCTGGTACCTTGGGACTTTCTTGTTTATTAGCTTTATAACAAAAATGTCAGCTAAATTGAAGTCTGGACCTATCTTGTTTATGATGTCGTGAAGTGGTAAAGCCCCCTGGAGAGAATAGGAGATGCTGAATTTGGGGACGAAACAGAATTACGCGGCTGAGTTCCCTATGAGCAAGGAACTACTTGGTTACACAGTGGTTCTTGGCTTCCAACATAGATGATTAAGTGTTTTATGAGGCATATGAGAAATTTCCATGCACTAACTTTCACCATTTTTTTAATAATAGAAAAAATGCTTCTGGTGCTTTCTGATATAAGCAACACAAACTTTCTTGAGAAATCTTTTTGCAAGGGGTTTTATTTCCAAATGCAAATACATGTAAAATCCTGTACAAAGTACATAATTGTCTAAACTAGCCTGAAATTCATTGCCTGAACTGTGGACTTATTTCACCTTTGCATCTTACCTAGTAACTTAATATATGTGAAGAACTTGCACATATTAAATAATGATTGTGTTGACTTTTCTTAAAGCCTATAATGAAACAGGTCTAAAAACTTCAAGTTAACTAAGTTTTTATTTATTACCAGTACTATGCATGTTATGGTGCTAGTTTCATACAAAGATAAGTAAGGCCAAAAACTTCAAGAAGTTTTTACTATTCAGTTGAGGAAAAACAAGGAACTAAGTCATGAAAGAAGACAAAGTAATATCAGGTCCCCAAAGAGATGTCAGAAGTAGGGTGCAATGTGTGAGTAGGTTCAATGGTAGAAATGATATCCATTTAATGGAACATAGGGAGGGAAACAGTTTAGATGGATCTTGGTGAGAGTAACAGTAGAAACAACAACATTTGTATGAATGAATTAGAGAAGGACCTCACAATCCAAGGGCACATTGAATAGATAAAGTCATTTGAAGTCAATCCACTTAAATGTGACCAATTTTCGTAAGACATAGTCAAGAAAAACTTTGAATGAGATATTTTTCCTTGAAAAACTGATCTAATACTCATAAAAAGAAGTTTAAAAAAAAAGAAGTTTATTTTCTCTTATAATTTAAACCTTTACATTTTAATTTTAATAATGTTCTATTTCCTGGAACAAACAATCTATTTAAATGATTGGGGGTTTTGACATAACTAACAGAATTATATTATAGTACAACTGACTTTCTTCATATATCTGACTTCTGTACTACAAGTTTTTCTTAAATTTTTATTATGTAACAACCATACAAAAGTATATAGCGTATGTCACTATAAAGCATAATAATAAAATGAAATAGAATATTATCAATTACTTAGAATCTGTGTATTCCCTTCTCCATCCCATCCTTGTGTCTACACAAAGACTACCACCAGCCAAGGAAGCACCATTCTGAATCCTGTTAGCACTCCCTAGATTACTTTCATATAATTTTAACATATATCTATTATTTAATTGTGCTTTACTTTGAGTTTTATAAAAATATATCCGAGTGTACCTAGTTTCCTTTGACTTGCTTGTTTTACTCAACACGATGGTTCTAAGATTGATTTGATGTTGTTGTATGTTTCTGTTCATGTCATTCATTCTATTGGGTGAGAATTCCATAATTTACTCATTCTTCTGTTGATGGGCATTTGGCTTGTTTCCAGGGTTTTGTGTTTATCAACAATGTTGCTATGAATATTCTTGTGCATGTTCCCTGGTTCATAAGTACAAGTCTTCCCAGACTGTAGACCTAAAAGCAAAATAGCAATTGCTGTACCTTAAAGATATATGAATATTCAACTTCATAAGATAATGTAAAATCATTTTCCAAAATGTTTAATAAAAATCCCCACTGATCGGCATCTTTGCCATTACTTAGTGTTGTCAGGCATTCGCAAGCAGAGAACCCGCTAAGTCATGCTCTGACCAGACACCTGACCCCCTGAAATTAGAGATAATGTGTGCTGTTTTAAGCTGCTAAATTGGTGGCAATTTGTAACAAAGCAACAGATAACTAATACGGACATCTTAACTTTTGTCTTACTAGAAATAGTAAGATGGTATCTCAATGTGGTGACACATTTCATTTTCCCAATTATAAAATAAGGTTGAACATTTGTTTTCAAATGTATTCATCATTTGTGTTTCTTTTTCTGAGAAATGCCTGTTCACATAGATTGTTTTCCTATTTTTCTACTGAGTTGTTGTTTTTCTTACTGATTTTTAATTCTTTATATATTCTGGATAAATACATATAATATTGTGCCTTGCTTTCTTTATGACTTCTTTTGAGAAGCAGACATTCTTAATTTTAATGTAGTAAGATTTACCCATAATTTCTTTTATGATTACTGTTTTTTGTATCTTAGTTAGGTATTCAGACCAATTATTTTTAAAAGATTCTTTTATCAGAAATATTCAAAGGTTTTATTAATTTCTCCCAAATCTCTTCTTAATCCTTTGATATTTAAAACATTCTTTTTTGAGGTACCTGCACTTACGAGGATATTTGTTTAACTTTTTCTTTTTCCACCAGATGCTGATTTGTCATTGCCTTTGTATATGATGCCAGGATTTCTTAAATATCACTTTCATTAACTTCATGAGATCTGGCACCTTTTGTAAAGTTTACAATTTTATTTTATAGTTGCTTTACTTCGTATTTGCATTCCCTGTTGGGTATGAATACCATTGGACAATCCTACTGAAAAAAGGAGACCAGTGATGTCAAGATGGGCAGGAGTTAGTCACATGACCTGGGAGACATGTCTGAGTAGGCAATAGTCATAATAAATGGCAAGCTCATTAGTGGATGTATTTATAACAACATTCACTTTCCTGCACATCTCACAATTTGGCATTACTGGACAAAGAATACTGGAAAAGAGTAACAGAAGCAATAACAGCAGCTCTTACGATAGAACAGGTATTATGGATGTGTCAGGGATGGTACTAAGCCCAACATGTGTTATTTCAATAACTCATCACATTCAACAATTCATTCACCCAACCATTCATCTATCTATCCATTCAACACATGCTGATAGATGTACCAGACACTGAGCTATACTCTGGCATCATCATCAATGTTGTCATGGTTATTCTCATTGTTACCAGCTGCCATTTATTAAGCAACTACTATATGCCAGTTACTTTTCATAAATTATGTCCAATTCTATAAATCAGTGAGTATCTTCATTTTATCTACAGGGAAATAAGTTAAGTAATTGACCAAGGTCACTAGTGCTAGAGCTATGAAACCAACCTAATTCCAAAAGACCATAATCCTTCTTTTATACTGTGTTGTTCTCAAGGAATTTAGACTCTAATGAGACCAATAGACAAAGGAGTCAACAATATGCTGTGATAAGAGCAATTCTAGACAGACAAAAATGATACCACAAGAATAAAAGAAAGGACAAACCTTAAAAGAAAAGTCCCTAAGATTCCACCAATAATGGTCCATCACTTCCCAAGCTCAAGGGGTTTATCTGCAAAGGCCACCTGGCTTTCCCCTGGGTATCTCTCTCTCTCTCATTCTTGCTTCTTGGTGATTTGTTCAGGTGTGGGTGAACTAGGCTGTATAAATGTACGGGTTCTAGACAGAGACAGCCTAGGAACACGATTTAATCAAGTACATACTCCTTGGTCCTAAAAGGGGCGCTCCTTCCCCAGGCCCTATTTAATTTGTCTAACTTAGAAGAAGACCTTGAGGCCTCCCACACTTTTCTCCTTAAAGCCAGAGGTCAAGAGTCAAGCCAGACAGTGAACTCCCAGCTTCCTCTCACCAAGGTGCCACTGGCATAGGAAACATAAGGGAAATTCTAGAACCATAAATAATTAATCAGGCCTACAACATGAATGATCCTTTAGGGACTAATAGGATAAGGCAGAATGATTCCAATTATTCATAAAACAATAATTACAATAGCTAACATTTATTGAGCACATACCACAAGCTCTGAAAACCACTTTATAGATATTATCCATGATTTTCCCCATACATCAACTCCATTTCACAAATGAGGAAACTGAGGCTCAGCAAGGCTAAGTAATTCGCCCAAGATCACACACCTACAAATAACAGAGCCAGAATTCTAACCCAGCCCAGTGTGACTCCAAGCCTGGACCAGCACTCTCTCGGCTTCTGCTAGTCCATTGCCAAACAACCCCCTTCTCCCAGCCACGCCAAAGAGAGTGAGGGATCAGGAGAGAATAGAGCAGCTGTGTAAACTGTACACTGACAATGACAGCAGCATAAAGAAAAGACTTTACACAACCAAGTTATTAAAATATGCAGTGGGGCCAAGGTAAGGCAGCTCAGGGAAATCTCGCTAACTTGGAAGATTCTTTGGAATTGTGTATGGTTTTGAGTAAGCCAAATTAAATTTTAAAAGGAGCAATACTCTGGTGGAATTACTCAAGTTGAAATGACTCCAAGTAATGTGGATATTGTGATTAAATCCTAAACAGTAATAGGACCATGAGATTACAGCTTGGGCTCAGAGCAGAGCGGGCGCCATCCTCACTCCGCTCCCCTTCATGTTCCCTGCGTGCCCATCACACTGAGTCATTGTCGCTCTCTGATCCACCAGGTTCATTTCAGCCTCCTTGCTTTCGCACTGGCTGACCCAGAAAGCCCTTCCCCCAGTCCCATCTCCACCCCTTCTCATCCATGAAGACCCTGCTCAAAGTCACTTCTGTTGGGAAGCCTTTCCAGTTTCCTCAACTTGACTGCATCGTTGGTGTTACCACAGTGCTGCTCGGTATTTTAACCTTGAGCTGATTTAGTCATGTTCTTCAGTTCGTGGTACATTCTCTTCATTAGTCCATCTTTAACTTTATATATAGCACAAATAACACTATAGAATAAGCATCTTCAGTATGACATATTTTTTACACACTGATTTATTTTCTCTGGATTAATTCCTAATGTAGAATTTGAGTCGAGTTTGCACATTATCAGGCCTTTAATACATACCACCAACCTCTCTTCTAGGAAGTTTACATCAATTTAAACTCCACCCACAGTATAGAAAAGTGCCTGTGACCTCCACATCCCCACTAGCACTAGGTAGCATCATTCTTTTTTCTTCTTTGGCAATCTAATAAGTAAAAGAAAAAAAATGTTCTTTTAATTTTCATTCTTTTGATTACTAATGTTAATCATATTTTTATATGTATATTAGCCACTCATATTTCTTCCTCTGTGACTTGTTTACTTATGTTCTCTACCAATTTATTCGATGAGGTGATCATCTTTTTCAATTGATTTGCAAAAGTTCTTCATTTATTAAGGTTATTAAATCTTTCTCTGCCATATTTGCTGCAAATATTTTTTCCTTTTGTTGTCTTTCCAGTTTTAAAGTGCTTTCTGCTGTACTAATCATGTTTCAAACTTTTTATGTAGACAAAGCTATCACTCTTTTCCTTTGTGATTTCTGCTGTTAGTATTATTTTTAGAAAATTTTTCCTCCACTTTTACGTACCCTAGAGAGATGTTCACATATGTGTACAAGGAAAGTTGTACAG
Source organism: Rhinolophus sinicus (assembly GCF_036562045.2). Taxonomy (NCBI): domain Eukaryota; kingdom Metazoa; phylum Chordata; class Mammalia; order Chiroptera; family Rhinolophidae; genus Rhinolophus; species Rhinolophus sinicus. Next base: position 20,723,439 of record NC_133757.1, read on the forward strand.
GAATACCCACTGAAATCACTTTTGTAATACTGCAAGTTTGGAGAAAAAATTAATTTCCATCATAAAAAATATATATAATAGAGATACACACTAGAATTAACTACATCATCTATGTGTATCAACATGGATATTTCCCAAGGAAAAAAATAACAAAATGAATAATAATCCATGCAGTATGATACCAAGCATGTAAATGTAAAATACACCAAGTAATTTTCTATGTTGTTTGTAGATGCATTGATTTGCAGAAAAAGCATCAAAACGTACTGAAGGAATACACATCAAATTCATGATAATTTCTACCTCTAGGAAGGACAGAAAAGAAATGGGTCTTCGAAGGAATATAGAGAGAGCTTCACCCAATCTGAAGGATCTACTCAATTTGCTTTTTAATCTGAAACAAATATGACAAAATATTACTATTCACCATTCTGGGTAGGTAGAACATACATTTGTTCTATTATAACCTACTTTTCTGCATACCATTTTTCCCCAACTGAAAAAAGGGAGGACTTTCCAAGAAAACATAGAAATTCATTTCTATTTTATTCTAGAACTTTTGCAATATTTCTTAAATTGTAGTGTATGACATGAAGTAGGACTGTAATTGAATGAATGAATGAGTGAAAAAATTGGTAAGTGAATGAAAAGAATGATGCAAGATTGACTCATCTAAATAACTAAATAATTCTCTGCCACTGCCATGAGTGTCATCAGTCAGATTACACAAACAGGCTCAGTAAATCAGAAAGAACTTAGCAGTCAAGCTAGTACTCAAGCAATCATGGCCATGAAATAGATCTGTGCTAGTCAATATGGTAGCCACTTTCCACATGTGGCTGTCAAGCACTTGAAAAGTGGACAGTCTGAATTGATATGTGCTGTAAGTATAAAATACACACCAGATATTGTAGACTTAGTATTTTAAAAATGTAGAATACCACATTAATAACTTTTAAAACTCATTTCATGTTGAAATGACATTATTTTTTATTAATTGGGTAAAGCAATGTATATCATTAAAATTAATTTCACCTGATTCTTTTCCACTTGTCATTGTGACTACCAGAAAATATACAATTACCGATCTGGTTCACACTATATTTTTAGTGGACAGCACTGAAACAGAGCAATAATGTTGTTTTACATCCAAAATTGTAGAAGAAAAATACATGTCCAGTTTTTGCTTTTGCCTAATCTGAATGCAAACCAACCACCTCTTTATATAAATAATGGCATGAAACTAGATGAAAAAGTATGAGGTCATTATGCTGCAGAGCTGACAACCAGGAAAATTAGACCTTACACAAATTGTTCCATAAGGCACTTAAAATTTTAGGGAAGTGGAAAATTTTGTATTAAGTTCTGTAATACAAAATAGATTCATTTCCAAAAGAAGACCATAAGGTGAGAAGGTAACATGAAAAACAGCCGTAGAGAAATGACATTTTTATGGTCTGTCTCCTAACGTTGCCGTTGCCCCATGGATCATTGCTGTATCAGCTCATGTTATTTTAACGGTCCTGGAGTTACTCTCTGTTTAATGCAGTCCACTCTTGACTAAAAAGTGATGACTCCAGTGTAGCCCCATTGACCCTAAGACCCATGTTCTCCAGTCATGGTCAAAGAAAGCTACCAAGAAATAATTTCATACTAACTTCAGAATTTCTTTGGTATCAACTACTGTGAAGGGAATATATTATCCATATCAGTACTTAAAATCCCCCTTCTCTCATCACCTGCAGCTACTCTCACACCCTTGACTTCACAATTCCTAGAAAAACTACTTTCATATGCTGCCCGTCTATCCATCGCTCACTGTTTTCATGATTATGTTTCTTAAAAACCAAGAGAACGATTCTGGCAAGGATAGACGCTTTCCCCACCCTGAGTGGAAAGGGGAGCTGACAGTGAGAGGACAAAGCCAGAATGCTCTCGAATAGGCAGAAGAGGAGGAAAGGCTGTGAAAAAAAAATAAGTTTAGATTTTGTGTGCTGTCTAAACCAGCCATAGCCAAGAGTTATAATTCTATGCGCAGCTAGAAGGTTAACATGGGTAACTCAACAGATTAAAAGATCAGGTTTTATAAAACAAAAGCAAGGGTTGGTACAAAAATGTACCTTGAGTCATTTTTTATTTAAGAGAAATTCAAGTTGTGTCAAACCTTGCAGACTGGAAGGATTTCACAAGTCAGAGAGCGTCTGTAATAGTTAATATTAAAGAGGAATTAAGACTTCTCCAAATAGATGCCATTTGATTTTCAGAAGTGACACTTACTAAGGGGCCCTTAAAAACAAGGAAATTTTGGTAACCAAATTTGGGAATTAGGATATGGAAGACCACAATAGACACTGGTTTTGGGGTTTTTTATGTTGTTGTTGTGGTTTTTTTTTTTTTTTTTTTGCTTTTATCTGGTTGAAAAAGTACACCTGAAATTCCAAAACCAGTTTAATCTGAACATCATTAATTCAAGAGCAGGCTTTAAATGCCCTAACTCCATGTTTCCCTTCTCTGAATGCAAACTCCTAAGTTATTTCTCTTATTCCTTCACTCTCTACCCTCACTGTAACCTACAATCACTCAGCCCTCCCTCTCCACTCAGCACACTGACCTCCTCCTGACTTTAATGTACGCCCCACCTCTACCCTCAAGTCAGCGTTCCAAGAGCCCTCTACACTTGGACTCCCGCATCCTGACCTTCTGTCCTGCCTGCCGTGCACAGTCCCAATACTACCTCTTACTGTCTGTCTAATTCCTCAGCTCCCAGGCCACCCAGTGCTTCTGGAGGGCCCTGCAGAACTTATAGAGTGGGGCCATTACAAATTCAAACTAGCATACTGATTTGCTCCTTCCCCCTACTCAGCAATTCTCACTTTCATTTCTGTGAATACCCAGGTATCACCTCCTCATCAACCCCCTCAGACCCCTCTCCTCAGGACCCCTTCCAGCTTGGTCACACTCACTCTCACCAAATGACCTGATCTGAACAGATAAAAGATGTCTAAAGAGATCCTGACCTTCATCACTAGACATCAGTGGTACCTAAATCCTCTCTTCCTTCCTGTCCATATCACGTGAAAGCTGGTTGCCCTCCCAGTATGTGTGCATGATATAAACCCATACATATAAAACCATACATACTAAACCCCTCCACACACACAAACATACCTGTCTACCTTGAATCTCCTCCTCTCCTTCTGGGCTTACTCTCTGCACTCAGGCCTGATACCAACATGAATCTCAACTCTCTCTCTAAAACATTTATCAAGGATTAGAAGAGCACACGTCATTCCATTACACCCAGGGTGTGAGGCTGCGACAAAAAGGGACAGAGGTCCTGCATGGTTTATCCTGTGTGTTTCTAAACTCTTTAAATCTCTTATAACAATAATATTTTATATGTGCATTTCAAATTCTTTTCCCTCAATCCTTCATAGCCAAATTTCTTACGTAAGTAACTTAGGTCTACTGCTTCCATTCTCTCACCATCTCTTCCCTTCTGAGTCTTTGGCAGCCAGGCTTCCATGCTAAACAACCTCCCAGAACTGGACTCTCAAAAGACACCAGTGGCGACGTCCTTGTGGCCACATCCTTCCCTCAATTCTACTTCTCTTGGCAGATGCCAACAATGATGACCTACTCCCTACTTGAAATTCCCTCCTCGCTTGGCCTCTGTGAGACTGCCCTCTGAGTTCCATTGTAAAACCAAACACATTTCACTGACACTGCAAACAGCCAAATGGTCTTTCCCTTTCCTTCTAAAATCAAGGGAAGTGAGAGGAGCTACAGAATGGGGAGCATGTGTTTGCACATGCAATGCCATCCTCTATATACCTTTGCACAACCATCTTCTCCATTGTTTCTACTTTGGGGGAAAAACCAAAGACGATAAGGCCAAACCAAAGTTTCCATAACCCTCAGTGTTGCCGAGGGGCTTCTGGTCCACCATCCTCTACATACATTCCTCAAAGGTCACAGGGCTGGGTCCTCCCTTTCTGAGCTAGCTCACTCAGTTTCTCTCCACTCCACCTCTGTCCATTACCTCTCCCTTGTGAGGAAGAAGCAAAAATAATCTCCTACCTGAACAGGATTTTGAAAAATGAAGAGAGATTCAGTACCTGGACAAAGCAAGAATGGACATTTTCTGTGGAGAATTTCATTTTCAAAGACAGAAAAGAAAATCTGTGTTTAGAGAACCACAAGTAGATAAACCTTTTGAGTGTACATAAAAAATCAACAAATGTGAGCATTAAATGAGGTAGTGTAGATGGAAGTTCTTTGCACAATGTAACTTGCTAGACAAACGTTAGATGCTTCCATCCTCATCTGTCACACAGAGTTGATAAGGACCAAATGAGAGGATATATGCAAAACTGCTTTGTCAACTGGAAAAACCATTTATAAATTATAATTATTATGTGATATTTTACCTCTAGCTAGATTAAGAGTCAGACCCTGGCAATATTGAAGAAAAATAAGATACCTGCTAATTTCTTTTAAATCCACATTCCTGGAACTGTTTATAAACAGGATTCTAATGAATTTCCATCCTCTCACGTCTTTGCAGATGAATTGATTGCAATAAACTACAAAATCTATTAACAACAGTCAAGTTCCTGGTAACTATCAACTAGACTACAGGACTTTGAATTTGAGGCCTGAATGTCATCTTTTGTGCCAGGTCCACAATAGCAAGGCCAGTCCATTTTCTCTTGTGACCATTTCAATTTCCTTCAGCATCATAACATCACAATTCTGCTGCAGTAGCTTCCGGGCCATTCACTCTACCGTTAGCCTCTCTGAATTCCTACCCAGCCTTCCTAGAAGGGCTAAAAACCCCGACATCATGGTTATCATTCTCACTAATTTTTTTAATAACTGATATTATAAACAAAGTGATAAGTCAGGAAATTAAAACAAATTGAATAATTATTGGAAAGAAAGAGGAAAACCATCACTTCTTAGAGAAGGTATAACTATATACCTACAAAGCCCAGAAAATCAACTGAGAAGCTATTTAGTATGATGGGTTGGATACAAATAAGCATGTAAAAAACAAACTGCTTTCCAATACACCAGCAGTAACCAACACATAATGGGGAAAAAAGTCTTTCATTCTGACTGCCAGTCCCTATCAGAGACACAATCAGGAAGAGTGAAAGTGGGACGAAAAGATTACTAGAGTCTCCAGTTTTTCTGAGATAGTAACTGTTTGCAGCCTTTATGTGGCATGGGTTTTCTTGCCTGTTTTGTGTTTGCCTTCCGTTCAAGGTTTAGAGTCTCATGGGCCAAGTTTCAGCCTGGACAGCTGTGGGTTGGGGGGAGGTGAGGAGATGTCGGAGGCGTAGGAGGAGGAAGAGGGGTGCAGTTCAGGCAGTGGACCAGCTGCATTAACCTGCGAATTATCACTGACCAGGATGAAAAACTAAGTCACCTTTGATTCTTCTCCCTAGATCAATTGCCAAGTCCAAACAAACAAACAAAAAATTGCCAAGTCCTATAAATTGGTCTTTTTAAAGATCTCATGCGCTCCTTTCTCCTCAGCCCCAGTACTTGTCCCTTATCAATATCCTCGGCAACTTGGGACCAAATTACAACTGTCTCTTAGCTGCTCCTTCAGCCCCATCCCTGACCCCCGGTGTCCCTTTCAGTCTCATCTCCAGGTCACTTTTACTATATCACACCCCTGACTGGTTAATATCCTACAGAATGTAGGTCTGGACAGGCAACAACCTGGGCTAGAATACAGGATTCACCTCTTACCACAGACTGCATGGGTTTGAGCCCCACTCTGCTACTAGTGAGCTCTGTGACCTTGACCTTATTACTTAATCACTCTGAGACTCAGTTTCCTCATTTGTAAAATTAGCCTGATGCATAAATAATAAAAACTGTTGTGGGACTAAAAATAATACATCAAATAAAGGACCCATCACAGGATTACACTTACAATAATACAATAGGCATTCAACACCCGTGACTGCTGCCATGGGAGTTGTGGTCATTGTCACAATTTAGAGTCCATAGTTGTCTATGGGAGCAAGTTGAATGCCTATGCTTGGTCTCTAAGAATGTATCATTGATCCCAACCTAACATATCCAAAGGTACTCTGCAACACAAAATAGCCAGTTCTATGTCCCTACTGCTCAGCCCCATCTCCCCACCCCAAAACGTACCCGCTCCCATCTCAGAACTTTGACTCTTCATCTTCCCTCAGCCTGAAATGCCCTTCTCATTGTTTTCAAATATGCCTCCTTCAAGAAAACTTTCCGTTACCCCACCCATGTGTGTCCACAGTGCCGTTCCTACACCAGCACCACCTCCTTCATATACATTTAGCTCTGATGACCCTGCCTGTCTAACTCTGTCTTGGGAAGTTTAAATGACTTACCTCATTTGAGCCTCACAACCACCCTATGAGCCAGTTACTACTCTCACCACTGTACAGCTGGAGTCACTAGGGCTCTGAGAGGCTCAGTTGTTTGCACAAAGTCTGAACTCTCTACTGCTGCTATCCCATCCTTCTTCAACACGTACTTTTAGGGAATGACTGGATGAGTCATTTTAACATGTCAAAGTCCAGCTCAGTCATATCTTCTTTGTCCCTGAGAAGCCAGTTCTTATTCATCTCCCCTGTTTTGACCCCTTTGGCACTTACAGCTGTTTTAAACTATCAACACCATATTACACACTGTCCTAGACAGTAGCTCTACTGCATAATTGGGCACTATTGTCAGTATCCAGCATGTGATTACACATCATTGGGGATTGTTCACTGAGTGGAACCATAAAGTAATGGTCTGGATTTTCGCACACTGCTTGTAGAGACCAGTCTCGTTTCTTCACAGATATACATCAGGAATCTTCTTAAACAGAATATAAATTTCTTGCAAGTAAGGACTGCATCTTATATTCCTTTGGGTCTCACAAACCTCTGCAGACATTAGAGATACCCCCAAATACCTTTTGGCTCATAATTGGTCTTCCAAGCAGTCTTTCTTAAATTGGGGGGACAGCAGGTCCCTGGAGGTATGCAGAACAAAAGGATATAAGAGGGAATAACCTTCTAGTATCATCTCAGAACAGACAGCACACTGAGTGCCTTATATACATTGGGGAAAATGTTTCTAATTATCAGAAGCCAAAAGCAAACTGGGTCTGATGGCCTCGATGTAATGCTGAATGTGCTATATATTTGGCATCTGTTCCATGGGAGACTGCGTTTCAGGAACTCATAAAAGGTCTCCCGGACATATAGGCAGCTCTCAGTCTGTCTCCTACACATTAAATACACTCAGAGTAGGGAATATACATTTTTAAATGCATGAAACATGAGCCAAAGTTGACACCCATCTATCAGAGCTGCTTTAAGGATAATAAAATCAGTGCTGCCATTATGAGGAGAGGGACCTTGATGACCCACTGGAGATTTCTTCCAACCTAAATGATTCTATAAATTTCCCTAAAATCATAAAAAAGCAGGTTAAGGATTCATGTAGGTGTTTGGACTATAAATATAAATTAATTTCCGCTCCAGCTGCAATTTTTCTCATCCTTATAAGAAGCACCTCTGTCTCTGAGATATTTTTGGGTGATACACCAACAAAGCAGCTAAAGATAGAGAGAACTCCTTCAGGTTCTTGTTGGTAACAATTTCCTTCTAATTTCACAAATAAATCTGCATCTTGAAATGAACTGAATTGAATCTTGCTGCTGTCCAAAAACATTTATCACTGAAAATCTGTTTTGTTTGGGGAGTAAGATATAATTGTGTACAGATTCAATAGAACGTAAATGTTCCACTGAGAAATTATTTATTGAAAATGTTTTGTTTGGACTCTAAGTAATCTATTTATTTCATTCTCAGTTTCTAGTCATATAATTCTATTTGTTTTTACTAAAAAAATGTGTGCTTAAACACTGCTCTTATTTTAAAAAAATCTTGAACAGTTTGTGATATGAGAAACTCATATTATTATTTTTCTCACTTGGTTTTGTGAAACTTAATTCAAAGAAAGAAAATTAATTTTTTTAAAAATTCCCTCACCTATTAGAGCTCAATAGAAATCAAGAGATAATAGTAAATAACATTTTTAAAGGTTAATTTATCAACTAATACATTTTTGGTTCACATATGTACTCTGATTCAATATGAAGTCAGAGACCAAAATAGAAATGAATAAATGGATTGTGGATCATCTTTCAAAATGCATGGGGATAAACGCATATCCCTAAAGAAATGGGCTCAATTATGACATCACAGCTGTTTCTCCTATAAAAAGAACTATGTCCTGCAGCAAACTATAATTTCCCAAATAAAAGGAATAAAAGATTAAAGAAAAGAAAAACTTGTCAGCAATAAAATCCTAGGATAGGGACCAGATGCCAGGCATATTAAAATACCGTATCCAACAAAGGATTTAAAAAAGAAATCTTATTCCACTTGAATACTTAAATGCAAAGTATTTCCACTCAAATTCATCAAAGAAAGGAGACTGAGGTAGATTGTTGCAATAATGGCTGCATGTATCCATGATCTTGGAGAGTCCTCTCCGGTTTACTGAGGGCTTGGCCATGTGACCTTCTTTGGCCAATGGGACATTAGCAAGCATGACACAAATGGAGGCTCAAAAAGTGCTGAGGACTTGTCCATTCTTTCTGCTCTTGGAAATCCTGAGACTGTCATCACGAGAATAAACCTGGGCTAGCCCAGTGGAGACGTGTGGTTCAGTCGCTCCCCTCACCCCGGCCAACTGCCAGAACAACCACTGTACATGTGAATGATGGCATCTAAATCAACCAGTACCTAGCAACCCACCAGCTGCCTGCAGAAACATGAGTGAGTCCAGGCAGACCCAACAGAAGAACTAGCCAGCTGAGCCCAGCCCCAGCTGCCAACTAATAGAATCACGATCCAATAAATGATTATTGTGTTAAGCCACCAAGTTTTAGATTGGTTTGTTATACAGCAAAGTCTTACTGATACTTATTTCATGAACACATCAATTAATGGACTAGTTCCTGTAGAGGGAAAGTGAAAGGGTGTCCTAAGAATCAGTGGGTCTAGCAATTATTCCTGAAAATGAGTTTGCATTTGAAATGCTTAGTTGTTATACTAAGATATTTATAAGCTGCTAGCTTGGAGATCCATCTAAAATCTACATCGATGAGGGTAAGGGGGATCGAATATATGGTGATGGAAGGAGAACTGACTGTGGGTGGTGAACACACAATGGGATTTATAGATGATGTAATACAGAATTGTACACCTGAAATCTGTGTAATTTTACTAACAATTGTCACCCCAATAAATTTAAAAAAAAAAAGAAAGAAAGAAAGAAAGAAAGAAAGAAAGAAAGAAAGAAAGAAAGAAAGAAAGAAAATGCTCTGGAAACAAAATAAAATAAAATAAAATAAAATAAAATCTACATCGAAAGTGCAATACCATGATAATAATAGCTAATATTTATTAATTGCAAGCATTGGGCTATGTGCTTGATAAAGATGATCTCATTTAATCTATACAAAAACCTCACGTGAAAGGTATTATTATTATTGGTATTTTACAAGTCAAGAACTGAAGTTCAGGAAGCTAAGTAATTTGCTCAGGGTCACACAGTGTTATGAGTGAGTTTGGACTCAAATCCGATTTGCTCAAGAGTCAGAGTTCTTAATTACTATGCTTTTCCACCTGATACCACCACACTACCTGCCATGAAAGTCTTCTCTAGTCCATTGCACTGGGGAATTGACTGGACTGGGAGACCTATTCTCTCTTGAATCTTAGATGGCCAGACAGAACAGACCCAATGAGGCTTATCCACCTACTCAAAGATACAGAGGCAGTAGGATGGACAGTGAACTTAGTGGGTCTTGCCCTGGCCTGCTGACCTCTGACACAGAGACCAGACCCGGAAAGCAAGAGAGCTGCAGTGCGTGGGCAGGGGCTGGTTAACACGGAATGTCCTGGCCCACCAGCAATGGGTGGCCCAAGTCTCGTATGTAATCAGATTAGCAATACCTCCCTTTCAGTCTTGGGGAAGTGGGGGTGGAGAGGGAAAAGTAGTCTTTGGAAGGGGTTGGAAAGATAGGTGGAAAGTTGGGCAGAAGTTCTTTTCTTCCTGTGGGTAAAGAAGTCGTTTCCATGAGGAGAGGGAAGAGTTTCAATACCTACTGCACATTTAATATCTGTCTGTTCTTTATTAATGAAACCTCTGGAGTCAGACCCGCTATTCCTTGGATTTCTGACAGTTTAAAATGCCTCAACCTAACTTTTAATATTGAGAGGAAAACAAGAGAGAGGGGAAGGAAGTCAACCAAGACAGCCCCTTTTGAAAACCACTTGTTTCAAAATATGTAACATGAACAAAACCCTTACTAACCACATCCAAGATCAAGCCCACCACTCAGATGTGTATCTCCTTGAGTTGAATGAGATTCAAGTGCTCAAGTTACTTATGGTTGAAGGTATAAACTGGTTTTTAACGTCTATCTGCCTAATGGAGCCTACTAGAGCCAATTTCTTTTTAAGAAACTCCTAATGCTTGTAGGATTCTAACACTACGGGAAGTTATTCCTGGCACATTTATTGAGAACTAGCGAGAGGAAATATGAGAAGGCATGAGATAATTGAACACATTAAGTATACCTAGGCAGGTGTAAAGGGACACAGGTTGAGAAAGTTATTCACCTTCAATGAAGCTGAACACCATTTTAAGAAGAGTCTAAAAACATCTGCATATTAAAAGCCTGCTCCCCTAAAGGAGACCAGTGGGTTCTAGACAACCCTGCAAAATCGCCCTTTTTCTTAGGGCTGCCAGCAATGATAGAGGCATTTTTTGAGGGTCCATAAATTTCTCCAACCTTTATTTTCCTGATCTGTTAAACGGAGTTGTTGAGAAGATTAAGATATAAAGTAGTAGTTCCTTGCTTTTAGATTTCTTGAACCTGAATAATGCCTCCCAAGATTTTAGGAGGTACCAGCATAGTCTTGCTAATTTTTTCTTTTGCTTAGTCTTAACATGAAAAAGACTAATAGATGATGTTAATGTAGTGTAATGTAGTGCTCTGGCCAGGGTCTATTCTAAATGTTTTACGTATATTAATGGAATCTCCCAACAACGCTAGAAGACAGGAATGATTACCTCCACTTAATAAATGAGGAAACTGATTTACCATGGACAGGTTAAGTAACCCACCCAGGGTTTCAGAGCTAGTGGCAGAGCCAAGAGTCAAACTGCAGTAATCCAGCTCCAGGATCCATGTTCTTGACAAATAGGAAATTTTTAGGAGCTCTTCCCAATTATTTCATAAAGAAAAAGAACGCACACAAAAAAATAAGAGAATGCCATTTAAAAAGAAATAACATTTTACATCTCCAAAAGTACGAAAGAAGGAACAAAAACAGAGAACAGTTCCAAGAATTGAAAAGTAAAAGTGCTTTATGCTACATAGTCATTGTATTCATTTCACTACAAACCACTGAATATTCATGTTTGGGAACATGCAGATTCTCCCAGTGCCCAGATTAGCCGTGGGGAACCACTGAGATGCCATGTATGGAAAGCCCTTTGATACTGTACCCATCATACATGAATGGCCGCTATGGACTATACGATGACGAGCAAGGTGCCTCGGAGCCCACCCTCGTGGCGTGCTCACACTGAGGCTGTTAGCCAAACTAGCTTACATTGTGCCTTTCCGTCCCTCAGTCTCTCTAGTGAGGAAGCATCTTCAACAATTTCAGCTCAGCTTTGGCAGGGATACCCACTGGCAGAGCGGACAAGAATGGCGGTTAGTGTAGGCTACACCACCAGCGACCGGGAGGCAATATTAGAATTCTACTTCCATATCTTAAAGCAGTTCTCTAATAACCGAACAATTCCTTTGGAATTTGCAGGGCTGGGTGGGGAGGGGGTAGTTGTGGAAATGGAATGTTTAGTGACTTGGGAGGCGCCGTAGAATAATGGTGAGTGGCTCTGCTCTGGATGCGAATGACTGAGGTTTAGAAGCGGGGTTGGTAAATCATCCTGTCAAGGGCCAGACGGCAACTATTGTAGCCTTTGTGGGCCACACAGTCTGTGTCACCACTACTCAACCCTGCTGTTGCAGCACGAAAGGAGCCATAGACAATACGTGAATGGATGAGTGTGGCTGTGAGCCAAGAAAACTGGATTTGTGGACACTGAAATTTGAATTTCATATCATTTTTACATGCCATGAGATACTACTTTTGATTTTTTTCCTAACCACTTGAGTGTATAAATACCACTTTTGGTGTGGGCCACATACAAGCAGGCAGTGGGCCAGTTATGGCCGACTAAGGGCTGTAGTGTACAAACAAACCCTGGTTAATAACTGCAGCTCTGGCACTTCTCAGCTGTAAACTCTTGGGCAAGTTTTGTTCTAAAGCCTCAGTTCCCTCCTCTGTAAAATGGAAACAATAACAGCATCGACCTCATCTGGGTTTCCTGGGGGATACAGTGAAAGTAAAATGCTTTAACACGGGGAAGTTGGACATGTACTCAGCATGCAATAAATGCGAGCTGCTCCTGCATTTTCCTCCTCTCTTCCAAACTTTCCGCAGCTTCTGCAAAATCCTTCCAGGCTACCATCAAACAGGATCAAGGTTTTCATGTCTCTGTCAACAAAGAAACGTTCTAGACTTTTCATACTAACATGAGTTGCCTTCGAGCATTAGTGGGGCCCTAAAACACGCTTCAGACCCTGGAAGCACTCATTTGTCAGTTTCCTCCTACATCTGTCGCTGCAGTTCCAGAGCTGGGGACCAGAGTATGAGGTTATCATGCTCCAAACAAGAAATAATGATATTTTTAAAGCACTGGCCAGTTCTCATGGGCTCTGGCATTCTGCTAAGTGCTTCATGCAGTTCTTTCCCTTTGTCGTCACAACAACCGAAGGGTGCTGATGAGATAATGTGCTCCAGGTTTCAGAGAAGGAAACCGAAATGTAGGAAGGTTAGGTAACTACGCAAGGCTGTGTGCCTAGTAACCAGAAGACAGGGGGTCCCTTCCTGAACCACAGCTCTTGCTTTGCAGCATAGAAAGGGGTGACCATCTATGAGGGCTCCCATGCCTCTCTGACTGAACCTGTATTCTGAATGCCGGGGGGTCTTGTTAAAATGCAGATTCTGATTCCTGAGGCCTGAGGAGGTTCTGAGATCTTGCATTTCTCAGGAGCTCTCAGGTGGTGCCAGGGGTCCTAGGACCACACTTCAAGCAGCAAGGTGAGAAATGTGAATTTTCCCCACTAATGGCCAAGGTGGTCTACCCAAGATGAATCAATGACCATGGTTTTTCACAGTGAAGAGCTTTTGGAGCCCCACTGCAGAAATTACACTCCTGACTCCACCAGGTACCACATGTGTGGCCTTGGGGCCAAACCTTTCATCCTTTTCATGCTTCCTGTTTCTTGCCTGTAAAGGGGAAAGGTAACAGCTCTTCTCTCATAGGGCTGTGACAATGGTTCAATGAGAGTGTATGTATATGTGAAGCATTTCGAGCAACATCTAACACATGGTAAATGTTCAATAGATGAAAGATAATCAGAAGATCAGGAAAAAGGAAGAGCTTTACCAAAGAATTACCTAAAAACGTGCTACATGAGGTTTGTTCCCTCTGCACAGCTAATAACTCATGCAGAGCTATTCAAACCCGCCTATCACTCAAGCCATTTTACACTTAAGTAAACCAGACTTGCATCTAGTCAGTCATAAAATTAAATTAGAAAGTTCACCTTGAAAGGGCAGGACCCAGAAGCCGACAGAGACGCAGCGGCCCTTTCCAGCTTATTCATTATTTATTTATCTGAGGAACATGCCTCTTCCCTAGACCTCTAGGCACAAGAAACAATCGAGACCGCACATGACGATTTCCTAAAGCGACACTAATCGGAACTCCAGTTTCCTCACTGAAGTCATGTCAGTGTGTCAGTCTTCGTTAGGCAGTCATTCCCATGCATCCTAACCCCCTCAAGTAATGAACCCCTCTAGTAATATGCCACTACAGTATGTATCAGGGGGGATGTCTCAGTGTTCTCATCTGTAAAATGAACATTCCGGGCAAGATAATCCAGCACTAACCTTCTCGTAGTCACCTGCTGCTCAGGTGACTCACAGGGCATTCCACACCCCCATCCCCACCACCTGGGGAGCCCTGGTTCTCTGAGTGCTCACCAGCACCCCCTGATGTCTATGCATGGGTAAAGCACAGTGCCAGGCACACAAGAAGCACTCCGTAAAAGGTGGCTGTGATTAGAACAAAATAAGGGAGCCGTCTTTTAAATGAACCACAGTAGCACCTGACTGTGTCATCTGATTACTGACTAGCAACTGGAACGGCAGTAGGTGGGTAGCATGGGGCAGACCAAATGGGACCTTGGTTGAGAAAATGGCCATTCCTTTTTTAAGATGGATGGGCAATTTCTTGCTCAGGTGAGAAACTGAGTAAGCTAGCTGGGTGGTGGGTGGCCTTCAGGGCCCATCAGGAAACCTCATCTCCTGGAGCAGATGCTTTTAGTGCCCTGAGCCTCATCCTCTCAGTTCATCTTGAAATTTCAGCTACAGCTGAAAATCCTGGCACACTGGGGTGATCATCAGTTCCTAGGACAATCTGGCAGCTTCCACCTCAAGGGCATGTGGAGTCAGCTTTTCTGCTCCAGGCCAGGACTTCCTTAGAGGTGGGAGTGGAAACAAGTAAAGCACCCTCTGTTTTCAGCAGCAGCCCCCAGGGCAACTTTCAACCAGTGGGGAATGAGAGTCAAGGCACAGCTTCTCAGCCTCCCTTCCTTTGTTGGGAAAATCCTGCAGTTGTTTCAATATGGTTCCCTCAGAAGACTTCCAGTGATCTTGGGACTCAGATGCCCACCTCTGTGCCCAGCTCTCTCTCTCTCCCTTACTGGCTTTTCCTCCTTCCCTGTCTCACTCTCCCGCTCCCTTACTCCAGCTTCCTGAGACCACCTCCCAGATTATCAGAACCCAAGCCCTTGACTCCATCTCTGATTTGGGGAATCCAACCTGAGACCCCTGACCTCTCCAAAGTCTTGTTCAGAATCTCATAGCATCCTGTACGGAACCACGGCCCTTGTCAGACTGCACTATGGCTGCAGAACCAGCTCCATCGAGGCCAAGATAAAGTCCATCTCATTCACTCGGGAACCGCAGGCCCCCTGGTATGTAGGTGGTGCTCAGTTACTGTTACTTGAGCGGATACCAGCAATACATCTACTGCCTGGACACCGGAGTGGCAGGAGGCAAACTTTGGTCTTTTCAACAATTCAGGAAAGTCCTTTTCTGTTCTAGAAAAGTTTGTAAATGCATTGCGGCATATCATTAGCAGCAGGGAAAAAGACATCTTAAGAAGGTCCACCTTTCGTGAAGCTAACCCACCGCTGCCCCACAAAACAGACCCTAGTCCTCGCTACCTCCTTGCTTGCCTCCTCGGAGGAACTCAGCCTCATCCACCTCTGATTGTCCATCACTGCACACCAGCTTCCTCCTTCTCCTCCCTTCACATCTCCTCATTCCCTGTTGATTCTTGTACTCTGTACTCTATCAAGAAATCATAGCAAAGGACTGGATCAAAGAAAAGAAGTCGAAACAAGTAAAGTTGATTGTGCTGCTGCTGTTCCTTTAAATCTCTTCCCCCCTCCCCAGGCCTTGAAGCTAGAAGTTGCAAACTAGCCTCCTGTGGGTCAAGGAGAAACTCAGTTGGCAGATACGTTTCTGAGAAGCTCATGCAATGTTCTTCAAATTGCCAATATTTAAAACTCAGTATACTGCACATAAAATTCCACCTTTCCAGCTAGTCTTGAAAAAATTAAAGATTGACAACGCGAGCTGCAGTCAGCTGGGGTAGGTTTAGCTGCTTCCTAGAGATGGGACCAGCAGCCCCTGTGTGCTGCAGTCCCCACCACCCCCTTTTGCCTCTGACTCTGAGGCCCCTGCCATTGCCATTCGCGATCATGATACGCCAAGTTCACTTTGCTGTTTCTTGTTACGTGCTTGGCCCTGAGAGTGAGTGTATTTGAGCTTGCTACCTCATATTTTAAGCACTTGGAAAAAAACGAGTCTCCGCGGCTGTGATTGTTCCATGTGTTTTTAAGCGCCTCTCACAAGAGGTGAGAGCTTCCCCCTTCCCTGCTACCAGGCCTTATGCCATTCTTCAGAACCCCATCTTAATGATGATGACAGTTATGATGATGCCATAATGATACCCCGGAAATGGAGAGCAGTTACTCTTGGCACTTACGTCTGCCCAATCCTACCGATGCTTTTTTTTCCCAAAAAGTCATTAATACTGAGGGATTCAGAAGGGATGAGGACTAATGGGGCAAAAACAGAAAGGAGAGGCCAGCGGGAGGCACATCGCAGGAATCCTTGCACTGCCTTTGCTTCCTTCAAGGGGAGAGCAGCCTGAGAGGCAAAAGAAACAAATTCTTCCGCATCTTAGATTCTAACTCTGGCAAGAATACAGACTTCTTCCTCTTACCTCTGAAGCTGTAAAATCAAACTCCAGAACCATTCCACATGAACCCAGAGCAAGGGGAGAACTCAGAGCACCACTGAATCAGCCTGCCTCAGCAAGCAAAAAGGACACTGACAGTTCGAACCAAGTTTACGGATCCATAAACCAACCCACAGTAAATTCCAGACTCCTGCAAAGCTGTAAGTTAATGACCAAAAAAATGCAAAGGCAACAGGAAGAGTAATTCTCATAACCGCTCCGAGCTCAAAGACAATTTAAATGACTGTGAGACATACTTCTTACTGAAGGACCCCATTCTTCCATCATTTAATCAGTCACTAAACAAATATTTACCTGTGGGCAAGGAACTGGGGACGAAGTGATTATCAAGATAGAAGAACTGCCGTTGTGCATCTTACAGTCTGGCAGAAAAGGGTCATTAAACACACAGTTACAATTATTTTATTAATTACAAGTGTGACGAGTGACATGAAAGAGAAGTCAAGGTATAGGAACATATATCAAGAGACCTAACCTAGGACAAGGGCCACTAGAAGAGGAAAAAGCATTTAAGCTAAGACCAAAAGGGTGAGTAGTCGTAGCCCAGGCAGAGAGCCTGTCCGTCCATCTTTGTTGAGCACTTACTCTGTGCCTGGCATTGTACCAGGCATTGGGGTTAGAGAGATGAATTTCCCAGTGACTTTCCTCAAAGCACTCACAGCCTACTGGGGGTAAACAAGCTTCCACCATGTCTCCTGCTGGGACATGATGGGGTCTCTTCATCACCGCGAACAGAATAAGCAGTCATTTAAAAAATGTTCTGAGACTTAGAAGAAGTCAACCAAAACTCTTCCTAACTGCAAAATGTTCTGTTGTGAGTACAGAGAATTTCTCTAATCATTTAATAAAACATATGAAAATGAGAAACTGTCAAATCCTGTGGAGCACCTGGGGCTTCACCAAGATAACAGGCTTGCTGTCGGGGGAAGCACAAGCTCCAGGACGCAACTCACAGCAGGCACAGGGCCACTCAACCATCAAAGAGAAAGGTGAAATGAGGAATTGGACAGAGGGAGGGAGGCAGGATACTAACCTTTGGAGAAAATAAAACCTGGTGATTAATTTATTAATAATCATAATAATAATGTTAATGATAACTAAACACTCTGATAAACCTTTATTTGTACTTAATTAACATACTCAATTCTGTGAGTAGGTACCATTATTTTCCTCATTTTATGGCTGAGAAAACTAGCGATTAGAGCAAACAAGAAATTTCTGTTTATGGCAATATGGCAGACTAAACAGCCTGAAAACTAAAGTTCACAGAGCATTAGACATGCTGAATAAAACAACACATCCATTTAACCACAAAATGGAGTTTGTAAGTCATGTGATCCTCAAGTGTCCAAAATCAGAGTGAACTGAATATTAGTGCAGTGAATAGATATTGCATCCCCTTGAGGGAGGATTGGGACAAGTGGCTGGACTCCCTGAACAAAGGGCTTGGATTTTAATGGCCACAGGTGGACAAAAGGTGAGGTGCTGGGCCTCTGCAGAGTGGGTAGTTGGTACTGAGACTCCTCCACATAAAGCCAGGGACTTAAAAGAGTTACACCCTCAGTGAAAAGGAAATCTTCCCACCGGGACAGGAAGACCGAAAGGAAACCTAACTATCTCTCCTGGGCTCTGAGGGGGGAAAAAAATGGCTACCCTGAGAATCTGTATCCATGAATCTTCCATCACAAGTGTTTGAGGGTCTAATATTCATTTACCAAGTGGTCCAGAAAGCCCCAAAGTGAGAATTTAACCTAAAAATTATCCTAAGCAAGCGATACCTCCTAGGCAAGTGGCAGAAACAAATAAAAAGATGTAAAGATATATCCTTAACCCGAACTATTCCCAAGCCCTATAGATAAAGCCCTTCTGAAAATCAGTTAACAATCCAAAATCATAGCACAAAAGGAAAAAAATCCACTGTAAATGAAAATAAGCAATCATAATAAACAATTGGGAAAGACCCCCAAGACCTTCAAATAACACAACAATCAGATAAAGACTATAAAATGTTTAAATTAATTGAAGACATAAAGAAAGAAATAAAAGCATAAGAAAGGATCAATTCACTGTCAACATAAACCAGTCATATGTGAAAAAGAATTTCTAGAAAATCAAAATAAAATCATTGAAAATAAAATCTCCGTGGCTTGGCTATTAGCAGATAAGTACACCTCTAAAAATATTTAGGAAACAAGGAGATAAAGCTGAGAAAAATGTAACACAAGTGACAAAAAGAAGAAAAATATCAGAGGTCAGCAGATAAGGAAGAAAGAATGAGAGAATCCAACGATCATCTAAGAAGAGTTTCAGGAGTGAACAGAGAAGAATAAATGAGAAACTACTCAAAGACATAGGAATCATCAGATTCAGGAAATACAGTGAGTCCTAAGCATAGTAAGTAAAACTAAATTCATACTAAGTGTATTGTGCTGGAACTCCACAACACCAAAGACAAAGAAAAGCTCTAGTAATCAAATAAAAGAAAAGGCAGGTTACCTAAGAAGGAGAAATAATGATTAGAGCGAACAGACTGCTTACTAGCATTACCAGAAGCTAACAAAGTCCAAGTAGAAAAATAGGATTTCAACTTAATCATTTATAAGAAAGCCGAAAAGAACTTTATTTTTTCAGACAAGCAAACTACGATTGTTAACTATTGAAAAGTTTATCACTAAAAGGATATACTTCCAAAAGAAGATGGAACCTAGAAATAAGGAATTGGAGATATGAAGAAATAAAAAATAAAAGGACTGGTACACATCCTGGTAAATCTAAGTAAGTATTTATTGACTCTGTAAAATAATAATGGTGACAACTAATGCTGGGAGGATTGTAGGGGTCATTGGAATGGATAAGGCATTCGGAGTCCTCATGTGGTCTGTAAAAAGGATAAAGATATTGAGTGACTTTAGGTTTGTTTAGACTTGATGTTCATTAAATATGCATGTTAAATTTTTAAGGAAATCCTTGAGTGAGAGAGAGAATGAATGAATCACATTGAGTGGTGGCAACTATTCAGAATAAATAATCAGGAAAAAAGAGAATAGGGAGTAGTTAGGAGAGAGAAGTGATGGGTGGGGAGGGGTAAGGGAATTAAAGAAACTCAGTCTAATGGAAAGTAGGAACAGGCTTCTTTTGAGCACTAAAAAAAAAAAAAGAAGATCAGGGTAAATAATAGAAAATAGGAAGGTAGAAATAAACCTAAAATTATCAATAAACATAAATAGATTAAACACCTCAGTCAAAAGACAAAGATATCAGATTGGATTTTTTTTTTAATTACAAAAGACTCACCTAAGGGAAACGAAAGAAAAAATAAACAAATGGGACTGTCTCAAACTAAAAAGGTTTTGCACTGCGAAGGAAATCAACAAAAGAAAAAGACAGCCTAACTGAATGGGAGAAGATATTTGCCAATGATACATTTGATAACGGGGTTCTTGTATAATATAAAGGAACAAGTCGCCAGGAAAAAACAAAAATCGTTACCTTTTATTCAGCTTGTGAACATAATCTAAACTGTACTTAAAGCAAAAAAAAGAAAAGAAAACTGCAAGGAGAAATAGATAAACCTCCAAACTTTTTTCCAGTCATTAGGCAGACAAAAAATTCGGAAAGATATAGATTTGGACAATACAATTAGCAAGGTTGATCTAATGCACATCTCATGGACTCCTGAACCTTGAACATTTAGAGAGAACATGGTGTTTACAAGCACATACCCGTAGGCATCAGTTATACAAACTCACCACTTGGTGGGTCACAAAGGAAGCCTCAACAAATTACAAAGAATCAGTATAATACAGACCACAATGCAAAAGAAGAAAGTGAGACATCAATAGTAAAAAAATAACTGAAATAGATACATATTTGGAAATTTAAAGTTGTACTTTTAATTACCATAGGAGAAATAGTGACTATTTTTTAAGACTTGCTCAAAAGAGAAACAATTCTGAAAATAGAAAATATTTAGGACAAAATGCAAATGAAAATACCATGTCTCAAAACCTGTGGGATGAAACTAAAGAAATATTTTAAGGACACTTTATAGCTGTACATGCTTATATTAGAAAGGTAGACTGAACATTAATGCACTGAGTGTCAATCAAACTTAAGGTGGAAAAAGAACAGAATAAACCCAAAATATGTAGAAAGAAGGAAATAATAAAGTTAGAGTAGTCCAGGAAGTATGACAAACTTACAATAGAGAGATCTGGCAAGACACAAAATTTGGGTCTTTTTAAAACTGACAACCTGCTAATAAAAGGAGAGGCAGGGTGATAAAGTGGTAGAAAACCTGGGCTCTGGAACTGACTGCTTAATCCCCACTCTGCCACTTAGCAGCCGCATGGGCCTGGACAGGTGACTTGTGGCTGGCACTGGTGGAGCCACAGCTCAAACCCTGAACTGCCAGACCCCAGGGCCCATGCACTAATTGGCTATCCTTACAAAAGGACATCCAAGTTGTATACGCTGGTGTATCTTCCTCCCATAAGGAAACTGGGTATCATTATCCCCACTTAACAGATGGAGTAACTGAGGTTTGGAGAATTTATGTAATTCTCCCCAAATCATGAAATATCAAGCATTGAAACTGATTCAAGACCAGATCTTTCTGACTCCGAAGTTGGCTCTCTTAACCCTCCTGCTCATCAATAAGAGAAGAAGAACATCCCTGGAGCCACTGGGCATAGCGGTGCTCTGGAAAGCTACTTACTGTATAACCCAACTTCAGGGAAGGTGTCTTTTTTAAGGTAAAATGTCAAGAGAAGAGGCAAATGCCCCTAGCTCAAATACAGAAGTTTCTATTCTTACTAATGGTAACCCAGGGGTTAAGATTACATGCCTTTGGAATTAGAAATAATAAGAATAACGGCTAATATTTATTAGACACTTACGATGTGCCAAGCACAATGCTAAGCTCTTTCAATCCTCACAACATCCCTTTTCACAGGTTCTACTAGTCTCCCATAATGTAGATTAAGAACCTCAGGTGCAGAGAAGTTAGCCTCACACAGCTACAAACCGGCAGATGCAGAATTCCAACCCAGACCATCTACCACCAGAACTTACCTTTTTTACCACAATAAACTCCTGGGACCCAAATTCCTCATCCATTGATTGGGGATGACAACACCCACCCCTGAACCGTGAAGAGGAATTGACACAAGGTAGGTAAAGCCACCAGCACAGGATCCAGCATGATGGCAAAGATGGTGACGACAGCTGATGCTTGCAAAGATGTAGGCTTAAAAGGATGTGACATTCCTGATCGCTCCAGAATAACTTCCTGCACAAAATCCCCAAAAAGAAATCTTTCCTCCCATTTCACTCTCACAAGTCTTCAAGAGGACCTATTGTGCTTTATGTAAAAGCTAATCTTCAAAATCAAAATCATGGCATTTCACAGTATGTGAAGATATGAAGGAAAGTATTTAAAAGAATCTCACAAGTAAAACTGTAGAGAAGTGGAGGGGGGCACGAAGCTCACATTACCCAACGCAGTACGTCTAGCCTTGAACTTATTTTCCAGAATTCTTGAAATATCAGTGATAGCACCATAAAAGACCAATTAATCAGGTTGTTTGTTCTCTGTGTGTGAGTCACTGTTGCCATCTACAGTTACAAATGGGGTATGCAACACTGCCAAATAACTAATTCTGAAAAAACACAGTCCTGGAGGTGGTGGCGCTAAGAAAATATGCTTGTGCAATGAGTGCAGAAAAGGAAAATGCTACCTGAAGGAGCAGCTCTTTCTCAACCACCTCTTCTGTCTTGCTGATGAGACGCTTCTGCAGGGTGTGAATTTTCTGTATCAGCTCAAAGGTACTGGGGTCACTGGCCTGTTCAAGGGAAAACAAATAAAGTAGCTGAGATACCATCAATTTCAAAGCAGGAAGGCCCCTATGCGAAGTAATGATTATTTTATAAAAGTCTACTGCAAACCTGCAAACCCTGGACAGAGAATGAGAACCTAAAAAAAAAAAAAAAAGTATATAACAGATGGAATGGTTATCAAAACGGATGGATGTTTCGCTAATGTTTTATCTATTGGTTCTAGTTAGCCAATAAATGGAAAGTGAGTATTTTTATTCCACCAGGGGACACAGCACTAATAATAGCAATAGCAATCATGATTTCCACTGGGCATGATACCTATTCTTTGCCACCATCCAGACACCACGCTGAGTGCTTTGCATACATTATCCAATTTTAGCCACACGACAGCCCTATGAGACAGCATTAGCCTTCCCTTTTTCCAGATAAGACAACTGAGACTCAGAGGATTAAGTCATTTTCCTGCACTGGTCAGAGCTGGAGTCCAGCCCAGATATGCCAGGTTCTAAAGCCTGAGGTTGTTAATTAGTATGCTCTAAGGCTTCCCCTACCATCATCTCTGTTTCCATAGGAATGAGACAGGGTTCCCTAATTCATTCAGCCCCAAGATTCTCCTTTGATAAATGTTAACGAGAAGGTTCATTACAGCCTATGATGGAGAAGGCTTCTAGGATGTGGTCTTCTGCTAATAATTGACAGCAGAACACAACCACGGCATTTAGCTCTCAAACAGTGTTATCAATCCACAAAGCTCGGATCCTCCTTCAATAGCTATCTGTGTACAATTCAAATAAGATCTACACTTCTCGACTGATATTCCGTCCTGCAGACTTTGAGCCAAAGTTTCACTTCCAACTGTACTGACGTTTTGAATTAATCTAGCAGCTAAATATTTTCAACTGCCTCCCAGAGTCTCTGTTTTCTAATTTTTTCAATAGAAATTGACATGGAACTAGAAACTTTAAAGATCTGCTTCAAACCACATGCAATAAACTAATGTGACAGTAAATGGATTTAAAATCTACAATTCCACTTCCCCAGACACATCCGTATTACTGTTAGTTTAGTAAACTATACCACTCTTGGCATTTAAAGAGGAATAAATGAGGGTCCAAAAGAGAGTGGGGGAAGATATTCCATTAACTCTGACTTTGCCTAAGAAATACTATGCAGTGCCAACTGATACCCATATATTGGGATGAGATTTGGCATATTCACTTGGCAAGGACTGGATGTTGTTAAAATTCAGGCCTCATGTTTATATAACAATTTACAATGCATTATCCTTAAAGCCTTCTTCATTAAAAGGAAAAAAATAAACATGAGAAACAAAAACCTACTTGGCTGGTTTTCTCCCTTGTCCTGCTTTTTCTTAAATCACAATCGTATATTCTCCCAACACCCTAACTGTTCATTTAGTTGAAGCCCCTTTTGGCCCTCACATGGCTACGTACAACTACAGGAGATGGCCAGCATAAAATAAAATGTGGTGTCTACAGGCAGACCTCAGAGATATTGTGAGTTTGGTTCCAGGCCACCATAATAAAGCGAGTATTGCGATGAAGCAAGCGCGTCATAGTCTTTTTGTTGGTGAAGGGTCTTGCCTTCAGTTTGTAAAAAAATTGCAACACCTGCGAAGCACAATAAAGTGAAGCACAATAAAACGAGGTATGTCTGTATTATCCATCACCTACCGATGGGACTTTGGCTGTGTCCTCCAGATCCTAAGAGAAAGTGTTTGGCTAACGTAAGGCTAGTCCTCTGAAAAGAGGGCTAGTTCACAAAAGTCCTATGGTGATGGAAGGAGAACTGACTCTGGGTGATGAGCACACAACGTGACATATAGATGACGTATTACAGAATTGTACACTTGAAACTTACGTAATTTTACTAACCATTGTCACCCCAATAAATGTTAATTTAAAAAAAAAGTGCCCTATTTCTTGCGTGAAATAAAAAGATGCAAAGACCAGTTGAAAGGTGGTGGAGATGCTGGTGGCCAATATATAGCTAGAGGAAATTAGCAATCCAAGACTACAGGCAGCTGCAGGAGAGCTGGTTGACCAAAAACTACTTAAACAAGAGAAACAATGTCAATTGGTGAGGCCAGTTTGCAGCTTTCACCGAGTCTTCTTTAGGCAGGAAGGATTTTTGTCCAAGACTTTTTAAACAAAACTCAAATGAACTATCTTGTTCTGGGAACTCTTGTTCTGGGAACTCAATTTACATTTGATCCAGCCTTACATTTTACATGACAATTTGCATAGCATTGAATAAAACCATGCTTCTCATTGGGCTTGAGGTAGGAAGCCATGTGGGGTAAAAGAAGAGATTTGGGGGTGGAAGGAAGGCTCTGCCAGAGGTTACCTCGAGCTTCCGCCATCTGTGCACGTTCATGGGGTTCTCCAGTTCCTCCTCCAGGGCTCGGCATCGTGTCCTCTCCTTCAGGAATTCTCTTTGCATGTGAAAAAGCTCCTGCCTGGAGAAGACACACTTCCTTTTGCAAAGGAATTCTCCACCCATGCAAATATCTTTATGTGGTTACACACATGCTGCATCTTACATAAAATTTGGAATTAGGGAGACTTCTGAACATGAAGACCAGCCTCCTAATCTGGGCCAGACACAGATGATATCATTTCTTGCAGAGCTCAAACTTCAGCCTTAGCTTTAAAAAAAAAAAAAAAAAAAGTGCCAGAACTTCAGAATCATGATTCTGGATACCCAAGGAATTTAGACGTATATGGAAAGAACAGGGAGGCAGTGAATTAGGAGAATTTCAATATACTTTTTAACGTTGCTAAGTGTCTCTACAGTAGCAGCAGGAAAGCAATCTACATAGAGTCCACCACAAGGTATGGCACAAGGATGTTGAGGCTCAGGTGATAAGTGGCCACCAGTTAGGACAGTGCATGGCCATCCTGACTGTGCATTGTAATCACCTGGGGAGCTTTGAAGACACCTTTGCCTGGACCCAATCTCCAGAGGGATTCTGCTTGAATTGGTCTTGCATGTGGCTTGCATTTTGTAGGTGTTAACGTCCTACTGGTAATTTCTATTGTGCAGCCAGGACTGAGAAACACTTGAGTTAGGAGTGATATTTTATCTCATGTTCCATAATTACACAGATGGCTGAAAAAATCCTGAAAACACGAGCTCTGGCTCAAACATACTTCTAAAGTCTGTGGGAATCTCTAGTTAGTTAGTAGGCAATGTGCCTCAGCCATCCACAGTGACCCCTGAGCTGGCTGCCACCCTATTGAGCAAGATGCTTTGTTGTGGGTGGAGGGTGACGAGGCAAGCATCGCCATTGATATGGGCAATAAGGAATTACCTGTTCTCATCTGCTGTGGGTGTGTAGATTAATACTATGCCATCTCTTTTACTTAATTGCTTCATGTAAACCAATAATACAACTTCTCCTCATTAGCAAGACAAACCATTAGAATTAACTGCATGATATTCACTCAACATGGAATTCAGAACAAACATCTTAGAATTAAAGGCATATTTTTAATACTTCTATTTTCTAGCGTACTATTAGCTACCATTATTGACAGCTTATTTTGTACTAGACTCTGTGGGAGGCACATTACGTGTGTTTTCGTGTTTAATTTTCACTGCAAGTCTAAAGCTCAGAGACGTTAAGTGATTTGCCCAAGGTCACACAGCTTGTACATGGCAAGGCTGAGACTGGAATTCATGCCCGCTTGTCTCTGACATCTTTATTAAGTTGTCTTCCCATTGAAAAGAAAAATAAAATCTATTATCAACAAACCAGCAATATTGATTAGAAATGGGTACAATTTGGTCCTTTGTGTATGTAATAAAAATAACTCATGGCTGGCAAGTTTAGTAATGGTCTCAGAGATCATTCAATAGCTACTTAGAATGAATCTATTTGTCTCCAAAATGTCAATGATGGTATCTCTGGGTAGTAAACTTATGAGTGATTTTTCTAATCCCTTCTTTATATTTTTTCTGCATTTCCCACATTTTCTACAATGAGTTTGTATTACATTCATCATTTGAAATACAAGCAACTCTTAGAAAAAAATAGTATTGATCCATCCTTGATAGTGGCAACTTTCCTTGCTATTCCCTGTATCTAAATATCAGAACTATCATCTAACTCAGTTAATTTAAAAAGGAGATCCAAACCATGTCCTTGTCCCAAGGTCATCAAGGATACTGTTCATCTACAAGTCTGTGGGGAGTAGGGATAGTTACTGAGAAAACCCCAGACCTCTTATTCGGTTTCCTGCAATTGCCTATATAAAACACAGTGATGTTTTCCCATCCCAAAGGGAAAGTACGTCTTGTATAATGTAAGATTTAAAGCAAGAAGAAGGCGCACTAAGCTAAAGTGAAAGCTGCAAAAGATAAATCAAGAGTGAGATATAAAATTTGGCCGCCTTCTAAGGAAAGAGTTTTCATATAGTGATAAAATTAAATTTTTCCCCTCTTTCCATTCAGTATATAATTCCAAGAAAAAGATGGGTGAATGTTACCAGGATTAAATTTAAATATTGATGCTCCATCTCTTGCATACTGCCTTATTAAAGAAATTCTAAAGAGCTCATTGGGAGAAATTTTTTTCTGAATTAGAAGTACTTTGTGTGTTGTGATTTGACTTGAAATATCTTTTTTAAGACCCAGAATAAAGTTTTGGGGTTTTTTTGTTTGTTTTTTGTTTTATTTTTTATCCTTTTGCACTTGCTGATAGTCCCCTGAAAGGGAACTAGTTCATTTCTTGTGACATAGAATGGGCACAGTGTAGATTCTGTATTATAAAACAAGCTGTTCTCGTTATTTGCTAATAATATCAGCATATAAAAAAACTCATTTTATACAACTAGATAAAGACCTTCGATGACCACCAAAAGGGACACAAGGTCATTTTGGGAGCTCCCCCCAGATTGCTATGCCCTCAGTTCTGAAGGGTCTCCTATTACCTGAGTTCGTCAACATTAGCCACACTCCTGGCCAGAATCCCCTTTTCGCGGCGAAGCTTCTTGATCTCCAGCTTGAGGATTCGCATGTCCTCCACCCTCTGGTTGTACTGGCTCTCGCCCTTATTCAGCACCGACTGTTGGATCTTGATCTTCTCGTACAGCAAAGCCAACTCATCATTGCGCCGAACAAGCTGTGACCCAAGGATATCTCTCTCGCTGATGACCTAGGAAAGTAGGAAAGGACGTGGCTACCAGAGGACGAAAGGTCTCACTTTTCATTAAGGCAGCAGCATTCATTCAGCCAATGAGCATTTAGCCAATGCCCACATGCGCTAGGCACCCAGTGGGTGGGGATTGGAAATTGGAAATAACCTGCTAGGCAATCAGCACTGGCCTCCACCCATGCGCGTTTGCAGTCTTGTTGGAAACAGAAAGAGTCAACAAATAATCCGTAATAACAATGACCCAATAATCCTTGGCCCATACGTGTTTGGTTGGTTTTTTCCAACCCATTATTTTATAAATGTTTAAATTTAAACGCCTTTATGGTGAGCTAGCTCTTGCCAAGTTCCACCACTCCTTACTGTATCATACTGGCCAACTTCTCTCTTTAAACATGCCAGATCTCTGAAAGCATATAGGTTTCCACCCCTCAAGTTATGTAATTATTCATTGCAATTCTATGTCAGCAATTATATTAGAATGTAAGCTCCCTGGGGACAGGGACCTACTTTTCTTGTTCATCAATGTGTCTCCAGTGCCTAGAGGAGCAACTGACACATAGTAAGTGTTCATACATATAACTTGAATAAATGAATGAATGTTTGATAATTAATCGACAAGCGATAAGTCTCTGCTGCTGTTCTTCCAACAGATGGAATGGAAAAGCTTAGAGAAGAATGAGGATTCATGAAGAGTTGAGTCAAACAGTTTGCATCTGCTGCTGAGGGTCTGGTGAGGAGCTATTCCTACCTGGTCTAATTCCTTCTTCTGTCTCAGCCTCTCCCCATCAGCCTCGGCAATAATTCGCAGGAGTTTTCTCTCTTCAGCTTCCTGCTTTTCAATGAAGTGTTTGGTCTCCAGGGCTTGTTGTCTCAGCTTCTGTAGTTCGGCCTGACAAAGGATGAAAGATAGAGACAAATTTCACTCTGTAACAGCACAAACCAGGACTGCAGGGCCCAGAATGAGACGTACAATATGCTTCTTATACTCTCCTTTGGTGTTTCATTTAACATGGTTTGATCACTGTCACGAGCAAAACAAGTTACACACACACACACACACACCCCATAAAGAAACGCAATGCATGTTACAGGGATCATGTTTATTCTATGAGTTGTACCCTAGAGGGATTTCCATCATTTTTCTATATATTTGTAGCAGAGGCTTCATTGGTATTCAACAGCACTTCTCTTATTGGCTAACCACGGGGAGAACTCACGAGGAATAGTGCAGAAGAGGATGTGGGGGTGAGCATGGGGGTGGGGGTCTTTGTATGTACCAGCTCCCGTAGTGGTCCTAATACCACCAGCGCATCAACTGTGGAGATGAAGCCCATTTCAAGCAAAAATTTAATTAATAAAGATAACAACTATCTATCTCATAAAGCATCTTCATGGAACAGAAGAGAAGTTACGGTATAAAAAGATAGATAGATCCTACTCCTAAGATGCTTCCAATCTAGATGAGAAGATAAGATACACAAGTATTATGGACATATTAACAAGTTCAAGCAATAACGTTTCTATATCTATATCATCACAAAGACAGTGAGTTGATGTTATAGGAGGTGAGAAGACTGGGTTTGTCAGGTAGGCTTCCTGGAAGAGCTCAGATCTTGAAGCTCTTGAGGTTACATGGAAGTCGTAAGAGTAATGGGGAAAGGGTGCTATGGACTAGTAAGTTTCGGAAGGAAAATTCCTCCCATCAAAGGATCCATTCACTGCATTTCCACAACTATATTTGTAACCTACAATATCCTCGGCATGATATTAGGTATTTTGCATAGCTACTCTTATCCCCATTTCACAAATGCAATTACAGAGACAAAGAAAAGCAAATGAAGTCACCCAAGGCCACAGAGCTAGTAAGTAGCAGAGTTGAGATTCCAGCCTAGGGCTTTTGATTCCGAAGCTTATGCTCCCTCTGCTATCATCATCACACAAGGCATCCAAGTCAAATACAGGAGAGGAGTAAAACATGAGGTATTCCCCATCCATTGGAGCTGACAAATACAACTAACCACACTACCCTGTGGAAATGCCACCTACTGTATGAAAAGGGACATGGGCGTACACAGGAATAAGTTCTTATTTCTGCCTGGGGTTTAAACAGAAGAACCAGTCAGGGCCTTAGCAGTTGACAGATAGTTCCAAAATGGACAGGTATGTGTTGGGGTACAGCAGCCAATAGACAGGCTGGTGTGAACAAAGGCATGCAAACTATAAAGCACCCGGTGTGTCCACCAGACAGCAAAGCATCCCATGCGGCTGGGTTAGAGTATCAGGTGAGGAACTGCAGGAAGTGTGGCTGATAAAAGAGCTGAGCCAGCCTGGGAAGGGCTTTGCAGACCACACACTATAGGCAGCAGGCAATGGGGAGCCACAGAGGTGTTCACATTAAAGGGAAGGAGAATATGTCTCTGAATGGTTCCATGCCAAAATGGGAAGGACAGGTGTTATCACAGACCAGGTCAGCACAAGAAGAAACAAATCAGAGGAGAGTTCTGCGTTCACCCACGCCGGGAATCACAAGGGAGATGATTAGACAATATTAAGGTTTCAACTTTTCAATGACTTGCAGATCAGCAAATGACAGTGCAAAAGTAATAATTTTCTCCTTCAAAGAAGTATCGGCACCACCCCTCTTCACCCACCCAGAAATGTCACTGGGATGATAGAAAATCCCATATTTGCAAGTATCTATGAGCCAACCCAACTCTCCATGACGTCTGCTTTTAATCCATGAAGACCAAGAGTCATTAATTCCATACCTCAAAATGACTCAAACAGTAGAAAATACTGCACACCTAGTAATAGACGTGTAATGTCACAAAATAAATGCAGTCAGCTACTATAAAACCAAGGGCTTCTTTTATGACACTTTGTTTGCTCATTCATGAAATACATTTTGGTCCAGGGATAAACAAAAGGAAATACTTATTGAGGAAAGATCTGGTTTAGTATTTACCACTTTGGGGGGTTGCGTGTTAGGAAAGAGATTGAAGAACCAGCCTTTCTATTTCTACCATCATTTAAGGTGACAGTGAAGACAGTAATAAAATACCTGCTTGGCTCATGCTTTTTTAATAAAACTTTTATTTTCCCAGATGTGCAACATTCACTTTCCTGTTCCCAAGTGCCAAGAGCTGATCAGAATCCATCAGCAGAACAAAATGAAACCCCTATTACATTAAAATGCAATCAACGGTGTGTAAAAGTATCTGTCTGAAATGTAAAACTATTCATGCAGTTGGCATTGCTGGGTGTTTTTTTTCATAATATATCAAAATTCTGAATAGTCTCCTTATGTCATAAATTTATGGGCTGTAAACAAGATGTGGCATTAGATGTTGGCAGCAAATGTTAACATCAACAAAATACCTTGGGTCTAATGCATTTAGTAACTATAAATCTGAGCTGTCTCACCCAGGAAAGATGGTAACAACTGCTATGGACCTAAATGCCCATCAAACAATGTTCCAGGTGGGACCCAACGTATCAGCATTTCTCAGAGGGTTACTGGTGGTATGAAGTTGTAATATGATAGCCGGGCACACGTTTTAGTCAATGCTTCCACAATTACACAGTTTTGTGGTAGGTGTTTATGAAATATATATCATCTAATTTGGCTGTGGGCATATGAGTAAATCACATCTCAAGAACCACAATCATGGGAGTTTCACCCATTCATAAATGATCACCACATTCACTGGATTTCAAGAAACCATTTGTTTACATCTAACGAAACAAATAGGACTACGTGAAGCCTTCTAGCCACGAGAATAATTAGGCATTCTCTCTCTCTCTCTCTCTCTCTCTCTCTCTCTCTCTCTCTCTCTCTCTCTCGCTCTCTGACAGTTCCCATCTATGTCATTCTAGAGAGTCCACTAAGTAAAAGGTTTTGGTGCCCTGAAGCCAGTTGCTAATGTGATGCTGAGCTCTGGACATAGAGAGTTTGCTGCTGAATTATTCACCAAGAATCAGAGTACTGTCAGATCAATGTGGGATGATTGGAAGGTGATGAGACAGAATCAGGGGCTTGTTAGGACTGAAAGGCAGCCAATCCAACGAGGTGGCCCCTTCAGTGCTGATGAAACAAGACTGGGACAGATGGGCAGATGGACACAGATGCAGTAACGTCTACAGAGACCTACTGACATTCTGCTGGAACCATAATGTGCTGACAATGGCTAGAATCCTGAGTAGTCAGTACAGCCTGGTAGCAACTGAAAAAGGAAAAGAAACATGAAAGGAGCAAGATTTTCTCTTTTGAGGGGGCTAAATGAGAATGGGGATGACCTAGTACGGACAATTGTTTGTCTGCTGGCTTGGAGAAATAGTAAATTGGGTTGTCCTGGCAAAAGGCATCTCCTGGTCTACCACACAGACAAGGGCTTGCCCTTCGCAGAGGGTTATGTGCCCACATAGTTTTGTGGAACTCACAATAATAAGCTACATGTCTCTTGGAGCAAAGTTACTAGAAAAATCTTCCCTTTTGTCCAGGGTTTTTGTTTGCAAACTTCAAATGTATGAAATCCAGAGACTTATGGGGAACAGGATTCAGCTTTGAGGCTACAAAAGGCAAGAGGCTGAAACTCAACAGTTGAGCTACATATTTTTCTAAAGCATGTCAAATGGGCTTAATGATAGGCCAAAATTAGCCACTCGAAGCACCATTGCAAGTCAACCTTGGATAACCTCAAGTAATAAATCAAGCTGGCATCCTTTTTCTGTTCCCCATTCTTGCCCTAATGGGAAATGCTGGGGGGAAAGGTATCCTAGCTTAACAGTAAGTCCAAACCGATCATCTTCCTATAATCGATGATCCAAAGTGATCCAGACCTACGACTCCCCATTTAGAATGGACTTTCCAGAGCAGGAAAGTCATCTTTCATGTGTAACAGCTGCCAAATCTGCTGGCCCAGGACCAACAAACAGGGCCCTGTCACTCTATATTTTATTTTATTATGATGCTTCTTTGGAACTATATGTGTAGATGCTTGATGATGGAGGGCATACGTGAAACAAATGTTAACCAAACTCAAACTCTAAGGAATTAGGAATAATGTCTCTTTTGCATAGGACATTGCTTGTTCTAAAGCAGTATTTGTAGAAGGCAGTTAGTTTCACCTTGGACCCCATTATAGGGTAATAATATTTGAATAGAGCACTACTTGGGAAAGTAAGAAATGGGGATCAATGTCATCCTCTAAAAGGAAAGAGAGTTACACTGAAGCCTTGTTAACATGGGTCCATGAGGCCCATGGGTAAAGCAATGTTTATAGTAAGATTCTTCTAAATCATTCAATGATAAATAAACCCATTCCACTACAAGCCCCAGGGTGGAACAAGCTCCCTTCTATAAAACGATGCTTTCAAATAAAGAGAATAAGGGCAAAGACACAAGACATTTTCAAATTTTAGAAAATGTATTCATGTTTCTTTATATGCACACATAACATAAAATTTACCATCTTAACCACTTTTAAGTGTACAATTCAGTAGTGTGAAGGAGATGTAAATAAATTTTAATGCAGATTTTTCTGTTCTTTTTCTATCATAAGCTGGAATTGGGAGATGTGAGTCTCAGACAGGTAAATATATCAATTACCATATTTTCTTTTGTAAAGGCACCTTTGCTACATTTTAATCTTCCTCAAACCAAATGTGCTTTCAGTTAATTTAAAGTAGTAGCTGTATTTCTATGAAGACCTATCGTTAGTTGACAAAACCCATTATTGAGAGTGCATATTTCATTCTATAGCATTTTGGAATCAAGGCTATATAGCATTAAATCTGTCCAACATTAGATACACATTTTCAAGATAGTTCCTATCTTTGAAAGCTAATATGTGCAGAAACCAAGGTATGCAGTCTCTTATTTACTGTAGGTAGTTCCTACAAGTGGCTCATAGGCATTCATGAGTATTCTACATATACATTTTCACAATAAAAGTGGCATCATCCTCTTAAAAGTTCCTTTTTTTAATTCTTTGGTCAAATGGATTAAAAGGGAAATCTACTGGATCGGACAGGAAAAGGAAAATAGATTAGTTTTAGTAAATGTGTATGATTAAATAGATTTGGTTTGAGGATTGGAAATAGTGCAATTACTTGGTATATATTCTTGGAAATAGTCTCTATGTTAGTAGACATAGAATGTTCGAAATTAGTAGATTTAAAGTGGTAAGGCTTAGCACGTATAAGAAGTCAGAGGTGATTCCCGGGAAGAGGGGCTAAGTTCTTAAACCACAGAGATAAGGGGAACTATGAACATGGCAGAGGGCAAATCAAGTGAAGACAAAGCTTGACGCCCAGTAGCTAATGATATTGCAGGCAGAAAAGTCATGTGCATGCGAAGCAAACAATTAGGAGCAGAGGCGCAACAGGTCTTGCCATCATTGGCTTGCAAAGGCGGAGCCTGGGGAGGGTGGGAGGGTGGGATGGGGACACAAGGGCTGGACTAGGGTTGTGAATGGAAAGGGATTGTAGAAAGCCTGGAAGTCCAGGTTCCTGGGCACTGCTGACCTGCAAGGTTCTCTCCCGCTGATGTGCTGGTGGCCAGCTTAGGTGAACTAGTGCATGTCCACTGGCCTCCTCTCCTGTTTACCTGGGAGTGCTCCCCGGGAGAAATCCCAGGCTGCAGCTGGTAGAGCCCATGCTCCTGGCGCCTGGGTTCTCCTCCCTGCCCCGCGTTGCCTTCCGTGAGTGTGAAGCCTGCCTCAAGCGGGTCACATGGATGGATATTTGGCCCATCGCTTTCCTAACAAGGACCTGTACCTTCAGTGTTTCCTTCTCCTTCTCCATCCGCTGCTGTTCCAGGTGTAGCTTCACAAGTGCTGACTCTTTGGCAGAGATTTCTTCTTTCAGCTGATCTACTTGATGGGTCATAATCTTTAATTTTCTCTTCATTTCTGTTATTTCATCCTAGCCAAATGCAAGGAGAAATGTTTGAAAGGGAATTAAATAGACGTCACCATCCCTATGGAAGATCAATACGTAGTAGATCTTTTAAGAAAGACTCTCAAAACAATGGTCTTTTGGCCAATTACAACTGGACTATGTCTCTGTATATTGTGGCCCACCAACCTCAAAGTACTTTATAGCATTAACTCTCAAAATATTCTCATGAGACATATGCAAAGTATGCATAGTGAATATCACACACACACACACACACACAAACACACACACACACACACACACTTGCTATTCCTCATTTTACCAGAGAGAACTTGGAACCACAACAAACATTATAACTAAAAGTCTACAAAGCAAAGCTCTGCGATTAAATGACAAGAGTATGCTGCTCCCCTCTGAGTCACAGCAGCTATTAGCAGTTTTAAAAATTAAAAACAGGAGAGTGGCAATTCTACATAATAATTAAAAGCAGGACCATGATCTTCACCTCCTATCAAGTTGTGTCATTTCCATTTCAAACAATCTGAGAGCTCTGCATAAACTCATCTTCTCTTTCAGATGAGTTCCACAAGACTTTTTCTTGATCTATTTTAAATTCTGCCATTAGGATAACAGAAACTGCTTTATATAAATATGTTCTTTACCTGAGCCTCCACCAGATTCTTGCTATACAAATTCCTGTCTGACCTCACAGCTTCATACAGGTTCTGTTGCTGTTTTAATTTAGTCTCTGATTCAGCGATTTTTTTCCTGTAGTCAAAAATCTGCATTTCACGGACTTTTATGTCTTCCATGTTCATGAAGACCTGGAGGAGAAAGTATGTGAAGATGATTAAACAGCCCATCTGCGATTATCGGTTCAAAACACGCAGGTGTTTATCTAAGGGTAGCTAGTAGAAACACCGGCGACCAGAAACTCTGACTATACCTATAACCACTGAGGTATAACAGAAATTCAGCCCAGCTGATTAGGGGCAAACATACATTTTATCTACTCCAGAATTTTGCTCAAGCATGAAGTTTTAGCACAGTTATTTTGTCATCACAAGAAGGGGAAAAAAATAATGAAATTCTGAAAACATCTCCTGACCACCCCCACCCACCAAAAGAAGAAAGTACAAAGAAGGCACAGGCTCAAACAGATCTTATCACAGAGCACTAAGAAAGATAAGAGATAACGTAGCTGTTTGGCCACACTTGGGGCTTTATAAAGTTAACAAGAAAGGAAAGTGGCCTTTGAATGTTAATAGCAGTCACAATGCTGTCTCACTAATGTCAAACACACTCCATCAGGGAAACTCAAAGGACTTCACAAAAATGCATTCTGTTGTGCACAAAACACTTCCAGGAAAGACGAAATGCAATAACAGCCTCTTTTTGCAAGTATGGAAAACCGAGGCATGAAATTCCACAGTGAGCCAATACCTCCCACAAGCAATCCCTACAGTAGAAATTACATAATCATGACTCTCAAATGCAATGTCCACAGAAATTGATTTTTTATGGACAAACTTCTTCAAAAATTCCTTAAGAAGAAAAGCATTAGCGAGGAAGATTGATTCAGTCAATGGAACCATGGTCTAAACAACACATAGAACTAGAATATATAAGAAGAAAGTTCTTAAGACTTCACTGCATTTTAGTGAAGTTCTCTTAATTAATGGTGACAGTTGAAGGCAATAAACAGCAGTGTGACAGAGAATGGAAGAAAGGGGATGTATGTTACGTAACACAGCCAGGGAAGGTTCCTCTGAAGAAGAGGTCGTAGGGTTCTACGTAAAAAAGTACTTTGTTCAAAAAGTATTTAGACCTTTGAAATGACAACATCCATTGTGGTTCAGGTATGGGCCTCTATGAGTAACATGTTCCTAAATCATGGGAACTACAGAATCCTTTTTTATTCCACTTTGGAATTAGTATTCCAGAAAATACACTCAGAGAAACCCTGTTGTAATATTTTCCCTTCAGGGTTAATGATGGCTGGTGTTTAGTATATTTATCCTTTATATCTACAAATAAACATCTTTCAAAGTATTCTTAGACTTATCATTAAGGAGAGATGGGATTAAATTTTAGTAAATGCCTTTTCAGCATATATTATTTTGTACTATATTTTCTTATTGGCTCTATTGATTTGATATACTTGTATTCCTTTCATAAGTATTTTAATTTTATTTCTTTATACGTAGTTCCATGTGCCATAATTTAAAATAAGTGCATAAATGTGAAACATACATTGATTTTCTTTTCCTTCTTTACTTGGACCTTCCTTCTCCCTTCAACCCACATCATCCCTTCATCAACACATAAAGTAACCAGGTGAATAATCTAGGATGTGTTCTTCCATAATTTTCTTTGAATTCTGCATATTCTATTCAGGTCTAGTAACATCGTCATCATCATAATAGCTAATATTTCTGTTACTTTCTATGTAGCAGGCATTTTACATGTATTAATTCATTTAATCTTCATAAAAATCCTATAAGTTATGCATTATCATCACCCCAATTTTACAAAGAAGGAAACTGAAGTCAAAGAAAGTAATATCACTCACAGCTATTCAACTAGTAAATATACAGATACAGGAATTTGCTTGTTTTTCTTCTGGGGCTTTGTTTTTATTTTTTAGCAAAATGGGAGCTTCTTATATATACTTTTATGGACTCTGCTTTTTATCACTCAATAATACTTTGCGGAAATCATGTGGAATAGCTCAGTGTGGGTGCACCATCATCTACTCAGCTCTTCCTCTCTGATGGGATTAACTTGGTTTCCACTTTTTTGCCACTCTGAACCATTATGCAGTAAACATTTGTGTACATATGTCCTTTTACTTCTTTCATTTGTGCTTTTACTTCTGTTGGGATGGATTCCCAGGACTGGAATATCTGGCTCAAAAGATACATATTTTTTTTAACTTTAATAATATTGCTAGATGGCTTTCCAAAAATGGCTGTAACACTTTACATTCCCATACCGCCAGCAATAGTTTTCTTAATAGAAAACTCTGCTTGTGCTTTCAGAATAAATTCTCTTTGGTCATACTGAGTGATTCTTTTAATGTACTGTTGAATTTGATTTGCTAGAATTTCATTTAGGAGTCTACATACATATTCATAAGTGACCTAAGTCTATAGCTTTCTTTTGGGTTCTATTTTAAAATTAAGGTTTCTGCTCGTTTCAAAAAATGAATGGAGTACCTTTGTGTTCACTTATTCATTCACTCACCCATTTATTCATTCACTCGATGAACACGTATTGAGGACCTATCAATGGCATGCCCTGTAAAAGTACTGGTGATATAAAGTAGAATAAGACTTATTCCCTACTCTCAAGTTCACCTCTAGTGAGTGACTCCATCATGAAATGGATAATCAAGGAATGGATACAAACAGTAAACTGAGATATGCACAAGGTGTTACGAGAGAATCAAACGCTGGAAGGTTAATGGATGAGGAAGGTCCTACCTATCTTATCTAAGCAGTTAATATTCAAGATTTACATAATTTGTGAAAACTACCCTTCCTTCTTATTCTTCAGCCTTCCCAACCTTGAAGCCCAAGCTCTCTCCTAGGTTTGGAATCTTTAGTCATTATACCTGCAGAAGGCATGGGTTATATTAATTTAGCAATGTCAATCAATATTACCCCAAAGAATACAAAGTGCATGAGTATCACTTTTTCTAAATTCACAAAAATATTATATAGCCTCAGAATTATCTTACAAGTTTAAAGAAACTCAGTTTTAAAATCCTTGGGCCCTCGGTGACAGCGTTGAAGCTAATTTTCTCTCAACTCTTTCGGTGACTTCCATAGTTAATGATCTTTCTATATTTTCTGCTTCTCCTTGAGTCAGACCTTGATGTATATACATGTTTTTGAGAGAATTATCTATTTCAACCAACTTTTAAAATTTATGCGACTAGATTTGTACAATGTATTTTTACATATTTTTACTCTTTTATTGCTATTTCTTATCATCCACTTCGTGTGGAAAGAAAATGGCCCAAGGTAAGAATATATACAGACTCTGGTGAATGGCTTGGAAGCTCGATTGGAGGCATGGAAGGAACAAAATTAGAAAATCTGAGACGAGAAGGTCTGGGGAAGAACCATGTGGATAGTTCTGAAATGAAAAGAAATCCCATTCCTTCTTCGTCATTTCTTTGATCCATATCTTTAGATTCCTTAAAAATGAGTATCAGGTGGCCTTTCAAAATACCACATTAGTAACTAAAATGTATATAAGTTAGGAATAAATGTGAAACCTAAATAAGGTACCCATGACTGGCTCTGGTATTTGTTTGATGTTTTAAAAAGAAAGGTACTATCTTGGCCGAAAATTTAACCTTTCTATGAACATGATCACCCTCTCTGGGGTTCAGTGAAATGAATAGATTGAAGATACTTTGAACAGTATGATCAGCATTCAGAATATCAAGCAGCACATCAGAGAAAAGAAAAACAATTGCTTCTTCAATCACTCTGAGAAATGTTAGAACAAGAATAATCCTCTGCATGGACAGAATAATGCTCCAGAGAAAGGATGCTGCGAAGGGTGTTTCTTTTTCGGGCTTCCAGCTAGCAGGGTCCATCTTTCTGCACACAACAGTGCACAAATGCACAAGTTTGCTTCTGGATTCTTGAAGCTAGGAGTAATAAAAACTCATCATGATACTAAGAAGACCAAAGGTGTTTCAGTTAAAAGATAATGAAAGGGAAAAAAAGTACTGAAACTAAGGGGAAAGACAAATTACAAAGCCATTTAGTTCTGTGTGTTGGAATTCAATTTGTTTAGATGGAAATCATTCAAACCAATGTCACACAGAAGTTCCAGTCCTGAAAATTCTTTAAATGTGTGGGATATTAAGTAGGAGCAAAACCTTTCCTCAGCAAAATGTCCCCTGTTAAAAATAATATATCAGAGAATGTGGGATGCCAGCTGTGGGCCTGGAGCTTAATTAATTGATTACACTTTAGATACCTCAAAGCAACTCCTGAAATAAATCACATTGTAGAAAGTTTTCTCCCAGCCAGAGAGTTGGAGCTCCTAGCATTTGTAGGCCCGCTTCAGAGGAGCCCAGAAAATGCTTACGGCACATTCTCAGGGAACAGTCCCCGTTTATAACCTACTCCTACCTTTTCTTTTTCTGTTAAAACAACCTGCCAATGGAAATGAGGCGGAGATAAAAATCAATAACACATGCTGGAAATCTGCAGCATAGTCAAAACATCACATAGACTAAGGAAGGATAAGAAAGTAGGTCACTGAATTTGGAACCCTTTAACTAGCATTTGATGAAATATCACTACAATAATCTTCTCAAATAAGTTTTTCTGACTTGACGGTTTGAATGCTGACAATGCCTTTACCTTCTTAATGAAACTGAAAACCTCACTCTCTAAAAAAAAGAAACTATGTGCCCAAGCATGTGAAATTTTAAGTCTTCTTATTTTTCTTGCCTTCTTATTTTATCCTCTATCTTAAATTTATAGAGGCATTTGTATGTTTCTGTTTCTTAATAGCATCTTACA
The DNA here is from genome assembly GCF_036562045.2 of Rhinolophus sinicus. Taxonomy (NCBI): domain Eukaryota; kingdom Metazoa; phylum Chordata; class Mammalia; order Chiroptera; family Rhinolophidae; genus Rhinolophus; species Rhinolophus sinicus. The sequence continues at coordinate 20,763,453 of NC_133757.1, forward strand.
TTATATAATGAGTTATATAATAATATCCACCTCAAAGGAACATTATGAAAATTTAAGGGAGAAAATATATATATTTGTGCCATCATGTAGCTAACTAGCACATCATAATTTAATCATTTAATAAAAGGTAATAGATTATTACTTAACAAATCAATTTGATTTTTCCATGGATGATATTCTGTTCTGCAGGAAAATAGTGATCCATAGTACACTTCTTTTATTATAACACAACAAGCTTATAATTTGTATATACCCCCTTGAAGCTCCTCTCCAGGGATCCTAGCCTATTAAAGATGCTCTGTATTAAAACTTCAAGTAAGCATCAAAAAAACAGGAGCTTCATTTCGTTATGAAGTACCTATTCAGTGAACAGTATTTCTTTGATCTTTTGCTTTTCTCACCTACTTCTAAGCCGTTGAAAGCATGTTGTTATTCATTTCTTGTGACGTCTGTCTAGAAGAGCTTTGCTTGACACTGTTATAGGCAAATAAGTGGAGAGCTAAGAAACTTCTAAGTAGGGATTCATTGTGAAAGACTGCTTTTCGGTATATAAAATGTCTAGGAGGTAACGGCCAGAATTTTAATATTTAGAATAAAAAAAAACAGGGTCCTAAAGTGAACCAAGTGTACGGCATGCAAAATGCTCCTCAGGTTTAAAAATCAGCTAGGAATGGTTTTACCTAGAATTTGTAAAAGCTCAGAAAAAAGTAAATACGGTAGACTACAACTTACAATGCCACTCCTGGTTGCCTGTCAATTTAGCTGAACAGTAAAATACAGAGTGCAGCAGAGGAAAAACCATAAGGACGGACAGGAAGTGCTGAAACATGGTAGTAGATTACTTTACGGTCCTCCAAATGCTCACTCCCTCTCCCGGTCCCCACCACCTGCGTGGAAGGAGTCTATTTCCCCTTGCTGTTGAGGTTGGGCCTAGACATGTGACTTGCCATAGCCAATGGGATATCAGAGAACTTTAGGCAAGTGGAGAACCATGAAAGGTGCTTATGCGGTTGGGTTTATCTATAGAATTCCTTCCTTTCTCCATGAGAATACCATGCATCCTGGAGGATGATAAACATGTAGAGCAAAACTAGGCCCATCCCACAGCCCTGTACCGAGCTCAGACAAGCCCAGCCTAGATCAGCTGACACCCCCGCCCCCAGGCAACTGCAGGTGTGTGAGTGAAAAATAAGTGCTTATCTTTGTATGCTAATGGGATTTGGTGGTTGTTTATTATGCAGCAATATTAGAGCAAGTGTTGACTGAGACAAACACGTAAGAAAAGGTATGCGATTCTGAGCCATTCAATTCTGGCACAAAAGGGGATCTTCTTTCTTATTTGCAAATGCCAAGTTAAATTAATAAAATGTAATGTAGGGCTTTCAGCATCTTAGATTCCACCTTTCTTTTTCTGTACAGAAAGAACTAGAAGGCAAATGTTTATACTGTTTTTGCAGCCACAAGGAAGAGACCATGCCAGAAGTCACTCACAGCTAAAATTGCCAAGAATGATTCAAATAATATTGTCCATCACGCAACATGTTGCAAAAGAATTTAAAGGGTGAATAGACCCATCCTGATAAATATATTATTGAAGGAGAATTTGCTCTACTAAAAGTAGTCTTTGAATCGTTAATTCAGACTCTACTATGCTTTCCATCCATTCTTTCAAAAAAATATTTGAGTGCATACCTATTTAGTAAATAAGTAACATGAAGAACTCAAAATTGAATAAGACTTGCCCTCAAGAAGCTTGTAAGTCGAGTGAGGCAGACACACAAATAAAGGTAAGTTGGCACAGGATTTCTTCAACTGCCAGACCGGGGAACCAAGTACAGAGGAGTCAGAGATCACCTTTAATAAAGGTCCTTGGGAAACTAGAAGTGTATTTGGTCCTTAAAGGAAGGGCAAGGTTTTATTAATACTTTTTCCTTTGTTGTTTTTTTTTCCTTTTTTTGGGGGGGAAAAGGTCAAGATATTAAAGTAATACATATTCATTTTAGAAAATTTGAAAAATACAAAAAGCACAAAAGGGGGAAATTGAAATGATCTATATCCCTACCACCCTAGGATAACCACTCTTTTTCCTATTAAAATAAAAAGGCAACTAGGCTTCTTTTTTCCTTGCCCAATTCTCAGAGACTGCTTTTTCTCATCACTGTAGGTAAAACAACACACACACACACACACACACACACACACACACACTTTCTTCTAGGGCAAGTCTCTATGAGATTCTCCTGTCTCTGATTTTGCCTGGGACATGGTCGAGCTGCAGGCACAGTTCTTTTTTCATCTCCAGAAAATATTTTGCCATCATATCTCTGCTTTGGATCTCAGTTCTACCATCAGAGAGCAACTGTCTGTAGGCTAGTTCCTAGTGCCTGTCCTTTACTTTTCTCTTCTCTTCGATAATTTTTATCTTTAATTTTTTTTTCCTCTGCATTCTAGGAGAACTACTCAAGTTTGCACTCCATTTCACTGCTTACATTTTGTACCACACATCAATTCTATTATTTACTAACTTTAATGAGGACTTTAAAATCTGCCATTGTTTGTTTTGTTTTGTTTGGGTTTTGTGTGTTTTTTCATCTCTTTACAATTGCTCCTTATTTTATCCATCTCTTTCTTTTTATTTCAACTTTGCTTTACCCTAGAGGTAATGTCATCTTGGCCTTATAACCCAGATGACAGTCCTGTGTCCTCTGGGGTCACCCCGTCCTTAACAACCACAACAAAAAGTCTAGAAGCCCCATTCTGTATGCTAGGAAACCCAACATCCCACCTACTATCTCCAAGAATTCTTAAAAGAATTATATTTCTCCTAATGAACTGAGGCTTCGATTTCCTGTTTCCATAAGGTTCTGGATTCTCAGCTGGTATCTTGTCTCTGGCACGTACTGCACCCTTTTCTACGATGCGTTACCTCACTTCCCTCACCATCCAATTCCTGCTTCCCTTCAAAGTGCAATCCAGTCATAGGGTTGAAATAGCCAATTGTTACTGAAGGTTTGAGGTACAGAGAACAATGAAGAACTTAAAATCAAATAGTAGGCATCCCTGTTCTTAGCAATTCCTGGGTCATTCCTTCCAGAAAAGCCCAGCCTACTGTCTTGATGTTGGGACTGTCTGCTCTCCTCTTTCAAGCCTTTTCATCTCCTCCCCATTTCTGGCTCACCGCACTCCCTAGCACTAATTTTTGTACATTTCTACTCTTGGAAGGAAGCCAAACCTTTTCTCTGCGTTTTCTTCTATTCGGTTGAACCTTAGGAAATCCCTGAGAGTCAACTGTTTTTCACTTACAAAATTGGCTATTTCAGAGGGTTCCACCTAAACATCTTGCTATTTTCCGAGCCAGGCTTTTACTCTGGGACTTCCAGAGGCCACTCTTATCCTCTGGTTCAAAGGCATATTTTTTCCATTGGCCCCATTAAGCTGCATTTTCCCTTATTCATCCTTGAGCAAGGTGGGATTTATTGCAACCTAGGAGCAGCACTGCTAAGGTCACTCCCATCCTTAGTGTCCCAGAATGTGCTAGAATCCACTTTCAAATCTCCAGCTGGAAACAGAGCCCCGTCCAACTCTAATCTCTAGTATTCTTGCATCAGGGATTTGTAGGAGGCCCAGGCCCAAAGCCTATTCTCTGTCACTCTGAGCTGAGGAAGCCTATGGAAAAACTGTAACTCCTACTATGGCCCATTTTTACGGGTGATTCTCTCTGCCCTGACACCTCCCTAAGCCACCATCCTCAGAATATACTGGGCCACCACCAGTTCCTCAGCTGCCTGCCTTCCCACTCATTCTCTGGGTTTGCTGTAATTGCCCAACTACCTGGACACAAACAGCTGACTGGCAGGTGGAATGACCTGGTCAGTACAGACACTGAGTCAGGGAAGAGATGGTGGGAGAGTTCTAAATCATCTTTCTAGATCTGCTCAGGTAGTCTCTTTTATGAAGCAAATTCAAGGGACCGTGAGTTGAGGTCCAGGTATTTTTTCAGTTCACCTCTGGTGGTTTTAAAATCCTCATCCATTCTCTTTTTTTTTTTTACTTCAGCGTTAGGCTTTATGTCAGCCTTAGTATTTGATGCGGGTAAAACTTTTCACCTATGTCTGCACTTTATTGACATATAACAAGAAGCTGAGAATAGCTACATTCAAATACTACTTTGAAGAAAAAACTCTGGACTATTTATCAACAAATTTACTTACTTGCTTCCTTGCTTCTTTATTTATGAAAGGCTTACATAGTACTTATTATGTGCCAAAGATTGTTCTAAATACTTTACAAATACTACCTCACTTAAATACTCACAACCACCCCTGATGTACACCTCCAATCCTTTTCCTATGCATGCCGATAATATTGGGGTCAAACCACATAAATAATTTTGCAGTCTGCTTTTATCAAATTCATATTGCAAACATGTTCCCCATTGCTAAAAAATTTTTTCAAAAATATGATTTTAATTGTACAAACTGTTTATCAAATAAATGTAGCACAATTTATTTTGAAGAATATTCTTTTATTAAAATCTTTGCATTTCTTATTTTTTCGTCCATTCAGTTTTTACAAAAGAAATTGCTGGGTCAAGAGGATAAATTTGGAACAATGTATATTCACTTTAGATGTTGATGAAAATGTCAGTTTCATAACATCTTCCCCAGCCCCTGATACTATTCCTCAACTCCCTATAAATAGAATGCATGAAAGGGAACTGTTTGTGGGAATGAAGGGTGTGTGTCAGAGAGAGAAAGAGGGAGAGAGAGAGGAGAAATAAATAAATATGGGGAGGATGCAAGAGATATATGTCTTAATAAGAAGTCCAGAGATGGCACAAGTTGCTGTAGCAACTAACATATGCTGTCAGGGGTTAAGTAAGAGATAGAAAAATTATAGTTGATAAATAATATTTAAGAACTTGTACTTAACTTATTTAAGTGAGACATTATATAACCTCATGCAGTTAAAATCAGAAACTGTGGAAAAGTTACCCGCAAAACTTGGTACCAGTATCTCTCTTTTACAAGGAACCAGAGAAAAATATACACTCCTATAATAAAATCAGTGGCAGCATTCTTTTTAACACTTATCATCTATCCATTTGTTTAATAAACACTTTTTGGGTGCCTACTATATGCCAGCATGTTGTAAATGAAGAAATGAATGAGATAAACTCCTTGCTCTCAAGAGCTGACTGTAAAGTAGGGAAAACAAATGTGCAAATAAGTAATTACACTAGAGGATGATAAGTGCTATTCCCAAGACATCTATAAATCCAAAGAGAAGGAAGTGACTAGATCTTCCTAGGGAGTCAGAGCAGACTTGATCCCAGAGACGAGTATTTGAGCTGGGTGTTGACGGGAGAATAGGAGTTTTCCATGCAGAAAGGGGAGGAAGGACTCTCCAGGGAGAACAAAAAACTTGGACTCTGCCCCATAGTCAGACCACACCAACAGCTGAGTCTTACATGGGTTACAGGAATGTACAAAAATACTGCTTCGCTCTCCTCACTGAATGGCCAGGTAGGACGGGGGCAGCTAGCATCCCTGGGTTAGTCTCCTCCCGCCCTCAACAGTCTCATTCCCCTTATTCCCCCATGACATAGACATGTTATGTTTTACATGTGCTGTGATGCAAAAAATGTTAGGAAGCACTGCCCCGGGTTGCTGAGAGGTGACAGAAGTTTGTAAGAGCACTTTGGGGTTTTAGCAGTTAGCTCTGGCAGCCTCTGAGTCGCCTGGCAGCTTCTGTTGGGTTAGCAGTGCAAGGGGCTTGCCACCCCTCATTTCCAGTGCCTCCTGGCCCATTGTGCCTCTACCCGCCCACAAGCCAAGCTACTGCCTGTGTCCCCTGGCTGGCGGGGGGTGGGGAAGTGGTGCACAGGTTGGCACACTGCCTCTCGAAGGCAGCTCCGCATGACCTATGGATGGCATCATGTGGCACCTGCCTTACTTCCGCCACCAGCCAAGTGGTGCAGGACTTTGGCCATGGCTCCAAGCAGCTGGGCATCCCCACAACTAACTTTCCTGAACAAGTAGTAGATAGTCTTCCAGCTGATATGTCCACGGGCATTTATTATGGTCAGGCCAGTACTGGAAGCAGAGACGTCCATGAGATGGTGGTGAGCAAAGGATGGAATACAAGAATGGAATATTACAAGAATGCAAAGAAGTCCATGGAAACGCATGTCATGCATCCCTTCAAAGAGGACTTCTATGGGGAAATCCTCAATGGGGCCATCGTTGGCTACTTCCGACCAGAAAAGAACTTTGATTCTTACGAGTCACTTATGTCAGCAATTCAAGGTGATATTGAGAAAGCTAAGAAACGACTAGATTTACCAGAACGTTAAAAATTCAAAGAAGACAACTTCTTTCAGGTTCCTAAGACCAAAATAATGAATGGCCAGTGATGAAGAATCATCTTATTTATTCACTCACTGTTTTCTAGTATTTTACTGCTCATAACTAGGCAGTCTCAACTTGGTTATATTTTAAAAATCAAACATTTTCCTACAGCTGTGAACTAGTTTGAACAGTGCAATGTAGTTACCATATTATGCTTCAACTGTTCGATTAAACCCATCATGTTACAGTACTAAAAAGATTCATTTTAAAATCAAGATTCTTTTTATGTAATATGTTGATTAAAATTTACCACTAGAAAAGCCTTAAGTGTCTTATAATGGAAATGAAATGTATATAGCTATGGGTAAAAAGTCAAGTCACTAGTTGGAGATGAAAACTATAATTCCCAGGGTAAAATAGTAGCATATACTTATATAGCGTGTCGTGTTCAACAGAGAGGGCTCATAAAAGTCAATGTACTAAATAGAGGTTTGATAGTTTATTATAAACCTAAGGGGGGAAATTCATACTCTGTGTTTTTGATATTTTGTGCATTAATATATTATTACAAACATGAAGACCTGTGAAATTTTAATCTCATTATTCAGTGTTTTTATGAGATCAAATCATTGTATTGTGTTCATTTTTGTTACAGCTGTCTCAGTTCCAATTGGTCTAGATTCCCTCTACCTATCATGTCTTGTCTGTGTTTTAAAACATTAAAATTAGTGTTTTTCAAAAAATAAAAATAAAAACAGTTGGTGTTATGGCAGCCAGGAATGGAGAGACTGATTATCAGGAAAGAGAAGTGGGAGGCTACAATAGATTGCATGTTCCGATGTATTTCCTATCTCACCATATAGGCCCCTTCCTTAGGAGGACCATATTCCTGCCCAGAGATGTCAGGCTTAGCCACCTGACTTGCTTTGGCCACTGGAATATCAGTGAACAGACCCTGTGCCCTTCCCTTGCCTGCAGAAGCTCTGAGAGCGTCAGGAAGGTCCACTGTTACAGTTTTCCCTCTGAAGAGGTCAGCACATCCCAACAGAGTCAGCCTGCAGTGAAGAGGACACGAAGTAGGGCTGCAGCTGACCCTCAAAGGCCATGAATAGGGGCAAAAATAGATCTTTGTTGCTATAAACCACTGCGACTTGGGGGTTGGTTGTTACAGCTTAAGCTCAATGACAAAGAGGCTAATGGGCTAGCCCAAGCTTGAGAACACAAGTGCCTGAACTGACAACCAATCTTTTCAGAGTCAGTAAATCAATCAATGGAGCTTCTAAAATGATTAAGTCAGAAGAGAAACATGCTGTATTCCAATGGCTCCCAATCAGGGGTATGAGATTCACTTGGGGATCTTTTACCAGGAAGACACGTCTGCCCAAGGCAGGACAGAGCATATGCATTTGTACTTCTCCAAACTTATATTCTGCAAATATCTGTTCAGCATTTATGTAGTCTAAATGGGAAGAAGCTGACTTCCTCTTAGTAAAGCTTGTTTCCCACTTTCTTCATGTTTATAACTCAAATGCTGACTGTCTCCTTGTCATCTTCCCTGAGATTCCACTCCAAAAAAAGCAAAACAAAATAAACATGCAAGAGCATAGGTAAACACTGTCGAATTTATAGCAGATTTCATTGAGGAGATGGAAGAGAGGGCTTACATTGCATAGCAGGCAACACTTTGCTAGAGGGAGAAAAAACCCATTAAATGAGTCTTTTCTCCCAAACTCTCTTCTAACCTCATAGCTAAAACTTCCCTTCATTCCCCAGCCCCCACCCCTATCCTGAAACCACTGCCCATTGCCATCTGTGAATGCACCAAAAACAAGACTAGTTTAACCACTCCTGCTTCATGCAAGCAAGGTGCTAAGACAACCGGTTAAAGTGAAATCCAAATCCCTGAAGTCATTCTTAAAGATGCTGCCTTGAGCCTTCTCCCTCTCAAGCAGTTTAGAAGAAACAGAGCCTGGAAGTCAGCTACACAATGTGTGAATTCCCACCACTGGTGAAGTGTTAGGTTCACAGTAGTTTTAAAACAAAAAAGGTCTTTGAATGTGTGACACATTTAGATGAAGCCAGTCCTTACTTGCCTCTTAATTTGAGGTCATTTAATTAGATGCTTTTCTCAGTAGGGCAACAGGGAAGATGGAGAACCTGGAAGTGGGAAGAGGGGCTCGAGGAGGGGAAACTGGGGTCACCTAGCCCAAGCCTTGCCCATTTCACAGTTTGGTCCAGGATCAGCTCTGGAACAACTTAGACACGGTCAACATCATTCCTCTTAACTCTTCCCGTGAACCATAAGCTGAAATCTGAATAAATGGTCTTTGCAACAGTGTGACGATCAGAAATGTAACAGCCAGAAAGAAGGCGAGCTGCTCCCCTCACTCACATCACCACAAGGGGAGGCTTACCTTTTGGGTTAGGTCACTGGCTTCATTGATGTACCGATCTCGCTCCTTTTCCAGCTGAAAGATGATTTTTCTCTGCTTCTGAGCCTCATCTTTGTAGTTCTGGATTTCTTCCTCCAGGTTCCTCTTGGCTTGTTCGTGGAGCTTTACCATGTCTAGCTGCTTCTGGGTCGCATTGACCGCCTTGAGCATGTTCTAAAAATAAGGACAACAGAGCAGCCCCATTACTCAAAATGTTAGGGGTTAAATTTGCTCCCTGCCTCAACCCTAAAATAATTAGATGTGTTGTTTTGGAGATGAGTAAAAACAATCATATTCTCTACAGTTTATCAAGAGTTTATTGTGTTAATTTTGCACAAGGTACTTTAAACACACATATAAATGCACGAAGCGACCACAACATCCCTAGGAAGTGAGTATACGCAGTGAATGTACTAAATGTCACTAATGGTAAATTTTATCTTACGTGTATTTCACCACAATAAAAAAGAAAAAGAACAGTTTTGTTTTTGTTTTTGTTTTACATGCAGATGCTACCAGAGGGTAAGGGGGGGGGGAGATGAGGGTAAAGGGGATTAAATATGTGGTGATGGAAGGAGAACTGACTCGGTGATGAACACACAATGGGATTTATAGATGATGTAATAGAGAATTGTACACCTGAAATCTATGTAATTTTACTAACAATTGTCACCCCAATAAATTTAATGGAAAAAAAAATGCAGATGCTTTATGTCTCATTTCCAGAGATTCTGACTCAGTGAAATTGAGACGGAACCTAGGCACCTACATTTAAAAACAAGAAAAGCTGTACTTGTGATTTTAGATGCTGAAATGGAAACACCATGGGTTGGCTGCCCAAGAAGCCAGGTTGTTCCCCAAAACACAGAGTTAACGGCAATGCAAGTCTGACAGCCATGCTCATACCAGAGGATCTGCTTCTCTAGCCACAGCTGAATGGACCAAATGACCCTTCCCAGGGACTTTTGAAATAGGGCCTTTAGATTTTTGCAACTCAGTATAAGATGTACACGTGGGAGCTGTCAGTGATAACCATTTTTCTGCCATGTGGACTGGGAAACAGAGCAAGACAATCTTCACTGAAAGAGGGGAATAAAGCAAAAACTCAGCCGGAAGTCTCGCGGTAGAGAGGAGGGGGGGTGGCTTTCTGTGTATCCCAAGAATGCCAGGCCAGGTTCCTAACAGTTCCTGGAGCCCAACTGTATCCTTGGGTTCCAATGAGACACCTCGTCGTCCCTTCCCAATCTCTAACCAATCAGACCTGCAGCCAGATCTGAAAACCACTGAAGTATAAACGGGTAAAATGTACGTTAAATCTTGCTTAGGTGATAACATAGAACATAGAAAAGATCAACTTTATTTTCAAGTATTAAATTAAACATTTGCTCTGTAAAAGACAAAGCCACTGCAGCATTGCACTGAAAGAACCAAAATATGTTAACATAGCCACCTGTCAAAACTATGTCACTCCTTCAGTCAACGAAGGTGGCATTTCAAGTCAGTAGGGTAAGAATGGATTATCAATCAATGTTGATTGCATACCTGCAGAGGGTTGGGCATTGTGCTAGGCCCAAAGGATGCAATGACCAGGAAAGAAAAGGAAGTATACCCTGCCCTAAGGGAGGAATTGACATGAATCCAATCAAACAGGTAAATGCAAAAATAATGTGCTACGTGTCCTATCACGGCAGAAAATCAATTGTTTACCAGTATATATAAAGTATAAATGGATTAAATATTGTACATGTTAAAAATAAATGTAAAAATCTACATCCAATAATATTGTTTACATGTAGAAATTTACAGAATAAAGGAACAGTTTCCAGGATTATTAAAAAAAAAAATTTAATAATTTTCTTAAGGCGTTCTGAATGTAAAGATATCTAATCTCCCAAGTATTTCCTGAGATTTCTGAAATAGTCTACTTTAAGCCAAAGGGTAATTTATTTTGTTAACAGTTATTCAATTCTGGGAAACCTAAAGAAGTAATGAAAAGTCAGAATGAACAAATCTAGGCTGTATCTACTTTGATGAGATGAAGCTGTCTTGGCCGAAAGCCATCAGGCTGTCTGTTACGGAAGCAGCCTCCCAGCTCTACACCTGGCCAATCACTTCTTGGAGGAAATCCTTGAGCAGGAAGGTTTACCCTACATCCTTGAAAGTAGTTAATCTCCTAAGAGTGACTGTCTATTGAGGGAAGGAATCCTCTGGAAGGGGCAAGGAGAGGAAGGAGGGGAAGGGTGGGGCCCGGGTCCTGCCTCAAATGGAAGATCTCAAGGCCTCAAGCTTCCCCAACTCCTCCCTCAGCTTTGGGCCATATTGGGCTCAAAGACTAGGAGAAATGAGGGCTGAAAACAAAAAACAAAACCTACAACAATCCTGAAAAGATGGAGGAAAAACGTTAGAGATTTTTTATATCACCAACCAGCCATCCCTATACCTAACACATCAAAGTTAAAATTTTATTAGCACTCACCTGTATTTTCTGGATTAGCAAAAGTTACAGATCATAGACATTAAATTCAGAAATTGGGGCAGTATAGGATGCTAAATAACACCTCAGCAATAAAAAACAGAGCCCACAAACACTCTGAAATCCCCTGCTGGTTTACATGATAATCCTCCAAAGTTCCTTTGTGCTCACAGGTGATAATGCGGTTTCAATTCAAAATCAGTGAATGCCGGGCTGCAAACAGCTGCTTAGAGGAAAACTGAACACTATTATTTATTCTAATCTACTTTGGTTTGCCTCAGAGTTTTCTTTCCTCATACAACCTGTTATGGGCAGATATTGTAGCGCTAAAGAAAGACACTTATTTAGCCAGTGTTACTGGAACAAACTCACCTTATTTAATATGTCCCTTTCTCTCAGGAGCTCATCCATTGCTTTCTTATCAAGTTCTGCTTGTTTCTTTGAAGCCTCCACTTCTAAATCACCAGAAAGAAAAATAATAAATAAATATGGAGTCAACTTAAGAAAGTATCTGCCAAAGCCAAAGTGATACAAAACTGCCTTATATGTTTACCTGTAGCTATAAAAATGTTTGTTAACTGTTACACAATCTTCATTATTACTCAGTGAGATAGGCCTTCCTGTTCACTAAACCAATGGAAACTGAGGCTTAGAGAAATTAAGTCACATACCAAGGGTCTGCAGCCAAAAGGTGACAGGGCTGAGACTGGGAGCACAATTTCTCTGACTCCAAAAAGTTCTTACTCTTTTTAAATCTTATTATACAAGCAAGTAGAGATACAGAAAGAAATTAGAAATAAAAATAAACAAAAAGAAAAAATTCGAATCAACCACACTCTATTTAGGATTTTGATATGTCTCTTTCCAGACTTTTCCTCTGCAAATATAAGTGTACATATAAGTATACATACATTCATATATATATATATATATATATATATATATATATATATATATATCAAAGAGAATAATAGCATACATACTTTTTGTAACTTGCTTTTATAATTAACAAACATAAAATAAATGTCTCTCTATATTATAAAGGTGCATCTACATCAGAATTTTTAATGACTCCATATTTCCCCATATGAAAATGGATAACTTATTTAGCCAATCCCCCTTATAACATTTAAGTTGCTTCCATTTTATTTATTTGTAATTATAAGCAATAATCCTGGGAAAGTTCTTGTTCATTTGTTAATCTAGAAGAGGGAGTCCTGGATCATAGGGCAGTAAACAAACAAACAACAACAACAACAAAAGAGAATACATTTCTCTTCTACTGCCAAATTTCTCTCCAGAAAATTAATAGCAATCAAAATCCACACGAAACCACCACTGGGTATTATCATTCTCTTTGATCTTTTGACAATCTGATAGATCATTAAAACTAATAGGCCTGTATTTAATTTACATTTCTCTGATTAGTAGTGAAGTTGACTACTTTTTCATGTCTAATTACCATTTATTTGTATTGCTGTTTTTCAAATTGGCCACGCATGCCCTTTGCCAATTTTTTTCATGAATTGTTTGCCCTTTTTGTGGATTTATAAGAACTCTTTATATATAATAAGGATACTAACTCCTTGACAATATTTTGGTCAATCTGCTTTATAGTATATAGTCTTTGATACATATAAAAATTTAGGTTTTATTTCACTTAAATAAATCTCTCAACCTCGGCCTTATGCTTTCTACATCTGGTGTTAACTTTTTTTTCCCAAAAAAGTCGCTTGTTGTCATGCTACCATTTTCTTAACAACCCAGACTGCACCTGATATGAAACAACACCTTTATCTCCAGTGATAATCCGGAGTCTTTCCATGGCCTTTCCAGTCTTTTTCATTGATCTGTTTATTTGGACAGCTTGACTATACTATTTAATTTTTGAAGCTTTATAATATACTTAAATAACTAGTAAGGAAAATGCTTCCTCATCACTCTTCCAGAATTTTATGACTATTGTCACATGTTTATTCTTCTGGAGGAACTCTAGAATCAGTTTTCAAGTCCCAGCAGTATAACTCACTGAAATTTTTATTGGAAAAATTAAATGTATAGATTAACTTAGACAAATTTATATCTTTATCCTATTAAGTTTTTTCATCCAGGAACTTGGTGTAGCTCTCCATTTTTCAAGTCTTCCTTTATGTCCCTCAGTAGAATTCTGCAGTGCTTTTTATACACAGGTCTTGCAGATATCTTGGTACCTTTACTCATAGATATTTTATTACTTTAGTTGCTGTTTTGAAAAGAGGCTTTTCCATCATGTATTCTAACTGACTCTTTGTACAGAAGAATGCTACTGATATCTATATATTAACATTTATTTTATAACCTGACACCCTATTGAACTCTCGTGAGTTCTGGCAGTTTTTCAGTTTGTTTCTTGGGTTTTGTGGTAGCAAAAACATATGGAGGACTCATCCTCTAACTATTATGTCCAGTGCCATCCTTTGATCAGGCACATGAGAAGGAAGAAAACCCTAAGAATAAATATCTATAAAATAACGAAAAGAAAGAGTATGATGACTTTTGCAAACATGATTTAAGGATGAAGAATTGGGTTCCACACTGAATAGATGACTTTCTTTTTCCAAAGCTTAGAACTATTGCAAGCAAAAATACAGAAATTTAAATATGGGAATGTTTTGAAAGTCACTAAGCCAGTTACAAAATAAGCTCTACAAGTTTTTCTTCACATGAGTGTATGTCACTGTAAACATTAGATTGTAAATTCGTGCTACACTGTAAGCATCCTGAGTGCAGGGACCTCCACACACCCAATGTCTAGCACAGTGCCTGCATATACTCATAGAAGACACTCAGTTTTTTGAGTGAAAGAATGAATGAATGAATGAATGAATGAATGAATGGGGAAATTGTCAAAATAAGCTGCAACTGCGTCTCAATAAAAGATTTTTTGCCTCATGTCTTAGAGGGAAAAATACGTACACTTCTCAGAGGTTTACATGACAAATATTTCTAATAATGTTATCTGGAGATTTAGATTTTACCTAACTTTTAGCAAGGCAACGTATGTTTTTATGTTTTTACATATGTTATCTCAGTCAGTGATTTACAACTCATAGCAGCACATGAGGTGAATGCAGTGTTTCCTGCCTCACATGTTCTGGTACAGTCAGAATTCAAACCCAGATCCTCTGTCACCAAGTCCAGGGCTTTTTCTGACACCTAATTTGACTAGTATACCCTGTTTTCAATTATATTCTTTTCAGAATGAGATAATATTCTATCTTATTACTGGTATAAATAGTAATATCTGGATAATAATAGATAGCATTTAGTAAGCACTTAGTATGTGCCACGTGCCGTCTGCAAGTACATTATGTGTATTAGTTCATTTCATCCCCCAACAGCTAAATATGATGGAGGTGGGATTTATACCCAGAGTTTGTATCCTTAATGATTATTCTGTGTTATACTGCCTCCTATGGCACTTAAATATTTCCTCCACAGGTCAATGTGAGAGCTGATAAAACAAGTGTTTGCCATATGATAAAGTATTAACAGAGAAAAAAAATAGAAGCCATTTATTTTTGTTCCATTGCTTTTTGGTACAATATTGTATCAAATACTGCTAATGGGGGACATTCATTTTCATATTTTCATTTATCCCCTATCTTCCGTGGGGAAAGGGACTAAAGCTAAAAGTCATATAGAATCCAGACCTAACAGTATAGATGTTATTTACTCCACTGATAAGTACTGAACAAGACTTTGGGCTGGATTTATACTGTGCCCATATAGTCTGTTGAAGAATTTTTTAAGGTATTCAAAATGATGTCCCCTCCATATTGCCTACCTACCCGTTTCAACACTGTTTTACTGATTTCATTTGGTATTTTTGTGTTTGTATGTCTGGAGCCCTAGGTTGCCAAATGACATTAGTCACCAATGAAATGTTTATAAGCAAATTTTTAAAAGCACAAAATGTTTGCTGGTTTACCTCTCTCTAATCCCAAGATCTGATTTTTTAGAGTTTCCTTGTGCTGTTCTACTTCTGTCTTTTGATCTTCAATCTGGTGCAATTTCTTATGGATTTGATCTTTGACTTTGTTGAGCTTCCCAATGTCAAGTCGCATTTGATGGACTTCGTCCTCTTTGGCCTGTAATTAGTGAGAGAGAATTAACCAGGGATACTCAGTAAATAAAGGGCTGGTGACTGGATGATGGTAAACTCAGAACCAATACATTCTTCCTATATCATTGTGAAGTTGTTCTATCGGATTAAATCAAAACACACACTGTTTAGTTCTGAGGGAAATTGAAAAACTCTATTTTCTGAATAAAATATGTGGCTATATAAACTAAAATAATGAAAAGACTGATTAAACCTGATGTCTCAAGGCACCAGTGAATGTTGAATCAAACAAGGTAAGAATGCTGAGTTGTGTGTGTCATGAATGTGTGGATTTTGTGTACAGATGCTATATTCAAGCAGCAATTTTCATGGACTCATAATGTGATCTTTCTCAGAAGGTTATTAACATGCTACAAAATATTCAAATACTCTTTTGGACCCACATGGCCACTGTAGCACAATTACATACACTAGAGAAGGGGTCCTCTTTCCTCAGAGGATGTTAGTCTATGTGTATATATATGGTCAGGTGGACAGGTGGGTATATATATGGACATTAATTAGCAAGTCTACATAATGGCAAAAGGTACCAAAACAATAATTCTAGCATAGGAAAGCACCAGATTTTAGCCTATGGACGTCAAGTTTTACGAATTTTTTCAAATTCAAATTAAATTCTTTTTTTTCTTTTTTTCTTTTGCCATTCTTAGAAATTACTGGAAAAGCAACCAGTGTTTCTTCCACAAATAAAGGTTACCAATTATCCCCAGCTCTTAACAATGAAGAGACTGAACTTAGCTGGGTATGTTACCCTCAGACTATTGGTGGAAGCAGGATCCCATAGGCTGAGGATCTGATACCAAAAATATATCATCATTCAAGGTGCCCCATTTGTGTAGTCAAAGGAGAGAATTAATGGCATGAGTACTTTCACTTTAATTTCACCTTAGGGCCTCATATATTATTTTGCCTTAAGTAGTCATTTCATTTCTGCTTTAACTTACAGCATTCTCATAAAGAATGGTTTCAAGTCAAACCATTTAAATGTTCCTCAGCCTTAGGTGCTACAGGACCCAAATTAGTTTACCTAAGACCTATTTCAATTAGAACAATAAGATACTCTAATTCAGTAGTTATTAATCCAGACCCGATGGTTAGATTTCAAAAAAATCCTGGAAACCTCTGGGACTGTGTGTAAAACAACATACAAGATGTAAATAAGTGTGTGTGTGTGTGCGCCTGCGCGCACTTTTATCAGATTCTCAAAAGGGACTGTGATGCAAAATTGTATGATTCACTACTCAAATCTATATATTATTCTTGATCAGTCACTCTTTTTATACCCAGTATTCTAACATAATCAGAGTAGGGTTTACGGATTCTTCAGAATTAGTGAGTGACAAACATAGAGTTTCTCTGTTAAGTATGGAGGCATAAAATATGTATCCAAGTATAAAACTGTTGTCCAAACTGAATTCGCAAGCATACTTCAAGGAAGAAAGGGAGAAGAATAGGAGCCTGTCTTGAAATTTGCAATGGACAGAGTGAAAATCCTGCTTCTACAACCCTAGAAGTAAATATCCAGCAGTACCACTCCATCCCCCACCCCTCCCATTCCACCTTCTCCATACAAGTAATAAAATATAATCTGACATCTTTGCTACTTGCGCTTGGAAATGGTTTCTAGCTCTGGGCAACTGGTTTCTTGCAAGGCTAAGTTACAGAGATGAACATCTGAGCTCGGTTTGGAAAGCATTTGCATAATCATGTGATCAATAATCAGGTTTGTAATTTTATAAGTAAGAATGGAAGGTGTCACACTATCTGCTCCCAGGCATGAAGCAATCATGGTAGACTTATGCCTGCCTCTGATGTATCAAAGCTGATAGAGGTTATAGAACCAAGGGCTCCGACTGCACGGCAAACCTGTATTAATAGGGAAAGACGGAGGGAGTGCTAGGTAACAGATATGTCACTTGGTGTTTACTTTGAGCTCCAGTGCCTTCTGCTGGTTTTCCTGGGATAGCTGTTCGCAAGTCAAACTGTGTTGCTCGTTCTCTTGCTGAAGTTTAGAATTTCTCATCTGAAACTGCTCCAGTTCCTTTGCAGCCCTCTCATTCAGTATCTGAAAGATGCAGAAGGAGCTGATTGTTGCTTTTTAATCTGATTACAATATCTGCATATATACACACAGGAGGCCCTGCAAACCTCCTGGGACAGTCACAGCAGCCACACTTTTTTTTTTTTTGTCTTTGTAGAAATGGTTCTTTATCCCCAGTGAAAGCACTAACACACTCAAATATGATGAATGTTAAATGGCTGAGGAAAATGACGCTTTCTAATGAATAACACAGAGAGGAAAATTTTTTTCTGAGAGTCTTGGGAAGTCTTGTTCACAGGTGGTGGATAAATATTTTAATGCCTGTTTGCCATTTGGCAGGCTTCATATATGCAACAATTGCTATAATCATTGCAAATGAGCTAGAGATTCAAACGAGTTTTATCTGCTGTGGGGCTCAGAAGCTACATCTTCAGAAGCAAATTCTGCATTAACATGCCCACAACATTTTAGGGAATAGAATCTTTCACTAATACCAACACAGAGACAATTTTCCTTTAATCCAACTTAAGTCAAAACCCTGGAACAGCAGCGAAATGATTTCTATCTGCCTGACTTCAGTGTCAGCCAGATTTTCCTCTTCCCTACCTTGACTATACGTTTCATAAAAACAGAGGATTATATTTTATGGCGGCCATTTCTATTGGGAGAAAATTGAGAAGATGAAAGGATATCAAATGGGCTGAAGGGGAAAAAGAGAGCAGATGGACACTCCAAAACAGAGTTGACCCTTGAACAACGCTGGGATTAGGGGCGCTGACCCCACACACAGTCAAAAATCCACATAAAACTCTGAACTCACCCAAAACTTAACTACAGTCTCCCCCAGTATCCACAGGGGAGTGGTTCCAGGACCTCTGAGGATACCAACACCCGCAGATGCTCAAGTCCTCTCTATAAAATGGTGCCAAACACTGCATACAGTCAGCCCTCCACATCTGTGGATTCCCAACCACAGATTCCCAACTGTGGATCCAAAATGCTACTTTCAATCCATGGTTTGTAGAATCTGAGGATGCGAAACCAGCAGATAAGTAGGGGCAACTCTATATTTATTGAAAAAAATCTACATAATTGTGGACCTGTACAGTTCAAACCCCTGTAGTTCAAAGGTCAACTGTATAATTTCCATGCAAGCAAGAGTTAAACATGAAAAGAATCCATCCAATTTCCCATTAATAGGGACTAAATAAAATATAGCCAGCTATGCTAAAAATGAAATTGTTTTACATGAGATCTGGCTATTGCTGAACAAAGCACTACAGTTTTATCATGTTCAAAAATCTTCCAACTTTCATTCCCAAAGAAGTCTCATGTTTTTCTCAAGGATAATGCATGTTGTATATTATCTATTTTATTTCTGGTTTTATGTAAAATAAATGAAGCAACTGACAAAGAAATGTATTCTAATATCTATTTTTTTTTAATAGAAAAATGCTATATGGCTTGACAATTCTTTGGAAACTTCCTCAGAGAAAATATTTTCAAGAAATGAATGTGTTTCAATTACATGAATTGCTTCTTTAAGAAATGAGGAAAGACAGGCCAGCGCTGTTACCATTTGAGTTGCCTTAAACCACTATTCCAGGGGAAATGTTAAAAAAAAAAATAGTACCATATTTAAAATGTATAAAGACTGAGTAGGGTTTCCTAAACTTGAAACTTAAGAATAAACCTATTAAAAAATAAATCATGTTATATTCACACACTAAAATACTATACAGCTACGAGAGTGAAGGCTCCACTGAGCACTGTCCAATAGGACTTTGTGCAATGATGTAAATGCTCTCTGTCTGCAGTGTCTAATATGGCGTCTTCTAGTCACATGTGGCTATGGAGCACTTGAAATGGTGCTAAGGCAACCAAGGAACTGAATTTTTGATGCCATTTAGTTTTGAATAACTTACATTTAAATAGCCACGTGTGGCTAGTGGCCACCATATTGGACGGTGCAGTTCTGTAACTCCGTGGCAACAACAGAAATGAACCTCACAAACAGAGTATGGAGAAAAGGAAGTTAGACACAAAAGAGGACAACCTGTATGATTTCATGTCTGTAAAGTACAAAAATGGGCAAAACTAATCTCCGCTTAGAATTCAGAAAAGAAGTGGCCTTTGGGGGAGAAAGCGACCAGGAGGGGGCACAAGGGGACTTCTAGGGTACAGTTTCTTCGATTGGGTGCAATTGGCAAAGATGTGTTCAAGTGGAGAAAATTCATCAAGCTGTACACTTGTCACTATATACTTTCCTGTGTGTAGATTATACATTGATAAAAGGTTAAGAAGAAATTAATTAGCTGTTGGAGCTGACAAAGAAAAAGGAGGTCATATCTACCTATAAAGGAGGGCATATCTACCCACAAGAGCCATTCAAAGTGCTAAGTTTTTGTTACCAACACCTATAGTGAAGGGAGTTTGCTGCTTTCCAAAGAAAACTCAAAATGCCGCAATGGGCCACAAACCTCAGTGCCTTTCTCGTTTCTGCGAGGACCCACCAAGCAGCCCACACACAACACACCTTCTGCTCCTTCAGCTGCTGCTCCAGCTTCTGGAGCTCCTCCTTGCTCTTCTGCACATACTGCTGCAGGGCCTTAATTTCCGTCTGCCTGGTGTCCATGTCTGTCTGAATCTGCCTGAGCTCTTTCTCCAGTTTCTCCTTCTTCCGAGACTCCCGAGAAGTTTCATTCTGACGTTGCTGGATTTCTTGTTGGAACTATGGGCACAGAAAGGACAGGGAGGAAAGAGATGAACTCCTCGCCAGGACAGGTTTCAACCTCCCTCTCATTTTCAGGGCAGCCACTTTGTGGTAGCATTTCCCCTGTAGGATAGTCATCTATGAAATCCAGTGTTCAAACTTTTCAAGAATATTCTGTATTGTTTTTCAGAGCCTTGACACCAAACATCCACCCTGATAGTGGGAACAAGTCCACAAAGAATGATATAAAAACCGATTAAACATGGAAGCCCAGAATTCTAGAGAAGTTAAACAGGGAAAGAATTCATCCAATTCTCCATCAATGGGAACTAAATAAAATGTAGCCAGTTACCCTAAATATGAAATTGTGTTGTACTGGATATTGCTACACAAAGCACTATAGTTTTATCATGATGTTCAAATTCAGTGAAAGGCCTTTCTCTTGTCTCATGCTCAAAGAAGTCTCATGTTTTTCTCCTAGAGACATGACTTGTGTATTATCTATTTGATTTCTGACGTAATATAAAAGTGTTCAGGAGGTTTCAGCTAGATGGCTTCTTTACAAAGGAAAAGGGCCAAGGGAACTACTTCCACCATTCCCAGGTGCAGGATACCCTGGTCAGCACAGGGGGACAGCTTCCAGAATCGTAAGCAGGGCCCTGCCTTAGTGACTTCTCAGAGAATGTTGAGAAGAGGGACTCAAGTAAAACTGCTCTTGTAAGAACAAACCAGAAAAACAAGCAGAACAGTGGATGCTTCATTTGGGCAGCGGGGGTAAATATGAGAGAGAAACAAGACAGGGAGTCTGGGGAAGGACAAAACATCCTTCTGGAAGGTAATGTTCCTTCCTCGTGTCCTCCATGGCAAAGCAGACCTGACTGATGAGATGCTCGGCCTCTTCTTTGTGTTGCTCCAGTTCCTGCTGCTGTTCAGTGGTCTGAGCTAAGGACTCTCGTAATTTCACCACTTCTGACAAGAGCTGGTCTCGCTCCTTTGTCACTTCTTCTTTGAACTTCAGTAAATCTCGGATACTGAAAAAGAAGAACATGGGAGTCAAAGTAAACGGCCATCTGCTCAGGAGTCCTTCTTATCATCCTCTGAGCTCATTTTCATGGGAAAGACTTCACGTCAAGGATGAAAACTATCCAAGTGTGAAAGAGAACGATCTTTATGCCCTCACATGGGAGCTGTTTGTGACTTGTTAACTGAAAAAGAAGTTCCAATAATAACATAATATGCATAACGTAATCCCTGTTCTTATATTTAAGAAATTACAGTGTGTGCATGTGCGTGTGTGTGTGTGTGTGTGTATGTGTGTGTGTGATAGACATTTTTTTATGGAAGTCAAAAAATAGACACCAAAATGTTTACTGGTTATCACTGAAAAGTAGAAATGAGGGTGGAAGAGTCAGGGGGTGGGGGTGATTTTTACTCCTTAGTTTCCACACCTTCGTGTTATTTTGAATTTGTTACAATAAGACTGTACTGCTACTGTCAGCTCTTGTAATTAACACTAAGGAGATGTCAATTTAGGAAGTTGTTTGTTTAATATATCCACTGGAGGCCTGTGATCACAGCTATAAATTCTAAAGTAAAGTATAAATGTAAACAAATAATATGCATTGCCATTTTTCTATCCATTCACCCATACAGTTTCTCCCAAAAAAACGCAACCCATTTTCCAACAACAAAATTTGAAAAATCATTCATGATGCCAGTTTTTAGAGAGTATGTGATAATATTTGTTGATTTGAATTGTAACCCAGTTACTTCCACATTTCAAAAACCATTACATAAAATGTGGTATGACTTTCTGCAGAATTAGCATTCTGAAAGTAGAAAAACTATATCTGATATGACTTGTGCCGCAGAATTAATGTAGAGCAAGGCAGCTACTTTAGAGCTGAGAAAGCAGACAACTTGCATTTGAGGCCCTTGCAGCTGACAGTCATCAAATGACTGTTGGGAACACAATAATTTGATGATGTTTATTTACCAACAACTTTGATATAACGTAAAGGAACTTTGAAAACCACATTAAAACTCTTCTTCAGACATAAGACCTCGAATTCTAAGGTTACTATGAAGAGAGAAGCTACGCCTGAGTGTACTGGTTGAAGATAAAATTCTGGGCTGGATAATTTCTTCAGATCTCCTCCTCAACCATGTGCCACTTCTCATTACGACACCTCCCAACTGAATCAGTTCCCTCACATTGCTCTTCAATAGTTGCTATGATTATGGTTGACTTCTTTAATAAGAAACAGTCCATTATGATGGACACCACATCTCCTATTTGTTTTTACTCTTCCCTCCCCAATACCTGCACTTAGAACTATCTATCACCATTGGATAAGTGCATCTAGAAAGCATAAGAAACCCAGATGACAGTTAAATTTGGTGAAAGAAGCCTAAGGAAATGTATGTTCATTCTGGATTAATGCAAGGTTTTTCATGACCTGCACAGTGCTAGACTCCTGGAGGGAAGGTAAAGGTGTCTCTTTCTTCAGGGAGTTCACAACCTAATGGGTACAGAAACACCTCAACAAATAATTTCAGTACAATGTGATCAGTGCTATACTTGAGGCAGATGTTGGGTCCTATGGAAACAGAGAACAGTGACTCTTCTGCTTGATCATTGAATCTGAGGGTGGGGAGGAGCTTAGAACAGAGATGCTGATGATGATGAGGTTAAGATGGTGTTTGAGATGGGTCTTGACGGATGCATAGTTGTTTACTATGTGGAGAAAGACAGAAAAAGCCTTCCTGGCATAGAAAACAACATGTTCAAAGGTATGGAGGCAGGAGTAAGCAAGGTGTTGCTGGACATGAGTCTAGCAAGGATGATGGGGGCAGATCTAGGAGGGCCCTGAAAGACATGTGCAAGATTTGGGGCTTTATCCTTTGGGGATGGGTAGCTATGGCAGGTGTTTATGCTGGAGATGGAAGTATGCAGATGTATGTTTCAGAATCATACATCTGGTATGTGGATGATGGTAAAGAAGGGAAAAGTCTCTTTGAAGGCAGGGAGACCAGTTAGGAGTCTACTGACAAATCCAACAGAGGATGGGAGGCAGTAGCACTGGCAATAGAGGAGGGAAAGACAGAATCACGTGATGCTTAAAGACAATCAACAACAAGATGAAGTTTTAAGGGATGAAGGAGGGGCAGAGGCGAAGAGGAACTCTGTTTTCTGGCCAAGAACCTGAGAATTCAGAAGGATGGTAATGCAACGAATCATGGCGGGGGGAGGAGTGGTACGGGAGCTGGAAATCTGGGCAGAAAGGCAGCCAGTTCCATTCCACACGTTTGAGAGAAATAAACCTAAAACCTTTACTCGTTTTGAAACTGTAATATTGATTTTCATAAAGCCAAAAGTTTAATAGAACCACAAATTAGGAGTTCTTGGGTGTGGAGAAAGGGAGTATTAAAAAGAAAAAAAAAATAGCACTAGACAGAAAACTCCAGGAAACCCACAAAGAAGGAGAGTCGTGTATCACAAAGGTGACACTGGCCAGCCCCAGGCTGTCTGTTAAAGGAGTCCTCTACAAAAGCAAGTTCAACACACATCAAAAAGGTACCACCTACTTGCTGTCCTGGTCCAATGACAGTCCAGATCCTTGCTCGACTAGTTTGGTTAGGTTCACTATTTCCTCTTTCAGGGCAAGAATCGTCTCCTTCGCCTTCTGCTCTTTATCATAGGCTGAGTCCACCATCTTCCAGGCCTTTTCAATTTCCTAGGTGGGCCACAGGACGTCAGTGAGAAAAACCAAACTAGGTTCCAGATGTGAGACAAACGGAGTAAACTGAGAATAATAAAACAACTGCAGTATAGTAGTCACTTACGGGGAGAGAAGAGTATATATTATACGTTATGCATTAAATCTATACTGACTTACTGAATTGTTCAACATGAGCCAGTCAATACTGAACAGCAATTTTTAGGAGGGGTATTGGAAAAGTGTCTTTCTTCTTGAGTAGATGAGAGTAGCTACAAAGCTCACAGACTGCAAGGGCTGCTATAACTAGGAGGCTGTTTCAAATAAAAATGTTAAGATAGGTTTACAAAATTAAAAATGACAGCTTCTGTGCTTTTCGAGTCCAGATATTTTTTTTTTTTTTAAATAAGCTTTATCCCACAAGGAATAATCTTGGATCCAAGCCCTAAATTGGAAGATCTTGATAGATTCCAAATAAAAATTATATTTTCCCAAGTGAACACCTGGATGGCAATGTGAGCTTTACAGCAATTCATAGCAAAGTGGTCCGTGCTGTCACCTAATTGTACACAGCAGCCTTGGTACTTCCCATTCCCAGAAACTCAAGCCCAGGCCTTCTCATCAAATGCTTACAGGGGAAAAACAAAAGCCATGGCAGGGAATGGAAACAATGACTCATGCAGCTTTGGCTTCCTTACTATTACGAAACACAATGTCCACCAAAAACACTTGCAAGTGAACTCCAGCCATTCAAATAAATGAACAAAGCACAGTAAATATTGTTACAGCCTTGAGTTTTACCCTGCCACGTAATTTTCTTCAGGCATTTCATCCAGTGGAACGTGAGTCCTCTATACAGGTAAGAACCTATTAGCTTAAGGAGAAAATATTCCACTTTCATGTTGACAAGCAATAAAATGAGTGGTAGAGAGTATTTAATTAAATAAATCCGTGTGATTACAATAGAGATCACTCTTGGGTCACTACAACACATAATTTAGCAATTCAAAACAAAATGTCAGTTTATGAGATAGGCTTTTCTGTAGCAACCATATATACTATTTTCAGCAAAACAAATGAGGGATATTTAAATGAAAATGTGATGATATGAAGACTTGTCCAAATTTACATCATCGATTAGATTTTAATCAATTCATGACTTCCATCTCCAGTTTTAAAATTTAGAGTAAAAAGTAGGTTTTTAATCTCTCGTCATAAAATGAATTAGAGCCTTCTTAAGTTGGTTTTTCAAAGGAAAACCAAAGAAAAAGACAATAGTGAGAAAAGAACACCTCAAAAAAAAAGTCGTTTCTAACAAAACGTCATATTTTACACAGGTCTTGGAAATTCTTTTGAATTGGCTGATGTTTAACTGGATGATATCAAGGCAATTATCTTAAAACTTTGTGAATGATTTCTCATCACTGGGCTTTTTAAATTATAAATTAAAACGTCTTAACCTCTGATCTCCCTGAAATCAACATGGAACATTTATGTTTTATCTTCAAAATAATGCAACACACTTGAGGATGGAAAAGTAAAGTGTAAGACAAAGTCATACTTCCCCAATTACTCCCCCCACCCCCGGTCCCCTCCCCTCCCAGAATCCCTGTTCTCCCATCACGAGGAACTGGGGGGATCAAGGAAGAAGCAAAGGGATGCTAAGAAGAAATATAATGAAAATGATATTTCTGAGAATTCCTAAGACAATCTCTCCTAAAACAGTAGAAAAAGTAGAAATAGGAAAATATCCTTAACAAACTATCATCATGAGATATTTAATTACTATTCATCTTGTATCAAACAAGTCATACTGAGATTCCTAATATTGCACTTACTTGTCTCTAATTTTTTGTTGTTGTTGTTAACCCAGCATTTCCTAGAAACCAAGCCAGCAAGTAATGTTCTACATTGTTTCCTGAATAGTGAAATTTACCCAGGCTAATTATTTTCTTTAACAATGAACATTATTCCCTAGGCTTAATGAATATATAAATCACGTAAATTTTTACTTAATAACTCATTTACCACCAGCCAAGAGCTGCCAATATAATATAATGAACAGATAATGTTTTAAATATAGGATGTATTTATGGCAGCTCTCCTTTGGTCCTACTTCTAAATCACTGACCTTCTTCAGGGATGCAATGGTGGTCTGATCATCCTGAGAGAGTTTCAGGGCAGTGGCAACCTTCGCAGAATTAACCACAATCTCTGCATTGAGCTCTCTGCATTTGGCCATCAGACGCTTTTCATTGTCATAAGACTTTTTCATGACAGCATGAAGCTTCTCATATTCAATCCTAAATCTCTCCAGACTTCTGTCTCCTGAAAGTTCATTGAGAACCTCCAGAAAATCCTTTTCGATTTCTTCAAATGCAGTTTCTTCCAGCACCTGTTTTTCCCCCTTTTCCTGGACAGAAGAGCAGGGATGGGAATGAGCATTGCAACATTTACACCATTACTATTCAGGAGTTACTGTTAATATCCATGAATAAAGGACCTTCACATAAGCAAAATAAAAGGCACTGACAAGTACAAAATTTAAGACTGTATGATGGCAAGGAAACAACTATATGATGTTCATGCCCTGATGCATACATACCATGTAAAATATTTCCTACCACATGGTGTTGTTACAGATGAGATTAAATGGCATCATTCATGTTGGACACTTAGCCACGTACCTGGCAGAAAGTAGGTATTCAATAAATTTTCATAGCTTTTATGATTCTTCCAAGCCCTGATTCCTTTTCATTTCATTCTATTTCTTACTGCCCCAAAACTGCAGGGGGAACCCATGGCAGGTTGAGGTCAGACTTAGGGACATCTTGGTAGAAATACCATGAAATAACACATATTCACAATGAAGCCCATGTGAAATATGGACTAGTCTCCTAAAAGATATTCCATCAGTTTTATCCCTTAAGAAAATTAGGCCAGCTCATCTCCACAAGTATACTGAAATGTCCCCTGTGGAAGGCTCATGGCTTTTTCCACATTTGCTTTCCATGATTAGCTGGACAACAAACCATTTAAAAATATAAGCCCAGGCATGCAAATGTAATTCAGGCAAGTCTGGCTATGCCTTACATAAGAACCCAGGAGTTAGTTATATGGGAATTCTGATTTCCCTGGTGCATGGGTAGAATTGTGTTCCCCAGAAAGTTATGTTGAAGCTCTAACCCCCAGTACTCATGAATGGGACCCTATTTCAAAGTAGAGGCATTGCGTATATAATTAGTTAAGCTGAGGTCATACTGCAGTAGGGTGGGTCCTAATTCAATATTACCAGTGTCCTTACAAAAAGGGGGGTATAGAATTATAACTATGTGTGGCAATGGCTGTTAACTAAACTTGCTGTGGTAATCATTTTGCAGTATATACGTATATCAAATCATTATATTGTACACCTGAAACTAATACAATGTTACATGTCAATTATATTTCAATAAAAAGCAATGGAGGGGATTTGGACACAGAGAGACACACACATGGGAAAACACCATGTGAAGACGGAGGCAGAGATCAGGCTGATGTAGCTGCAAGCCAAGGAAAGCTAAAGACTGCTAGCTACCAGCACAAGCTAGGAAGACACAAGGAAGGGTTTTACTCAGAGTCTCAAAGGGAGCATGACCCTGCCAACAACTTGATCTCAGACCTCTCACCTCCAGAACTATGAGACAATAAATGTCTGTTGTTTTAAGCCACTCAGTATGTGGTACTATATTCTGGCTGCCCTAGCAAACTAATACACCTACTGCTTGTCAGATACAGCACAATAACAAAAAAAGAATGTGTATGGTTAATATATTTGTTTATTCAGCAAATATTTATTGAACATCTGCTATATGTAAGTTGGAATGATGGTGCCTGTAGGAGATACCAAGGTAAGGAATAAACAACCCTCCCACAGGAAATTTATACATTAATAGTTGATGAGGTGTGTTTTCAGAACATGGAAGTACACACAGAATTTTATTTCTGCCATAAAATGGATTCAAAGTTCTACAAGGACCTATATGAAGACAAAATTACTCCCAGCAGCAAGAATTAAGGCAAATTTTATAAAGGAAATGGGTATTGAGCAGGCCTAGAAGAGAGAGTGGAATTTTCACAGGTGGATATGGAGAGAAAGGCTATTCCTGGCAAATGGCAAAGCATGAGCAAAGGTTCAGGGCCAAGCAAGCGTCCAGGATTTGAGACTGGTTAAGAAGCTCAGGTTGGCTAAACTGTAAGAAGTATGACAGGGAGAAGGAAGGAGAAGACTAGACACGGAGTTATGGACAGACTGGAGGAGCTGAACGGCATTCTAAGGAATAAGGAGTGAATTATTTTCTAGGCCACAAGAAACCACTCAAGGCTTTTGAGCAAAGAACTGCTAAGGTTTGAAAGATCTCATTTATGTTTGCAACATAATGCTTTGATAGTCTACACTAAAAAGGGCGTTGGCATCAAAGCTCTATTGCTAATCAAAGAAATCAACTGAAATGATCTTTAATCCTAATAATAAAGCAAAATTCAAATTCACCCCAAAGATTTTGGGCAAGTAGTCTAGTTTCCCTTCTGCTTTGACAAGACTGTCTTGCTCAATATGGAGAAAGTCTACCTATTTTTGATTTTCAAAAATATTTGTACTATTGATTAAATTTCTAAAGACGACATGTAAGCAAAATAGAGTCCTCATCTTAAAATAGATCTATAACATTTTGTGTAACAATATTAGTGCTAATGTTAAACTTAACAGAAGTTTTCTTCCTAACTAAAAACAGATTATTGCAAAGATCACAATATAGCAATTCCACAAAGGAGGAAAAATCATATTAAGGAAATATGGAGCTGCTGTTGCTGTGTGTTTTCCCCTTGCTGATGCTAAACATGAGCACACAGAAAAATATATGACAGCAATGTTCTCGGTTCCATCCCTGTAAATGGTATTAATGTCAACACTTGATCACCAGCCTAATGATTTGTTGGCAGACTAGGTTTTCCCTGTACACCTGGCACTTAGCACAGGAATGGAAAAATATCAAAGAAAGAAAAGTTTTAAAGAAACTTTTATGAACGTAAGAGATTTTGTTCATATTGCTATTTAAAAATATACTGCTATTAAAAGCAAATCAAAACTAATCTCTTAGCTGTGACCAATAGCCAGCTGGTATTTATACTGTTACGGCATATAATGGTATCGACTTCAGAAGCATGAACTAATCAGAAAGGAACTGTGATGCTCCTTCATTCAACACTTACCTATTGAGTGTTTACTATCTGCCAGGCACAGTTCTAGGTGCGGGAAATACCGATTAGTGGGGAGAAGGCAAAGAGCGCAGTAGTGAAAAATGAGCCCAGAGTGGAAATGAAGACTTATGAAAGCAAGAGTGAGACAAAGTAGGCTGAGATCAAGTGAGATGAAAAATGGAAGGAATAGGGGACATAATGAAAGGGAAGGGAGACTAAGAAACAATTATTTCACAGTATTGGTATCTGGGGCTTATGTCTGAAAAATGAAGAAGAATGAAAGAAACCAAAATTACTAGTGAAAGAGAATAGGAGGACAGATGCAAAAGCAAATAATAGGGAGGAAAGGAAAACTAGAAGGAACAGGAGGAGGAAAGGGGAAGAAAGATGTGAATGAGTGTGGGTGCTGGCTATAAGTATTGTGGCCCCAGCAGCATGGATGTACAAGAGACGTGAGAGTGACGGCACCCAGGGAGCGAGGAAGACAGAGGGCATGAAAGGGACTGTGTGATAAGGAGAGGGAGCTATTGACCAGAGGAAGATGGAGTTTAGAAGGGGAGACCAGATCTGGAGGAGATGGAATGATACGGGGATGTGAACGGTATAGAGGAGACAAGAGAAGCGATAGGGGTGGAACAGGGGTGGGGGCATGATGCTGATGACAGGAGCTGGGACCAGGGCTGGCCTTATGGGTGTGTGACCTATGCAGTGTCACGGGGCCCCTTGCTCACACAGGCCCCATCCCCCAATCAGTTTGGTACTCTGCTGTCTCATCTTGAAATTCTTAATAATTTTTAACCAGGGGCTCTCAATTTTCATTTTTCATTGTGCCCCACAAATTATCACAAAAGCTGATTCTGAATGGGACTGACTATGTGATGGGTGAGATGGGGGAGAGCTCTGATGGGGCCATGAATGATTTGGGTAGGGCCATGGTGGATGGGGATTATGAATAGCAAGTGATGACAGGGACCCAATGTCGAAGTTATAAATGAGGGTGCTAAGGGACAGACAGGGGGTCTTCAAAAAAATGAAGAAATGAGCCCTCATCAGTGAGACTGAAGATGGTGTGCACTACAACGTGGGGGAGTGAATGGAGGCTACAAGAATTTAACACAGCGGTCAATGATAACACAGGGTAGTGGTGATTGGCTGAAGAAGAGCTTAATGAAGATGCATCACAACAGGTAATCAGTTGATAGGGAATCATGCTGAGTTGGGTGGACAAGAGTCAGTGAATAGGGGTGACAGTGATGCCTATGAAGGCTTCTTGTACGTCCCCCCACCCCACCCCCCAGTCAGTGAGACATCAATATGTCTGTGCATCTCTGTGGTATCACCTCATGTCTCATAATCTAAGGATGGGTGCCTGTCATGAAATTTACTACCCGGTTTAGCACAGTGCCAATTTCAATTTAATCTCCGGGGTAAGGGGTATCCACCCAACTAAAGGAAAGACAGGAGGTAATGGGACCAGAGGCAACTGGGACTGGGGAACGGGTTGAGGCTGCGGGTGGGGATAAGACGTGATGGGGAGACTATTGGAATCAGTGGATAAGTCCATACAATAGGGAGGGGTCAAGCGGGAAGCGGCAGAGAGAGGGGGGCTGACTCCTGACCTCAGCCATCCTGACGTTGTCTGGGGGTGGCCTCAGAGGCTGCTGTGGAGATCGCAGAAACTGGGCCCGAGTCTGAGGAAGGGGCTTTGCACTGCCCGCAGCGTCTAAAACCGCACCACCTTATTTCTATTCCCCGCCGGGGGCGAAACTCGGCGCTCAGCGCGTCCTCCTGTCGCCTGGCAACCGCCACGCCCTCTAGAGGTGGTTCGAAGAGTCTGGGAGGAGTCACAAGGTGTGCGCAGAAGTCAGAAACACCAAAGAGAAAGGAGACAGCGAATGGGAAGAGACCACTGAGAAAGAGGGAGCTGGCAAAGGAGAGCCGAAGACTAACGCTTACAAGGAAATATGGATCGGACGATTCTGGAGGAGGGAAGGACCAGCAGCCACACTCCGCCCTCTGTGGCAAAGCGGTTAGGTCACGGGAACAAGAAATAATCTCAATTCGAGTCAATTACATCCCTTATGAAGCAGTTACTGTGTGCAAGACACCTGACTTCAAAGGGTTTTGTTACTAGTGGTGAGAAAAACAGGATGTAGAGCTCAAGGCACCCTGGGAAAACGTATTTGGGGCCACATCATGAAAAACTGCCTAGCATCTGGGGCTCCTCTCTCAAGACCCTTTCTTCTCCTCTCTCTCTCCTCCTCCTCCCCCTTCACCTCCATACCCTTTAGATTTCAGGTACAGTGAGTGAGAGTAATTAAACTCCTTGGTTCATAAAACATGCAAGGCCCCTCTCGTTTTATTTTTCCTCCTTTATCCCCGTCTCTACTCCCATTCCTCATCCTCAGTGCCATTGGCATTCGTGTTTCTGTGCTTGGATATGTATTTCTGAAAAACGTATACCATTTTTGTTAGTGCCTGTTTAAAAGTTTACTAATGGTATTAGACTTTACACATCATCTTATTTTCTACTTTTTTCACTCAACATTCTTTTCCAGGCTCTCTCTCTGTTTCAGTTGGTGTTGTAATCCCAGTTCATTGCGTCTGACTGCTCCCTACTAGCCTTTGTTGGACATCCACACGTGTTACTTCCATGCCCCAAGGTGATGGATACCAAGGCTGCCTTCACATCTCCAGCACCACAGTCTGCGCAGCGGTCATCATCCCTGTCCATGGTCCTCTGTGGACTCTGTGCAGATTCCTCCCAAATACATGCCTAGGAGTGAGATTGTTCAAGTCACAGGGGATGCATGGGGCATTGCATTCGATTATGCAACGAGTCCTGCACAAAGACACCCAGCCAGGGAGCCAGTGGGGACAGAAAAACAGTCCCTACTCTTCCGCATGTCATGTGTCCAGTTACTGGAGGAAAATAGCTCCTTTTTTTCCCACAAAAGCTCTGTTCACTATTAAAGGGTTTGGTTCCTAGTGGTAAGAGGTGAAGGCTGTGACTATCCAGAGGTTATATTGTTTACAAATTCATCTGCCCAGTGGCAGACTCTATTTTCCAATGGCACGAAGGTGCCTAGTAGCGTGGTGGAAGCTCTGGGTACTTACCTTCACCAAGTACTGCTAGATTCACCAAGCATACCAGAAGGGCTGCCCTACACTTGGTATAAGGATTACTTTCCCCCACTCCCATCCTTGCAAGTATGTGGTGGTTTGTTTATTTATAAACACTAATATAGTGTTTACTAAGTGTCAGATACTATTTTAAGTGCCTTAAATACTGACTCATCTGATTAGCCAATTTTTAACTTTCTGTCAATATCATCGAATAGTGTCAACACATTTTTGTTTACATTTGTATTTATTTGACTACTAGTGAAATTGAGCATTTCTTTATACATTCATAAGCCACTTGGGGTCCTCTTGTGAACTATCTATAACATTTGCCTTTTTTTAAGGAGGGAACAGCTCACAGTGGCCCAGGAGGGGATCAAACCGGCAACCTTGGTGTTACTAGCACCATGCTCTAACTGACTGAGCTAACCGGCCACCCCTTGCCTATTTTTCTATTGGTCTTTTCCCTTATGATTTGCAAGAGTTCTTTGTAAAGTCTAGGCATTAATCTGCTTCCAGAAACTGGAAACTTTGCCTGTGATGTTCTTTGCAGAACAATAATCCTTAATTTTGTAACCCTTCTTTTCTTTTTTTTTTTTTTTTTTACTTTTAATGTGCTTTTCCGGTATGATTTAAGAAGTCCTTCTCAACCCCAATGTCATAAAGGTATTCTCTGTCATTTTCTTTATTAGCTTTAGAGTTTTACTTTTCACACTGAGATCTCTTATCCATTTGGAGTTTACCTTTGTATATGGTGAGAGGTAAGGGTCCGATTTTGTTTTTCTCAATGGAGTGCACAAATTTGTTCTACATCTTGGTTCCTAAATATACCTGGGTCTGTTCTGAGCTCTCTGGTTTGTTCCTGTGCCAGTACCACAGGTTTTATTACCAGGGTTTTGTAGCCAGTCATCATAGTTGACAGGCAAGGTCCCCATCCCTACTTCTTCTGTCACAATTACATTGGTTATTCATGAACCTTTATCATCCCATATAATTTTCAGGATGTTCTTCAAGTTCCTCGTGAGAAACTGAATTGGACCTCCATTGAATTTATGAATTAACTTGGGGAAAATTCACGTTTATAAAATGATATCTCATTCATGAACTGAGACTGCCTATCTGGGGGACAAATAGGACAAAATATGGTTGAGACGTGATGTGCATAGAGATGGTGGGTAGTAGCCAATGCTGAAGCAGTCTGAACCAAACTGTAAGCCAACAGAAATGAGGTGGAGATGCGGCAGGCGTCGCAGCTCGGGCTGCTTGGTACATTTACAGGAAACCTGACTACATGCTGAGATCACCAGCTATCGGACCACCATGATCTAGAGACACTCCCTAACATTCCTGAAGGTACACAACATCAGAAAATAACCTAGAAGGCCCTGTACAATTGTGGGGCTCTGTGTCTTCTTGTTTCCTAGGAATCGCCTAAAGGGCCATTGCAGAAGCAGGTGGCCTGCTAAGGTGATAGTAATTCTATCCAGGAAACACTTTTTTAAGTATCTGCTACATGACAGGTACACGGCTGACACAGGAAACACAGAGGTGACTAAGGAAGAATCACTGCCCTTGGCGTTGAGGGAAAGAAAGGAAAATCTACAATTCATTCTAACATAACATGATGGGATCATTTAGAATGTGCCTTGTCAACAGAGAGCACTATGGGTGCTCAGGGAATCTAGACACTGATACTTGAGAGAGTTATGTATGAGGTGGGGAAAGAAAGACCGAAACATGGGAAATCAGCAAACCACAGGAAGTTGAAAGGAATGTGACAGATACAAGTGACAGGAAAGACAGGCAAGTGGACATCAGCATGGATGAATGAATGGATGAGCACATGGGTGGTTGGACCAATTCATTTATGCTGATGACAGAAAGTGCTTTGTTTCTAATTTTTCAGGTTACTAAAGAATACTCACCACGCTGCTCCTCTTTGTTGTTGTAATACAAAGGAGCACTAGGTGGCATCATACTCTCAAAAGTCCTCACCTTTTAGAGCCTCTAGGAATAACACATCCACCAAGATTGGGTCAATCCCTAATTTAGACAAATAAAAGTGCTTCCCTCAATCTCATTTCTTATTGCACCCACTTAATTTATTTATTGAGCACCTACTATATTCCCAGCCCTCTGCTGCATACTGTGAAAGATATAAAGGAGTTGAAAGGATCTCCTCCCTAAAGGAACATAGGGAGAAAGTAAAACATGCATGCCACCCCTCCCACACGTGCAAAAATTTAAAACAGTCCAAGGCAGGATGTAGTAAGCATTGAAATGAAGATGTCAAGACATAGTTTCCAGTGTAATCTGACCCTTTTGATCTTCTGGTGCCTGCCCACCACTCACTCCTTGTCACACTGGATTGCTCAATTCCTCAGACGTCATGTTCTTTCCCATTACTTGGAATTCACAAACACCAATTTCTCTGTTTAGAATGCTCCACCCTCCCCCTTTAACTAGCTGACTCCCATCCATCCTTCCTACATTACTCACTTCTTCAGGGAGACCTTTCCTGACCAACCCCTCAATACCAGACTACCTTTTCAAGTACCACGTGCTCTACTTCTTGGACCATCTAACAATGGTAATTAATTATGCATTCATGGAAATGGTTGTTTAATATCTGACTTCTCTACCAGGCTGTCAAACAACAAGAGGACCCAAATCACATATGTCTTGTTCAGCCCTTGTCTTCATTGGTGTTATGGGCTGAATTATGTCCCCCTAAAATTCATGCGTTGAAGCCCTAATCCCCAGTACCTCCAATGTAACTGTATTTGGAGATAGGACCCTTAAAGAGGTGATTACGTTAAAATGAGGCCATTTGGGTGGGTTCTAATCCAATCTGACTGATGTTCTTATCAGAAGAGGAAATGTGGACACACAAAGGGACTCCGGGGATACACACACACAGAGGAAAGACACAATGAGAAGGAGTCCATCTGCAAGCCAGGCAGAGAGGCTACAGGAGAAACCAAACCCTCCAACATCTTGATCGTCAACTTCTCACCTCTGGAACTGTAAGCAAATAAATGTCTGTTGTTTAAGCTTCCAAGTCTGTGGTACTTCATGATGGTAGCCCCAGCAAACTAACATAAATGACCATCCCGCCTCCCAGTATGTAACTATTAAGTGAGGAACTATTGAATGAGTTCCAAAATAAGGAAGACAAGTAAAGGATGGCGTTATTAGGGAAAGGTACATGGTAGACATGGCTCTTGAACTTGACCGTGAATGATACATATGAATTATACACATGGAAGAAAAGAGAAGGAATTGCAAGTATGGGAAATACCACTGGGCAGATACCAAGACAAGAATGCAAAATCCTGTGACAGGGAGGGTGGGGTCTCTATCAGGGGCCAGTGGACACTAACATTGATAAGGGGGTGTGGATGAATGGTGGAACTTTAGAAGAATAGCAGAGAAGCGGCTGCAAACTCAAAGACAAGGGACAGCCATGGATACACCCATTCACTCTGCCCGAATACTTGAAAATAATGATCATTGAGCTGTGACACCTCTGCACAGCTCCTTGTTTAAACCTGGATGTAAGTGCTTCCTGTAGCACCTTCCTAAAAGGAACCTACTCCTCTAATGGATCAGAGAGATCCTAGAAGCAATTTTGGGGGAGTCTACACAACCCACAATCCTCTAGTGAGACTCATGAGGATATTGTTACTCATAAGACTAGTAGCCCCCACCCAGAAATATGTTTCTCCCCAAAGCCAAAATGTTCTAGATGGCCCTACCTGCTCCCCAGGGCCATACCTAGAAGGGTCATGAGTGGAGACCTGACCCACATAAGGCCAATTCCATTATTTTTCCTGGAGATTTATAGTTGGGACGAGAAGTTGCAAGACACTCGGTGCTGGGAGCCTGGAATGAGTATGTGAAACTCAGGAGAGGCAGAGAACAGTGGGCGGCATAGAGGGAAGAATAAAACAAGGGAACTCACAGGCCCAAGAGAGAAAGGGAGAGTTGAGGGAGAGGCGACTTCCTTGGTTGTGGGAGCCCCTTCAGATTTTGGTTACAGTCCCTGAGGAGGCTCAGCAATACCCGTGTCTTAGGTTTTTGCTAGATACTTTGCATCCTCCTTACAAAGTCA
This sequence comes from Rhinolophus sinicus, assembly GCF_036562045.2. Classification (NCBI taxonomy): domain Eukaryota; kingdom Metazoa; phylum Chordata; class Mammalia; order Chiroptera; family Rhinolophidae; genus Rhinolophus; species Rhinolophus sinicus. Next base: position 20,799,821 of record NC_133757.1, read on the forward strand.
CCTTATTTGTTTTATCCAGATGAAGTGATTTTTTATCTGCCCCCATTACAAACAAACAAAAAAACAAACAAACAAAAAAGTCCTGACCCACACAGATCCTATTTGTACAGACATTCTTGTGCTATATCTGGATTTAGTGTCTGTGAAATCTAAAACCTGCATTTGGGGCCCCAAACAATATGGTAAAAACTGCACAGGTCATCATATGTAACATTTCTGCTCCAGGCTGTTGGGAAGATTAAAAGCCCACGTGATGCAGAAAATTGTTATCATTTATAAGCTGATCTCATGCTCACCTTAGATGACAGAGCACAGCCCCAGTTGGCTAGTGCTTTCCAAAACTGTTGAGACCATATTTTATTCCTGTAATCTGCTCCATTTCCAGCCTGCTGCAGAGCTAACTTAACGGAACATTTGCAAGGCTTTTGACATCGGTTCCCAAAGGGTTTCATACAAACTCCCCTCTTGATACCACAGGAGGCAACGAAGCTCAGGCACATTTATTAGGAAGGCTGAAAGGTCAGGCATGAGGAGGAAGCAGCCGGCAATCTGCCACCACAGATCATTTTTACCAGAGAAGAAGACACAATGTCACAACCACGCAGCCATCTTACTTGCCTGGAATTTTATTGGATTAACAGCAACTGCACTTCTCCCAGCCAGATTACTTTTGGGGGTGACTAGTTAGGCTAGTGTGGGAATAAATGTTGGGAAAATGTGCCTTCATTGGCTGATGTTATCTTTTGTCTGCTAGCTTTTTGTTCCCCCACATGAGAGACTGCATGTGGGGTTCCCTCACGTGAGAGACTGCACGTGAGGTACTAGCTAGCTTTTGATTAGCTTTTTGTTCCCTCGCATGTGGAGGGCTGCATGTGAGGTTTTTCTGTTTGTTCCTTCAGGTGTGGAGGACTGCACATGAGGTTTGTCCCAGAATAACTCTGAGTTGGTTTTTTAATCTATTTTGCCCACATCAGCACATAAGGTAGAGAAGTAACTAAACTATATCAGAATGACATGACAGGCACGTTGCCAAGCTTTGGAAGGCCTTGGGCTGATGGTCCCAGACAAAAACAGTACGTGTTGTTTGTCCGAATGAACTGGGCCTTCAGGCAGATAAGCAATATTCTTATCACAGTAACTGCCTAACCCTCCCGGAACTGGCCATTCCTGGAGGAGGAGGCAGGAATAAGGAGCTTGGCTCTAGATACATCTGAAAAAATATATAAGACAGAACTCAGTTGGCAGTGTAATTTCATCATCCATCCTTGGTGATTCTTCATCATTCCAGCATTCTTGGGAACTAGCAAGCAGCTGTGGGAGACGCCTCAGCTTTCTCAGCCACATACCTGACAAGGTTTTGATTTCTGACTTTCCCAGTGCTGTTTTCCCTTGGTTTGGTGAGCTTCTCTGGTATATATTTTAATCTTAATTGCCCTTACTTTCTGTCATTAGCACCTCATTTGAATTGCCTTTGTCTTTTGCTATTGCATGTTGCTAAATACATTAATTAACCCCTCTCTAGCGAGTTCCTCCTCTTTCTTTTCCCCCAACTCATTATTACAAATTGGCATAGTCAGGCAGGATAGCCTTCTTATTTCGAGGGCCCGGGGTCTCCTCCCACATCCCGGGATGGGAGGACACCCACTTCATGCTGTTAGTGAAGGAATGGGCCCATGGGGTGGGCCTCTGGAAAATTGGGATGCTTTTTTGCATCGTGCTGAGCCGGAGGATATCCGGCAGGCATTAATGATGGTCATGGGAAAAGGAAGTAAAGAATTCTTGGCTAGGCATGGATGGTGTTTGTTAACTGCTTATAAAAAGATGGTTCTGGAACGGGATGCTTTGCTTGCTACAAAGGTACAGTTAGAAAATGCATTAGAAGATGTCCGGTCCTGCTTGTCTATTGCAGTGCCATTTGCAGGTATTAACAGACCATGCCCACACATAGCAACACACGGCTGAGACAACTGCCATGCAGGTTGCTAAGTATAAGTATAGAGGAAGACGGGGAAAGATTAATGTTAGGAAAGTGCAGGTGGCCCTGGCTTCAACTGGGCCAGGATGGGATCTGGATATATGGGACGGAGACAGTGATGGGATGACAGTGAGCCTGAAGATACTGAAGAAGGTTCTGGAAAGATAGAAAGGAAGGAAGTAAAGCCTTTAATACAAAGGAGGCTGAAACAGCAAGCAGGTGGAAATGTTAGACGAGACACAATAGAGGACTATACTCAGCAGGAGGTAGACAGGCTAAGGAACATTTTAAAACAAAATAGAAGGGAATCTTTGTTAAGTACACCAGCCCAGTGGTTAGTTACACTAAAGGATTTGGGTGCTGGAGGTACTAGGCTGGATGCGGGAGATGCAGCAAAATTCATTACTTTGTCACAAGAACCCGAGGTACAGGCGACTTTCAGGGATTGGTCTATACAGTCTCATCCCCCTAACCTTAATTGTCAAGCAACCTATGGAACTTTCCCACTATTACTGGTTTAACTATTATGACTCCAACAGTTTTGGAATTGGTCGTTCTGGGTGCGAGGCAAAAATACCACACCCCAGAAGCATGGCCACCTGCCAAACCTTGGTATGCTCTTAGGGATGGTGTTCAGAGACCAAGAGAGGAAGCTTTGAAGACGGCTGTGTTTCTTGAACCGGTAGATGATGCTGACCTGGTCCCTCTGGAGGGGCCTTTAAGACGAATAATGCCCCCCTCCGTATTGTGCAGTCTTGATGTCTCTGTTCCTCACAAAGAACAGAGAGTCAGTGGAGGATGTTTTTTCTGCCTTAGGAGAACTGGGTGATGTGGGAGATTGGTCAGCATGTCAAAATCAGTTGGATGTTAACTCTGAAGAATGAAAGACAGAAAGAAAGGAGTGGGTAACTGAGGCAGAAACTCGGGCGATATGAACAGAAATGTTTACTGCTTTCCTGAGGGCTGGTGTACCATTTGAACAGTTAGATAGAAGAGGAACTAAAGACTTGTGGTGCCTATATAAACAAAAGGGGTTGGATGTTAAGAAGGTAGACTGTACCTCTGACTTGATTTCCCTCTCTGATTCTTTGGTCCCAATAGCTCTCCCTCCTCCAGTTTCTCTTTCTCTCCCAAATAAGGATCTTTATGATTCTATTCTGGCGCAGGCAAAATTAACTCAATGACAGAAAGGCCAACCCCCTGTGCAAGTCCAACTGGGGAGAGTGGACTATAGACCTCACGTGAAATTAACCATTTATTGGTAGAATGCCACCCCCATCATAGCTAGGGCATTGTTAGACACAGGGGTGGAGGCCTCTTTAATTTATGGAAATCCCTCAAAGTTTGCTGGGAAATTTGTATTAATTAGTGGATTAGGTAGAAAATAAATTACTGCTAAACAAATAACTTTAAAAATGAAAATTGGAAGCATGATCCTGATACATTGTCCTGATGGTACCCATATCTGAATACATAATAGGGATTGACATTTTGTGAGACATGACCTTGCACCTGCCAGAGGGCACATATAAATTTGGAGTCTGGGTGGTCATACTAGTTAAACCAGTAATAGTGGGAAAATTACGATATGAAGTTGATGTCCCTGCCACTACAGTAGTAGTGAGCCTTAAACAATATTGCATCCCAGGTGGTCAGAAAGAAATTACTGAAACCATCCAGGAATATGTGGATGCTGGGGTTTTGGTACAAATAACTATACGATGGAATAATCCAATCTGGCCAGTTAGAAAAGCTGATGGTTCATGGTGTATGACAGTAGACTACAGAGTATTAAATAAAGTCACTCCACCTATTGCGGCTGCTGTTCCCAATATTGTTACTTTAATAGAGTAAACACAACTAGCGAAAGGGACCTGGTATGTAGTGAAAGATCTAGCAAATGCCTTCTTCACTGTTCCTATACCTAAGGCACGTTGGGAACAATTTGCTTTCACATGGCAAGGACAGCAGTACACCTTTACCCACCTGCCGCAAGGATATATCCATAACCCTACTATCTGCCCCTAGCAGGTGGCAGAACATTTGAGTGAACATATTTTAGTCAGCATGAGATAAACTGTGTCCATTATATAGATGATATTTTGCTACAGGCAACAACTGAAGAGAGGGCTAGGGAGGCACTGGAACAGATCCCAGAACACCTACAAAGCAAAGGATGGGAAATAAACCCCTCAAAAATACAGGATCCAGCACAGGTAGTCGAATTTTTAGGTATAATGTGGAATGCAGGTCGACAGGAAATCTTACCAAAGGCTAAAAGTAAGATACTAAAATTTGCCACCCCAAAGACCAAAAAGGAGGCCAAAAAGTTTATAGGTTTGTTTGGATTTTTGGAGGCATCATATGCCACACCTGAGTGCTATTCTAAGGCCCTTGTAGTCAGTTACTCAAAAGAAATATGAGTTTTCTTGGGGACCTGAACAAGCAGCTGCATTTGAAGCTGCTAAGATGGCAGTGCAAACCACTTTGGACCGGTGGCCAGTAAAGGCAGGGCCTGTATGTAGAACTACAGGTCTCTATTGATGATGACTATAGTAGCTGGAGCTTATGGCAAAAGCAAGATGGAAAGCGTATGCCCTTAGGTTTTTGGAGCAGAAAGCTTCCAGAGGCCACCAAGGCCTATACCCCTTTAGACAAACAATTAGCTTGTTTTTCAGACTCTGAAAAACACTGTTATGGACTCTGATAGACACTGAAGCTTTAACTCTGAACCACAAGTTATTCATGAGATCTATGATTCCTATAATGCAATGGTTACAGAGTAGTCCCAAGAGTCACAAGATAGGGCATGCCCAAGAAGCTAGCTTTATAAAATGGAAATGGTATATTCAAGACAGAGCAAAAATAGGTCCATCAGGAACCACGATGTTACATGAGCAAATGGCAGAGATGCCAGCTGACATAAAAAATCTGGACCACCCACCCCTTTACTAGGATGAAGGGACACCCCAGTAAAATGGGGAGTCCATTTTGATCAACTTACTGCAGCCAAAAAAAAAAAAAAAAGACATACATGGTTTACTGATGGTTCTTCTAAATATATAGGAGACCATTGACACTGGAAAGCAGTAGCTTATAACCCTATAAAAGGACAGACCCAGGTAGCTGAAGGAAGCGGCCAGAGTAGTCAATATGCTAAATTATATGCTGTCTTTCAAGCATAACAGACGGAATTTGGGAAAGAATGTTACTTATTTACAGATTCTTGGTCAGTCGCCAATGGATTAACTACCTGGATCCTATATGGGCTGAAAATGATTGAAAAACTGCAAAAAAGGACATATGAGGAAAACCAATCTGGGAAGATATTTGGCACCTAGTACATAAGACTAAAGAAACTGTTTTTCATGAAGATGCTCATGCTAATCTGTCATCCTCAGGTCGGTACACAACACTGTAGCTGATCAGCAAGCCCGGACTGACAATGCAGAATTACCCTCTCTGAACGTAGAAGATTTAGCTAAATTGGTCCATCTCGAAGCTGAACACTTAGGAGCCCATGCCACCTACAGGTGGGCCCGACAGAGAGGATTACCCTTGACCTTAGGCTCTGCCCAGAATGCTGTCTCAGATTGTCAACACTTAAAGAGTCAAAGTGTCCCTCAATGATTGACACGCTATATTGAACGGGGAAAATTATCAACCCAGGTATGACAGATTACATAGGGCCCTTATACCAAGATAGAAATTGTCAATATATCTGTACTTGTGTGGATACATATTCAGAATATTTGGTGGCTAATGCTTACAGTCATGCCACTCAACAAAATACAATCAAGAATTAGAAATCCTTACATTGAATTATGGTACCCCAACCCAAGTACATTCAGACAATGGCTCTCACTTCAAAGGTAAATTTATTGGTAAGTATGCAGAAAAACATGGTATTCGATGCATCTATCACATACCCCATTACCCTCAAGCTGCAGGACTGATAGAGAGAATGAATGGTTTGCTAAAACAAATAGTTATGGATATTAGGTGGTGGCACTTACGGCCATTGGAAAGATAATTTGGTCATAGCCCTTAAATAGTTGAACAATCGTCCCATTAATGCCCAAGAAACTCCTCTAATGAGGATGATGGTCCCCAATTTACCAATAGCTTTATCAGACATTCCAGTTAAGGAGGTTCAGTTTTGGTGATTGAACCCTAAAGCATACTTGCCTCAATTTGCTACACCTAGGGCTGCTAGAATAGATTTATATAATCCTGAATGCCATACCATCCCAGCTAGGGATTGTTTGGTCATTCCCTTACATACTGGTATTATTCTACCTTCCCCTCATTTTAGACTGTTAAAAATTCGATTCAGTCTGGCCAACCAAGGTATTAAAGTACAGGGAGGAATTATTGATTCAGATTACCATAGAGAATTAAAGGTTATTTTACAACATGACACAGATAAAAAGTGGATATGTAGAAAGGGGGATTGTATTGCCCAACTGTTAGTGATCCCTTATAAGATGTGGCCTGTTAATGAAATTGATCCCCCGTACCTCCTGACTCAATACGGTGTTGGTGGTTTTGGATCTACCGATCCTACCCTTCACCCTGGTGCAAAGATTTGGGTGAAGAAGCCACCCCAGTATACTCCCCAAGCTGGGGAATTGATAGGCCTAGGACAAGAAAATGTTGGTGTTATAATGTTCCCTAAAGAATATCATATTTCACTACCTTATTGTTTTAACCAGCAATGATTTGTCAGTTTGTTGTAGGGTGGCTCCTCTTTGCCCTTTGTCAAGGAAACACCTTTATAGATTGGATTATTTGTACAGCTGAAGCTTTGAACCCATCTCAATGCTGGATATGTGGCAGCTGCCAGCACCTGCCGGAGCAGAACTTCCTTGGGCTATTCGTATGGCAAATCAATCAGAGTGGAAGATAATGTGGATGCGGAATGGCACCAGCTAGCCCTCCACGTGGAAAGGACACATATAAAGGTATTAGGTTACATGGACGAGCTATACTTAACCATTCTACTACAAGCATGCTGATAAATGGCCCCCGAAGATTTGGACTAGACGTTATTGGGAATTAGGGTTGGCAGTGTACCCTTCTAATGTTAGTTATTGGTGCATTGAAAATCATGGATAGACAAATGTTACTGTGGGGTGGGCTCACCCTAGCATTTGTACCAATTCCTATATGTAACTTTGACCTCAGGCATGAACCCCATGAATACTTCCCTCACTAGTCCCATCCCTTAGGGAGCCCTGTGGGTATGCGGACATTTTGGGTGGAGGTATCTTCTGCCCCATTGGAAAGGGCGTTGTGCATGGGGATGGCCTTACATTCCTACCACCATTTATAAAACTTTACCCCAAACTCTCCACAATTGGCCTTTAGTAAAATCCCTATGGGGAAGAGTTCGGAGGACCCCTTCATGGTTCTCCGCTATTTCTATTTTCTCTCCACAGCCTGGAGCCATCATAAGCAGAATCCCATATCGAGGCTCTGGCAACCCATATAGAAAAAGCTCTTAATGATTCACATAATAGTATTAACCTATTGAATCAAGAAACTGCTCAAATTTGTACTGTTATATTGAAAAATAAAATGATATTAGACTTGCTTACTGCAGCTCAAGGAGGAGTATGTGCTATAATAGAAACTAACTGTTGTGTATATATCCCTGATTACAAGACAAATGTATCACCCCTTATGGAAGATATGCAGCATCACATTTCACAGATTGATAGTTTAAGAGAAGACCCTGTAGCAACTTGGTTATCTACTATGAGCTGGAATATTAAGGTTTCTGTTATTGTTGTTGCTGGTCTATTACTCTTTTGCATCTTTATCTCGTTTGCAGTTTTATCAGGTGTGCTGGAATGCTACTCATATACGAGTGGCAATGATGACTTATTACCAATTACTGCCGACTTTGAGGCCAAATTGTGGGAATGATGTTAGGAAAATTTGCCTTCATTGGCTGATGTTATCTTTTGTCTGCTAGCTTTTTGTTCCCCCACATGAGAGACTGCATGTGGGGTTCCCTCACGTGAGAGACTGCACATGAGGTACTAGTTAGCTTTTGATTAGGTTTTTGTTCCCTCGCATGTGGAGGCTGCATGTGAGGTTTGTCCCAGACTACCACTGAATTGGTTTTTTGTCTATTTTGCTTGCATCAGATGATGAGGTGGAGAAGTAACTGAGTTATATCCGAATAACGTGACAGGCACGTTGCCAAGCTTTGGAAGGCCTTGGGCCGATGGTCCCAGACGAGAACAGTAAGTGTTATTTGTCCAAACAAAATGGCCCTTCAGGCAGATAAGCAATATTTCTATCACAATAACTGCCTAACCCTCCCAGGAATTGGCCATTCCTAGAGGGGGAGGCAGGAATAAGGAGCTTGGCTCTAAGATACAGCTGAAAAAATATATAAGACAGAACTCAGTTGGCAACGTAATTTCATCATCCATCCTTGGTGATTCTTCATCATTCCAGCATTCTTGGGAACTAGCAAGCAGCTGTGGGAGACGCCTCAGCTTTTCCAGCCACAGACCTGACAAGGTTTTTGATTTCTGACTTTTTCAGTGCTGTTTTCCCTTGGTTTGGTGAAACCAAGGTATATATGTTATATATGGCATATATGTTAGTCTTAGCTGCCCTTACTTTCTGTCACTAGCCCCTCGTTTGAATTGTCTTTGTTTTTTGCTATTGCATGTTGCTAAATAAATTAATTAGCCCTCTCTAATGTGCTCCTCCTCTTTCTTCTCCCCACTCGTCATTACAGCTAGCTCATTCATTCAGTCTTTGCTTCTTGCCCAAGAGGCCAAGGTCTCAGTTTGATGTCTTACCTAGAATTAGTGGTGACTTATACAAACTAACCAGCTAACCAGATTGGTTAAAATGACTGAGGTTCCACATAACCTGTTCCCACTCAAACAAACAAACAAACAAATAAATTGAATAAGTGAATGAATAAGCAAATGAATGAATAAAATTGTTTTAAATCAAAGCACAAATCCCTGTGATGGTGGGTCAATGCTCTTATTTCTACTCTCCCCTAAAAATGCCGTATTTTCAAATACCTTTAGACTTTACTTATGCTGGTCCCTTGTATGAAATATCCTGTCTCCCTTGTCCATTGAGTTTTTCAAGACTCGGCTCAGTGTCCCTCCTCGGGGAAGTCTTCTCCTGTTAGGCACTGCTCTTCTATGTTGCTAGAAAACTTCAGTGTCTTTCTGTCGATACGCTGTACTATAATCGTGTGTTTATTTCTATGTCTTCCCCACAAGATTGGAAGGACCAATCTTTTCTTTAATATATCTATATATCTACGGTGCTGATACATAAGAGACACTGAAAATAGAAAGTTTGATGAAGAAAGTTAGGAAAGGAGAGAGCGAGAGCGAGAGCGAGAGCGAGAGCGAGAGCGAGAGCGAGAGCGAAAGAAAGAAAGAAAGAAAGAAAGAAAGAAAGAAAGAAAGAAAGAAAGAAAGAAAGAAAGAAAGAAAGAAAGAAAGGGAAAGAAAAAACACAATTAGCTTATACACTCAGACACAGCAATTACTCCCAGGAGTGAGTAGTAACTAAGGGAAGTTAAAAGCTATAGGAACACAAACATTTCATATTCTAAGGTAGTTAAACAAAATCATCTCCAAGTACACACCAGGTTTCCAAACAGAAGTATTTAGAATTAAAATTAAATGCATTTATCTCATTTCTCTTCTCATCTTGATGCAAGTGGCAAATAACCAAGTCTTTTTCCCCCCCGACAGGGCCAGATGCACAGTAGGTACTCAATAAAAGTTGATGTCCTGCTTCTCATAGCAGCAAAGATGGGCAACTATAAAATGAAACTCTGCTATGTTATAGGAATAGACTCTCTTTCCTATTCTGTAGATAGGTTACTTTCATTCCGATAGCTGCTGCCAGATCTACTGAATAATTTCATCAGCAGAAAATGCCTGCTGAGCATCTACTGTGAACAGGTGTTCTCCGAGGCAATTCAAGGGAGGCAAAAAGCCTGGACCAACCCAAACCCCAACCCCACCCACCCCAAGAAAGTGGAAACCCAATTTAGGCTAAGCTGGATAATTCACACCTCCTAGATAGCAGAAACTGGTATAAAATATCACTGTATTTTAGAATCTAACACCAGAGTCTGAAAACTTTTTCTGTAAGGGACCAGATTAAGAGATATTTTGTGGCTTCACAAGCCACATGGTCTTTGTGGCAGCCACTTGACTCTACCATCACAGCACAAAAGCAGACACAGACAATACTTGAATGAATAGGCATGCTTGTGGTCCAAATAAAACTTTATTTACAGAAACAGGTGGTGCTCTAGAGTTGGCCTGCTGGCCATACTTTGCCAATTCCTAATTTAGCACAATGCCTGCAATATAGTAGGTGCTCAAATATTTATTGAATAGATGGATGGATGGAAGAATGGGTGGGTGAATGAAGGTTTTCCTAAGGCCAGACATGGTGATTTGTTTTAAAGCCCCAGTGTATCATCTTTAGACATTAACTATAGTGACAGCAATAAACACCTACTGACCAGAAATTACTTGACAGTCTTTCCCACTCCAACCAATGTGTACGGATGAAAATTTAACATGTATAAATTACTAACAGTTTTCATAACAGAGATGTGAGCCACAAGGGTAGTTTAAAGAAGCATTTTTTCAAACTGTGGATCATGACTCATTAGTAAATTGTGGCCTGCATTTTTTTTTTTTTTTTCAAAAAAGGGTAAGAGATAGAAATAGAAAAAAAAAAAAAAAGGGAACATACCAGGGGATATTACAAATACAAAACATAAGGATTGTTTTTTAAGGAAACTGTCTTTCAATTATAACACACTGGTGTGTGTACGTATATTGGGTTCTGAGGTAAATGTATTTTTAAAATACTTTGGAAAACATTCTAATGATTGTAATCTCATTCTTGGAGATTCACTTTGAACAAAAAGATATAGAGTTGTAGTTAAGGGCAAGATTCTGGAGCCAAAGTTTCTGGTTCAAATCCTAACTCTGCCACTTATTAGCTGTGTGATCTTGAACAAGTTACTTAGCCTCTCTGGGCCTCAATTCTTCATCTGGTAAATGGGAATGCTAATGATACTACATGAGGTTATTAAAAGAATTAGATGAGATGTTATTTGTAAAGTGCTTAGAGGAATACCTAGCACATAATATAAGTTGTAGCCATTATTATACTGTCTCCAAGCAAAAATGTGACTTTGAGTGTGGACCTAACTTCTCTGGGCTTCATTTTTGTTGGTAAGTAATCTCTAAATGCCCTGCTGGCTCTAACATTCCCAGAAGAGATGGAGCGGTTTCCAGGACAGACCTTGAGGAAAGAAAGAGCCAAATGCAAATCACCCATCCTGTTCAGCTGACACCTTTGAGGTCCCATCTCAGCTGAGCAGCCTATTCCAATGAAATATCCTATAAGCCAACTTGTTATTATCTCTCAAAATTGAATGCAAAGGTGAATTCAGGACAATGAGAGATTGACAAAATCAAGGAAAATGGTCTTTTTTTCCATCCATTAGACCCTTAATGACTAGCATGGGCTTCCTGACTCTCCCATTGTCATGTATTTTATTCCATATCCTGGGATAACCACAGCTGGGGGTGAACAGGAAATCTGTCCCCATGTTTGTTTTTTGGCTTTTATTGCCAATGTTCCTGACTGTGAAGTATAGTGTGAGACTGCCCAGCAGTTGGTCCAGTGTTTGTCACAAGTCAACTTTCACTGGAATTTGAAGCCACAGCAAGCCCCTAAGAGCATGAAAAAAATTCCACTTACTTCTACACACACACACACACATACACACACACACAACCAACAGAAAAACAGGTGAAGTTATAACTGACTATTCACAAATAGAGAAGTAAAAATGGCAAGTAATAATGTTCCATTCCACCTCACTTATAATTAAAGAAATGCAAATCAAGACACTGAAATAACTTTTTTCACTTATAAAAGGAGGAAACTCATTAAAGTTAGGAAATAGTCAATGCTGAAAAGGATGTAGCGAAACAGGCATTCTCATACTTTCTTGGTGAGAGTCTAAACTGGTGAAATATCTTTGGATGACAGTTTTAAAATATATATCAAAACAGTAAGTATATATAACCTTTGACCAGCTCCAAAATATGAAAGCACTGAGCCAAAGCAGTCAACTATCTACAGACTTAAAAATAAAGCCCTGTTTGTTTAAGCCTCTTGTAGTTTTAGTCACGTAGAAAATTAAATTCAGGTATTCTATACTTGCAACCAAACACATTCCTAATTGACAAGTTAAAAAAAAAATAGGTAAAAGAGAACATCCTTATCTTGCACTGACTTTAACATGAAATTTGCTATTATTTCCCTCATGAATTTTATCTAATGGTTTTTCAGCATCTATGGTGATGATCTTCCAATTTTTTTTTTTTATCTATTCATGACATATTTTTTGATGTGCTACTGGGATTCTGTGTTAATATTTTATTTAGGATTTCCAAAACAGTATTTATAAATGAGATTAATATGTTGCTTTTCTTTATTTTCACCTATTTAATGAGTTATTTTTATTGGAATTTTGACTGATATGTTATTACTGTGTTAATGAAAAAAGAATTCTAACCATTGAGGGTTTTTAAAAATGTAAATAGCTAAAGTTTTTTTCTATCTAGTGCATTTGTACTTTTTCAAATTTGCCCCTTCTTTTTTTCTATCAATGTATGTTCTATCATTTGTGTTATGTTCTATCATTTTGACTCTGTAATTATTGAACATAACAATTTTATCGCCTCTTCCAAATTGTTTTATTGTCTCAAGTTCTTAAGGGGTTAATTATCCTGTTTATTGGTCCAATCCCTCATGTGGTCCATTTCCTAGTTTGGTTTATAAGTTCTTATTATAAACTCATCTTCAACGGGAATTGCTTATTCTGTGAGAGATCAGAATAAACAACTGGGTTTTGCATGTTTCTGGCAGGACCAAAGGGATTCATCACTGTGAAACCAGCTTTTATATTCTTTGTTGATGTCAGGATTCCCTCACCACATGGGTAGTGTAAATTAGAACCTCATACCAACACATGGCATAGTCAGGCTAGTGGTTTCAGTTTCTATAGCAGACATTTTTTAATTCATCCGGAGAGCCCCAGACAAGCCACAAACTTCCTTGCTGTGGCCCTAGACCAGTGGGAGGATTTGTTTTCTCCATCCTCTAGTCACTAAGAGCCTTTCCAGTGTCCCAGCTTCAAGCTGGGTCCAGGTCCAGGTCTCTACCTTTCTAGACCCTAAGGCCTGAGTGGGTACTCAGCGCCCAGTCCTTAGCCATTTGGGCTTATATTCACACCAAATAGCCCTATGTGCCTCAAAGTTCCCTCTTCCTGTCTCATACCTAGGGATCCCCCTTTCTTTCTTTCAATTGTTGATATTTTTTTCAGCATTTCTGTGTTTCCGGCAAAGGTTCCCTGACTTTTTGGCCTCTCATGTTCCCAGCAGTTGAATCCTTTGTCCTTTCTGTCTTTAAAAAACCCTTTCTAGAGATCCAGGATGATGGAGTAGATAAACACAGTGCCTGCATCCATCTGTGAACACATTAAAATTACAACTAAATTACAGAACAATCAACCTGGAGAACCATCTGAAATCTAGCTGAACAGAAGTCCTCTAACTGAAAATATAAAGAAGCCGTGTTGCGACTGGTAAGAGGGGCGGAGATGCAGAATAGCCCCTAATGTCCCTGAGGCAGTTGAGAATCAGAAGGAATATTTCAGCCGTGGAGATTACCCCCAGAGGAGTGAGGGACCCCAGCCCCCCACACTAGGCTCCCCAGTCCCGAGTACCAGTGCTTGGAAGACGAGGCCCCATAACATGTGGTTGTGAAAAATAGTAAGGATTCCAACCATCCATGGACGGAAGGCAGCGGGAAACCCAGACGTCCTCTTAAACAGCCCACACACAGACCCACTCATTCACAGGCACTCACCTTGGGCTCCAGCAGAGGGATGGTGACTCAGGAGGCCTCAGAGATATACGGGGGCAGAGTGAGGTGTGTGGCTTCAGGGGAAGGACTGGAGAACAGTCAGCATTTTCCTGGTAAGGGGTCTCCTTCCACTGCAGCCAGCGGGTAGGCGCCATCTTTCCTATATTAAGCCCACCCCCACAGGCTAAATCTGAATCTGATTGGCCTGGTGAGCTCTGTTGCTCCACCCTGTTGACCCCGCTGGGACCCTGCTCCACCAAACTTGAACACCTCCGGAGGCACTTTCTGCAGGAGCAGCCATCCCTCCTGCATTGCACTCTTTCTAGGAAAACTATTGGAGTCCACAGGCCCCCGGTGGACAGTGACTGGCCTCGATGTGCTCTGAGATTTTTGCTGAGTGGCTCTAGGCTCAGCACTGGCAACAAACCAGAGTCTGTATTAAACTGGTGACCACAACTCTTCCCACTCTAGTGACTCCCTGAAACCTTGTCTCACTTAACTCATGTACCACATGAAGTTTTATCAGTAGCTGAACTTTAAAGGAGTTGGTAGGTGGCAGCAGGCCTCCAGGTGTCCCGGCTTTTTGCCAAGTTACCCCAGGCCCGGTACTGGTGGCAGCATCCTCGGTTTGCAGCATGGCCTCTCCCACGCACCTCCTGGTTCAACATAGGCAATGAACAACTATGGATCATTTTGTAGCTCCTACCAGGTAGCCCCCAACAGTCACAGGCAGTGGATGACATGGGCCTGCACCGGAGCTACTTCGAGAGGACATGTGCATACATATGTCCATTACAGTATTGTTTATAATGTCCAAGATGAGGAGACAGCCTGGGTGTCCGTTGATGGAAGAATCAATAAAGAGGGAGTGATATATATATATATATATATATATATATATATATATATATATATATAATGGAATATTGCTCAGCAGTGGAAGGGAATGGCTTCTTGCCATCTGCCATGGCATGGATGGACCTGGAGGGTTATTATGGTAATGTGAGTGTCAGATAGAGAAAAACAGATGCAATATGTTTTTGCTTATATATGGACTCTAAGAACAAAATAAACAAACAAAACAGAAACAAACACAGATACAGAAAGCATTTTGATGGTTACCAGATGGGGAGGGGGTTGGGGGTGTGGGTAAAAGAAGGGGAAGTGATTAAGAAGTACAAATTGTTTGTGACAAATTAGTCATGGGGTTGTAAAGTAAAGCTTAGGGAATTTGGTCAATGATATAGTAATTATGGATAGTGCTAGGTGGGTACTAGACTAGTCAGGGGGATCACTTCTTAAATTATATAAATGTCTAACCACTATGCTGTACACCTGAAATTAATATAAAATAATATTGAATGTCAACTGTAATTGATAAATTTAAAAAGGGAGAGGAAGGGGAATAAGAGGTCCAAATTTCCAGGTATAAAACAAATAAGTCATGGGGATGTAATGGACAGCATGGGGAATATAGTCAATAATATCGTGATAGCGTGGTATAGTGTCAGATGCTTGCTGGACTTATTATGGTGATCACTTCTTTAGGTGTGTAAATATTGAATAACTTGTGTATCCCTGAAACTAGTATAATATTGTATGTTAGCTATATTTTTAATAAAAGTCTTTAAAAAACAACAAAAACCCTTTCTAAAATAAGCACATGGTGCTACAGAAACTGTGCAGTGGGGGTGGGGGTGGGGTCCTGAGCTCATGTTAGCCAGGCAAAAAAAAAAAAAAAAAGTGTCTGTGCATCGAGGGTGACAGGTTGGAGTAAGAGGTGGGGTGAAGGTTATAAGAAGATAGAGCACGTGTAAATAGCCAAGGGGGTAAAACAAACCACATACCACATTCTGAGAAGCACAAATTCCAAGAACTGCAAGGAGTTTGGTGTGGAACGTAGACTGAGATATGAGGTTGGTGAGATAAGCAGAGGCCAGCTCGTGAACACCCATGTGCCAGGTTAGGACAGTGGACCTAATGCTGAGAGCAGAGGGAAGCCAATGGAGGTGACCATCAGATCACGGAGAGTGAAATCATCAACTTTGCACACAGGATGACAATCCCAGAGAGCATCCAAGCGCTAACCGTGGCATGCCAGCAAATTGTAACCCTGAACTCTTACCCCAAGGATTACAAGGGAGTGTGGTGTGCTCAGTCCACTGTCCCCCACCGCCCAGGAATTTCCCTCACCTGCCTTGGGGATGAGTACCTCACTCATCCAACTTGCAGACATTTTGTAAATACACAGCTCTTTCAAGAACATTTCCTCAGATCTCCCCATTCCCCACCTCTCCCCACCAGCTCCCAAAACTCTGCCATAACTGTGCCTGATGTAAGGAAGGAGCTGTGAGCAGAAGCTTGAAAACAAAAGTAACCTGGGCCAAGGGCCAGGGGCCTATTTTTAGAACTTTTCCTCATCGCCTGTTTATCTTTCAGACTCAGCCTAATGTCTTCCAGGCGAGTGTTAACGTTCCTTAGCAGACTTGAGGACCAATGGTGATAATCATTTGGACAGTGTGTTCTCATAATTTCCCTAAAGTGCCCTCACTGGCATTTGACTCCCCCAAAGCAACTTCATGTAGGATTTATTCAAGGCTCTCCCGGCCACTTCTACTGGCTGTGGAATCTGGGCAGGTCACAAATAGAAGACAATAGGCTATGGATTTCATAACCCGTTAAGTGCGGCCAAGGTGCTGCTGGTGCTGCCCTCCTGGCCTCTGCTCCCTCTTGCCTAAAATAGGGGTCTCACAATTGTGTAAACAAGCTTTGGAAACTAGAGCGCCCTCTACAGATAAAAGCATTTAAGTCATCATTTTCCTTTGTGCCCCGTTACTTAGGGAGAAAGGCAACAATGCATTCATTTATCATAAAACTTGGTGAGTTATTTTAATCTATTCAAGCTGCAAAAGAGAAAAGGGACGGGGTCGTATCTCGATTTTTATTTCCTTCCAGGGACAAAAGAGGTAGCCCCAGGAATCCGCGGCTTGTAAAACGCGCCGCGGAAAAGGCACAGTTGACTCGCTGTGACTTAACCCCTTCCATTCCGCCGGCCTGGACTGGCTTTTAAGGACGTCCTCCTCAACTCCCTGTCGACTCGCCCCAGTTTATTCCAGTGGCCAGATCTCATCTCTCCCGTTCACCCTTCAATTCTACTGTACCCTCTGGAGTTCCTGGGGGTGTCAATGGGCAGACTTCCGCGGCGGACCCTGGGCCCGGCCTCGCTAACTCGTACAGTCCTCCTTAAGGAGCTTCTGCGGCAGAGAGTAGAGGCGGGTGTTTTGTTCTTATAAGGAGGAAAAGTTTCAGTGACATCCAGGAAATGAGTAACTCCGACGCTCTTTAGAGCCCGGCTGATGGAGGCCAGAAGGCGGGAGCCTGCCTGGGTATCGCCGCCCCCGACCCGCTAATTGCCCCGCAATACGCTGCACCTCATCCGCTGCCAAACTGTGGGCCCAGGCCCTGGGGACCCGCGAGTGCAGCCTGGGCCCACGCGGTCCTCCCCATAACGGGGAGCGAGAACGAAGGCTACAAGTAAGTTTGGGTCAGCAGCCGCGAGGCTCTGCGTCCTCCTCGTGGGTTAGAACAGGGGCGCGATGGAGACGGGTGACGAGGCGGAGCTGCGCCCCGGGTGGCGTCTTGGGGTGGGGACGCCAAGGACTGCACGGGGAACGCGGGCGCCTGCTCGGCCCCCCATACTGGGACTGACTGGAGACCCGGGTACAGCATTCGTGCCAGGACGGGGCGCATTGTGGTCTGGGGTTCATGCTTCCTACTTGCGCCGCACGAGGTCCCGCGTTCCACTCTCCGCTCCAGCCCCAGCCGCGGGCAGCTCCTCCTCCTGGCGCCCGAAGCAGGATCATGTCTTTGTTCCTACTGCCCCGACGATCCTTACTTTTGACCATCTGAGCCGAGTGCTAGGGCAAAAAGACAGCCCCCCTCCCCGCTCCACCCCCCCCCGACCCCCGCCGCCAGTTCTTCAGCCTCTCCTTTCCCGCCTTTCTTCCCCTCCTGGAAGGAGGGAGCAGGAGTGGAACTTGCTTATTCTGTTTAAGGTAGTGAAGCTATGAGGTTGCTGGGGCGGGATAAAGACCCCACCGCTTCCTCTTTCGGGACTGTTAGTGGAGGAGATCCCACGCTGTGCACAACTTTCTCTAGGGGCAGCAAATAGTCTGTGCCACCTGACCCTTAACTCATCTCAATCCCTTGCCAGTGCCTCCGCCTTTCTAACTGCTGGCTGAAGTGACTCAGAAGCCCCACCACCGGGCTTCCCATCCAGAACGCTCCTTCTCTTTAAAAAAAAAAAAATGCTCCTGCCCAGGAAGGGAAAATATTTTACTGAACCTCTTAGGAACCTCACTTTGCCTTTTGCCCCTCCGCCTAATGTGAGATGCCCTCCCCCATCCTCCACCCCCTTCAAAAGTAGAAGAGCAGCAGATACAGACAGATCGTGGCCCCTGGTCTTTTGGATCTAAATCAGTTTTGGAGTTGTATTCTGTTTTCTTGTTCCTCTTTTGGATTTGACCCAGGGCCCTTCCCTTTTACTAACCAGTTCTACCTTGGAGAGGCTGAGGCTGCCAGGTAAAGCTCCAGGCCCAGCAGTCACAGGCCCAGGTTAGCCGGGAAACTTACAAGGCACAGCTAGGTAGAATTGCTGCCATCCACCTCTTTATCGACAGGTTGTGTGCTTTTGAGTCTTCCTTCCAACCTACCTGCATAAGTGGCTTCCATTGTTTGCGAATTCCATGTCTGCTGCTGCTCCAGGCCTTTCTGCCCTCCTGTTTCCCACTTGTGGGGAATCATGAAGTGGTTATACCAACGCTGCTCTCCCTGGGTGGATTGAAAGGCTTTTGTTCAAGTGCCATCGTCTAACTCCGTAATTGTCAAAGATGCAGCAATTTCAAGCTTCTGGGGGCAAGAATCTGAACTTTTAACCCAATGCCATCATCCCAGAACCTGTCACCTTACCAGGAATAGTCTCTCGACTCTTCGCCCATGAGGGAAACAAAGAAGAAGGGTATGTGGGTGACCTTTATATCTGAGGGCACGTTTAGGGAGGAACTTCTGGATAGAGGATTCTGGCAAAATTGCCTACCAGAGAAGGTATTGTCTGGGAGGAACCTGGTTTTGTAGTTTTCCCTCTTGGATCCTTTGGGGTCAAGAAAGAGAAAGAATGTGGGGGAGTCTGTCTGATGGAGAAGGTACACATCTGGACAGGAGGCAGTGAGGAGCACCTCAGGCATGGAGCCCGGGAGCAGTAGAGCCGGGCTGTGGGAGGCCAGGAGCACCGTTCTCAATGCCTCTTCTTGTGAGGGACACCACTGCCAAATGGGGATGTGTCCAAGGAAAGGGGGGGGATGGCATGGAGGGCCTGGAAAGTGAGCTGGTGAGGGCGCAGGGGATGAACCGGCACTATTTCCTCTAAGGATGCGAGTCCTCCAGCCTCAGGGCTGTGGCCTTTAGGAATCTCAAGCATTGTCAGGAGAAGAGAAGACTTGCTCTGTCCCGCCTCAGAGACTCACTGGTGAGAAGCAGGGAGATTGATCTTACTCAGAAGTAAGAAGGAACCTGTCAACAACCAGAGATAATGCGCTGCCTCTTCAACTCAGCTGAGACAGGTGGCCATCAGCAATTACGAAAAAGAGGGTCCCCTCCGAGTGTAAGATTCTGGGACTCTGTGTGTTTGGGTCTGCGAGTCCCCCAGTGGGCATGAGGTGGTAGGGCAGCCTGTGGGGCTTTTGAGGAAGACCTTAACCAAGAAGTGTCCTGGTCAGGGCAAGTGCTCCAAGTGCGCTGAGAAGCAGGACCTTCTGTATGGCTGAGACCAGTCCATCTGGACCCCCCTCTAATCCAGTCTTGATGGGAAAGAGGACATCGCCATGAGAATGCCAAAAGCTGATAAGAATAACCTCCAGGGCTGCTACTAGCCTGTTTCATCCTTTGCGTGAATTAAAATAAGGTGTCCCTCTAAAGAAGAAAATGGCAATTTCGTGCCATTTAGAAAAAGGGGTCTCATGTGGGTGGACACAGCCAAGGCACATAGCCGGACAATTAGAGTATGTGAGCTGGATCCATCCTCAACACCCCCAGCCAGGTGTTTTTGAGCAGTACACCACCTGTACAACCATACACAGCAGCCCTGAGAAGCAACAATTATTGAGAACCTAACATGTGCCAGGCTTTTTTTTTTTTAAACTACTTTGCCTGTGTTAACTCATTTAATCTTCATGGCAGCACTATGATGTAGGTATTGTTATCCCCGTTTTATAGATGAGGAAACTAAGGCACAATGTAGTAAAGTGCTCAGGAGCCTGGAAGTTGAGTCCCAATCGCTGAACATTCCCAGAGCAAGAAGCAGGTTAAGCTTAAAAAGTTAGTTTGCTTGGGAGCCCTCAAGGGAAAGAGGGAAAAGCAGTTGCCTTTTTCTTTCTTTGTCAAAGGAAGAAAGACCTGCTCCCAGCTCAGACAGAGGAAAGATGGAAAACCCATCTGGCAGCAGAAAGGCATGGAAAGAGAGAGGCAGGCCCCGCCTCGAAGGCTGATGGGAGGCCTGGCCCAAGCATCAGATGACTTTCCTTCTCCATAGCTGGGCGGTGTGAGGTAGCAAATCCAGTTTGGGACCTGGCATGAGGGTGATGAGTAAGTGCCACCTGGGTGTGGTGCAGAGGGAAAGGCCACAGCTACACAGGGCCCCTGATCTAGGTAGAAATCTCCCTCAGGAATGGGACAAAGTGGGGAGTGTCTGAACATGCTGTCCTGATACTCCCCCCCCCTCCAAATTCCCCATCCTGTCCAAGTCCCGTTCACCTGCAAACACCCTTCCTAAGCTCATTCAGGAAGCCTTTCCCAAAACTCTTACTTCACAGCTCCATCTTTACGATTACTTATTTTCCACCAAGAAACCTGGTCCCTAATCTGAATAGCTGCTTGGGGAAGTGGCAGGGCCAGGACTGGCTGCTTACTACAACCCCTGAGTCCTAAGGCAGTGCTGGCTTTGGCCGCCTCAGCCACCTGGCCTGCCCAGCTAGCCTCTTTCGATTTAAAGGGCTTTCCCTGGTCTCTGTCCAGGCCCCCTCATGGCCTATCTTCAGTAAGCTGCAGTCTCCAGGTGCTCCAGAGCCAGTGACATGTGACCCACATGGGCTTTAAAGGAGGGCAGACTTGGGTTGAATCCTGGCTCTACTGCTCAGTAGTTGGGTGTTCTCTGTATTTGGGTAAGTGCCTTGACTTTTCCAAGCCTCAGTTTTGTCATCAGTAAAATGGCAATAACCCTTCATAGCGCCTGTGTGGAAAATTCTGGGCACAGTGACTGGCACAGACCAGCAGTCTGGCTAGTACGAGCTCTTAAAGACCATAGAGGGCAACTGAGAATCTACATCCTTTGCCAGATTGGGACCCTAGCTTCCCCTTGAGTGCCACTGCTCCCTCCTCTGAGGTCTGGGCAAAGGGCAAGGTCGCAGGGACCCAGACTCTTCCAGATGGTGAGAAAGAGCCCATCAGTGCCCTTGCCTGTGGTTTGTGAGAGCTGAGGACAAGGCTACTCATCCTGACCTATCAGCTGACTCTGCGAGAGGGAAAGTCGGGTTTGCAGCATGGCCTGTCACAGGCATCCAGCGGGGAGAGAAGTGTGAGAAGGGTTTCTGGGAGAGGAAGGGGGTCATTCGGGAGTGCCCAAGAGGTCCATAGGATCCTCCTCACCAGTTGGGGTGTGTGATGTTTTCCCACAGAAAGCACATCCCCCTCTGTTGATATGGCCCACCCCATGACATCAGCAGAATAGAAGCACCTTGCAGGTGACATCACTGTTGCCCAAGGCAACACCTCCACCTTAAGGTAGACAGGGAAGAACAAGAACCAGACCAACTGTAAGACACAGGTTGAAGGGAGGGAGCGCAGAAGAGGTAACATCCACAGAGGATTGTTTCTCAGAGGATGGGCAAGGGGAAGAGGGAGCCAGTTGGGGGGGCGTCTTCTGGCCTTGGGTTTGGCCCAAGGGAGTAGAGCACAGTGCTGACAGCTCAGTCTAGTTTTGTTCTCTGTACTGCGACTAGGATGGGAGCAAAGAGCATGACTCCTTACAGCAGCTTCTGGCAGCTTCCATGGCTGTGGGCCCCCCTTCTACAGCCTGAATCTGTGAAGGGAGAGAGGAAGAGTAGGCTGGAGCAGGGATGAGGAAATCAGAAATGTGGCTTCCCTCTTCATTACCCTCACCCCCCCAAAAAAGCAAGAAACAAGGATGCCTGTGTCCTTACTCCTTTGGGGGGTGACTAAGAGAGAAGCTTCATTCACTGACTGTGAGTCTTTATTGTGCACCTGCGATAGGCCAGGTGCTATGCTAGGGAGTCAGGGGCCACATGGAGCTTTGTGATCAAATGCACACAGCGGAGGAATGTCTGGAATCCATTGCCCCAGGAGTCAGTGCCAGCTGGAAAATAGAAGAAAGGTCTCACTGGTCACCTCTCCCCAGCTCTAGCATTCCCTGTGGGATTCCCGATGGTTCACAATGGTTCAGTGAAACCTGTGAAATCTTCCTCCCAGTGGTTCATGCAGGAATTCGCAGGTGTCTGAGACATACCTGAGACTGGGGGTGGTATTCGAGGACAGCTACTGGTGTCTTCTGTGTTCTGCCAACGTCAAAGCCTGGCGACAGCCCTGTTTATAAGGCTGAACTCAATTGGCGATTCTGATGCTCTTAACTTGGTGACCTGTGGCTTCAGCTGAGTCTCGTAAGCTGATGTGTTCTGTTCTCCTTAAGATAGAAATTCCTAAGCAAGGACTGTCCACTGCCAACACAAGTGAAAGATGCAGGAAATGAAAAACTCCTTGCCCTGAAGAAAGGTGAAAAGTAGATGACACGGTAGCTTTCCCTCTAAAGAGGGTTCAAAACAGGAATCTCCTTGTCTTTCAACTTGAAGGTATCTGATTGAAGTCTTTGCGTTGTGCAACTGGCCATAACTTCAGACAGTCTAACATACGTGTATCTTCCCTGACATCCATCCAGCATATCAGTGGCTAAAGTCATTGCCCTAATTTTTGTATGAATGTAGCTTCTTCAGGGTTATAAATGAAAGAGAGTATCGTTGCCAGAGAATATTATTTGCAAACTGTGCTTCTATTTACAAATCTGGTCCTCAAATCAGTTGTCATGCCCTTCTGTTCATAAAACTAGAATAGCCTTTAAAAAAAAATAATGGTTTCATTCATTGAGCACCTACCCTGAGCAAAGCCCCATTTTAGAGGCTTTGCATATATTTATTTCTCTTCCTCAAAACAGCCTGGTTTTACAGGTGAAGAAACAGGCTCAGAGAGGCCAAGCAACTTGCCCAGAGTTGCAGAGCTGAAAATAGCAGAGGCAGGACTCAAACCCGCATCTGTGCCTCCCAGAGGCTTAGACTCTTTCTGCCACTGCTGGCCTCTGCTGGACATCCTGGCCCAGTGAATGTGAAGGCAGCATACAGAATCCCACAAAATCTAAGTGTCAAAGGTGAGAAGATAACAGGCAGACCACCAACTCCAGGTTCCCTCCTGCTGTGACACGCTCTGTGCTACTAGCTG
The DNA here is from genome assembly GCF_036562045.2 of Rhinolophus sinicus. Lineage (NCBI taxonomy): Eukaryota > Metazoa > Chordata > Mammalia > Chiroptera > Rhinolophidae > Rhinolophus > Rhinolophus sinicus. The sequence continues at coordinate 20,823,315 of NC_133757.1, forward strand.
ATGGAGCTCAGTTTCCCTGTCTGTTAAATGGGGACAGCAGCAGCCAGTATCAGATAATATTCAGAGCCCTTTGAGATCCTCAGATGCCAGTCCCACAATTTTCAAATGACTCACGCGAGAGTTAACGCAACGCAGTGGGACACTTGCTGAGGAGGAGGAGGAGGGGCTCAGCTTTGAAGCTATCCTGGGCTGCTCTGTTCTCCCTCCAGGTCATCCCTGGATGCAGGAGAGTCGCTCACCAGCCTGGATCAAACCAGAGGGAGGGCGTTGTCATAATTCTGGCCCTGCTTGTTGGTGCAAAACCACGTGCTCATAACAAACTGTTCTCCTGGGAGCACGTTTCAATAAATAGCCTTCTTAGTAGCAGACAGGGGACCCGCCTGAAGTTCCTGAAAGGGTCCTTTGTTTGCTGAGACTTTGTCCCAGAGTCGCAAGGGAGGCTGGACCACAGTGTACCTGGGCTGCAGGGGCTGGAGGGGAAGAGAGGGGGGGATTCCTGGCACCCCTGTCTGCTGCCCCAGAATGCCCCCAGGACATCCATGCCACTTCCTCCCTGTTGCCTCGCCCCAAAACACACTGCCCAATGTCAGAAGAGCCTTCACTCCCTTTCCTAATCCACTGCAGAGAAGGCTTCTCGGTCCTTTTGGCAGAAAAAGCATCTCATCCCAGATTCCACCCCCAGAATCTCTTCATTGAGTCTAACTCCCTGTTTCATGCCCAAATTTCACCTAAATTGTCACCTCCCTTTCCCTAAACAGTACAGGGGAAGAAGCCCACAGGTGCATGTCTAATGTTTCACAGAAACCAGGTCAATGAGCAGCATCATGGGAAGACTGAAGACTTAGAAGTCAGACAATTCTGGGTTCGAATCCTGGCTCTGAGACACTGAGTGAGTGGCCTCACTTCTCTGTGCCTTAGTTTCCTTATCTATAAAATGGGGATAGCGCCTCCTTCAAAGGTTTAGAGACATAAAGCATTTTGCACGATGCCTAAATCCCAATAAGTGTGGTACATTGGTTGCTATTTGCTAAACTCTCCCATGGGTAAGAGGGCCGTGCGGCTTGTCAGGTTTTCTCCAGAAAGGGAGACTTGCTCGTGACTCTGCCTAGGGTTGCTTCTCTGTTCCTTCTTTTACCTAAATTGCATCAAACCCTGAAATTCTCCATTTACCTTCCATTTCTGTAAGACATCTGAGCACGGAGGTGGGTGTCAGGGGGAGAGGCAGCTGGGGGTCAGATAAGCTGATGTCGGGGTTCATTCCTGGGCTATTTTCTTGGTAAAAGGTGGTGGTGAGTCAGCCGGCAGTTGGATGAACGCTGTCCAGACCTAAAGCGGCTGCGGTCTGTCTCTAGGGCTGCGTCTGGAAGGGTTTTTGCGCATACTTCCCATGGCACTTTGCTTTTCTGACCACAGGGTGCCTCCCAGGAAAAAAGCTTAGAAGTTACTTCATCCAGGACTTGCTGCTCTACTTCCATTTCAGATTCCTACTTCTGGGAGTAAAGGCAGTAAGGTTCTTTCCTAGTCCTGACGCCATTCACTGATTCATCCAGAAAGCATTCATGGAGCGCCTGTACCTATACTGCTGGGCATCAGACACCAGCACTGGCCTGTCCTTTGAGGAGCTCAGGAGCGGGGGAGCTGTCAGTTGATGCTGCCCAACTGGAGGGCAGAGCTGAGCTTCCCAGGTGCCAAGCTGCCTGCTCTCCCTCTGTGGCAGCCCCTGGGGCCTTTAGAAGAGAACAAGGAGGTGGGGGAGACAACTTAGCCATGTCCCCACACTTCTGGCGTTGCTGCAGGGATGCTGGTCACCCCCTTCTTCCCAGAGGAGTCCCTAAGACGCACCCACCAGGATTTAACAAATCAAAAGGGAGATCTGGCCTTATCATCAATACCAATGCCAGCGGCAGTGTCCTTGACAGGGCACTACTGTGTGACTTTCATGCCCTAAATAGGTATTATTGTCACAGCAAGTGGGAGAGCCAGGATTCAGACCCAGGCCTTCCGATTCCAGAGTGTGCCCCCTTAGCTGCTGTAGCTAAATCTCTAGCAAGTGTTAAGCTCTTCTGAGCTGAAGAGCTGTGGGCTGTATCTTTCTGGGTGGCCTTGGGGCAAGAATATGTCCTCGTGAACTTGGTGGTATCTGTGGCTGCTTGCTGCCCACCCCCCACCACTGTATACCTGTCACTAGTTCAAGGACACCTACTATGTGCCCAGTGCTGCCTCCAGCAGAAGCCAGGGCAGAGAGAACACAGGCATCACTCAACATCCCTCCATCCCTGTGGCTGGAAAACGCTGTAGTTGTAGTAGGTTGTTGTTTTGTGTAATTCACAGGCAGTGTGACTCTAGAGTCATAGGTGATTCTGGGGGTCATATTGCTAACTGTTCCTGGCCTTCTGGTCTAGGCCACCTGCTTTCCCAGGAGGAGGAGAACGGCTTTGTTCTGACTGGTGTGGCCCTGGTGTGGGAGGGTAGGCAGATGCCCAGCTCTTGCTCAGCCCAGGTCCCAGCCAAGAGGCCGACCACAAGCTCTTAAGTTTTTTACAACTGGCTTGGCCTTCCCCTTGCCTTTGTGTCTCTTGCTGTTTTCCCGTTTATTAAGATGAAAGGGGTTTTAGATCTTTGCAGGCACAGAGCGTGAGTGTGTGTGAGTGTATGTGTGTGTGTGTGTATGTGTGTGCGTGCAGGAGGCCCATACTGCTTCCTTTCCTCCCCACCCCTCTCTCTCTCTCTCTCTCTCCCTCTCTCCCCAGCCCAGCTGGGGCCCAGGCATTGTGTCAGGTACCGCCCAAGCCACAGGGGACCAGGGTGGGAGAACAGCCCAAGAGTTCACTGTGTGGGGGCCAGAATCTCTCCTAGCCAGGACGTGAGTAAGAGGTGGTGTGGTAGGGAGGGTGGGGAGGGGAACTGGCTTTTCTGTGGCCATGGAAAAACCCTGGGGAACCGTCATCTCCATGCTGAGAAGCCAGGTTGTCTTTCTGAGCTGGTCTTTGTTTCCATCCAGGGATAACAAGGAAGGTGACTGCTTGACACCAGCAGTCTGTTTAATTCCATCCATCCCCAGCTTATCTGTGAGAGGGGGCAGAGGGTGTCCAAGGGAGGGCTTCGTGTTCCCTTTGTTGTCATTTGTATTTATCCTCTGGTTGCTGCTACACCCCTTCAAGTCTCCTTCCTCCCCATCAAGCCAGTATGTTTGCTGTTGTCTGGACCCTGCTTTCTGTCACTGCAGCCTGCCCTCCCTGCCCCACAGTAAAGTATGCTGGCCCCGAGCATTCGCTGCTCTGCTTTAGGCTGGGGGTGCAGAGAACACAGGGTGGAGGGAGAGACAGAGGACAAGTCTGGGGTGCCCTGGCATGGCTGCCTGAGGTGGGTGTTATTGTTCCCTCCTCCAACGTGCAGACGCTCTTGTGGGTGAGATGGGGCCCACAGACAGAGGGAAATTGTGAGAAATACAAGCTGAAGCCAAGCCAACGTCTGACAGCAATGAGGGCTGCTTCACCACGGGAAATGGTTAGCACGGTGTTCTATTGTTAGCACGCCCATGTGATTTCAGGTCTAGAAATCTGAGGAGGGAATTCCAGGGGTCAAGGGAGGCCCCTCTGTGCACTCTCTCTGCAGGAAATGCATCCTTCCTAGGAATGGAAGGCGCTGAAATGGGCTTCCTATTGAAAGTGGGTGTGTCCAGCACGCAAGGTGAGCACGCTGGTGGGTCCCCAGGATCGCGTGTCCTTAGTGCTATGAGCAGGCAGCCTTGCATTTGGTCTCTGCCAGGCACTCTGGGGGATGGCAACACAAACATTGCCTGGCCCTGCCAAAGGAAGGCAGTGGGCTGAGACCAGAACTCAGCAGCTCACTGATGAAAGGGTTTTCCCTGGGGTCACTGGGAAAACGGTGGGGGTCTGGAGCTGCAGGCCTGGTATGGGTCCAGCTGCTCTGCTCTCTTCCTACTTGTGTGGCCTTGAGCAATTGCTTCACCTCACAGCGCCTTGGGCTCCTGCCTGGCAGGTGGGGCTGCTACCCAGGTGAGAGAGCTAACTCAGGATGAGTCCCCATCTACACAAGGCGCCAGGCACTTGCCTGCACTCAGAGGGGCTTCACAAATATTCCCTCTCGCTCCCCTTGTCGTCTCCCTTTCAAGAAAGAAAGATTTGTCTCTGAGGTGGAGGTGGAGAGGGGTCGGGAAGGCTCTTGGAAGCTGCTTCTGAGATGGGCTTGCTGTGAGAACGGTGCAGGGGATGGTGGGGAAGTGTAGGGGGTGGTAAGGGACAGTGGATAATCTGAAGTGGCAGGGGCAGGCCCAAAGAGAACCAAGGCAGGCTGGGGCCAGGCCATCAATGTCAGGTTTAAAACTCAGTCCTATGTGGCATGGAAACAGGAACCCTCTGAAGTGAAGAAGGGAGATCTCTAGCGCCAGGGAGGCCCCTGGACTGGCTCAGAGGCACTGATTCCAAAGGTCCATGCAGGCCGGGCTGGGGAACCCCATCAGTGTGGAATCCCCAGGCTTTGGTGCAGAACAGACGCTAAGGCAGAGGTGGCTGGGAGAGTGGAGGTGCCAAGCAGAACTGGGAAGGCCACTTGGGGGCCTGGGTGGGGAGAGTGCATTGTCCTTGAGATGCGTTAGTTCCTGGAGCTGCCGTAACGAAATACCACAAAATGGGTGTCTTAAAACAACACAGATGTTTTCCCTCAGAGTTCTGGAGGCCAAAGGTCTGAAATCAAGGCACCTGCAGGGCCACACTCCCTTCAGTGCTCCAAGGAAGAATCCTTCCTTGCCTCGTCCAGCTTCTGGTGGCTCCAGGCCTTCCTGGGCTGTGGCACCATCGCTCCCACCTCTGCCTCCATCTTCCATCGCCTTCTCCTCTTGGTCCGTTTTCTCCTTTTCTGTCTTTTTATAAGGACACTTATCACTGGATTTAGGGCCCACCCGGGTAATCCAGAATGATCTCAGCTCAAGATCCTTGATTTAATTACACTTACAAAGACCCTTCTTCCAAAGTCACGTTCACAAGGTCTGAGCATTAGCACATAGACTTATGTCTTTGAAGACCACCATTCAGCCCCATCAGTGACTCTTGGATTTGAGGTGACCTGAGAAGAAAGGGGGATGTGGGCCCAGACTCAGGGCTGGCAGGGAGCCCCTGACCTGCCGACGTCCTTGTCATCCCTTGGCCTCTTCCCCCTCCACGACCCAGCCCAGTCAGTCTGTCTGTCTGTCTATCCCAAGATGCTGTGATTTTCCATGATGTCCTGTGGGTCAGGGCGTCTGCTGTGAGGAGTCAGGCAGCCATGTCCTTCCTGGGAGATTGATGGCTTCCCTGCCTTCTGTGTCCTCTGGGACAGGAAGGATGTGGGCTCTCCCACCCACTTTGGCAGAGTCCAGGCCACTGTCCTTCCTGTGCCTGAACTGGCTGGCCACATGACCTCAGTCCAGAGGATGGGATTGGCATCCTGGTAACTTTTTGGAAACGCTTGCCTCTTCTCAGAGTGGCCCTTGAGGAAACGTAATGCTTTGGCAGGTATGACCAAGCACCTTCTGTGAGTCTGGCCAGTGTGGCCACAGGCTGTCACAGCAGAGCTCACCTTGTGAGAAGGCTGCTCCCCTCGCAGTGGCTACTTTCCCACGGGCTCATCACTAGGTCAAACCTCATCTGCGCATGGGGACGGGGGGTCTCTTCTCTGCTTTTATTCTGTCCTGCTCCCATACCCTCACCAGGGCCGTCTTGACCCCTGGGTCCTCCTGAGCCTGGGTCCCTGCTCAGTCTGTCTGCGATCTTCCCTGGGTTAGGAAGGGGCAGTGGAACTCTGGGGACTGTAGACCTTAGTCTGTAACACCGAGTGCTCCCAGTGCATACCCATTAAGCTATAGGGTCTCTTTCTCTTTTCTTCAAGTCCCTGGGGAGGCCGTGGGGAAAGCATTTGTATAAGCCCTGAGCAACAGGTCTGGCTCGTAGTCAGCCCTCATAAATGCTCGCTGTGATTATTCTGAGGATGGCTTCTGGGACCAACTGGGAGACACTGGACGGAACTCAGTGACCAGTAGGGTGGCAGGTCTGAGGAAGTTGAGCCTTGTTGGACAGACTAAGGGCCTGCCCAGTGGGAGAGATGGAAGGTGGTGGGGAGAGTGGGGGGTGCTGGGCGTTGGGGAGAAGATTTGCAAAGATGCTGAGAAGAGGAGGTGCTAGGGGCCCAGAACTGCATCCTTTCTACCCACTTTCTCAATTTTTTTTTTGTTGGGCCTCTTCCTTCCTCTTTCCTTACTTCCTTTTTCGGCCTGCTCCTGAGGTCTGCCAGGACCCAACCCCCACCTCCAATACTGCTCAGCCCCCATCTCGCCCCCTACAATTCCCCTCCCACATCTCTATTTGGGGTACAAGTGAAAAGAGATGGCAGCCCGAGATGCCCCATGGTGGCTCTGTGGCCTTGCTCCTGGGACGTGGGCCAGCTCTGCAAGGCTCCCTGTTCTGGAAGAGTGGGAGCCAGTCATGTTGAGCAGCAGTGTGTTCAGAGGTGCTCTTATCAAACCATCTGTGCTGAGTCTGTCTGTCCTCTGGTCCTGAGTTAGGCGAAGATGAAGGCATTTGTGGAGACTTGTCACTCCCACAGCCAACCATCACCTCCCAAATTCATAATAACTCACCTCCTACTGACATTGGGCACCTGCAGTGTGCCCCGCACTGAGCCTGCTGCCCTGGCTGTGGACGTTGCTAGAACTGTAGGTAGGAGGGCAGGGACCAACTGGTAGGTGAACTGACACAAGTAAAGGGCAGGATGGTGACTTGACATGATGGAGTTCAGAAAAGGGCAGGGCAGGCTCCGTGGAGGAGGGGCCCCTGAGCTGGCCTCGAAGGATAGTGCCACTGGACTCAGTGGGGAGACTGGTCTTACCCCAGTGTGGGCCATGGGCTCTGCTAGAGAGAAGCGTGGAATCAGGCATGAGGCAGACACGGGACCACGGGAGGAGAGCTTCCCCAGGGCTTCAGACAGGCTGCTCTTGGGGCCGGAACTCCAAAGCAGGATTCAGGGTCAAGCTTGTGCTCTGTATTCAACCAATCCTTTCTCACCGTCCTTTTTCTCCAAGGCCTGGGAAGCTTGGGGGACAGCTGACCTGGATGATTTTGGTGGTCACCACTGGCAGTGGTGCCATGGATGTGCCACTGGGCAGTAGGAGGAGGCAGGACTCACTCATCCCCTATGGGGATGGAGGGAGAGAGTCAGTGCAGACAGGGAATGTTAGAAGCCACCCCGAACTCCCTGACCTTCAGTCTCTTCCTAAGGTAGGGATGTGGCAACTACCTAACTGATGTTCTGAAAATTAAATAACAAAACACATGCAGGTACTTAGCTCCCTAAATGTGGGCTGTGAAGGAAAATATGATGTGCACTACTCCTCTCCTATCTATGCGGGAATCCCTGTGAGGTCCACAGGGTGATGGCCAGCCTGCCTGGACCACCTCTACCTCCACTACACCCCACCCTCCCAGTCACATGCATCTCCTCGTTAGGCCTCAGTTTCATCATCTGTAAAATTGGCATATTTTACTGGGACAGTGGCTTTATTGCTCCCGAACAACTGTACCTCCTTAGCTGGGACTGCAAAATTTCAGCACAGGCCAGGCAGGCACACAGTAGGGGTTCAGCCCAAACTTATGGAGAGCTTGGGTTGCCCTTGGCCCCTTCTTTCTGGGAGGACCCAGAACCTAAGTAGTGAGAAAGGGACCCTTTGGGGCAAAAAGTGCCCTCCTTTGCCATCAGCCCACCTCCCTTACTCCGTTCTACGGAATAAGGAAGCACATGAGCTGCTGCTGTGGGTTCAGAGGATGGTGCAGCCACCCGGCTGCTTTTGCTGTTGTAATTAGCAGAGCTAATTACCTCTGACTGGCTGGGCGTGGGGCAAAGCCTTGGGGAACTCCAGGAGCTGGATTGTGGGGATACTGAGGAGCCCCACCCTCCTCCTTGGAGGCCTGCCTGCTTTGGGCAGGGGTGAACTCTGACTTGAGAGGGCATTAAAACCACTGGGGGCTCAGGAACACACAGATGCTGGGCTGCAGCCCTGGAATTTCTCATCAGCAGGTCTGAAAGTACACCTGAAAATTTGCATTTCTAACAAGTTCCCAAGTGAATCTGGGGCTGCTGTGCTGGGAACCACATTGGAGAGCCACTGTCCCAGGGAGACTGCTGGGCTGCTGAGGAAGGGGTCTTAGGCACCCCTGCTGCTGAGGCTACAGTCAGCCTTCCTTGGGTGGGGGACGGCGGGGGATGGGGTAGAAGGCGTATTGATGGTCATGTCATGGGGTTGGACACAGGCTTCCACTGCTCCAGTTTGTTACAGAAATCCTGTCTGGAAGAGGTGGGAAGGTGGAGGTGGAGCCAGGGTTGCTCAGCATAGCTCCCCAGGAGGTGGGCACAGGAACAGTCTATAAAGCAGGAATGAAATGCTCTCCCTCAATCTGTTTCTATCCTGTTGCTCACACACAGTTTATGCCCCACAGCTCATTCTGTCCTGTGACGTACTTGGTGGCTGGCTGCTTCCCCACATGGGTTGTAGTGCTCTTACTGCTGAGGATCAGGCCACATTCATCGTTGTGGGCCCCCCAGCACCCGGCGTGTTCCTTGAGTGCAGAAGGTGCTCTGTACAAACTAGCACCGTGGAAAGAACTTGGGCTTTGCCTGTAGAGGCAGACAGAATAAGTTAAATCTTGACCCAACTGTGCCTTTTCTAGTTGTGTGGCTAGAAAACAACCTTGTCTCTTGGGCTTTGATGAACTCATCTGTGAAATAGGGATAACCCACCACTTAGAAGGTTACAGGGGTCACTGTGTACAGTGCCCAGCACACCTACTGAGGGCTGATGAATGGAAGTGTGTCACTGTTAGACAACTCATAGTGGCATGCACTGGTTAGGCTTGGTGGAGGTGCTGTAGGGCTCTGGGGATACACAGGAATGAGGGGCCCCAGGGGAAGGAGGGGCCATCTTGGATTTCTCCCCTAGGATCTGGCCAGGCTCTGAGTAAGGGTCTGAGTAAATTGTCATCAGTTCTGGCCGACCACTGCAGTCCTCCGCCCCAGCCCCTGCTGCCCCGTGACCCTGGCCCTTTGCCAGGCTAAGTTTAGCTGTGACCTGCATGGGCTGCCATGCTCTGTGGGCAGGGGCGGGGGTGGAGAGGAACTCAGCAGGTTTCCTGCCGACTTCCTGACAATCAGATAGATACAACCCTCAGAATGACCCAGGTTTATTTTCAAAGCCAAACCCACCAGCTGGATATCTCAGACTACATGTGTGGGGCAGCCTCATAGAGGTGAGAGCTTTGGGCCAAGGAGGAGGTAGAATCCTTGAAATTGGAGGGGCGGGGGGCTTTGGGGAGAAGTGTGTGTGTGTAGTTTTGTGGTTTTGTGAGAGGCTCCAGGCTACCTGTCCTGTCCCCATGGTCTCCAAAAGTCTTCACTGCCCAGATTCCCTCCCTTCGTTCTGACCCTGGGCCCCCAGGGCAGTGTTCCCTGTAACTTGGTTTGGGGAGGGGAGATAGCGGAGACTTCAAACTCAGCCTCATCTACTGAGCACGAAGCATCCACAGCCCGGCCTGTTCCCCATCCTGTAGGTGGCCGTAGGCAGAGCCAGCCTGTGCAGAGGTAAACAAGTAGCAAAATGACTGCTGGGATCCCATCTGATCCCTGGGAGGGAGTTGGTTTTTTAAGTGAGGAGTGAGTCAGAGGGCACGCCACCTCCGGGAGGATCCAGGGCTCAGAAAGCTTCTCCCCTTTGCTGGGGGGCAGGGTGGACAGAATGGGGTGCCAATCAACAGCAGTGCTGGGGAGCATAGCTGCTTTCAAAGCACTTTTGAGCGTGTGTCCCTCCACACCCTGGGGACTTGGGTAGGGCTGCTGTGCTTGGCAGGTGAAAACAGGCCACTGGAGGCCTAGGGGAAGGAGCTGGTATTGTAAGGTGCCTACTCTTTGCCAGGCACTGTGCTAAGCACCTCAGATGGATTATCTCACTTATTAACCCAATCTCCCTATGAAACAGGGCCTGTTCTTAGCTCCATTTCAGAGGTAAGGCAGTGGAGCTGCAGAGACGCCAAGTGACTCACCCAAGACCTCTCAGCAAGGAGCAGAGTCTAGGTTGAAGCCCAGGCCTGCCTGCAGCCCAGGCTCCTTCCACTATTTCCCTTGGATTCCTGTCGAGTCTTGTTTGTAACTCTACTCTACTCAGTGTTACTGTGGGCTGCCTGCATGCCTGCATCCTGTCAGAGTTCCTTGTAGGGTCATCTGTATGGCCCCCTGCATCTGGAACCCCTGCAGGCAGGTTCATCTGCTATTCCCGTCCCATCACAGCTATCCTTTTATAAGAAAACTGGCTCAGAGGCAAGCATTTTGCTAAGTGTTTTATATGCGTTTCTCTCATCAAGCTTTACAATAGAGGTATTATCCCATTTTATAGATGAGGAGACTGAGGTTCTGAGAAGTTGAGTGATTTGTCTAAGGTCAAATACCTCATAGGAGCACATGCTGGGTGCTAACCCAGCCAGTCTGTCTCCTCCGGAGTCCATCCTATGACCCTCTCGTACACAGAGGGCAACCAACTCCAGTTGGTCTGGAGTTTTGAACTTTGCTGCTCTAGTACTAGGAGGCCTTTATAGCCCTTCATCCTCCAGCATGCATGAGGATGGACTCAGGGAGCCCTGTGGAAGCTGTCGGGTAGAGAGGAGGACTTCCCAGTTGTAGGGCTTGGCTGTGGCACCACTCCCCAGTTGGTGGCATCCTATCTTGAGTTGGCATGGAAACTAACCTCCTGAGTTGAGAGTTGCCAAGGGCTATTACTGTGACTTGTTAGGGCCTGCTGTGCCCAAAGGTGGCTGCCTATGGTACAGAGGCCCTAAAGGGCCTCAAACCCCTAAATTATCTCCTAACTGGCTGCTGCCTGATATTCTGCTATTAGTACTCCTTTATCTTAAAACTCTGATCCATGTTAATCAGCCAGCCTCATGGCTGGGGCTTGGACCACCCTAGCAAAACTTTCCATTGATGTTTCTCTAATATAGAAGCCAGGGCTGACCTGTTTCTGCAGTTACCTAACAAGCTGCTCCTTGCCTTGGGGAAGAAAACCTGGCTAGCTGCCCCCTTACTTTTTTATCACCCCATCCCCTTCCAGTCTGACTTACTCCACTTTCTCCTGTCATCACTTCCTCAAGTGGAAACATGTAAGTGCTTTTCAGAGTTCACCTCTGAGGCCTGACCGTGTCTGCCCACTGAATTCTACTCCCATTGGACCTCCCTCCCCACCAACCCATTTGGTACCTGCTGACACATACAGCTGTGTATAGGGTGGAGTTACATCTAGGCAGCAGGTTTTGCCCAAGTAGAGGAACTCAGGTCATCTACAATGTGGCACTGCCAGGTAGAACCTGCAAAGGTGCCCTTACCTGGTGACAGATACCTGCTTGTTGACACCATTAGGGTAAGAACCACAGTAAGTGGTCTTCAGGGTGCAAATTCAAGATCAGGGAATGGGCTCAGGCAACACGAAGAAGCTCCTATCAGCATGTGTTGGCATGGGGGGGGGGGGGGAGGAGGCCTCTGTATTCTCTTTGTTGTCCAACAACTGATTTCATTTGGTCATTTGCTCTTCTGGCTGAAGTCTCTGGCAGGAAGGGCACAGGGCAAGGGTGGAAAAGGCCCATTGTTACTTCCTTAAGGTTCCTGCCAGAGAAAAGAGAGGGGATAATGTAAGGCTTACACTGTAAGACAAAGCTTCTCAGGCTTTAATATGGATGGTATTAAAATGCAGATTCTGGGGTGGGGTGACATTCTGCTTGTGTAACAAAGTCACAGGAGATAGTGCAGCTGCTCAATCTGAACAGCAATGATTATAAGGGGTTAGTCCTTCCCCCAAAAGTCACTGGATACCTGAAAATCCATTTATCCTGGAGGAATGGAGTGTCTCCTTTCACAAGTAAGAAGTTGGATCCAAGTTCAGATGACTGGTGAGAGGAAAGCCAGTGACTCAGTCACTCTGGTTGTCTCTAAGATTATCCTGGGGGAAGACCCAGGAGAAGGGCAGGAGATCAGTGTCTGAATTTGGGGTGGGTCTTCCAGATCAGGACGGGTTTACAATGAAGGAAGATAAGGGCTCAAAACTGCCTCAGAAACAGTTGCTGTTCAAGGAAACCATGCCATGCGCCGTTCACTGTGCTGGGTATGCAGTGTGCATGGGTCACCGCATCCATCAGTATGACGACCCTGTGGGTACCATGGCTTTCCTCTTGTGCAGTAAGGAAACGGGGGCTCAGAGAGGTGAGTCAACATGTCTAACAGCTACTCAGTGATGGCTGGCTTGGGAACCCAGCCCTCTTATTCTTAACCACTCGGCTTTACTGCACTGAGGAAAGACATATTTGCCAGGAAGCATTCACTGGGGGGAGAAGGGAATGTCTTAATTCGGGACTATTTTGGTTTCAAATGGTGGAAAAACAAACTGACTTCATCACAAGGGGAAATGTATTGATTTACAGGAGTCCAGAAGTCAGCTTCAGGACTCCAAGGGGTCTACTTTCCTATTTGTTGGCATCTTTCTCAGGCACACTCTTGGCTTTGAGGTAGCTAGAGAGCCAACAGCACATGTAATCCTATTCCCATTGGTCCCAACAAATCCTACCTCTGTCTCCCATTGGCCCAAATGGAGTTACATGCTCATCCCTGAACCAATCATTGTGGCCAGTGGGAAAGGGGGGGCGGAACTAGTCCTAGGTTATATGCTCACCCCTGGAGCTGGGAGTGGGTTTATTCCCATCCAAGCCATAAGGATTGAGAGTAGGAAAGGTTTGGTTCCCAGGGAAAGTGGGGTGCTTGCTACCAGAAAGAGGAACGTCTGGGCAGACAGAAACAGAGGTCCGCCACAGTGGGTTGTTCAGCCAGGATTGCTGGTGTGGGACGTTGGGGTTCTTGTTCCCCAGGCTAGTCTTGAAGCACATGAGGAGATGGTGGGTTGGGTGCAGGGACATCCATCAGCTCTGCAGGTTAGGGGTTGTGGGAGGGTCCAGGGAAGATGTGATGTTGAAGGAAGCTTGGTGTGACTGTCGGTTTCTCTCTGTTCCCAGGAGAGCTCCAGCCATGGCACTGGGGCTCTTCCGGGTGTGTCTGGTGGTGGTGACAGCCATCATCAACCACCCACTGCTGTTCCCACGGGAGAACGCCACGGTCCCCGAGAACGAGGAGGAGATCATCCGCAAGATGCAGGCGCATCAGGAGAAGCTGCAGCTGGAGCAGCTACGCCTGGAAGAGGAAGTGGCACAGCTGGCGGCCGAGAAGGAGGCCCTGGAGCGGGTGGCAGAGGAGGGCCAGCAGCAGAATGAGAACCGCACGGCCTGGGACCTGTGGAGCACTCTCTGCATGATCCTCTTCCTGGTGATCGAGGTGTGGCGGCAGGACCACCAGGACGGGCCATCGCCCGAGTGCCTCGGCGGTGACGAGGATGAGCTGCCTGGCCTGGCGGGCTCCCCGCTCCGAGGCCTCACCCTGCCCGACAAGGCCACGCTGGACCACTTTTATGAGCGCTGCATCCGGGGGGCTACAGCCGACGCGGCCCGCACCCGTGAGTTCGTGGAAGGCTTCGTGGATGACTTGTTGGAAGCCCTGAGGAGCCTCTGCAACCGGGACACAGACATGGAGGTGGAGGACTTCATTGGCGTGGGCAGCATGTACGAGAACTGGCAGGTGGACAAGCCCCTGCTGTGCCACCTCTTTGTGCCCTTCATACCTCCTGAGCCCTACCACTTCCACCCAGAGCTCTGGTGCTCCGGCCGCTCAGTGCCCTTGGATCGCCAGGGCTATGGCCAAATCAAGGTGGTCCGGGCTGACGAGGATACGCTGGGCTGTATCTGCGGCAAGACCAAACTCGGGGAAGACATGCTGTGTCTCCTCCACGGCAAGAACAACCTGCTGCGGCCCGGCAGCGAGGTGGAAGACCCCCTGTGTGCCAAAGGTTCCCCATACCTGAACACAATGCAGGTCATGAAGTGGTTCCAGACAGCCCTCACCAGAGCCTGGCACCGCATCGCCCACAAGTATGAGTTCGAGCTGGCCTTTGGCCAGCTGGACACCCCAGGGTCCCTCAAGATCAAGTTCCGCTCGGGGAAGTTCATGCCCTTCAACCTGATTCCTGTGATTCAGTGTGATGACTTGGACCTGTATTTTGTCTCCCACCTTCCCAGGGAGCCCCCTGGGGGGACCCCGGTGTCCAGCACTGACTGGCTCCTGTCCTTCGCTGTCTACGAGCGACACTTCCTCAGGACCACATCAAAGACACTGCCCGAGGGTGCCTGCCACCTCAGCTGCTTGCAGATTGCTTCCTTCTTGCTCTCCAAGCAGAGCCGCCTGACCGGCCCCAGTGGGCTGAGCAATTACCACCTGAAGACGGCCCTGCTGCATCTCCTGCTCGCCCGGCGGGCAGCGGACTGGAAGGCCGAGCTCCTTGAAGCTCGTCTGCATGAGCTGCTCTGCTTCCTGGAGAAGAGCCTGCTCGAGAAGAAGCTCCATCACTTCTTCATCGGCAATCGCAAGGTTCCTGAGACTGTGGGACTCCCTGAGGCCGTGCGAAGGGCCGAGCCTCTCAACCTCTTCCGGCCCTTCGTCCTGCAGCGAAGCCTCTACCGGAAGACAATGGACTCCTTCTATGAGATGCTCAAGAATGCCCCAGCGCTCATTAGCGAGTACTCCCTACATATCCCCACAGACCATGCCAGCCTGCCCCAAAAAGCTGTTGTCTCGTAGAGCAGCCAGGACCTCGAGGGCCAAGACACAGGACATCCCACCTGTGTACACCCCTGGGGGCATCTGCAGGCCCTATCCTAGGAAGATGGCAGGCTTTGTTGGGAGCCCCGGCGCAGCCTGCCAGGAAAGCCAGGCCCTATCATGTGGAGGAAACAGAATATCAAGCCAGAAGCTAGTTTGCTTTCATGCTATTGGGGCCTGCTGGTGAAGCTATTATCTGGGTTTGGGGGCTGATCCTTTGCAGCTTGCTTTTGGATCGTCATGAATGGCCAAGATGATGATGGAACACTCTGTAGACACACTGAGTTAGAGAGAACGCAACAACAATTTGGGTGTAATTCTTTTTGCATCCTAGGTCCAGTCTTTACTTGAATATCAACAGGAATGCTGATCAACAGGAATGCTGACAGGGATCCATGTTAAGACCCTCACCTCTATTTCCAGTAACACTTGACCCCAGGCATGTGCAACCAAAGCACTAATAGGGACAGGTGTGGGAATCCGCAACCTTCCATCCACAGCCTGCACAACAGGGGTCCCACTGTGGCTGCCATTTTTTATATTATTTGGAGAAAAGATCTAGTAGAGATTCAAGGCCCCAAGTGGCTAGTCTCTGTTGCATAGAGGTGGGTACTTAGGGCAGAGAGGTTTAAGTTGACCACTGTTTCAGCTGCACATGTCATTCAAGGTGCATACCCTTCTCCCTGCCCCTCCCCCAGCATATCACTGTGGGTGCCACATACCATGCCAGGTCCAAGCTCAGTGGCCCCTCACCCCTCTCTATTCTCTCCACAGCTGATCTCTCTGACCAGTAGTGTGGTACAGGAGGGCAGACGCTGAAGGCCGAAGCTGATAAAGAGAGGCACAGGGTAGGGTGAAGGACAGCCTGGCATCCAGGGTGCTGGGAGTTTGGCTTGCAATCTGGCCTCTGATACCCAGTTCAGAGGAAGCTGCAGAGCTGAGAGGTGAGGGATGCTGTAGCCCTGAGTCCTCAAGGTCCCAATCCTAGAGCCGGGCAGGCCTGGCAACAAGAGCTGCCATGGAAACCCAGCTCCCATCTGCAGGCCCTCAAACCCCCTCTGCTGTTCACTCCAGCAGGGCTCCCTCACTGCCCAGAACCCCTTTCTGGGTGGTTCTTGGGCTGTATGGATGACCAAGACCCAAAGAGCCTGACAGAGGTTCAGCTGACTGGGAACACACAGGAACAGCACTGCGGGCATAGCCCCAGGCTTCAGAGGCCACCTTGGCACTATTGGGAGCTGCGGTGACTTGGCAAGCACCAGAGCCTGCAGTTGGAGCTGGCCTCTGTCTCCGAGCGCGGTTTAGGAGGGTTGGGAAACCATTCCCCCCCTTGTGGCTTCACTGGTCCTTTGGGATTTCTTTTTTTGGCATTGCCTCAGTAACCATTGCAGAGGGTCAAAGCAGCAGCAACAATGAATGTGCCTTCACGAACACCTGGGGTCGCCTTGCAGGGTGTAAGCTGGCCATGCCTCCCAGACAGCATTTCCAGTTCCATGGAGGTGTCAGGCTCACCATGAACTGAAGAAAAGATCCTGTCCCTACCCCTGGAGTGCTGTCAGCTAGCCTCAGAGTGCTTAAGAAGATGGACAGTTTTCCTGGCAGGCTCTATTCAGGGTGGGAGGCTCAGCTGTGATGGGGCACTGACGTCTGTAGAAAGCCTTCCATGTGAGCTGGACGTAGACGGAACAGCACTTGGGTCTCCCCCTTTCACCCCCCAGTCTGCCAGGATGCATTTCCAAAATTGGGGTGAATTTTCTTATTTATTATCGCCTCTTCATCCTATCTCATTGTGCTTAAAAGAGATCCCAGCAACCAAGAACCAGCCTCCAGAAGCCAAGACCAAGCCTGACTCTCCTTCAGCTTCCCCTTTGCTTCCAGAAGAAAATTCATTGAAAAAAATACCTTCTGGCTTCGTGTTTATACAGGGGCCAGAACTCAGTGGGAAAATGGAGATATTTTATGCACCCAAACTGCTTATGGAGCAGAAAGTAGCAGGGCTCTTGGTGTTTCATGCTGCTTTATTTATATTAAAGGAAGAATTCTTGCAAGGAGTAGTAACTGGTCACGTGCTTGTTTTTAACTTCAGGAAATCGGTGAGGTTCCTGAGGGAGGTAAATTTCCTATTGACGATCAGAAGCTTTCGCTCCTTTTTATCCTTATGCTTTCAGGAAACTTAGAGTTCCAGAAAGGTCCTCTGACAGCCAGCTCTAGGGTGGAGTCCAGCACCTTGTTTGATAGAGTTTGGTGTGTGCCAAAAAATGTGGGAGCTGGAAGTAATGTGAAGCTTTTGGTTTTCTAGAAAAAAAGCCTGTCTTTTAAATGGAAGTGTTTTAGTCCTTCAGGGCACTTAGGCCTTTCCACTATGGACAACCAGCCGTCTTTCTCCGAGGTACCTCTTTTCCTTCCCAAGGTCGCGTGGCTTTTACCCAGCATCTGCTCACTTGGTGTGCAGAACGTTCTAGGACTGCATTGTGCTGAGCCTCTTGACAAGGCTGAAATGAGTAGTGTGGCCCAAGGCCAAGAGGTTGGTTAGGTTGGGAAGGGTCTTGCATCCTCAAAAGCCCCAGCCCCTTTCTGCCTTGCTAAAGCACAGCCCGGGTTGAGAACCTGGGGCCAGCACTTTGGTTCATAATCAAGGGTGTCATCAGAATTACCTGGAGAGCTTGATCAAATGCCCACACCCCACGTTGAACCTACATGGCACCCATGTAAGGCTCTACTAAACTAAAGCTCCCTCAAGTGACTGATGACATCTCTAGTTGACGATGGTTTTTCACGCCCTTTCAAAATGGCAAGGTAAAGAAAACGCAAGTGGACTGCTTCCCTGAGAGAGCTGTTGGCAGACAGACCTACGTAAAGCCCACTTGGGATCACCCACGTGGCATCAGCTACCCCACAGCTTCCCACGAGTGCACCCACACTCACAGGGACAGGAAGAGCAAGGAGAAGATGGGGGAGGCCAAAGCTGGTGAGCACCTCTTTCTAGCAGGCCATTAACAGTCCCCAAGCATTTACTGGGCGCCTCACCTGTGAGAGGCATTGGGGGGGGGGGGGGGAAACTAGGACCAAGCTTGTGCCCTGGGAGGGACAGTACAGTGGCCTCCCAAGTGCTCACCTATGAAAATCATTACAAGAAAGATGGAAATGCACAGCTGATGGGGTCAAAGGAAAAGCCCTGTTAGGGCGTGCTCTCGGTGTGGCCCTGCACTAACCACCAGGGTATCACCTGGGGGGATTCTGGGCCATCCTGCAGACATCAGTGGAATCTCTACGAGTCCCACAGGAATCTGTGTTTTGACAAGTTTGCCAGGCGATATTGAGAGCCCAGGAATCACTGATAAACCTGTGTGGATTAGGGCAGGGCCTGATGATAGGGCGCTGCCTGATAGAGCTTCTGCAAGATAAGCAAGACTGACCAGGAAAAGCACTCCAGCCAGAACCATGAAGTGAGGATGGGAAAGCGTAACAGATGTAGGCAACATTTAAGTAGCACCTACTGTGTGCCAGGCACCTTTCTACATTCCTTTACATATATTAAGGCATTTAATACCTTTGTCAACCCTGTGATGTGGGTGGTGGTGTTATCCTCCCATTTTCCACATGAGGCATCTAAGAGTTCAGTGACTTGTCCAAGGTCACATGGTGTTAAGTATCCATGTCAGGATTCGAGCGCAGGCAGTGCTGGAATATGTGCTGATACACACTGAGAAATCAAAGCCAATGAGTTTGAAACTTGCATGGGGCTGACCACGGGAAGCCTTGAACGCTAAGCGAAGGTACATTTGAATGTCATACATTAAGTTATTCCATAATAAAATTTGGACTTAATACAGTGGCGAGCTACTGGCAATTTTTGAGTGAGACAGTAACTTTATTCCCCCAAAATTACTCAGTCCTGAACTATGTGATCAGTATGTAAGGTGCCGTGGGGGTAATGGTGGGCTTCAAGTGGGGCTGGTGGCAACTGTGGCAATCGTCAGTGACGATCCCAGAAGTCCTAACTTCAGTCATTCTGAAGGCTGTGATTCAGAACATTCTCACGCTCCCTCCCATCTCCATCTCATGGGACAGAGCTGGAAGGTTGTTTGGCTTGGCCAGCAGACGGAGAGCAGAGAGCCAAGAACCACACAGTGAAGGAAATGAGTGCCTTCAGCTCCTTGGACTCACCTCGTCCCGCCCACTTTCCCTCCTTGGCCTTGACCCGCTCTACCACCCAGGAGGGGCATCTTTTAACTCTTCTCATCACCATCCAAAGATAGCTTGTTTTTCTTACTAGGTTTTTTAAAAAATAATACAGTCATGATAAAAAACAATCCAACCACTGACAGAAAAATAAAGTGATATAGAAGCTCCCACCCCTGACTTCTCGGTCCGTTCCCCAGCAATAACCAATGTGAAGTTTCTTGTATATACTTCAAAATTTTTTCTATGCGTGTATCACGTGTGTGGTTCTTATTTACATCAAGTGCATCACACCCTCTAACTTCTCTTGGGTTATCTTTTCTGAACATTTATTTGGCTGTACCATATTCATTAAAATAGCTGCTTACTATCTATCTCACTATGTATGGATATACCCTAACTTATCCAACCTCCTCAACTGAGAAATAGTGTCTACTTTTTTTGCTATTATAAACAACACCGCAGTGGCCATCTCTGTGCATAAAGCCTGCTTTGAATGGATCTCCTGGTAATCGCTATATTCTGTACTCACCAACTTGCCATCTATAGTCTCCACCAAGTATCTTACCATAAAAATAAACTATTGCGTGGGATTTATTCAGTCATCATGACTCCAGAGTGAGGAAAAGGTATTTTTAACCAAGCACAGCTTGTGTTCCACCCTGGGTCACAGAAGTACAAGAGTAGGGCCCTGTCCCCAAGAAACTGGGTCTAGGATGAAGATGAGACCAATGACCAAAAAATAAGCCCGAGCACAATGAAGGGTGGTGAGCAACTGAAAGTGAAATGATGTGGCTCTGAGACTCGCATGGCACGTGGGGAATGGAAGAGCAGCCAATCAGCTTTGGGTTTGAGCTGTGACAGTTTTAGCTCCGTCATACACAGGAAAATGTGAAAAACCTCCCCAAAGAAAATCAAATCAACGCAATTGTCATTCTGTCCCCAAATGCTTGTGTTCCAGTCATCCGAGTCCAGGCCTGGCTGATTTCCTCCTGCACAATGTGGGGCCCCTGCTTTATAGGTGAGAGCAGCGTTTCCCATCTCTTTGATGTCCCTCTAAGCCCCACGAAGAAGCCAGGAAACAAAACTGTCAACCACAAATTATCTCCCAACAAGAAAGAACCACATAACCTCAGAAATGTTCCAAGATATTTCTACTTTTCTTGATGGGGAAAGGTAGGTCTTAAAAGTGCAAGGTGAGATTTGCAGAGCAGGGGTGGGGTAGGACGATGGGAAGAATCTGATCCCATCTATTTCTGTAAAACCCTTCATTAGTGATATTTTAAGGTTCTCCTAGGTTAACTACTTCAAATAGAAATAGAAAGCAAAGACCCATTTTCTGCCACTTCTCACAAGCCACCCTTGGGCCAGAGATGACTCACCCAGCCCCCATGGCCTCATTGCGCACCTACTTCTGCAGAGTGGACTGAGCTACATTAAACCAAAGGTCTCTTGGGACAGAGGTCAGACCCCCAACCTCTGTCGGGCTAACAGACTCTTGAGTCTGTCCGAAAAGTCACGTCTAGTGGTGAATCAGCTGCCCAGGAGTCAAACCTGCAGGTCAGCCCCAAGATCCAGCCAAGGACACGAGTCAGCCCATATTTTCTCCCCACCCCAGGAGTCAGGGCCAACAGAGACCACAGCAGAAGCCTTAAGTAGAACCAGAAGCAGGGCCATGCGGGTTGGTGGCATTCGTTCCTCTTAAGTCACAGTTCTGTCTGGAACGATTCCTAAGGAGCCCTCGCCACACATTTGTTTCCTCCTTGCAGCTCAGCAAGTCTCAAAATTGCTATGAGCCTTGGTTTTGCCTGTTTTCCTATAAAATGGGAATGCTGTCCACCTCATAGAGCCATTGAGAAGACTGAGTAAAAAGGGCACATGTGAAGCATTTAGCTTAGGGCCTGACAAATAATAAACTCAATGATGACGAAAATGGTAGCAGTTATCCTTGTTCTTAGGAGGGCTCCTTACAGACAAATTCCTACTTCCTGTTTCCCTACTGGTGACAAGGCTGTCCCTCAAGTACCTCCTCCCACCCTACTCAACTGCATGTGAGTCTCTGTTCCCTGGGGGGATCTCAGCACACAGCATGGGACCCACAGGAACTGTTTCCTCCACACCTACCTTAGGCACAGGCACATGCTAAGGAAATGTTTTGCAGCTGACCAAAGGGTGCTAAGCCCTCGCATGGATGATCCCATTGTTCTCCAACAACTCTATGAAATAGCTACTCAGTGGTCCCATTTTGCAGATAAAAAACAGGCTCCGAGAGGTAAAGCAACTTGCACACAGAATAAATAAGAGGCACAGCTAGGATTTGAAACTGGTGCATGTGATTGCACAGCCCTGTTCTTATCCACTATGGCACACCACCTCTTTGCACAAAGAATTTTGATACGAATTTTGCAAGAGAAAAGCTGGTTGGAAAAAAACAAAAAGCTGCTCTGAGGAAGATTAAAGAGTGAAGCAAAGAGCATTTGCAAAGGCTCAAGAACTCTGACAAGCCAGATGTGAGCAAAATGTTTGAAAAGACCAAATGTCCAGCCTTCCAGGGACTCACAGATGAAGATGGATGGGAAATGAGTCTCCTGGGTGGGCACAGTGTTCAGTGTGGGAGGGAAAGGGGCTGGAGGCTAATCAATGAGAAACCCGTTGGGCTGAATATTTGGTTATTTGTGAAGACTTTAGATAACAAATGGAACTTAAACCATGGGAGAGTCAAGCTTGGTTGTGGAGGCAGAGCAGCACGGTTCCCCCTCCATCACGAAGGCCTTGACTTTAACAAAGGAAATGTGGACCAGACAGGACACGAGGAGGAGTAATCGAGGGAGAGGCACGCCACCATCACCACCACCAAAGCTCCACGGAGCAATATGGAGGCACACACCCTGCAGCGCCGAAGGGAACACTCTAGTTTATACCTGATCTTTTAGATCGAATCCACTCAACACTCGCAGTCACTCTGGTGTCTGAGATCGGGAAAATTTAAAACTATAGGTTGGTGCAAAAGTAATTGCAGTTTTTGCAATTATTTTTAATCTTTGAAGCCACAATTACTTTTGCACCAACCTAACAAGAAGAAATCTCAAGTAACATTTAGTCACCATCTCAACACCACCACCACCAACACTGCCTGCTGTCCAGGCCACCCCTACTCCACCCCCCACCGTGTCAGGATATAATTAGACTCACTCCAGTTGGGCTCCAAAGCAGAACCTCTACGGAAGGGAGCTCCACACGACCTCCTCTGGCCATCGGCTCAGGTGGTAACTTCACCCACGATAGTGAGGCTCTTTCAAATGCTGTGGTTTATACTGGTTTTCTCTTTATTCAATCTGTAGGACATAGAGGACAGCTTTAACCTTAAATCCTTAAATTTAACACGCTTTTATAAGATATACACCAATTATTAAAAGTGGTTATCTCTGATGTGGTTATCTGAGACATGAGATGATGGAAGACCTCCTATTTTTTTTCATTGTTGTGTTGTTGTTTTTTTAACCTGGATATGCTATTTCTTCCCTTTCCACCCAGTTCCCACCCCACCAATAAAAGAAGTGGTACCGTGTTTCCCCGAAAATAAGACCTAGCCGAACCATCAGCTCTAATGTGCCTTTTGGAGCAATAATTAATATAAGACCCTATCTTATTTTACTATAAGACCAGGTCTTAGAGCATATAATATCATATATCATATATCATATAATATAAGACCTGGTCTTATGTTAATTTTTGATCCAAAAGACGCATTAGAGCTGATTGTCCAGCTAGGACTTATTTTCAAGGAAATGGTATTTTAAAAAGCTCCTCATGGAGCATTATTTCATGGCCTCTTTTCTCCAGGCTAAATCCTAGTTTCATCCAGAGGCTGACAACTCAGATTCCTCTGTGGATCAGACGGGTGACATAAAGGAATGAAAAAGTGGAAGGTGGAAGGCAGCACAGGTGACCCTGGCAAACTGCAGATCACAGGTGGCAGAAAGGCATTCAAATCCCAGATTGGGCTGTGGGCTGCCAGCCTGCAAACTTTCCCCACAAGTACCGCTGTCCATACTTTATTTCCTGGTTCTTCACACTTTCTAAATTAGTATGTGGAGCCCAAAAGAGAACGTCTTTGGTTTTAGCCATCAGAGACATGCTATTATCTGTTGCACTGACAGCAATCTTGGTCCCATGGCAAACATTCGCCAGCATACAGGATTTATACCTGCAAAGACTGATCAGTCTCCACCTTCTAGGAGAGGCCACAGGCGCCATGCAAAGATCCCAGGGAAATGTGACTCACAGACCCCGCTCTGCATTGGCTTGAGCACCATGGAAACAGGGCAGCCCATCCTGAGCAGACTGCACAGCAGACGGCCCTAGTCACGCGGCGCCCGCTATGGCAGATCAGGCCACCTCACCAAGCAGGCTCGCTTCTGTCCAACTGGCACGGAGTCACACTGGTAACTATTTACATGAGTCAAAATCCACCCAGAGGCAGCAGATGGCCAAGCCAGGCTGAGACAGGGGGCGTGAGGGGGAGAGGGGGAGGTGGAGAATGGGGTGGTTTGGGCTGTCAGAGACAGCTCCTCAATGGGCACCAAAAAATCAAAATACTCCCCTTGCTGCCTGGTCTCTCAGCCTGGCTGGAGGCTGGGAACAGATCAGGTATGAACAGAGCTGAAAGGATCACAGTCTGATCCCTAGACCCTGAGACAAAACGGCATTGGACACATCCATCCCACTCCTAAGGCACCTTCCAGCAAACCAGGCCACTCTTCTTGGCTCTTTGTCACCTTCGGTGTTGAACACAGCTGGACTGAGCCAGCAGAAAGGCCAGATCCGGCTGAGACAAGCATCCCTCCTGCACAACAAGCAACTCCAGAGCACTAGGCTTAACACCACAACCAAGATGAGTGGAGGGATCAGGGGCTCCTGTGTCTCTGTCATCTTTGTCATCTTTATCCTGCACAGGGCCCAGGGCTATACATAACAGGCAACCAGAGGCATTTGTTGGGATGAATTGAAAGAGTATGTGACGCAAATCCAACGGCGTGACCTTTGCCTGTGACCGGGTTTGGGGCTTGTATATTGTTTTAAGGCAGGATGTCGGTTACAGAACATTTTGTGAGCCATCCTGAGCCCCGACAGCACCGGTGAAATTCTGACGTCGTTAGTCCAGGGTGATAACGGGTGTTTCATTTCCTGCTTTGGAATTCTTTCAGTCATAAGACCCTCAGTGTCTCTCCCAGGCCCACAGCCAGATTTGGAATGAGAATGATACTCATGCACGCCCACGTGGACTGCAGCTTCCGTGTGCCAAGTGGAGAGGATCTGAACTTCAAGTGTTTTCTTCTTCCTTCTCTTCTCTAGCTTCCCCACCAGGGAGGTTGTGGAGGGTGCCATTCTGCAGTGACAAACGCCAACGACGGATGGGCCTTGAACTCAACATCAGTATCAATAACCTGGAGGTCAAACTGTGCAAAACCGAGGAGCTGGGAGGCACACCAGGCTCCCCAAATGTGCTCAGACATTAGCACGGGGCACTCTATTTGTACGGGCTAGATGAGTCATGCAAGGGGTGATTAGAAAGAATACATTCTCTTTGTTTATTGGGAACCTCAAAGGAAATGAACAGAGATCGACTGACGCACCAAAACAATTCCTGATACAGAATCATGAAAGCTTGGGGACTCTGGATGGTGAAGGGGTGGATGGTGAGGGCTCAGCAACGTAGCCCGTAGTCAAAGGCTTCAGGGTCGTTCTGAAAATAAAGATTCAAGAAGCCCAGAAAAATGTTCTTATCTGTGAGAAGCGCACACACTGCCGGGTCCTGCTTCATGGCTTCTATCCAGAGCCGAAGTGCTGGGGTGTGGGTCACACAGCTGCAGGACAGAAAGAAGTGTTAGTTCATCTGAAAGGGAAGGCGTCGGGAGAAGTGGCACGTGTCACTTTTTAGATTTGCAAGATATGAAAAATGGGTTTCTTTGGGCAATAAAGTTATCTTAGTGACCCTTAGTTATCAGCTGAGTACAATCACCTCCCGGAGGAAATGCTTATTTGGGGAATACCTGTGTGTGCTTCTGAACAGTAGACAATGTTGTTGATTTTAACACTACAGTTACAATACTTGTGGACTCATGGCTCTGGGAAAAGAAGGTGGCTGTGCCTCACTGTAAACCAACAAAAAGACAGCCCCCTGAAAGAAACATTCTTCTGTCATTCTCAGATTTTACGTTAGGGGGTTTAAAAACAAATAAAGACAAGTAGTTTCCAAGAACACTTTGAAATAAATGAGTAAAACAATCACCAAACCTTGAAATAATGGAGCTGACTGGGCCTCTCAAAGGTGGACCAGGAAGTTTAGGTCTAGGATATGTCATGTGACTCGCTCCAGATAGTACAACTGGTTAGTGGAGAATCCAGGAGTAGAGGTGAGGGTTCTGAATCTGTGGTTCAATACTCTGTCCCCAGAGGAGACAGGTTTTTGTGTTTATGTTGAGACATAGTTTAAAATATCCAAATATATGATATCTGATCTTCCTTCAGAGATAGGTGAAGTGGAGAGCACAGGAGATGATTCCTGGGTAGACTCAAGCCTGTGCATTACGAGGGCACAGACTGGCTCGGCAGGACCAGATTTCCAAATGCTAGAAATGTCTAGCATCCACCCCCCGCTCCACGTGACTGGCTGGGATTAGAGCAGGTGCCGGCACAAGTCCAACTTCTCCTCTGAGCATCATGGGAACAAAGCACGGGTTCTGCCCAGGGACCCACAGTCTCCCTAAGTCTCCCAGGCAGTTTCTTCTACCTTAAATATTCCTACATGTCCATGGTATACGGGTGGCCGTTCCATTTGTTTGTTTTAACACCAGGCAAATATCCCTCTTAAAATCATTTATTTTTTTTAAGGCTATTTCTATCTGGAGAAGATTTTTCAAGGAACTAAGATGTGAGTAAGGCGTATGGTGTCCACTGGGTGACTGAGCAGGACCAGGTGCAGAGCCACCGCGGAAGCCGACAAGTCACCGAAACCCTGTCACTGGGACTCTCCATCTGCTTTCACCACCACCCTGAGTTTGCACGGCTGGTGAGGACAGTGGCTCTGAAGCACTATGGGAGGTTTTTGGACTCAGGGTCATCTTAGCAGAAATATAGGGAAAGTTTAGGTCCACAGTGGCAGAAGTGCACAGATGCATTTTGAACAAGGAAACACAGTTTTAAACCTTGATTTCATTTCATATGTATCATGAAACATGTCTGAAAAAGGGTAAATGGCACACAGATCATTTCAACCACTGTTACCCAGTAGGACCCTAGGAATTCACGACCACATGGCCAAATGTCTTACTCAGCTATTCCATACACATCCAGCCGCTCAAACCAGGGCCAAAAGAGGTAATCAATCATGGATATACAGTCTCCACCAAAGAAGATGGTGTTCTGATAGCCAAGAATCTAAAAGTTTAAAAAGAACAAAAGCAAGTTAATTTACAGATCTGCTGGCATAGTTATAGACCCTAAATACAAATATCAAACTACTTCCCAAAGAGGGAGAACTAAGGCTTTGATGCCTCTTCCAATTTGTTAGGTGAATGCTTCCTCCCTATTTCTGAGGTTTCCACCACCTCCTTTAGGGTCATACTCCTGGCCACCCCTAGTCAACACTGGGGGGATAGTGTGGCTCATTGGAGAATTTGGGAGAATGGCACAGGCTCTTCCATGTGCTAAGCTCTCCGTGGACAGCTCAGCCCCGGGAAGGGGGAGGCCCTGCCTCAGGCCAGCACTGCCCATTACTGGGAGGGAAGGGGGCCACAGTTGGAAACCCACTTGTTGCAGTTGTGACCCCCATTCTCCAGGATCCACTTTATCTGTAATAAAGGGGATACTGGAGTCTCCATATGTCTTCTTCTTTTGCCTTATTTCTCAATTGATTAAAAACTAAGGCAGGAAAGAGCAGTGCTATTTAATGGATTCCTCAAATCCCAACATTGTCTTTCTATCATATTATCTTGTTTATTTGAGCTCTTTGAACTTCACACTTCTTGGCCACTCAACATTAACAACTTTTTATATTAAAATAAAATTTCTCATTCCCAAATGGGACAAATCAACCCAGACAGATGGACTGCAAAGTAAACAGATAAACTCTTAACAGATAGACAGCCAAAGACAATTTTTAAAAAGGCATCCGAAAATTTAAAAAGCAAAAGTGTTTAACAGAGGTTATTTTTGGGCCAGGTCTTCCCAAAGTACGGTGCCAAATCCCTAGTTACAGTGAGCAAATGACGCTCCTTGACCTATATAACTCATAATCAACTAAATACTTCCCAAGAGCTATATATCTAGATTCCTATATCCTTTATCTAGATTTCTATATTCCTAGCTCTATCCACACAGGCTTGATTCTTCACACTCCAGACCAGCTGTTGACTCTATGATGTAGTCTAAGGCTGTAGTTTAGAAGGTGAGGTCTGGAGCCAGCAGACCTGGTCCTATGCTGGGTTCTACCTCCGATTCAACATGGAACACAGGGCAACTTATGTAACTCCTCCTCCAAGCCTCAATTTTCTCATCTGTAAAATGGTGCTAATGTTAGAGCCCATCTCAGAGGTTATGGCGAGGAGTGATGTATCACGTATGAATAAACGTGCTGTCTTGTGATGAGAAAGCATAGAGACCCCCAAAGGTTACCCCTACAGAAAGCAAATCCACCCGACAGAAAGGATGAATGGCATCCCTCACCCACACTACCCGTCTCAGAGGACAAAGCGAATCTTGTGGCCCTAAAATCTAAGTCTTCACTGTCTCCCAGTATGGCATAGAGCAGTCCCCCTGACTGGCTGTCCTGGAAGTCGGAGAAAATGTTAGCTGGCATCACTGTTCAAAGAAACTAACAGGATGGTACTAAAACAGCAGAATCTGCCCAATGAAAACTCAAAACAGAGGCTATTTTCAGTCATGTGTAAAGAAGATCTGACTTACAGAGGAAAGAAACACAGTGTTCAGTTTGTATGGATTCCAGAAAGCCCACAACTTTATTTATGTTCAGGAATAGATAATAATTACCCAAACTTTTATCACTGATTTTGAAATGTATACCTCCAGCTTATTACTGGCCTTCATGGCACAAATCAGAATCAAATCTAAACTGATCAATCTAGAACATTTGTATAACTCTACTGCTTTACAGAGCAGAGGTGCTCTAGGGAAAATCCTTGTCAAAACAAGTTACACATGGACATTTAATGGGACCCATGATGGGTCCTTTGGTAAAGTGATGAGATATTTTGAAAATAAATAACTGCTTAGTAAGTGATGTTTATTTAGTATATATTTCTAAAGCTTTTCATTTACTCAAAGTAGGAGTATGCCTTTAAATATATATGATCTTACAGATATGACCAATTTATATATAAACACTCATAAAGTAATTCAAGCTCTATCAAGGTACTTTGTATAATAAAAAGTCAAGATGAGCATATAGATGAGGCATCAATTATCTTCTGTCAGCTTCCCCCAAACTCCTGAAAGACATATACACATTCCCTCAGACATTCTTAAATCCAAGCGTGACTTGGGACCACCCCCATCAAAATCCTTGGAGTTCTTGATACAGCTGCAGATTACTGAGCCCTGCCTCTGACAGACAGACACTTCTCCACCAGATTGCCCTCAGAGCAAGTCTAAAAACCCCAACAGAAAATCTGTCTTCCTCTACACCAACACAAAATACTGGTTCCTCTATAGACACACCCCACTGATATAGGAGACATACTGGCCAGGCCTCCTCAGAGGTTGATTGAAGTCTTAGGACCCTCAATAGAGCTCCCTTTTATGGAATCCTGATCCCTTTCAGACATGTGAAATGACTTTTCCCCCTAGAATCACAGAGCATCAGTACTGGAAGAGCCACAGGAACTCATCTAGTGTGACTCCCCACCCGTTTTACCATTTTTTATACCATGCTCATCACACAAAAGATTAAGGTGTAGTATAAAAACAATGTGTATCATACAATATTAAATATGAAAAATAATAAAATGCTAGGATCAGGGAAAATAAAAGAACAGAAGGTCAAAACAAGGAAGGAAAATGGCATGAAGATATCAAGCCAAGAGTCCTGCCGAGTTCCTTAAAGCTTTGAATTTGATTTGAGTTTCCTGGCAGCCCAAGTGGAGAGGAAAACATGCTGGTAAGCTGATCCTCGTCTCTCACATGGAAGCACAAGAGACTCTCACTTTACACAGGAGGAAACTTGTCCCAGGGAGGTAAAGGGATTCTCTGGTTAGTGCCAGAGCGAAGACAAAAACACCATTCTCCTAATTCCCAGACTATTGTCAATCCTTGTGTCATTCAACTTCAGATATAAATGTATGAGGACTCTAATCACGGAAGCTTACTCCTTGAGAATTCTTTGCTTGTTCTTTAAACTTAAGTAACAGCAAAAAGCTTAGACTCAGCAAACTCTGAAAGCCTCTCCTCCTCTACAGCCAAGGATGGGCCCAGCTCAGCTCAGCTCAGCTTCCCTGTGACAGCTCCCTCCTCAATCCTACTCCTCCTCACTCTGTCATTCGGGGGTTCTGCCAGAGCTCCTGACAGGGAGGTGAGCTGAACACACATAGTCACGGTGAAAGAGCTTACCAAAATCCTCTCCTTCCTGTTTTATTCCATTGATAAGAAGGTCTTCAGGCAATTTTACTAAAATAGTTCCTCTGTGCGCTCAGTTTAAACTAGTCCCTTGCTTATAGTCGATTAGCACCCCTGACAAATTTGAGGGTAGGCTGAGGTAAAATAAACTGGCAGTCTATCTTTCCTTAGTGTTTTGTCATGAGAAATGGAATATGAAGATGCTGCTATGCCTGGCCCCACTTAGTAGTGCTTATGTTAATATCCAATATCATTTTTTTAAAAAGCTATTTTGAGTGCTTTCTGTCACCCACCTGCCATACATATAATGACGCTGGCCATTCTTTATGTTAAATAGCTTCTTCACAATAGAATCACTTTCAGAACTATTGTCCTTGGTATCACCAAGCAAGGCAAAACAGCCTGCTTAGAGGAGACACTTTTCCTCCAAAGTCCCAGAGGTCCCCCACAAGGCCACACATGGGGAGGAAACTGAGGCTCTGGCTTCTAGTCCTTGGGTTTCCTAAAAGTATTAACACATCTTCAATTCACGTTTCAGAACTGAGATATTTGGGGGGAACCTATTTGTTGTTCAGGAATAGAAAATATTTTTTAAAAATGTTTTGTCCTCAGCCAGCCCGGTGGCTCAGGCGGTTAGAGCTCCATGCTCCTAACTCCAAAGGCTGCCGGTTCGATTCCCACATGGGCCAGTGGGCTCTCAACCACAAGGTTGCCAGTTCAACTCCTTGACTCCTGAAAGGGATGATGGGCTCTGCCCCCTGCAACTAGCAACGGCAACTGGACCTGGAGCTGAGCTGCACCCTCCACAACTAAGACTGAAAGGACAACAACTTGACTTGGAAAAAAGTCCTGGGAGTACACACTGTTCCCCAATAAAGTCCTGTTCCCCTTCCCCAATAAAAATCTTAAAAAAAAAAAAAAAAAAGGTTCTGTC
The DNA here is from genome assembly GCF_036562045.2 of Rhinolophus sinicus. Taxonomy (NCBI): domain Eukaryota; kingdom Metazoa; phylum Chordata; class Mammalia; order Chiroptera; family Rhinolophidae; genus Rhinolophus; species Rhinolophus sinicus. Next base: position 20,853,844 of record NC_133757.1, read on the forward strand.
CTCCAGTTCATTGAATGCTGACTACAGAGCGTTACCTTGCTTTAGTATGTGATAAGGAATAAAGAGTGTGCAAGCCATATGACCCAGCAATCCCTCTCCTGGGTATCTACCCAAAAAATCTGAAAACATTTAGAGATAAAGACACGTGTGCTCCAATGTTCATTGCAGCTTTGTTTACGGTGGCCAAGACATGGAAACAACCAAAATGTCCTTCGATAGATGAATGGATGAAGAAGTTGTGGTATATATACACAATGGAATACTATTCGGCGGTAAGAAAAGATGATATAGGAACATTTGTGACAACATGGATGGATCTTGAGAGTGTAATGCTGAGCGAAATAAGTCAGACAGAAAAAGCAGAGATCCATGTGATTTCACTGAAACCAAAAGCAACAAAAGAACAAGACAAACAAATGAGAAACAGAAACTCATAGACACAGACAATGGTTTGGTGGTTGCCAGAGGGTAAGGGGGGTGGGGGGTGGGGGGTGGGAGATGAGGATAAGGGGGATCGAATATATGGTGATGGAAGGAGAACTGACTCTGGGTGATGAACACACAATGGGATTTATAGATGATGTAATACAGAATTGTACACCTGAAATCTATGTAATTTTACTAACAATTGTCACCCCAATAAATTTAATTAAAAAAAAAAAAAGAGTGTGCAAGCAAATGAAGAGGGAGGGAGTGTTTGGTATGACGAGGGTACAGTATTTCCAACCCCTGAACGTGAAAAGCCTGGAAGGACCCCTCATCTTTTGCGAGGGTCTCTCGGGCTCCCCCAAGGGTCAGAAAGGAGAATCGCGCTAGAGCCAAAGTGGAAGGAACAAGCGCGCCGGGCTCCCCCTTGTGGCCATAGATGGTGAGGCGCACTGACTGTGCTCCCCCAGGAGGTTCACGATGGGGAAAATGACATCTGTAAGATCAAGACCACAAAGGAAAGAGAATCCCAGACTTCCTCAAACCAGGCATTCTAAAAAGGTTCAGTCTACAGTCCTGGACTCTTGGATTCAGCTTCAATAACGCCTACCCTGCATCACTGTCATTTACACTATTGCCAAGAAATCCTGGCCTCTAACAAGGACAGACAGCACATGGTAGCTCACAGCAGGCGCTGCTGTACTTGCTGGAAGAGGAGAAAAGCGGTTTTTCTTGATGAAAATAGTTCTTCAGAAGCCGAACCTCCTCCTCCCTCTCCTCAAAGACACAAAGCCACCTGCCAGTAAATCAGCAATGCAGGTCCTAACCCAGAAGCAGCAGTAAGGTACTCAACTCCAGAGGAGCAATCTTTGGAGTTCATAAAAGATAAGGGGAGATACTCAAGATTTCGAATTTCAGGTCCCTGCTACATGGATATACAGCTGAGGCTGCGTTAACGACAGTGAACCAATTCTCTGTAATATAAACCAAGGGTATAGAACAAACAGAGTGTAAGTAAAACCATTTCTCTTCTGGAAAGAAGACTTAGATGTAGTATCTGGCAAAACACGACCCCCCCACCCCACCCCACTCCCTGATATTCACCACTTAGGAACTATAGTCCCCTATGAAGATTCAGAATGACACTTGTCAACATTTGGGGATTGAAGGACCACCCTGAAAATTTTACACTGGAATCCTTTAAACAGGCTTAGTACTTTTGTCAAAATATGTCTGTAATGCAGTGAGGGGAGGGGAGCCAGTGGATGGTGGATGAAAAGATAAGTGAATATCAAATCTCTGAAGGCAGAGAAGACTTCCTGTGTATAAAAGCAGTGGAAGAAATCACAGCAGAAAGACACAGCATAATATTTTTAAATGTTGTATTTCTACATGTACAAAAAAAGACAAACCAAATTTAAAAAGTGGTAACAAAAGAAAACTAAAAAAACACTGTCCTAAAAACAGGCACATATCCTTAATATATAAGGAACCCTTTAAAAGGAACTGTTACAAATCAGCAAGAAAAATCAGTAAGACTTTGACAGACAGATGGGGAACAGACCATCTCCACAAACAGAACACAAAGAGATGGCATACTTTAGGGGGGAATCTCCAACTTCACTAGCAATCAAAGAATACACTTTAAATCAACAACAATGAGAAACTATTGTTTCTCTCCAAAATAGACAAATCTCTTTTTAAATCTCCCAACAATGAAAAGGGGAGGGCAAAGAGCATTTCCATGCACTGCTTGGTGGGGGTAAACAGCATAAGTCTTTGGGGAAGGATATAGCCACACACAGCTCCAGTCTGCAAAACGTTCATCCCCTTTGACCTGGTGATTCCATCCCTGGAAGTCTGGCCTAAGCCTATGTTCTAAAACAGAAAAACACCTTTAATGCAAAGAAGCTGCTGCTGCCTGCAGCATCATTCAGAATGGTGAATGACTAGACACAATCTAACTACCCCTAAGGAATGTGCTGGATAAATAAATTTATGGTTTATGCATATAGCAAATTATGAAGAATGAAAGTTATTTTTTCCATTAAAAAATTACACATGTAATAGAGAAATGCATTCTCATTATTAAAAAAAATTCAAACACAGAAAACAGTATTAAAGGCAAAACTCTCCTTCCCCCAACCCTGCCCTTAACCACTTTTCTTTTCCATCCCAATTCTAATTCCCTTCCCAGTAGTAGCCTCTATTGGGAGTTTGATGTGTATCTCTCCAGACATTTTTCTAGGCATTTATTTACATATATACGTGTGTATCTATCTATATATATATATGGTTTTGTTTTCTTCTGACAAATGGGATCATACCATCTGCATTACTGTCTAATTCACTTAAATATTTCTAGCTAATCTTTTCATGTCAGTATACATGGATCTACCTCATTCCTTTTTAATTGCGCTACAGAATTCCAGAAGATGAACATAATTTATTTAACCATGCCGTCTTATGTACATTAAAGTTTACAGTCTTTTCACCATCACAAGTAATGCTACTCTAATAAACACACACATACACACATATATACACACATATATATATGCATTTATAGAGCTTATAAACACGAGGGAAATCCTTACATCATAATGGTAATCAAGTTCCATATACAGTACAATTTCAACTACATGATCACATACATAGCAGAAAAGGGCAGAAAACAAAAAAATAATACCAGTGGTTATTTCTGAGTAGTGGGGTTATAAATTTTTTTCTTAATTTCTATATTTTTATGTATTTTCCAAATTATGTCTAATGAACAAGTATTTATAATTGGAGAAGAGTAAAATTAATTTTAAATAACGGTAATAATTATTATTCTATTATTTATATTGTGAGAGAGAGTATAGTGGAAGGTTATTAAAAGAAATACAATACTAGTTTACCTAGAAAGCAGCTGTCAGAATTGGACAATGAATGAACTTACCAAACTAGTAACATTACTTAAACCGCTCAACTAGCCATTGTGAGTAGAGGATAATAACCAGTCCCCTAATGTGGAAGAATAGTGGTTACAACTAAAAAAATGGCACATCAGTGGACATGCTAAATCAGTTGGCAAACCCAAAAGAGTTCACAACATACATCCAACTTGTATACCCATAAAAACTTGTATATCCATGTTCATAGCAGCATTATTCACAATAGCCAAAAAGTGGAAACCCAAGTGTCCATCAACTGATGAATGGGTAAACAAAATTTGGTATATCCACACAATGGAATATTAAGTCATAAGAAGGACTATAGTTACAGTGGCCAAGAAATGGAAACAACCAAAATGTCCTTCGATAGATGATTGGATAAAGAAGATGTGGTATATATACACAATGGAATACTACTCTGCCATAAGAAAAGATGAAATACTGCCATTTGTGACAACATAGATGGATCTTGAGATCACTATACTAAGTGAAATAAGTCAGACAGAAAAAGTCGAGAACCATATGACTTCACTCATATGTAGGATAGAAAACTGAAGGCAAAGGAAAACAAAGGAACAAGACAAGCAAATAAATAAACAAAAACTCATAGACACAGACAACAGTTTGATGGTTACCAGAGGGTAAGGGGGTGGATGGGAATGGAAGAAGAGAGTAAAGGCGGTCAAATATATGGTGATGGAAAGAGAACTGATTCTGGATAGTGAACACATAATGTAATATATAGATGATGTATTATAGAATTGTATACTTGACACCTATGTGTTGACCATTGTCACCCCAATAAATTTTAATAAAACAAAAGAAGGAATAAAGAATGAACCTTGAAAACATTAATCTAAGTGAAAGAAGCTCACAAAAGACTAACATTATATTATTCCATTTATATGAAATGTCTAGAACAGGCAAATCCATAGAGACAGAAAGTAAATTGGTGGTTGCCAATGGCTGGGAGGGTTGGGCTGAAATGGGAAGAGACTGCTAAAGACTAAGGGGTTTGTTTTTAGGATGATAAAAATGTTCTGAAATGAAATAGTGACGATGATTGCACAACTCTGTGACTATACTAAAAACCACTGAATTATACACTTGAAAAGGGTGAATTTTATGGTATTTGAATTATATCTCAATAAACTGTTATAAAAAATAGCTCATAACAATGAATTTAGTTTGCAGATGTGTTAGTTGATAAAAAAATAAATTTAGGGCAGCTGGGTGGCTCAGTTGGTTAGAGTGCAAGCTCTCAACAACAAGGTTGCTGGTTCAATTCCCGCATGGGATGGTGGGCTGCACTCCCTGCAACTAAAGATTGAAAATGGCAACTGGACTTGGAGCTGAGCTGTGCCCTCCACAACCAGATTGAAGGACAACAAATTGGAGCTGATGGGCCCTGGAGAAACACACTGTTCCCCAATATTCCCCAATAAAATTAAATAAATACATACATACACACATACATAATTTAGCTTGTAAATATTTTGCCAAACACAAAAGGCTATACAAAATTATATTCAGTGAACAAGTTGCCAGATATACACTTTCTTTCCTTCAAGTCTTGGTGACATCAAAGGAGAAGCTAACAATTTATAAATAATTTTATTATTGAAATCAATAGAAATCAAGAAAGAAAAAGAGCAAAACTTAACTAAGACCACATAATCTAATTGGACAAAATGTATTCTTTGTGGAGAAAAGAAAGTTCAGATTAAAAACTAGTATTATGGGTAAAATTTTGAATCAAGAAAATATTTAACTACAGATGCTCCTAGGTCATGTACATATAATTTATGCAAATCTGACCTCATGCAAACTGCTATACATATGAGGCTTCTAATCAAATTTGGCAATGCGGGAAACTTTGTACAGAAATGCAAAGTGAAATAGCACAAAGCATGCCGGAGACTGCCAAGAAATAAAAGCAGCAAGTGTCCTGTGGCCACCAGAAAATGAAGGCCTCAGTTCCTGGGCAGGTTCTCAGTCCCTCAGTGTTATTCTATGTTACCCCCTTTTCATTCCCCTTTATTGAGTTCTGATGATGACTTAGTAAGGGTTCAAGCAATAGCCAGAATGTAGAATTCATAAGCACCAGGACACTGAATTAGAGCAAAACTCCAAAGCATCAAAGAAATATGGCTGAATCCAGCCCTCACTGCACTTGAACTTGATTTGACTACTTCCACAATGCAAATATTTAGAATGAAGGCACTGGCAAAAAAAGAACTGCTAAAGGTGTTGCCACATTCAAAGCCACAAAGTTAAAATGAAGGTGGGCTCAGGTGCTATTTTGAAATAGAAAAGTCAATAATAAAGCGTTAAAAAATGTGTGTTGCTTAGGCTAATGATTCATAAAAGGCTAGCGAATGGGTTTGAAGACAGAAAATGTGGTTAGTGTGGTTACAAGAGGGCATCCCAGTAGTTTTAAAACTCATGAAAATGTTCAGAACAGGAAAGCAAGAGGGAAGGTCGCTGGTTCAATAATAAAAGCAGCAGTAATGTATCTCAAAGAATTGTAAAAATATTATTTTTAAAATGTGGTTCTATAGCAACCACAATAAATCTTTATTTTTGATGAAACTGGACTTTTTAAAAAAAAATTTCAAAAGTCGGCATTTTTTCCACAAGGAGGAAGTATCAAGATTTCAAGGCTATGATCGGTAAACTGGGTCGTGTGCTCGAGGAAAACAGGGCAGAAAGTGATACACTGCTATCTGGCTGATCCCTCAGAAAGCCCGTGAGTAGTTAATATATTTTCAGATCACACAAAGTCTTGATTGTATATAGCCATGAGAAAGAGTTGCGTAAGTCAGGGGACCATCTCTATTAGAATTACTCTGACAAATTTCAATATACTAGTATTTAGAGGAATGGATCACATCATTCACGCTCACGAGCATGTTTCAGATTCTGATACTGCCTTACTTAAATTCTTTCTAACAGTTCATAGGACAAACCCCACAGTAAGCCTAGTAGAGCACTGCTGACTATAGTGAGTGGTCCTTAGGGAGCATCTGTGACAGCCACCTAAACCTGGGCTCGTTAACAAGTTGTTTCCAGAACTCAGCTACTGAAGATAAAGTGGAAACACGTCATTCAGTGATGTGCTAGAACTGGCTGATGACCCACATCTCTTCCGAACTCTGAGTTTAGAGACATCACATTCGTAGGTTACAATAAGCCCTTCCTGGGAGTGTTTACACCACTGAAATCAGCAAATCCCACAGATCAGGGCATTTTCCTTCTTCTTCTTTTAGAGAGAGATCATTGTGACGCATTTATCATCGCACCACTGGCTATATTCTTAATATCTCTGGTTAAATGGTGGCCACAAATGTAAAACACTGAGTTTCAATTCTTGTTCTTATGATTGATGCATTTTATAGCTCTGTCAAGTGTCTTTGCCTCCTCTGTTTATCCCTAACTTCAACAAAAAGAGTATTATTCTTCAATCTGCAGAGTCGGGATAGTACCCTTTACCTGACCAAGGTTGTTGGAAAGACTAAACAAGATGGGGTGTGCAAAGCACGTGCAGCATGAGGCCTGGCACAAAAGTGCAGTTCACTTCCTGCGGAAGAGCCCCAACTAAAGAACTGCGGCCCTATCATGTGATACATTTATTTAGCAATCTGTAATTTACAAAGGTCACTCATCATCCAAACGCACAGTGGGAGGGAGACAGGTCAAAATGTGTTTTCAATTATCTTTGAATTGAAGGGCTTTTGTTGCCCAGCTCCTTTCCCTGATCCAGCATTTGTCTGTAAGAAGGTAACCAGGTGTGACAGAATCAGATCAGCTAATCTGTGGAATAAAGACCTTAAAAATTCCTATGCACAAGAACTTTAAAGCTTCTTTTTTGAAAGCAGCAGTTCCCCTGCCTCCCCAAATGCTATCTTATTAGATGTTTTGTTAAACACAGTGTCAAAAGCAGAGCTGTTCTGGGTGAAACAACATCTAGAACCACCAACCAGGCCTCTGTAGAACCCAGAGGCTCTGAGAACACACTTTTCCAAACACTCCTTTGTTCTATAAATGTGGAAACTAAGGCACAGAGAGGCCCAAGGTTCTGGAATCTGGTAAAGCCAAGCCTAGGATTCAAGACTCTTTCCACCATGTCATACTGCCTCCTCAGAATCAAGACCACAATCTGTGGTCTGAGGACCAAAGGTTGGCATTTCTTACACATGACTATTCATCATCCAAAAATACTGCAACTGTACAAATCTAAGACAGGCATCTGGAAATGTAAATAAATTTAATCTGCTTCCACTTGACAAAAGTCAAATGGAAGAGTATTAATAATCAGCCTTTCCTTGAGGAAATAAAAATAGCATTCTCTGGCTGCCAACAGTTACAAACCACCGATAAAGGGAACATGTCAGTTTATGGAACAAAGATAAAGGAAATCAAAGAACCACCTTCAGATTACTCTAGATGTATCTCTGCTGGGTTAACAAAGGAAGGAACTGCTGGCAGAGACTGCTCCTCGCCCACCCATACCCACTTTCCCCTTCTTTCTTAATTACAGAACCCTGATTTTTATTTAAGGTGTCCCACCTAAAAGACTAATTTTCCCAGCCTCCCCTGCAGATCGCTATGACCTTACAATCAAATTCTGAGCAATGAGATTTAAGTAGTCATTGGGTAGGACTTCTGGGAAAGCTCTTTAAAGGGGCATTGCCTTTTGCCATTTTTCCTTTCTGTTCTCCTTCCTATAACCTGGAACTTGGATGTGATGGCTGTAGTTCCAGCAGTTATCTTGTCATTTTGAGGATGAAAGCCTTGCACTAAAGATGACAGAGCAGAAAGAGAAAAAGAGTCGTGGTCTCTGATGACTTCAAGAAGCCATCAAAAGAGCCCTGAACTGCCCTTCCTCTGGCTTTTTATGTGAGAGAAAAAAACCCTTGTAAGGTAAATTTACAGTAGTTAGGTCCCTTTTACTAGCAGCCAAACACAACCCCTAACAGATACAGACCTTGGCCTCATTGGCAGAAGCTACAGAAGCTATGCAGAGAGATACTTAAGGAACGTGGTGATTCCAGGAAAGGAAGTAATGCCCACCCACCCCCCCATTCCTTGCCAGATTTTCAAGAATAATTCCAAAACAGGGTAGTGGAAGGCAAGCACCCACACATTTAAATCAGATGACTAGTAACTGAACTTACTAAAGTCAGGCAGAAAGAATAAACCTGTGAGAACAGAGGGTGGCAGGGGACACCAGGTTAGCAACCCTACATCTCTTTTTCCACTGGGTCTAAGCAGAAGAGGGGCTCCGTTTCATACCTCTTCAAGCGCGCCGAATTCCTGACAAAGGGCTAGCTTCAAATCAGTGCATTCTCTCCCGCATCTCAATGCTACCAGACACTCCTTGGTCAAATGTGGGACCTAATCAGAGGACACAAGTTTTTTAGTGGAGAAGTCTGTGGGAACTCCATGCTCCTGCTCTACCTAAAAATGCAGCCAAAGCTTTGTCACTCCAGCTTAACAGGCCAACACTCACATCCAGGCTCCCCAGCTCCCTCTGAGGGGCATCTCTGTGGTTCCAGAAACCCACTTGTCATAACACCCTGGTAAAACAAGGTGCTTTAAAAGGGGTTCTTCGGTGCTCCTTACTTGATCAGTTACTTCCATGATGCACAATCTTAGGTGGGCACTTAACCTCTCTAAGCCTCACTGGTCTCATCTGGAAAATGGATACAGTAATAGCACCCACCTTAAAGGGCAGTTGGAAGTGTGACATGAGTTACCTGTACAAAATAGTTATGAGAGTGCTTGGCATAAGTACTCAATATATGTCAGTTATTTTTATTTCATTTCAAAGAGAACTGTCTTAAAATTTCTCCATCGTTTTTTTCTCCTATTATCAACAGGTGCCCCTTGTCACTCTTCTTCACATTTCCTGGACAGTAAGCACTTTTGCTCTGCATAGAGAGCACTCCCCGTCCGTTCATTACCTTCTTTGCACCTCTGAAAGCTTAGAAATATTCCCTTTAAAGCACCAACACTTCTCAGCTCTTTCAATATTCCTATCTCAAGTCACACAGTTATAATTATGCTATAACCATACCTCTTGAGACTGCTAGTTCAAATGCAAAAACACCTATCAGGGAAGCATTTAACCTTTAAGATCAGAGGTTGATAGCCCTACTATAATTCCATACCACTAATTCTCCAAAGCACCTGTAGTATTAAAACAAAACAATTTCACCAATGCTTTGGCTTTTAAAATGGACTGAGGTTTGGGATAGAAATACAAAGGACAATAGAGTGTAAGGTGCTTTTTAAAAACTTGGATATACCTTATAGAATAAGTCCAGTAACATCTTTTGTCGAGCTCGCTCATAAGGGTCATATGGACACAGTTTCTTTCCAGGATAAGCATCATCCAGGTACTCACAAGCGATGACAGATTCGTAGATCAGTTGACATTTGCTGTTTTCCAGAACAGGAATTTGGCCAAAAGGGTGCTTTGTATAGTACCATTCGGGCTTGTTTCTCAGGTTAATGTTGATAACTTCATGTCTTAAAAAGCAAAGGGAAAACAAGACAACAAAAAGGAGGGGCTTATGCAGGGAGACACTCATCTTGAAAGCTGAAGTAATCAATTTGTAGAATTTAAATTTGCAATTAATTTTGCAAAGTTTAGGTCTCTTCCAAAGAAAAATCCATAACGACATCATTGTCTTCATTCCTACAGTAAAATGTGTAAAATGTTTTTCTATGCCTTCTCTCATTTGCTCCTGGATTCCTGGCTCCAGGAGGTTGAATTTCCGGCCCAATATCAGATCTAGGAAATCTGACTCAAAGCTCATACGCATAAGCACCGCACTACAGTGCAGCTGTGGAACTATGCATAGTACAATTCAGTGTACTCTGAGTCGTCCTAAAAGTTTCCTGCACACGCACAACTCTGCATTTTAGGACCGCCTGCTAAAGATCCCGCCCTTTTTAACCATTTACTGGCTTTGCCTCAGACAAAAAAGACAGGGCGTCTCCAGATTTTCAACATCCCCCCACATCCCGCGCGCCTGTGGGGCGCTGACCTGCCGCTTTTCACCTGATGCCTTTGGCCCGGAGGATGAGGCGCGTCCTATGTGCATAAGGGCAGAACCTCATGCTGTAGATGCGGATCAGGCCCTCTGGTACCGGCCCTGGGTAGACGCTCCCTGCCGGGTACATGGAGGGAGGACGGAAAGGTGGATTAGCAGAGAGGAGAGGGGCGCACTCGCCTCTCTAGGACCCTAAGAAGGCTGTACGCGCTGGGCCTCTCGAGTCCCAGAAAGGCACGTGGTTTTTGTGCACAGCAATCCTTCAAGTCCCTCCCCAAACTGGTCTGGGGCCAAGGCCCGGCAGATCCCTCTACAGAGCCCCGCGGCTCCCCCAGCCCCGCGGACAGCTGTCAAGAAGACTCACCTTTCCCCAAGGTCCTGCTCGCTTCATTGGCCATGGTCTCCAGGTTGCTCAACGCGCAACGCCCAACGCCGCAGCCACAGGTTCCAGGGACACCTATGCTCCCGCGCGCCCCTCCTGCCCAAATTCAATTTTGAGCGACTGGGCTCTCGTAGGGCAGAGAGCTGGGACATGAGCTAGATAGGATCACAACTGCAGAGGCATCGCCCCAGATTCGGAAGCTGAAGAGTAGGAGTGGGCAAAACTAAAACCCTGAAAAGCACCCCTTGCTTTGAACACGTGGGCAGAGCATTTAGTGGGGTCTCTTTTCCACATCAAGAATCCGTGAAGAATGGGCATTTCAACTCCAGCATGTATTTCAAGGGAGTTTAATAAGACTTGACCAGGGTAACGCTGTTTTCTTTCCCATTCCAAGCCCTTCCTCCTGCATCTCTAAGACAATTGGCTACATCCTCCGTATAATTAGTACTTCAAACAATAATAAGGCCAACCTTTTTCATGACATAGCAGATAAGAAGAAAACTTGTTAGTGTTAGGATCTTGCACGACCCTGAGAGTGTCGCTTTAAATTTTGCGCCCTAGCCATCTCACTTGCCTCACCCGAGTTCTGGCCCTATTTATGAGATTTTTACCCAAGCTATGAAAACGAGTAATGAATTAGAAACAAGATACCTAGAGGCAAAGAAAACTTTGTGATCTGTCCCCACCCCCCAGCATAAAATTCAAAGATCCTTTCTATTTGCTAAGGATGCGTTGCCAACAGCCCAGCACTACAAGGGCCACTTGGATAGTTAGTTCTTCCATCTACATGATGGAAGGAGGTAGCCGGCCTTTGCTCTAACCCTAAGAAGCTGAGATCCTGAAATTTAACAGATGGAGAGATAATTCCTTTCATTTTACAGGATTGAGCTGAAATGGGAATTGTTTGGGAATGTATTTTATGGGGTTTGAGAGGTAAAGAAGGAAAGAAAAGTATATGCTTCGCTCACACTGACGAAATGGTTTCCATGGATTACCTTGATTCCCACAACTATTCAGTTAGGCAGCTGTTATTATTCCTATTTTACAAATCAGCCTGAGAAAGATGGAATTATTGGCCCAAAGTGACCAGCTAGTAGAGTTGAAGAACTTTAAAAGTCCAGAGCCTGACTTATTGCCTTGGCCTCTAAAGCTGGTAATAACAGTGTGGAAAGGAAACGATGTAAGTCCTGGAAAAGACACAGCACACATTAGCTGCTCAACAAATGTTAGTTGAATCTAAATATATTTTGTTAAAATGTCAGAACCTAATTATGTAGCTTATGAATGGGCACCTTTTGTCCTTTGGAATTCCAATCTATCCAGAAACTCTTGGTTAATAGTGTTAACATTTTTTCCTACTGAATAAGAATCTTAGAAAATCCTCGGAATAGTTGACTTAACTATATTTTTTGCTAAGTCATTCAGAGTAATTTTATGTGAAATATGGCAAGTTGTTCTTGCTATATAAGAATTGGGGAATGGCAAAATGTTTTAATAAATGTTCTCTGAAAAGAAAGTGCATATATCAGCAAGAAATCTGGTATTAGAAAAGAAAAATTGGTTCTTGACTTGCTGTGCCAACAATTTTGCATTTTGGAAGATGCAGAAAGTAATAGGACAACTACTATTATGGGGCTACTTCTGATCAAAAAGAACAAACTGAATGGTAAAACAGAAGCAACGAAAATAATTATGTCATATGAGAAACTTCTGATAGACAAGGAGATGACTCCTGGGCCGACAAAAGTATTCTTCAGATAAAGAATGCAGATGTTAAATAGTTGAGAGAAAATATATCCAGATAAGAATGCGAAATTCTCAATATCAAAATAAATTATTACTAACATATATTTGGTGCTTTATACACATTCACTCATTTAATCTTAAAATAGTCCTATAAGGGTTCTATTATTATTTCATCTTAAAAGATAAGTAAACTGAGACTAACAAGGTTAAGTCACTTGTCAAAAGCCTTAAACTAGTAAGAGTTGGAAGGAGGATTCATGAAGTTTCACTTCCGGGACAGCATTCCAACCAGGATCTTAGTCTATGGGCAAGCTTGTTCAGTAAAAGTCAAGATAGTAAATATCGTAGGCTTTTTGAGTCATCTTGTCTCAACTACTGAACCCTACCCTTGTAAAATGAAAACAGCCATAGGTAATATATAAATGAATGACTGTGGCTGTCTTCCAATAAAACATTATTTATGGAGTCTGAATTTGAATTTCATGTGTATATATTTTAATAGGCTTTATTTTTAGGGCAGTTTCAGGTTCCCATATACCTACTATGGCCACACATGCACAGCCTCCCCCACCATCCACATCCTGCATCAGAGGCACATTTCTTACCATTGATGAACCTACGCTGACACATCATTACCACCCAAAGTCCAGAGTTTACATTAGGGCTCACTCTTAGTGAACTTTACATAATTTTCACACATCACAAATTATGATTCTTCTCTTGATTATTTTCAACCATTTAAAAATGCTTTTAGACTGTACCAAAACCAGCAATGGGCTGGATTTGGCTCTCTGGCCTTAGTTTGCCAATCCCTGGTCTATACTGACAATGACTGAGTTAGTAACGGCCAAATGGAATTCCATTCATAAAATAAAAAGTTCTTGGATTCACCTTTCCACTATGGCAAAGAAAATCTATTTCCAAGTTTTGCTTTTTTTCCCCTTGATCCCACCTTTTAAAGGAAATCAACTCTGAGAATTGGGACATATTGTTTATTAAAAGTGTATCTGTGGATAGGAAGTCACTTTCTGAAACTCAAGCCTATTTGGTGTAGTTAGGGGAGAACAGATGGATGGAAAGTTCTTCCGCTGAAGGGAAGCAATATAATGTCAAGGTTCTCACTTGGCACTACATTCGAACCCTGGCTTTGGCACTTGTGTAAGATATCTAACCTCTCTGACCTTCATCTTTCTCACCTGTAAATGAAAACACAAATAATACCTACTTGATGGGCTTTGACTATCAAGTGAAATCATGCAGGCCATTCTCAGTATAGTAAAGCTCCATGTACTTTAAAATTAATGACTAATACTAGTGAATAAGAACACATTTTAAATAGCATAGTGCATTCCAATTTTGTATCCATAAAGATGAAATGCACTGCAATTCAACTTTGCCAACGACATCAGAATTAGAATTCAATTCAGAATATTTATTTCACCATTTACCAGTTAAATGCCAATTGAATGGGTTGAACGCTGCAGGCTACATTTCAATAATATGGTTTTTAATCTTACCATTGAACACTATAGTTTTCCTAGAAAGATTTTAATTATGACCTTTAAGCTTTTCCCTACTTCCTTTCTAAGATCCAGTAGGCACCTCTTTGACATCCTCTTGGTAAATATTCCTTTTATGTTATTATACATGTTTACACCTCTATTATACTGACTCATTCAAGCAAGAAACAAATGGTAACAGGGCCATATTAACCTACTCCAAATTGGTTTCCAGCTGCATGAAATATAATAGGACCTGTTTGAAAAATGTGGGGATCTTGAGTCATAGATATTAATGACGTGAGTCTTCTAGGAAAAGAATGCCACCACAGAAATAATTTCTTCACTCTGTTTACATGAATCTCTGTTTTGAGGAGTTTGCACTTTTCAGTTTTTCAAAAATTTTTTCTCATACCTCTCTCTGATAGTGGCAGAAACTAGAGGTCATTCCTCTTAATATTTCAGAAGCCTAATTTAAACGAAAGATTACATTATTGGGTGTTTGGATATTGTTCACCAATTGGATATTGTTCACCAATTGCATATTGTTCAACAAGTTCAAAGGGGGAGCTAAGTGAAGAAAAGGGTTCTATTTTCAAATGGACTAGATTCAGGACTTGTTTCCAGGAAGTTAGGATCCTAGGTAATCTTATGTTCTAATATCTTTGGGACATTTTGTTTTTCTGGTTTTGAGACATAATTGACATACAGCTCTGTATGAATTTAAGGTGTATCACATAATGACTTGACATACATGTATTATGAAATGATTACCACAATAAGTTTAGTTAACATCCATCTCCTTATACTCGTATAGTTAGAAAAAATATTTTTTCCTCATGATGAGGACTTTTAGGATCTACTCTCTTAGCAACTTTCAGATATACCATACAGTAGTGTTAACTATAGGTAGTCATCTTGTGCATTACACCCCCAGGACTTATTTATAATAACTGGAAGCTTGTACCTTTTGACCACCTTCACCCAATTCCACACACACACACACACACACACACACACGCCAACATCACCCACAAATCTGGGACATATCAAATAAGATTGTTCTTGACCAAAGTTGTCAGAGGAGGGACTGCATCTTCCCACTGGGGAAAGCAGAGTCAAAAGGAGACTTTCTTTGTAAGTACTTGATACTGCTTTCCTATGCCTATTTCTATTTTACAGGGAGAGGGAGCAAAGACAAAAGATTTTTAAACATTTTGAGGTAGTTACATTTGAATGAACAAAGGCAGATTTTCAAGATCCTGTAATCAGCCAAAGTCTAACATTTGTAAAATCAAACAACACAGTACATCAACACTTTTGGTTAAATCCCAAGCATAATACCGGTAGTGGCAGGTCAAAAAGGTGGATACTATCCGCACCTGGCTCAATCTCTAAATGCTAGAAGACATTGAGTAACGAGACTGGAGCAGGAGCATAAGTAAACTCTTATCTCAAGAATGGTCTGAATGACTCAGAGTTCAGGCTTGATTCGAATCTCCTTCAGCAGGTACCAGCTGTGTGACCTTGGGCAAATCACAACTTTCTACGCCCTAAGGTTCTCATTTGTGATTCAGAGTTGATGGTACTAACACATCAGGTGGTTTGGGGAGGATTACCGGTAATTCAGATACTAGATGAAAATTGCTTAATATTTATTACCTAGTAAGCATCCAACATTAGCTATTATTTTTATTATTAAAATGCAGCATGTAAGACCCACAGTCCTCACAAAGACAGGACACTCCCTGGGACCAAATTCCCCTGCCTGCGGGTGCCCTATAACGGAGCTACTACACTGGTGGTGCCCAATGCAGGGCTGAGAATTAGTGATTTGAGTCATCTTTACCTGTCTCCAGCCAAATCAGAAAAATAAAAAAAAATTAATGTGTTTTTCCCTTTGAGTTAAAGGTATTGCTCTAAAGACCTGTTCTTTACTCTTAGATTACATAGCCCTTGCACTTTTTTTAATGTTAAATTCTATGATGAAATAGTATGGCTTTCTTTCAAAAATTAGGCAAAATTAAAAGTTGGCAATCCTATTCAGGGCCCCGAAATCGTGAAAAATCTCCAAATTCAGAATTGACCTTAAACCCTTCTTGCCTTCAAATGCAACGCAGGCCGGACCAACCCACCCGGAGGAGGTGACAAGAGAGACATCCCGAAGCATTTACCCCCACGAGGCAGACGAAGCCGGAAGTAGAACCACCGCTGCAGGCGGCAGAACCCGCCCCCTAGAACGAGATCCTATCCGCCAACTGGCCAACTGGCCACGGCTCTAGGAGCTTCAGCCAACCCTCAAAGCCTTTGGAAGGGCTCCAGCCAATCAGTGCCGAGCTGAGCCAATGGGCTGCCGCGTTACAAGCTCCTGGATACCGGAGTCGTAGGGACTCGCGGGTGTCTGATACGGGTCCGCGCAGAGCTTGGGCGTTGGTGGCTGTCGAGGGTGGGCGGCCCCAGGCCGTTTGTGAAGTCAGCGGGTCGGTGCGGGCCCGGGATCTTCTGCATCACCAGGGGGCGGGGGCGGGGGCGGTGGGATGGGGGGGGTGCTTGTTTCAAATGTGGACTTCCCGGCCCACGTGGGGACCTACTGAATCTGAAATCCAGCGGTGGACCTTACGTGATTGTTATGCGCTCTAACGTTTAAGTACAGGAAACCAGGCTGTATTGGGACAGGCTGGTCTCTATAGCCCTCTAATTCTGTTAGTATGAACAGAGCACTGGGTGTGTTTTCCAGATATTTCTGCCAGCGTTTTAAGGCCTCACTTAACCTCGCGACCTTAGTTGAATCATCTGTAGAAGGAAAGACTGACCCACCTTCTCACGGAGGTGATGAGATGACAAAAATTAAATAGAAGCCCAGTGGCTATGGATGTGTATGGAAGATGGCATTAATATTTCTGAATATGAATATTACCTATTACTCATCCAGTCTTCCATACTGAATTGAGGGATGTGGTCCTCACGGTATTTAATTATATATATGGGACACCTGCTGTGTGCCCAGCATAGGATTTGGTAAGAAGGATTTGAATGGGATAGAAATTGGAGATTGGGAGACCAAATAGGTCACCTAGTCACCTGGCTTTGAGGTGATGTGGGTTTGGTCTTCAATGGTAACAATAGGAATAAAGGAGTGAAATGCAGTTGATGATGGAAAGGAAAGAATGAGGAATTGAAAATTTCTCAACTTAGAATTCTGAAGACAAACTTGAAAGGGCATCTTTGAAATGACAACAGGGTATCCAAATGGAAATGTCCTAAGGGTAGTTTGAAATCTAGATTGAAGTCTAGATCTCACTAGAAATAATGATTTAGAGATTTTCAGCATAGACTCTGTTAGAACCCTTAGAGTCATGTGAGCATCCGGAGCAGGAAAGGTGTTTACATTCTGCAGGAGGGCCTTGAGGAAACCCCACAGTTAAGCCGTGGTGTCAACTCAGAGAAGGTGATCCAATGACACGTGAGAGCACTCGGTAAAATTAAAGCATGTTGTTATTCCTATTAGTGAAGGAAAATATCAGACATATCTTCATTGCCCCCATCAGAGCCCATAGTCACAGGCCTGGATGCTGTCCTGCAAGTAGAGATCTAAGAAACCTCGATAGGTCTTCATATCAAGGAGGAGGGCTGATACTGTGGGATCTTTCCTCATGGCTGCCATCCAGAGCTTAAGTTTTGGAGTGTGGTCTACACACCTGTGGGAGATGGAAAGAATGAAGGCATGAGCTAGACTAAGTAGGAAGGCATTGCAGTCTCATATATCATCACTCTGCAGTTTCATTTTCTCCTCTAACCTTTTAAAGTAGTTCTTTAAAAATATTTCTTTAAAATTCATGTAATCATAGAATACAGGCAGGCCATGTTTTATTGCACTTCTCCGATACTGCGTTTTTTTTACAAACTGAAGGTATGTGGCAACCCTGCATTGAACAAATCTATCGGTGCCGTTTTCCCAAGAGCATTTGTTCACTTCATGTTTCTGTGTCACATTTTGGTAATTCTCAGAGAATTTCAAACTTTTTCATTATATTTGTTATGGTGCTCTTTGATCACTGATCTTTAATGTTACTAGGGCAAGACTCTAAAAGATTATGACTCACTGAAGGCTCAGATGGTGGTTAGCATTTTTAGCAATAAAGTATTTTTAAATTAAGGTTATGTTCATTGTTTAGACATAAAGCTACTGCACACTTAACAGGCTACAGTATAGTGTAAACAACTTTTATATGCATTGGGAAACCAGGAAATTTGTGTGACTCACTGTATTGCAATATTTGCCTCATTGCAGTGGTCTGGAACCAAACCTGCAATATCTCCAAGGTATGCCTGTATTAGATTTGGAACATATTGTAGAGGTCTTTGTTTTATGGAGCAGTAATTTTAAAGTGAAATGACTTGCTCAGTTAATGTAAGAACTTTTGCAAACTCAGACTGGTAACTTTTTTAACATGAAAGACAACCCATCTATGGCCAGATTGTAACTAAAAGGAAGGGATTAAGAAGTACAAATTGCCAATTACAAAAACAGTTACAGGGCTAAAAAGTACAGCATAGGTAATATAGTCAGTAATACTATATATATGGTGTCAGATAGGTACTAAACTTATTGGGGTGAGCACTTCATAAGTTGTATAAATGTCTAATCACTATGTTGTACACCTGAAACTAATATAATATTGTATGTCAACTGTAATGAAAACTTAAAAAAAAAGAGAGATCAAACTTTTTTTGCCAGGGGAAGTGGTGATAAAGGTGAAGGGGGATATAGTCAATAATATTGTGGTAAGTTTGTATGGTGACAGATGATTACTAGACTTATTGTGGTAATCACATTGTAAGGTATATAAATGTCGAATCATTACACTGTACACCTGAAACTAATACAATATTGTATACCAACTATACTTAAATTAAAAAAATGTTTTTTAATAAATAAAATTTTTTTTAAAGAATAATGAAAAAAGGAGTAACTCTGAATGCTCTAAGCTCTGAGTTGGGAGTAAGCCAAAGTGGCTGCCAAACTTCAAAATACGCGATTCAGAAAACACTAGGGGAATCTTACTGGTAAATGGGAGGTAGCATTGATCATACACTCCTCATGACAGCCTTATAGAAATGTATATCCTTATGTATTTTTAACCAGGAGGGAAGGAATACATTACTTTTAAAACATTTTACTACATGTTACAGAACTCCTGCCCCTCCTAAATGGGGAGGAGTGGTGAGGATAGGTATATAACATGCCCACGTCTTTCCTCCTGTCTGCTTGTTCCCATTCAGACCAGTTGTATGAAATATTTTAATTTCTGTGCAGAAAAAAGGTCAACATATACTATTCCAATCATCATTATCCTAAAATATACACAAAACATTCAAATATCTTACTCAGTTAACTCCAGTCCTTCCAGCCGTTCAAACCAGGGCCAGATGAGGTAATCAATCATAGAAAGTGAATTGCCTCCAAAGAAGGTTGTCTTCTTATTGGTCAGCACCTGAACATTAAGCAGCATAAGAGTACTTGTGCATCTAGTAAAACATCATCAGAGATGACACAGGTGAGTTAAGTAGAGTGGTGAGAGCAACAGTATTTACCCTGACATATCCAAGTTGGCTTTTTGTCTATTTGGTCAGTTTAAACTTTAGAATCTGTTGGTTTGAGATGAAGCAACAACAATCAACAAAATAAACTGGAAAATGGAGAAAAATAAAATAAGGGATAGAGTACAAAATCTTTGTAATAAACAAAAGACTGGTATTCAGAATATAGAAAGAACTCCTGGGAATCAAAAGAAAAAAGGCAAACATCCATTAGAAAATTGAGCAAGTCTTGCACTTAACAAAACAGGATGTCCCAGAGGCCAATGACCACTTGAAAAGGTGCTCCAACTACATTAGTTAACAGGGAAATGCAACTTAGAACCAAATGTAATACCACATTCTAATACATCCATTAGAATGGCTAAGTGAACAAGACAAAGTTAGCAAGGGTGTGGAACCACAGCTGATAGGAATGTAAATTGGTACAACCATGTTTTAACAGTAGCTACTAAAGCTGAGTGCATATATTCTCTATAACCCAGTAATTCTACTTGGAAATGTGAACATATATTTACCCAAAGATAAGAATGTTCACTGCAGCATTATTTGTAATATAATTTGTAATAGCCCCAAAGTGGAAATGTTTACTGTCCATCAGGAGTAAAAAGGATTGAAAAAAAATTGTGGTACAGTCATAAATTGGAACACTATACAAAGAATAGGAATGAACTATGTACAACATACTGGTATATGAACTTCACAAAACTAATACTGTATGAAAGAAACCAGACCCAAGCGTGCATATTATATGATTCCATTTGTACAAAGTACAAAAAATAGCCAAAATTAATATTCTGTTTCTTGATTTGGGTGCTGGTTCCATGGCTGTGGAAGCACAAATAGTATGTTTCTGAAATTTAAGAAGGTGAATTGGTATTACAGTTTTGCCAAAGCAGGGAAGAGAATATTTTCTGGTTAACACCAAACCAACTTAACTTTTATAAACTAGTTTTTCTCAGGGCCCACATAACATTCTACATTGTAGACTGAATCTACTTGAGTATTTGGAATGTCTCAAGGCCAAGAGGAAGACTCAATCTAAAGGCCCAAATGGCAGCTCTCCCCGAAAGGAGGTGAAACACAAGTGTCTGTAAAATTCATGGCAAATGCTTTGTGGTGGAAAATGTGTATTATATAATACTAAGTGGAAAAAGAACACAGAATGGTATCTATGCTCTGATTATAGTTATGTACATTCTTTTTAATATATGGACAAAGACCAGAAAAAAAGAAAATAGGTGACACATTGTAGAAATGTTGGTGAGCATCCCTTTTTCCTTCTTATTTTAATGTCATTACAACAAAATGTTTTAAAAGCGAGCTCATGACACAATATTTTTAGGTGTTTTGGTTTACATCTTAAACATAGTAGCTTATGGCAATCTGTTGTAAACTAAAATTTTTTACTTGGTATTATTACTAATTGCTATAAAGTGTTTGGGAAATGGTAATATGAAGAAAAGAGTAGAAGGAAAAAGAGAGTAGATACAATATATCATTTACGCTGATAAAAGCTAGGAGAAGTGATTGATTACCTCCTCAAGCTTGCTGAATTCTTTACGAAATTCTTCTTTTATGCCAGAACGGTCTTCCTTATTTTTACTTCTAAGAAAGCGTCCCACCAAAGGTGGTATCTAGATAGAGAACAGTTTCTTAGTTTATCATGGGAAGCTAATTATACCGGCCTCATATAAAAACACAATAGATCCCTCAAAGTCCCAGTATCAATGTTCAAGAAACTTCAAGGGTGCACTAATTCCTGTGTTCACAGAGATTATATACTGATCTTAGGAACAGTTTTGTGGCCTAAGATATTGTGTTGGTCAGGATTTTATAAGTTTCAAATCATAGAATGCACCTTGACAAGTTTGAGCCAAAAAATATCTTTAAAGGACACATTATCTCACTGAATTGTTGGGAGGCTGAACAAATAGGCTTGGAACTAAACTGGAACATTCCAAAATCATGCTCAGACTGGCCTGATGGAAAGCACTCTGAAACTATAGTTTCTAGTGCCAATGAGCTGAAACTAGAGGTTACAGTTTGAGCAGCTGCCAGTTAGCTGAAACTAGAGGTTACAGTTTGAGTCACTGCCAGAACCTGGACTCTCAAGTAACTAATGCCACTAGCACCAAAGCTGTTTCTACCCCAGAATTTAATCTTGCAACCACCCACCACAGCTCCTGAAAGCCAGAAGCTCTGCCACCAGCCACTCACCAGCAGAACCAGTGCCCCCCACCAAGCCCATTTCCTCACATGGCTCGTTTCTGAATTGAACTCTACCATGTGTCTAGCTGACTGGAGAGCATAGGTCCCTGGCCTTGGCCCCAGTTGCAGAGGGAGCTGGGGAAGAGAATTTTTCTGATTTCTACCTTGGGGAAGACATGCACAGTCTTCAAAGGGGACTGACTACCTGAAGACCTGACAGGTGTAGTGTCACATGCTTTAATGCTTGTGGTGGGTGTGTGTTTTAATACTTCGGTCTTTGATATCATCTCACCGCAAGAGAAGTCCACTCATCCCAGTTTAAGTAAGCGGGCACTCATAAAAATATGGATACTCGTAAAAATACGAATCTCCTGAAATCCCACTGATGTCAGCATAGCTTGCCCTCATTGGAAGTGAAGATTTGCAGGCAGCCATTCGTCCACATTTCCATCTGGGCCTGCCTGGTCTTTCCTCTGCTTCTCCTTAAATGTCTGTTCCATATTATTTTCTATATACAGTTCCCTTTGCAGTGCTCTTAACTTCCACTTGCTTAAAATTTTATTTTTATGGGGCTTTGGTTTGTCAAGTCTCCAATTATTAATATCGATATGTCTCCAAAGCTTTCACACCTTTACTGCCTTAGTCTCTATAGCTCAGTTCCAAGTTTCTAAAAGAGAAGATGATTGAGCTGGAGGTGTGGATGGGGGCATTTCTGGTTTGCTGAGCTGTGGCCAGGAGGGTGGGGTCATGTGGTACCTAAGACCACCTTTTCCCTGAATGTGAGCAGGAAAGTAATAGTGCATATCTCCAGCTTTTAGGTCATTTTCTTTCTAGATGGTACAATGAATCTCGTTACTTTTTTTTTTTAATTCTCCAACATCTTTCTTGTAAATGCCATATTCTCTGTCCACCATTTTTGACAGCAGCCATCTCTACTATTCTTTCCCCCTCATCCTGCTAAGCCAGACAAGTCCCTCTTCCTTCTCCATTGGCTTCCCTTTGCAATGTCTTCTTAAACAATATGTCTTCCCTGTAAGTCCCATCTTCGAGTATTTCTTTAACCATTTCTTTCTCTAGAGACAAGGTTTTTTCTTTGTACGCTGACATTGTACACAATTACAGAGCCATAAAGTAACGCGACAAAGTAACGCGATTACAAAGCTATAACCTCAGCTATATTCTTGTCCACAATTGGTCATTTCTTTGTTAATACTAATTGCTTGAACTAATATACAACACTGATAGTAACTAAGATACAAACAGTTCTTCTACAGGAATGCCATTTACTCAGTCAGCTGAGAGCTGTCTTCAAGACTGAGTAGATGCTTAGTGCTAGACACTGGTTAGAACAACTAACACTATTTACCACGTGTCGGACTCTGCTCTCTGTTTTATATGAACTGGTTCTTATCTATGAGGAGGGAGCAACTATATTCATTTTACAAACGATGAGCTGAGGTACAAAGGTAAAGCAATAAGCAACTTGCTAAGAGTCACAGAACATGGAAGTGGCAGAGCTGTTCACAAACCCGGGTAGGCAGTGAGCCAATAGTGATGGAAACACTGCCCTCACCTCCAAGGAGCTTATAGCCCTGGTATAACACACAGGCCAGAAGGCAGGCAGTCACCAAAAGAGAAATGTTAGTATATGTGGGAACAGAGCTGGGCATTCCCCAAGTCTGGACAAGCTTCTGGAAGGCAGCAGTATCTGAGCAGATACATGAAAGAGGATTTGGAATAAGCATGCAAAGTGAGAAGAAGAGTCTCCCAGCAAGAGCTGGTAAGGTGGCGAGTTTGGGAAAACTGAAAACATTCAGTATGGCTGGAATATAAATGGTTGGGTGAAAAGGGGTAACTTTGGAGAGGTAAACAGAAACGAATCAAAAAAGGGCTTTCAGGACACGTCAGAGCTGACAAGAGTATAATCCTTTCTAAATTACTGAACCATAAATGACAGCACCGAGGTAGCTTAAAAAGCAAAGGTTTTTTTCAAACAGGAACTGAAATTTCTTATACACACACCTTAGAAAATAACTCAAAGGTCATCTTCTGGCATGCTTTCTCATAGGGGTCTTCCGGCAACAGCTTCTTCCCTGGATATACTTCATCCAGGTACTCACAAGTGATGGCAGATTCGTAGACCAGTTGACCCTGACGGTTTTCCAGAACTGGCACCAGACCAAAGGGATTCTTCTTAAAGAACCAATCAGGCTTATTTTTCAGATTGATGTTGATGACTTCATGCCTGAAAGACCCATAGAAGACAACGAAGAGAGTAAAACATTTTTTGTACTTCTGAATAAATCCTCACTGGTCCTAATACCCACTTAGTTAATCAGACCCCAGATTTAGGAGTCAACTCAGCCTTGATTCCTTCCCCCCTGCATCCTCTTCCTCAAGTCAAATGGATCAGCAAGACCTGTCGGCTAGACCTCCAAGTCATACTCTGACTTTAGTCACTTCTCACCGTTACCACTGCCACCTCATCCAAAACATCATCTGCTCCCTGGGCCTCCACAACAGCCCCCCACCAGCCTCTCAGCTTCCACTGTGGCATGTCTACAGCCCATTCTCCACACACGGCCAGGTGGAGCTTTGACAAACGGAAATCACATCAGCCTGTCCTCCTGCTTACAACCTTTCAATTGCTGCTCATTGCAAAGAGGATAAACCCTAAACCACTTTCTATGACATGCCAAGACACATTTGATCTTGCCCCTGCTTACCTGTTTCCTACACCTTTGCCTCTAGTCATGATCTGGCCCCACTGGCCATTTTCTTCCTTGAATTTGCCAAACAAGTTCTCACCTTAGAGCTTTTGCACTTACTGGTTCTCTGCCTTCTCTACCTGTCTTCCCAGGTCTAACACCACATGCTCAGTTCCTTGCTTTTTACAAGTATATTAAGGAATTAAAAAAAAATCCACACACAAAATAAGCTTTCAGATTAAATCTCCATGCATTGATACATTTTTTTAAATGTTGCGTGGTAAATCATACAAAGTAAACCCAAAAAGAAGAAAACAGGTGAACTCTGGGGCTATATTCAGATTGTAATTATATCTTGTATCTTGCCTGAGAGATTTTAGGGGAAATAAGAGAAAGGAAAGTTTCGCATAATTGTTAAAGCCAGATCCATATAATTGTCAAAGCTAGATAACTGTTCAATGGAACAGATTACTCAAAAATAACATACACTAACACTTATTGGTTCCTATTTCCCCATTCACCCCAGTAGCTAGAACAGCATTTAGTTTGAGGGTTTAAATATGTAATTCCCCCATGGAAACAGGATAACCAGATTAAACGCGAGCGTGTGTGCGTGTGTGTGTGTGTGTGTGTGTGTGTGTGTGTATTAAAAGGTTCATGTGCTGAGAGACAGTGGACACTCAAATACAAGACACTGCAAGAAAAACCAGGCCTCCTGCCAAGGAATTGTCAACATTTCTGAAATTTTATACTGTGAAAACAAAAGGTAGATTCTGGGCTTTTGTGATAAAGGTTCTCATAACACACATGCATTTGGTGGTAACCTGGCACTGTGAGCCAACAAGTCAACACATCTGCTACAAGTTGGAAAACGTACCTTTTAGAGAAAACCATACTTTGTTAGGTTATACCATGTGGTAAAAATCTCGTACCTCTGATGAAAGTCTCCTGGGACTCAAAAGCCATCCATGATAGCAGACCTCTGCTGTTTGCACTACCTGGTAGCTGTTACCACTCTTCACCGCCATATACATACTATGATGGTAAAGCCATTTCAGTTTTCCTTTGGAAAACTGTCCCACTAAGTAAGGTAGGGTTGTTTTCAACCCAGAGTTACAGAGAGGCACTTACCTCAGGACTTTGTGCCCCAAATCCATCTGTGTCTTGCTCTTGGACTTTTCAATTATATGAGCACAAGGTAGTCTTTTTTTCAATCCAATTTGAATTAGATTTCTCTTACTTGCAATAAAAGAATTCTAATACAGTGACATTACACTATTGGATAAAATAGTGTTTGGGATAAATGTTACTAAATGTTGAGTAGTTTGCTATGTGTTCAGAATTAATTTCATCCAAATAAGATGCCAAT
The DNA here is from genome assembly GCF_036562045.2 of Rhinolophus sinicus. Taxonomy (NCBI): domain Eukaryota; kingdom Metazoa; phylum Chordata; class Mammalia; order Chiroptera; family Rhinolophidae; genus Rhinolophus; species Rhinolophus sinicus. The sequence continues at coordinate 20,879,780 of NC_133757.1, forward strand.
CTTAGTGAAGCGATGGCTAACCTGAAAATAATTTTTTTTTCTTTAGAATGCATCTTATATTTCTTTTAGGGAAAAGAATTGCCTCCTTAACTCTCCTCCTAGAAGACTAAAATTTGTTTGTAAACCTTAAGCACATGGATGGAAAATTTCTTAAGAATGGGGGCTATGTTTTAAACTTACACACCACAGATATCTGATGCCTGTTCCATAGATTGCAAAGGGAGGCGGTTCCAACGGATATTTGGCATAGCCAGAGAAAAGCAAAGGGCCTACTGCATAATTCTTGTGGCTAACCCATGGGTCAATGACCATGCTAGTTTCAGTGAGGCTTGGCAAAAAACAATTTTTAGGCACAGGCCAACAACCCAACCCGGTAGGGCTATGTACCGCATAGTTAACTCAGCACATTGCTAGAAGGGTCAAGGTCTGGAATGGTTATCGACCATTCGACAATTCGATATAGAAACATACTCAGAATAACAGCAAATAGTATCGTAAACCGGTCAGGGAGGGAGAAGTAGGGGGAGAGTGAAAGGCAGTGAGCCCGGAATCAGGGATCTACCAGAACTTAAAAGAGCTCTGGTAGATCCCTCTCACTAACTTTACTGGAACCCCAGTTTTTCTAAATCCATAAAATGATTAGGTTAATCTAAGTGGGGAGCCCCAGACTTCTGGAATCTGTGGCATTCCCCTTACCACCACCACCCCCCAACCCCACCCCTCAGGGAGAGGATCCATAACTTGCTAGGTCCCTCCAAAAGGCTGAGAATAGTAATTATGTTGCAGTAAAGGAAGCTCTGGGGACCCCATCAGAGAGTCCCTCCCCAGCCGCCCGCAGCAGCGTATTCCCGGCCGGCTAGAGGAGCGGCCTCCGCCTTGGTCCTCACGGGATTCCCTTGGCCTTCAGGACGAGGCGCGTCCTCTCGGCGAACGGGCAGAACCTCATGCTATAGACGCGGATCACGCCATCCGGGACGGGTCCTGGGGGCGCGCTCCCTGCAGGGGGGAAACAAAGATGGTTACGGCCCCGAGAGCAGCGGGGAGTCCCCGCCTCCCGCTACGCCTGGTCTCAGCCGCGTAGAGGTCCCATGCGCTGCAGCCCTTGTCGGTTCCCTGAAGGAGTAGGCGCTTCCGGGAGGCTTGGCTCCAGAGCGGCCGAACTAGGACCCGCGGCCGGGGGTCGCCGAGATCTCCCCTGCCTCTCGCGGCGGTCAGGCCTCACCCTTCTCTAGGCTCCTGGCTGATCCTCCAGACATCGTGGCGCAGTGCAGACTGACCTTGGCGCACGGGTTTGCAGGCTATTCAGGAAGTAGGTGGGCCCTCCCTTCCTGTCTCAGAAGCGCGAACCTGGGATGGGTTGACAGCTCCGCTTGTGCTGTGTTCCCAGGACCCAACGCTGCCGGGGTGCTTGGAGCGAACCCACGCGCAGCGAGCCCTGTGGGCGACCCAGACCGCCGCACCAGGATCTATTTCCCACCCTCTGCAAAAAGGAACGCCCCGCCGCTGGGGTTCCAGTGCCTCAAGGGAAATCGCCGCCCAGACGCCCACCCGTTGCGCCCGAATCCAGGGCCAGCCTTCCCGGTTTGGTGGGGGTCGCGTTTAAAACTCTGCAGTTGGCAGTTGTGCCAAAGTGTATCGTGCTGGCCAAGAGATGCCCACGTCGAGATGCACAAAAGAAACACTCAGAGCCATTCCCAACCCGGTACGATGATGTCCGCCCTCCACACGAGTCCACGCCTAACCCTGACCTCCCAGATTCCACGCCCCCCTCTGAGAAGCGCGCTCCAGCAGCCCTCAGGTGGCTCGCAGATCTGGTCCAAAGCTACCGTCAGCTTCAAAGCTTCCCCAACTTCAGGGCCTGTGGCCTGGACCCAGCACTGGCTTTCCTTTCTAGAACGTGCTCTCCAAAGGTTACTGTTAGAAGCACAGTGACAGGTCGCTTAACCAGCCACCTGAACAGCCTTTTCCTTTCTCTGTCAGTACTAGCTTAATATGACTACTGGGAGGCTGCTGTCCCTACTGTCACCCACAGGACACATCCTCTTAGTTTTAACCCAAAGGAAACAGCACAACTCTGGATATAATAACCTCAGATGGTGCTGCTTTCAAAAATCTATCGATTTCTATTTTGAAGCTCTAGTCGGGGCATAATCTCAGAGTCAGTCAGGTGGACTGAATAAATTTAGTCCCATAGGTCTATGAAAAATATCTGGCCAGAGCATCTGCTCAAACAGCTCCTCTTAACTTAGGGGTTAGGAAAGAGGATTCCAGGGCACTTGGTACAGATACCGGGAAAGCGTTGTCAATGTTTTGCTTGTCTGCTTAGATTTGAAAGCTGGTAACTACTGTGCCATTTATTTGTGGGGAGGGGGTTGGTGGTGGTGGTCTGTTTTTATTTTGATTAGCTCTATTATGGGAGAAGCAGGGAGTAAGGTGGTAAGTACACGGATCTCAGAGCCTTCCTGCCTGGATTTGATCCTGACTCCCACCCATGTTAGTTTGCTAGGGCTAGGGTAACAAAGTACTGCAAACTGAGTGGCTTAAACAACGGAAATCTATTCTCACAAGTTCTGGAGGCTAGAAGTATGAGATCAAGTTATCAGCGCAGTTTTTCCTTCCGAAGACTGTGATAATCTGTTCCATGTCCCTCCCCTAGCTTCTGGTGGTTTGCTGGTAATTGTTGGTGTACCTTGGAGCATAGAAGCATTACCCCATCTCTGCCTTCATCTTCCCGTGGCATCCTCCTTGTGTGCATATTTGTGTCCAAATTTACCCTTTTTATAAGGACACCAGTCATATTGGATTGGGGGGGGTGGTCAACCCTAATCAAGTACGACCTCATTTCAGTTGAATTAATTACAACTGCAATGAACCTATTTCCAAATAAGGTCACATTCTGAGGTATTGGGGATTACAGCTTCAACATATTATTTATGAATTTGTAATTTGACGTGAATTTATTATGAAACCATATGAATTATAATAACCCTTTATTAAACATGTGAATGTGGGAAAGTTCTGTGTTTCAGTTCCTTCATCTGTAAAATGGGGTGGAAAAAGCTAATGCCTCTCTTATAGAGTTTGAAGAAGAATTAACTTAGTAAATATGTAGAAAGCACTTAACAGTTCTTGGTACAGAATAAGTTTTAAATGTTTGTTACTATAGCAGATACTACTGAGACAGGTTAATTAGCATTTTGTCAGGTAAATAGGGAAGTCCCTGGTAGAATAAACAAAGGCAGCCATATCCTGAAACTCCAGGTTCTGAAATATTCATTCACTCCAGGACAAAAATGTAATTGAGCTCTGAGGTTAATACATTATGTCATAAATCCCTTTAGACCGGACAAACAGAACAAATCTGACAGACAGAAATCAGTTATTTCATAATTCCCTTCAGGCTGGACAAACAGAGCAAATCTGATAGACAGAATTCATTTAGAAGGCACCAACCCCCTTCCCCAGCATGCAAGAGAAAGTATAAAATGAGAGCCTTTTGCCTTAGCCAGTGGGCATCCCAGTTTCGGGTACCCCCTCTCGCAAGAGAGCTGCACTTTCGCTTCGATAAAAATCTTTGCTCCTCTACTTCTCCTTCCGAGGCCGCATTCTCATTCTTCGGGTACATGAGACCACGATCTCTGGCACCGGACACCAGGGTCCTATATCACTAAGTGAAAAAAAAGTAGACCATATTTTTGCTAAAACATGGGTCTTGCTTAACTCTTTTTTAGAAAATTAACATTTTAGGAAGTCTTTTAGCACATTAATATTATGCAAATTTAAATTTGGCCTGCCAAAACCTCTGATTGGCCAAACTAAAAATTTCACATCAAGGTATTATTTGAGAATTTTTACTTAGAATGGCCTGTCCCCTAATTAGTATGAACAGTGTAACATTTTGTCGTAATGATTTGAAAGATCCAATTCATCAATAAAGTAAAAGTTAATTCCTCACAGGAGAAAATTGAAAAGAAAATATATGTCCCAGGAAACTACTGTACTGTAGCACTGCTCTGTACTATAGTGGCTTATCTCCAAGCCCTTTGTGATAAGTAAACATCTGGGAACACACTGCTGTTAGTCACAAGGAAAAATAGTATCTCACCTTTTTGCAGCTGTAATTGTCAATAATTAACCTGAGTGGGCTCACCTCAACTAATTCTGCTAGGTAGAGATCAAGAGTTAGAGGTCCTAGTGATAAGAAATACCTTCTAAATATCATTTGTCTTTAGTGACCATATACACACACTTGACACAACATTCTTCTGTGACTTTTCAGGAATGCAACTTAAATAATTTTACACTTACTAATAAATAGTAAATTGATATCGATAAGGTGTTTTTTATAAAGTTAGGAATATTGAAAGTCACATGAAGTGTTTCACTGTTATTATTTTAATTAATTATATTTAAAATCTCTTTTAAAAAATTAAGGTCCCTTAATGTGAACTCGTGAATAAGAATGTTTCTTTAAAAATTAACATTCTGTGACAGTCCATTGCAGGGAGAAATAGCCTTTATCAAAGAGATTCCAGGGAAAGATTCTGGCTGAATGATTGAGTGAAAGAATTTGTATGGCCCAGAGTAAGGTCAAATGAAATAAAAAATTATAATCCTCACAATAAGAAGCCATACAGGAATAAATGCTCTATAAAGAAAGGAGCTTGAATTATATATATATATATATATATATATATATATATATATATATATATATATATATACACATACATACACCAGGGGTGCCAAAAAAAATGTCTATCAGTGGACACTTTGGTCAATGTTGCTCAAGCAGTAGTTCCCCATAATTAGAAGTGTTTGGACGCTGATGGTAACCACTTTGAGCACCTCTTGTAATTGCAGAAGTCAAATGTGACTTGTATTCATCTTTTGTTATCAGTATATATTGAGTATTACAATTTTAATACAGTTTTCCTTTCTTAAAATGTGTATACATTTTTTGGCACCCTGTGTGTGTGTATATATATATATATGCATATATATGTATATATATTCACTCATAATCACATCTAAAGTACTTAGTGACCTTTTAAGGACAAAATGCATTTTATTTAATGATCAAGTACAAAAATACAAATACACACACAGATATTTGAAACATTATTTACCTTTACCATGTGGGATGCATTGTGAAATTTTGTTTCATGTTCTTTCATTTTAAAAAAGTGGGAGGGCTGGTAATGACTTAGTAAAGAGGTCATACCACTAATATGTTCTAATCCATAACTGCTCGAGAACACAAACTTGTGTTACTGATGCCAATTAATAATTTAAGGGAACTTGATAATCTTCCTTCTTAGACTTAGCCCACAGCAGTATTCTATGTATTCAGGGGGGAAAAATTAGCATAGCCTTGTGACCAGGTAGCCAGGCTGAACGTGATGCATGCACGTCAGTGTGCACTGAAATCACCTTCCTTCCCAGGCTGAACAGCTGGGGGAAATGACTTGCAACTATGTAATAAGACCATGTGTCTGTACCATACATTTTGTATATAAAGTCCTTCTCATATACATTATTTCATTTGATCCTCTTAACAACCCTGTGAAGGTAGGCAGGAAAAATATTATTTTCACTTTACAGATGATGAAGTTAAATTACAGAAAGTTTCGATGGCTTGTCCAGTTACCACCTACCCAGTATGAAGCAGAGACAGAGTAAGAACACGAATTTTTAGGTTCAGGGCTCTTTTCTCTAAACCACATAGCCACTGAGAGTATAACCTGAGCTCAGATGTTTTCATCACTTCATCCTCATTTTCTTGTAGACACAAGCTTTTGTCATAGAATACAATGAAATGCCCGATTGTAAACTTGTCAGGCCAGGTTTCTACCAGTAAAAACTTGTGATCACAGAACATGTATTTTTTGGAAAGCACTGTTGCTTTGTCTCTAGAAACACAAGTAATGTGAAAAACCCTAAAGGCAAAGGAAATTGAAGGGAAGTCAGATGAAAGGATATAAAGTATAAAGGACAGAAATGTACTGATGAATTTTGGTGCTTTTAAACTTTTACTTTTGTGAGAAGTCTCAATGGAGAATTTAATGCAGATGAGACTTGAAGCTTTTGAAGAGGATCTTAAGTCTTGGTGAGGTTATTCAAACTCAAATCTTAAATGTGTAATGATGGTGAAGCAGGGCCCGGTTGGGACCCCTCGCGGCATCCCCCACTTCACCTTTCCTTGACCTATAGCTTAACAACCGACCATCCCCCTGCAGAGGTTAGGCTCCATGCAGACTCCCAGAACCCTCACGTAGCCTTTAGAGGAACGCCCAGATTTTCCCTTAAATACCCCAAGCTGGTCTGAGAATGTTCAGGCAATTTTTGGAGGTGTTAACTTGCTGCTTATTCTATGACCCAGATCCTGTGTCGGTCTATTAGCTGAGCAGCGAAGGCAGCACAAGCCCCGGACTCAGTTGGCCTCTGGTTTCAATGGTAAACCATGGTCTTCAAAAACTTGGTACTTAATGCTCTCCTAAAGTGCTATTTTAAGTGATATTTGTGCCACAATTCAAATTGATTCCTGTATTTGTAAGGTAATATATTTTATTACATTTATAAACTCTGTTTCCTCTTTCATCAGCTCCTACAAAGTTTTCCTCCTACATGATGTAATCTTTCACTAAGTGCATAGATTGTCAAACATATGTGACAGAGTGCCACCCATGACAGCTACAAAGGGTGCCCCTGCCATGGGCCTCATGCTTTAGAGGACCCATCCATCTGTAGAGCACTCAACATTCCCCGAGGACTCAATATTCCCCCAGCACAGCTGCCACCCTAAACTACCCTAAAGATCTACCATTGTGATTAAACCCCTTCCCCACCCTAGAGAAATGCTTCTCCTCTTTTGCCCTGGGTCCCTGAAACAAGACTACTTACTGAGTTTGAATGCTGAGAAGTTTGTGTGTTGTGCCCTATCCAGCCCAAAACGCCAATAGTGCTGAACCTGAGAAACCCTGTGTTAGCTTCCCTGGTCAGGACCATAAAATCAACTTCTAACATCTTCCTATTTCTATTCTCCTACCAAATTGATAATCTTCCTGCAGACAGAATAATCTTTCATAAACATAAATCTGATCATATTATTCCCATTTAAAACCATGTAATGCCTTTCCAGGGCTCTTAGCCTAAGGACCAGAATTCTCAACTTGGCCTTTACCTAGACGGCCCTGGGCTCCTCCAGCCTCATCTTCAGTATTTTCTACTTACTTCCCTCTGCTCCAATCACACTGCCCTTCCCAGTTCATCCAATGTGTCGTCCTGCCTTAATAACTTTCCAAAAACTGCTCTCAGCCCCTCGTTCCCCCCTCCCCGGGGGCTTCAAATAACATCTGGCTTGGTCAGCACTCAATATTAATTTCTGCTAATGATATTAATATTGCAAGTATTTACCACAGGATCGGCCCCGCCACTCCAGCAACCACTCCGAAGGGCCCGCCCCTCGCTTCGTTCCCCGCCCTCCATTGGTCAACACGAGGCAGCGCTTCCACCAATTCGCTCGGCTCTAGAAGGAAGAGGCCGAAAGGGCAGAGCCAATGGGAGCAGGGGTTACGGTCTCCTGGCTACAGTGCAAACAGTGGAGTCTGCGCTGGCTCTGCAGCTGGGGCCTCGGTGTAACGGTTGCAGACCTGATCCGGAGTCCAGCGTTTGCTGCCAGGGGACCCGCTCAGAGAAACGCGACCCATGGCACAAAGCCGGGAGCTAGAGGAGCGCCACTTGGCCATCCCTGGCAGCGCGTCCCTGTCCGTGAGGTGTGGCGCCGCTGCCCCGCGACTGACTTCGGTCTCGCGGAAACTTCTGACCTATATCCCTTCCCTACCATCTTCTTCCTCCCATTCTTTAGATCTGGTCTCTCCCGGAAACTTCGACCTCTTCTCAAACCCATCTCCTTCGAGTAGACTCCCTCTCTGTGTGACCCCTTCTCTCCATCCCTTTATTCAATGACCGCATCTCCAGTTGTCTTTCCCCGCACCCCCGGCCCCCAAGTTTCCCGCCCCTCTCTCACCCAATATTGCTCTCCTCCACTGTTCCTTTCTGCCTCCTCTTTCTGGTTCAGTATTGCTGTTAGTGATCCGTTTCCCCCAGACCTTTCATAAGTACCCCCCACTCCCACCCCATCCCAATGACAGCCCGTCCCATTCTTGTAGTCTTTGGTGATTTCCCCCCCAAATTTACGGTCGTCAATCCCTTCCTCCTAACTGCTAACCACTAACTTGGGATTTATTTGCTCTTATAGTGGTCTTTGAAAAGCATAAAGCGCTGCACAGATAAAGGTGGTGTTTTTTCCCTTCCATATTCTAGACTGTTACCTGCTCTGTTCCACACAGCATACTCCGCCCGGTCCTGGCTGTACTCTCCAATCTCTTGAAGTTTCTTACCAAACCAGTGCCCTTCTCTTGCCGTCTCCACCATCTATCTTTAAGGATATCTTTAATATTTAAATAAAACGAGAATTTCCCCTCATCTCAAACTCTCCTAACTTCTAGCATACACCCACCACACACTTCTTACTTAAAAGTATGTTGCTTTTATGTTCTAACCTCCTCATTCATGTTGACTTAATTCCTTTTATTTTATGCCTTTTTCTGTGTTTTTAGATCTAAAATATGGCTAGCCATGCTTAATCTTTGTAAAAAGGCAAATTTCCTACTCCACTTACAACCACAAAGCAGGCTGTCATATTCACAGTGTTGTTGTTTTTTAATTTATATTTTAAATCAAAGCTAATTACAAAAGAAAGGCCCAGGATACACCCTGTTTTCAATTAGGGTCAAGCTTTTCTCTCTGCTGTTTTCATTTTTTCTTTTTTCATGTATACAAGACCCCAGAAATCCTTCTGAGACTTTCTCAGGTTTGATCAGAGAATTTGCTTCACTGAAAAAGTTCTCTAAGAAGGAACTTGAGACCTATAGAATTTTAGGTTTACATTTAAATTTCTATAGTGCCTGGACTCAAGCTGTCCTCACAGCCAGTATAAGTGTTCTTTTATCTCAGAGATTATTTTGGGCAGAAAGGGTGAAAATAGGATAGATGTGTTTCAAAGATTTTGGTGACCTTTTGATTCCTTTGTCAAAAAAAGAAAATATTTCAAATGTATTATATTGATGGTGACATATCTTTTCCCTAAAGATGGGTGCAAGGATTCCCTAAGCAGAATGTTCATTTTGTCAACGATAGCACCATTTGCTACCCTAGTGGGAATTTTGTGATATTTATTAATATTGAAACCAAGAAAAAGACTGTACTCCAGTGTATGAACGGAATTGTGGGCGTCGTGGCAACTAATATTCCTTATCAAGTTGTGGCTTTTTCTGACCGGAAGCTAAAACCCCTCATCTACATATACAACTTTCCTGAATTGACCAGAAGGACCAAATTAAAAGGTATCTTGTAAGACCCTTCCTCTGCCATAACTGAAAGATTTTGTTAGAAGATGTAACCAAATCTAGTTCTTAAAAATGAAGGTTTTTTTGGAAGAGGTGTGTGTGTGTGTGTCTGTGTGTTTTACACATTTTTAAAGAAGGAATCAGGCTGATCACAAATGATTAAGTGGGCTAGAGTCTTGCTACTCAAAGTGTGGTCTGCTTGCCTCCTACAGTGGCATCACCTAGGCTGCTTGTCATAAGCGCAGAAACTGCTCTCATCCCAGACTTACTGAATTAGAATCTGCATTTTAACAGATTCCCCAGGTGATCACATGCACATTATGCGTGAGAAGCACTACCCTAGAAGACTCATTTACAGCACTAAATGCAGTTTGAAAACTTTTTCCAGAACAATCTTTTCTTTCCTGATGATTTATTGAAAATCTAGGTGAATTGATGTGGCATAACTTGTAAAGATAAGTCTCCGAGCCTCAATTTTCTTTTCCGTGAAATGGGAATAATGGTAGCATCTACAGTTAAGGCTGTAGTGACACTAAATGAAATTATATATATACATGTGTCATATATGACATATGTCATGTATATAATATGTCAGTCAATGTTACCTACTATTTAAATTATCATTGACTCATTCTTAGATACACCTGACTCAGATGGGGCTACTGTACATCTACTGGAGTCTCCATCTCATGAGCCCCTCATTTAACACATCATAGACGGAAATCTCAGCGGAGCGTAAGGCTGATCTTAGTTCTGTAGCCTGGTGGGTCAATATGTTTTTGGGTCAAGCCAGGGAACTTTACTATAATTTAACATCTTATTGGTGGGAAATTTGTGTTCTCACAGATTAAAACAACTTTCAAAACATAACCCATTCATACAGTGGGAACTGTGTGTGTGGATTGTACCTACCCTTCATCTTTAAAATTTCTCCAGCTTGGTTATTTGGCTATAGCCCTATCCAAGCAACTGAAAGGTAAACCAAACCAATAACCAACATTCATATTGAATTAAACTCTAAAGGCATTCACAATAAAATTAGGAATAAGTTATCAAAGACACCTGTTATTACCAGTATTATTTAATATCAATGTGGAAGTTCTAGCCAATGTAACAAAATATGAAACTGAGAAAAAGTATAGCTATGGGAAAAGAGAAAATGGGTAATGCAATAGTCTACTCGGACCAATAAAAAAATGCTCAATAAGATGCTGGTTTCGAAATGAATATCCACGCAATTAGAAGATTTAAATACTTAGGAATAATTCAGAGAAGAAATGTGATTGACGTCAGTGAAGAAAACTACAAAAATCACTGATTTAAAATATTTAAATATATTAGAGACATTCTCGGATGGAAAGCCTGGTTATTATAGATATATTTCTGATACTCTTCACAGAAAGTAATTCATAAGTCTACCATATGTTTTACAGAGCCAAGAAGAGTACTTAAATGAAATGATTTGAAAGTTCATCTGGAAGAACAAAAAGTAGAGAATGGGAATAATTTGAAAGAGAACAATGGCAAGGCAAGAGGGCTTTTTTACCATGAGGATGCTATAGTAATTAAGAGTGTGGTATTGATGCAGGGATCACAGGATCAGTGAAAGAGTTGCAGACTGGGGACAGATTCTAGAATATACTGGGGATGCCAAAAAAATGTGGGCACATGACTTATATTCATCTTTTGTTATTGGTTTATATCAAGTATTACAATTTTGATACAGTTTTTTCCTTTCTTAAAATGTATACATTTTTTTGGTCCCTCTTATTATAAAGCTAAGTACATGATAAAAGACACTCCTACACACACAAAAAAATAGATGATATGGATTATTCAACAGTGGTGTTAGGAGAACTATTTGAACAGAAGTATCAAATTAGGTACCCATAGTATACATCAAAACATGTATCAGCCGAAAATAAGAGTTCCATATCAACAACAAACCCATTGAAAAGTAGAAGAAAATATGGTAGAAAATTGAAATGATTTTTGGATGAGGAAGAACTTTTCATAGAAAGGAAAAAATTAAAAATAGAAAGATTGACAGATTAGATACAAATTTAAAACTTAAGGAACATCAAAAGTACCATGAAAACTTAAAAGGCAAATAAACTGAGGAAAATATTTGGAATGACTATGATCAAATATTTTCAGAGCATTTATGAAACAATTAGAAAAAAGACAAATATCCCATTAGAATAATGGAAAAGGAACTTGCCCACACCACAAAATACATATTTTTTTCTTTAACTGTAACTTTACTTTTTCTGGCTATAATAATCATGGATTAAATATACATAATTCATTTTAAAAAATGAAACTTGGATCATACATAGTATTACTCCTATTAGTTTGTTGTTGTTGCATGTTATTGAGCATTTTATAATTAATTCTTTGAAAATGTGAATTTTAATGTTTGCATAATCACTTGATGGGATATTTTAACTTATTTAACCATATTCATGGTTTTGGAAATTGTAGGTTGTTTTCAGTCTTTTGCTACGATGACAGTGCAACTCCTTTGCACACAAACCTTTGACCATATTTCTGATTACTTCCTTAAAAGTGAATTCTAGGTCTTGAAGTGGGTTTGACTGAGTCCGATAGAGTAAATATTTACTTCCCAGAATGATTGTATCAATTTATACTCCCACCTTTAGCAAAAAAGTGCTACCAATTTCACTGCACTCTGCCTATCAAGTATCGGCTTTAAAAAAACAAAGTGACCTTAATAAGCAGAAAAAAATCTCATCTTGGTTTAAATGACACTTTTTAAAATGACTATTGAAATAAAACATTTTTGATATTTAAAAAATACAAGCTTTTTGTTTGTTTGTTTGTTTTTTGGTAGATCAGACTATGCTAAATAAATTCAATAAATGACCAAGTTTAGCATTATATTGTGGTCAATTAAAGTGAGAAGGGTAAAAAAGCAGGAAACAGAGCCATTAAAAATACACAGAAGTAGCAATAAGGACATGAATGTAAAAAAGACAGGCGTAGGACAAGGCAAGGAACAGCAGATAAAGGAGAAGGAAAACCAGAGCCTCACATGCAGGGAGGCAGAAGCAGACACTTCCGTTTTAGCATCCTCATGATACACGTTTTAAACACACTGTTGCTAAGACTTTTAAAGTCATGTTTCATTTCTTCAACTCTGGTACGAATGAGAATAGAGCTTTTTGTAGTGCTTCTAAGAACTGGAGAATATTAAGCGAAGGGCCAGATATGGCCTAAGGTATAGAGATATGGAAGTAAGCTATTAGGTTGGTGCAAAAGTAATTGCGGTTTAAAAGGTTAAAAACAATTGCATTCATTATTGTTCAGCTTCAGCTTCAGGTGTACAATGCACTGATCAGGCATCTCAACTACAAGTTTGTGTGTGTGTGTGTACTTACAAGAAGCGGAGCACAGCATTAGGAATAGAGACAGTGGAAATGTAATGTCTCTGTGCAATTTCAGAGGGATAGTGGATGGGGGCAGAGGGTTTCACACAGTGTGAGGGATATAAAAGATAAACGTCTAAGTATTACTTTGTCTTGTGCACCTGAAACTAATAAAAAAATTCTAAAAAAAAAAAAACAATTGCAAAAACCACAATCACTTTTACACCAACCTAATAGAACTATTACATCTCCCCCAAGGTATCTAAAGTTGTTTGAATAACTTCTAATTACAATGTTCCACATATTTATGGACTGTTTTATGGATCTTGGGTCATTTCAAATCACATTGGGATATACATGGTGCAGTGTGCTCAGTTGCACCTTGAAGTCTCGAGAAGGTGAATTCATAGTCTTAATTCTAATATCTTTTAAAAATGGATCTTAACTTTGCTCTTAACTTTCTGTTCATAATGTTAGAAATCAGCCAGGAGATCTTATTTAAAGAGTTAAATGTTTTTGGATTACGTGAAAATTGTTAGAAAAGGGAAATGAACTATAGACTATAGTTAATCTCAGAATATGATCATTAGTTCCTTGTAATGGATTTTATATTTTAGGCAATGTTCTTCTGGACTACACTTTACTTTCGTTCAGTTACTGCGGCACCTACCTGGCTAGTTACTCCTCTCTCCCTGAATTTGAATTCGCCGTGTGGTAAGTTCTAGCATTCTGCAGAATTCCTTTCATTTGGGTTACATTTCACTTGTTATAGGAATTTACATAATACCTTTACATTGGGTTACTTGTCCTTCTGGATTTTATCACAAGACATATACATGAAAAATCTGAAACAAAAAAAAATGGAAAGAATAAAAGCCCTAATCATAACATTTAATATAGTTACTAGTTGTAGGCATAAAATTTGGTAGGGCAAAAGCTAAATGAGACCTAAATTAACTATCATCTTTCTCTTTTTATTGACGTATTATAGTAATTGTTTCCTTGTCAGGTAAAGAAAACATTTGTAAGTTTCATCTTTTAAAAAAAATAATGGTACCTTTGAGTCATTTGCATATTTCCCACTAATGTTAAAGTTAAGATGGTCTCTATATTAAAACTCAGTTTGAAGTAGTTGTTTTTAGAGACATTGGAACAATTATATGTTCAGAGAGTGGAACATTGTACCACCTTTTCCAGCTGTACAGGAAGTACCTGTGCATAAGACACATCTGGGTCATTCCATGTGGCCAGCTTCAAAGCTGCACTCACGCTTTCATCCATAGTATAAACTTCAGGGGAGCCTTGTTAAGGGGAAGTGCCAAATGTTCCAGAAATGATTGAGGAAACGCCTTACATATCAGTAGATGATCAACTGGCATCAACGTGTACAGTACAGCCAAGATCTCTGGAGTCCTCATATGTAGAAACTTAGACACCTACACTTACTTTTCAGCAAGTGCGACGATATATTCCATTTTCTCAATTTGGGTGAGTTAAATACAGATTTAATAAGGAAGATTAAAATAGCCTTGGCAGCATATGACCGAATGATGTTTAAAAAATAATTGTTTTACTTTCTTAGGTACAGTATAACGATAAGCATGATTATTTATAAATTTGATATTAATGTCATAGTTGTTGTGTATAATAATGTCATAATGTATAATAAATTAAGCCTCAATTTATGTAAATTGTTTTCAGATAATTAAATATTCTCAAGATAATGAAATTCAAATGAATTATTTTTCACCAAATGCAATTTTTCTCTAAGGAACTGGGAATCGAATGTCATTTTGTGCAAGAAGTCACAACTCGGTGTGGATGTGAGCCAGATGACTTTTAACCCCATGAACTGGCACCAGCTGTGCTTGTCAAGTCCAAGCTCAGTGACTGTGTGGACCGTGGAAAGAAGTAACGAGGAACATTATCTCAAAGCAAAGTAAGAGACTTCATTACAACACAGTAAAGTGGTGGTCTATATTTGCATTCATGTAATGTGATTGGATCAATTTGATGAATTAAATGGTTTTATACATACATTTTAAGTTATAATATCTTTCTATATATATAAAATGACCTTGGAGTGGTTGCATTTCAAAAAGATTCTCTATGACTTGATTTCCCAATGAGTTTCTTGTAAATATCAAGTCCTCCTAGAATTTTTTCCAGCATGATTTAATTTTCCAAAATTTTATTTGTGCTTACTGTTTCAAAACATGCCTGTTGTATAAAAAGAATGGTTATGACCTTTTGCTCCTATTACTTTGCTGTCCAACTGGAATTTCAAACATAAGAAACGTTTAGCTATGGAGATTGTATACATAGATTACATACCTTCAGCCACATTATCTACAAACAAAAGGGTAGTTGCGTACAGTAAAGTCATGGGAGTTACCTATTTAAATAGAACTGGGTCAAAGAGAAATACTGTGACCAATGTCCTGGTAATGGCTGATGATAATGGTATTTTTGTTGAAAAGAGTTCAAAGACTCGAGATGCCCCTGAACTGACCATACTCCCTCAAGTCAAAGACTAAAGAGATGTTGGCCATGTACATCCATGAAATTGCAATTTTTGACAAATTACCTTCTTAAGAGAAATGTAAAGCTTGTAAATCAAGTTTTGTAAATGCAGAACCCCAAGAGAGGGCACTTCTTTCTCCTCAGTACTCGTTATGTCTCAATTTCATTTCTACAAGCACCCTTTGAATAGCCACGTCTGGCTCTAAGCAGAGTTGACAACCCTGTAGGCCATGACTCGAGCAGATCTTTGCCAGGGCGGGCAAGTAATTTATCATACACTTCTCTATTTTTGCTTCCCTTGGATATTCTCTTCTAGTTCTGAATGCTGAGTTGTGGTTTTTCTATAAGCAAAGTGAGTGGATTTCCGGTTCAGAATGCAAACAGAATACTTAAGCTTCATATTTGAGTAGTAGGTACTGTTTTACATGATCATTTTGCAAAATTATTCATCATTTATTAAACATAACCAAGGAGGTTTTGAATTTAATGCATGAAGCCATGAATTCTCTAAACTCATCTTGATAGCCATATTATGGATTAAAAGTAGATACATGGTAAATTTGAAAATGAATTCTTGATACCAGGGGTCACAAAGGTAGCTGAATACAACCTACATATATGTTCATTTTGGCCCATAGTATTTTTTACTTGAATTGATTGCCAACATAGTAAACTTGAGAGATCTTCATAAATATCCAGATTATGATATTCTCTTGAAATTTTGGAACCAAAATTTTTCACATGTGAGCAAACACCCTCGTGGCTGGAGCAGAGTGGTGCCTGCCACTTTTAGGAGGAAAAACAATTTCACATTTGCCACAATTGCCACATTGCCACACTTCACCTGCCTGACCCTGTCAACGTTCAAATTTACAATCCTGCTTTAGATGTTAACTTTGGAAAATTTTGAAAATCCCTATGTATTTAACTTTTAACTGTGCATTACTTCTCCTTTTATGATATATATTTTAAAATCTATTTGACTTTTATCTGTTTTATTTTGTTTCTTTTTTTATGTTATAACACCTCTCCACCTTGCTCACCAACAGTATACAGCAGTTACATTAATGACGAGTTTCTGCTGATCTCATTATTCCGTTTCTTTTTTTGTGCAGGTCAATAAAACTACCTATGGATGATGGGTCAATTTTTGATGAAAAGGACTTAATTTTCCCCAGCTCGTTGCCAAAGGATCTTATCTACGGACCTGTGCTCCCACTGTCAGCCATTGCTGGGCTAGTAGGCAAAGAGGCAGAAACTTTCAGGGTAATTATCTGGCACCTCGTCCTGTTTACCTTCCCTTATCCTGCATGAGACCTGCAGGATAAAGAGGATCATCCTGGTTTTTAATACAGATTCGCCCTGGAGACCACAAGAGATGAAGACTCTGGAGTTTCGAGTTTGGGTGACTGGGAAAATGGTGCATTGCTGACTGGAACAGGGAGCCCAGATGTGATTTCAAGTTGGACACACTGAATTTGGGATGTGGGGAATGCATCCAGGTGGAGATGCCAGGTGGAAGTTGGCAAAGTGGGCCTAATGTTAGAGAGAAGTCAGGGCTGGAGACACACAGATGTCAGTCATTCCCACAGAAGGGCCAGTGGAAGCACTGAGGGGAGGCTTGTGGTGAAAAGGAGAGAAAGTGTGTCAGGGAAGTGAGCCAGAGAGGAAACTGAGAGCCAAGAGTTAGGAGGAAGAAGGGGAGTCTGAGAAGGAACAGTCACAGAAGTAGGAGCAAATCAAGGAGAGAACAAGGCTATGGAAAACAGTGGAAGGAAGTTTCAAAAAGGAGTTTGTCAACATTTGCACATTCATTCTTTCATTCATGCAATAGATTTATCAAGTTCCTTCTATGTAGTAGGAGCAGTTGTGGGCAGTGGGGTGATAGGGTGACCAACCAGGCATAATAATGCCTGCCTCAGAGCTTACATTCTAACAGGAAGACAGAGCAACAACACCAAAGGAAAGAAATGCATTGAATCATTGTAAAATGTGATAATTACTATAACAGGATAAATGAGGGATGAGGTGATGACAAGATTAACATATGCTGGTGAAGGAAGGCCTCTGAGGAGATGACGCTTAACCTGAGACTTAAGGACTAGGAGGTGTTACTCATGCTACGGGGTAGAGTGTTTAGGCAGAGGGGGAATTGCATGTGCAAAGGTCCTGGGGGAAGAAAAGTTCAGTATGTTTGAGGAGCCGAGAAAAGGCCTGTGTAGCTAGAGCACAGAAAAGGGGGGAGTCAGGGGTTGTGAGGTGCAGGTGATGTTGAGAGGGAGGCAGGGAGCAGAAGTAGCACATGTAGGGCCTTTGAGATGAAGGTAAGGAGCTTGATTCTAAGCCTCTCCAATCTGTATTATGCTAATGCTTGTGTTAAAGCTCCAAGCTGAGGATAAAAGAGATAAAGGTTCCCAAATGTTTTTGACTACTGCAGAGAATTAAGCTGTAGATGGTCAAAATAATTCAATGTGGTAAGTAGTTTATTAAAAAAATCTCTGGCAAGCAAGAGAAACGGTTGTATGCTTTGTGTTTCCTCTAAATCAGGGGTGTCCAAACTTTTTCAACGTTTTTTACCAAGGGCCATATGCGGTAAAATACACAAACAGCCGGGCCACTCACTCAAGGTGAAGTGCTGAAGTGTGTATTGCCTCACCTGGTTTATTTAAGTAAACTAAATATATTTTTGGAATTTGCTGCGGGCCAATTAACAATGGATCGCGGGCCGCAGTTGGCCCGCAGGCCGCAGTTTGGACACCCCTGCTCTAAAGGATGACACTCGCTTTTTAAATTACAGAAAATGACTAATTCCTTTTAATAGCACAGATCTTGTCTTGGAAATACAACCACACTCAGCCACAGTGGGGCAGCAAAGTAAACACAAATAGATCAAACATCAGGGTTTACAACTTGAAAAAATGCTTTTCTATATTTAGTATATGATGGTTAGGACCCCAAATTTTCAACTATCTCAAATCTTTTTCTGTAGTAAATCTCTGTAGGAACCCTCATCTTTCACATTTTGCACCAGCATGATAAACCCTACATAAAACACTTAAAATTCAGGCAATTGTCCTTATGATTTGAAAAATGCTATGAAATGCCTTTCTTAAATACTTAAATATGGAGTTACCATTTTTAAAAATGCTCATAATTAAACAGATATCTTTATTTCCTAGCACTTTTGTACTCAGTGCATTTAAACCTTTTTCTGAAAACAAATTTAGTGTTAAAGTTTGACATCTCTAAATCATACAACGAGTATTAATAAAGCCATATATACACTTTGCATTTAAATTAGAAATTAACTTTCCTAGTATTTATTTTTTCATTTTATAGGTAAAGAAGGTGAGAAAAATGGCTAAAGCACTAATTAATGTTTGTACAATGAGTGAGAGCATAACCAAAAAATAGATTTCAAATGTCTTGATTCTGCATCTTCCTTTGAATAGCATTTTTTGTGACTGAAGTACCAAAGGCAAAGAAATGAATAATGACTTGATCTATATAAGAGTCTTAAAAATTGACCAGCTGTGGACTTTTACAAAATGACAAACATTAAATACTCCCATATCTCTCTTGTAGCTAACACTAGAAAGGCATAAATAGGCCTGTGTCACATTACCCAACTTATTTAGGGCATTAGAAAGGGAATCTAGTAGTAGCATGAGGGAAATCAAAGGCAGATGTTATCTGGCCAGAAATTGGATCCAAGACAATGAATTTAATCTCAGGTATCCAGTTTCTTTTTTCCATCTACCTTTTTTTTTTCCTTGAAAAAAAAAGCAACAAGTTGTTAAATACGAATCTCTTTTATAAACTCAAGTATTCTGAAACATATTTATGTGTTTATATTTTCTAAAGCGATATTAAGTTGGACTCACATGTTTCATGTTTGGTCTTCAAATGACCAAAATGTTTGGTTTATGATTCCAGAGGACTGAACAAGGAGATGGTGTTACCAACAAATATTTTTAAAGACTGTTGGCACCTTTTCTTTTACAATTCTCAAGTTTTTTTAGAATTAAAAAGCACAGAACATATTTATTGATAAAAGGAAGTAATAGGAAACACAGGTTTACCCTGAAGTAAGAAAAGCCATGGGGTGACCAGTTAGCTCAGTTGGTTAGAGCGTGGTGCTGGTAGCACCAAGGTTGCCGGTTCGATCCCCACATGGGCCACTGTGAGCTGTGCCTTCCTCAAAAAAGAAAAAAGCCACATACAATACTAGTTTAACATTCTAAGGTCATAAAATTCCAATTTTTAATCCTCACTTTCTGTCGCATATGCAGATTCACTAGTGTGAGAACCAGATGTGTGTGTTTTTAAGATTTTGAGCCCATTGCTATCTCAGGAAGAATCTGTTCCTCTGTGATTTATAGTCTAAGGATATATGTCCTCAAGACAGCCCAAGAAACTTTTAAACAATGGTGATTATATCACGGTGTTCAGTGAGTAATTCTTTTCTATGAGTTAGGTCTCAGACACCACAAAAATGTCATTAATTAGCAGCAGTTTAATCCATTTGGGTAGTTTTGCCCCTTTTTTTTGGTTTACTGGGTGGCCACATTGTTATTCAAGTATGTATTTTCTAACAATCCAAGGTATGAGGACATGAAAAAGACCAACTATACAAAGTTAACCTATCCTTTTCAAAATTATCGTGACGATTGCTCCTATGTATGATTTCTGTCTTAGTCATGTTTCAAGGTCCATCCCAAATGATAATTCTCTGTACTTCCTTCACTCCACCAAGAAGAACCAATTGCTTTCTTATGCTCGTGCCCATAATATTTAAACACTCCTCTACTCTAACCTACCATGTTTTTTGATTCTGGTATTTGTTGATATTACTTCTTCCTTCAATTGGTGACTGTCGTACTGAGAAGACGAATTCCTTAGGACTTGGCACAACACTCAATAAATGTTTGTTGAATATCAATTATGCAACAAATTTATATCAGTTGAGAATCTAGCAGAATTGGTTACTTTAGCAGTTTCAAACCTGCTGTACATTGAAACTACACACCTTTTCTAAATTAAAAGAGGAGTATATAATATACATATTATTCAATCAGTTGAGTATGTTTAGAAAGGTGGCTTGCATACATTGGGAAGTTTTGAATGGAAAACTCACTGTCTGTATGGTGTGAAGTATTCCCCAACTGTGGAAACACTTCCAACTTACCCTGCTTTATTTTTCTCTACAGCACTTTTCAATACATATCATTCTATATATGTTACTTCTTAACTTATTTTTACTCTGTTTCCACTCATCAGGATGTAAGCCCTATGAGGGCAGGGATTTTTTTGTGTTTTGCCCACTGCCACATTCCTGTGCCAAGAGCAGTGCCTGGAATGTAATAAGTATCCAATAAATACTTGTTAGATGCATGAATATATGAAAAATAAACATAGAACTCGCAAGGAATTTAACAATTCTGGTAGTTTGCCCAAAGGCTTATTAAAAATGTTGTCTGTTCCTGTGGGTATAAGGATGCCTAAAGAAAACAAAGACATTATGTTGTAGCTAATGCAATTCTAAATAATATTAATAGCATAGCATAACAAGAAGCTCAGATATTCCTAAACATTGTGTTCTCAATACAAATTAAACAAACAAATGTAAGTTAGTATGTTTAACTTGTTTAAATAGAAAGAAAGAAGTGCCATATTACCGTATCCTGAATTCAGAATCTTAAATCGGTGCTGGGATGGGGGGGACGGGGCATGCCCAGAATAACTGTCACAGCTATCTTGACCTTGAGGAAGGAGAGCAGGTGGTCCTAGGCTTACAAGAAGGCCTACTCTGTGCTGACACAAACATTTACAGCTGCAGGGGCATCATTCTGAGTATTACTGCCTAAAGCAGCAATCAACAGACTACGATGGCCCCAAACTAAGAATGTTTTCTATACTTTTTAAAGGGTTGTTAAAAAAAAAAAAAAAAAGGATATGTGACAGAGATCTTTGTGGTGTTCAAAGCCTGAAATGTTCACTCCTTCGTCCTTTACAGGATTTGCCTTAGATCTTTGGTCCATATTATTTTCAGTCCTCAAAGCCAGCTTTTCTTCTACATATGTCCCATAAATTTTTCTTTGAGTTTTCCAGGGAATCAAAGTCATGTAGGAGGTCTCATGAACCAAATTAGAAAGGCCACCAGAAACAGACAAGAGCCCCTCTTCTCATTCCCCATGAAAGCTAACTAAGCAGAGAATCTAGGCCAATCCCTCCATAGCCACTGCAGGAAAAGCACATCCATGCCCCCTGCAGAACGAGGAGGGAGAAATGGTGACAAAAGTCTTCCTCAGAAAGGGTGATTGTAGCTAGACAATAGCTTTCTTAGATTCAAGATACAAAAACAGTCCACCAAGAAACAGTGTAGAAAATATTACTCAAAACTTTCACAAAAATCTGTGACGCTAGAATTCTGAATGTGTTGGCAAATATGACTTTTTTTTTTTCCTAGTAAATTAAAATGTAGTGAGAGAACTGGAGGAAGGAAGGAAGTTCCCTTAGCTCTTGGCAAATGTACCAATAAATATATGTATGTCCATATTTATTTGATTCCTGTTGGAAATTGTTTTAATGGGTATTTCTCTGGCTCTTGTGCCATGATTGTTGTCTTAACACAAGATTTCTAATCTTTCCCTGAAGCCCAAAGATGATCTATATCCTTTGCTTCACCCAACTATGCACTGCTGGACTCCAACAAATGACCTGTATGTTGGCTGTGAAGAGGGTCATCTTTTAGTGATTAATGGAGAAAACTGGAAGGTGACTATACTCAATAAGATAGAAGACAGACTCCCAATGGGTAAGAACCTGTTTTGTTTCGTATTTCTAAAAGTGTAGCCATTCGTGATGGTTTTTTTATTCGAAGATGGACGTTTTGTTTCCAATTTTCCTTTTTTAGAGACATCTTTAATTCCTTCTTCTCCTTACTCCTGTAGTTACCAAGTCCTATTCCTTTTAGCTAGCTAATGTTTATTAAATGTTCTATGCTCTAGGCATTCTGCTATCACTCAAAATGGCAGATTTCATGTAATTCTCAAAAAACATTTACAGAGATACATTTTTATATCCATGATATAGATGAGGAAATGGAGGCATTGAGAGGTTAACAAATGTGCCTGAATTCACAAAACTGGTAAACCATGGAGCTGATACCTGAATCTGGTCAACAAGACTTCAGAGTCCAAATTCTTAGCTACTATGTTCTATCCTTTCCCCTACATATGCCTGTTTTGTTTAATAAGCTAATCATGTTCTTTCCTGCCCTCTCCCCCTCTCCACCCCCTTCTCTATAATGGTCTTCTCTTTTAAATCCAACTGCCATCTTGAAAATTACCTTTATGTTGAGTGGTTAAAATTCATAAGAGAACCTATCTATTTTCTTTAGGTCTGGTGTACATTCCTGGTCCTGTCAGCTCTGGCCAGAGTTGGGCCTCAGTCACAGAAGGGTGTAGGTATAGACTCTTCGAGAAGGGAGCATTGCCAGGGCAAGCTCCCCAAACCTGTCCAATGCACCCTCTATTCCACTTGCTCTTATTATTTCACATCTTGATTTTTGCAGCAACTTAGGACTGACTTCATTGACCTTAGTCTACAAACTGACCCAAACCAGGCAGCTCATCCCTGCCAAACTGCCCTTTTTGAAGACTATTTTCAACATGTTATTCAAGGACTGCTCTGCCTTGATTTTAAGCTCTCTTTAATCTGACCCTACCAGCTCCATTGGTATTAGTTCCTACTATTCCCAAGTGTGAATTTTCTGTCTAGCCAGTCAGTTCTTCCATCTCATTTCAGACATGCCTCCTAGCTAATTCCTGTGACACTTTGCTCTCTGAATCTTCCAGTTCCCAGCTCAAACACCACATCCTACAGCAAGTTTTCCCAACTGCAGGGTCCTTCATCTGCTCCCTCTCCCCTTCCTTGGTTCACACTTCACTGATAAACCTGAGACCACAAGGTTTGACTTTCCTCCCCCAGCCCCACTCTTCCCTTTGCTCTCATTTGTACCCTCCAGGCTTAGTTCGCTCTCTAATCTCTCATCCACAAAGCCATCCTACATATCTCTAAAACGTAAGCCTCTTTTCTGGCCTGCCTTTCCAGTGTCACCTCCTCCCACTTGAGCCTTTTTAGAAGTCCTCATCTTTCCTGTGGTCTCCCCCAGTTCTGCCTGGTGCCATTTCCAATTACCTTTGTCTGGGATGGCCTCTCTTTCTTGTCTACCTGGTGAAATTGTCCTCTGTCAATCCTTCCCTGTCCTCACCCCAACCTTCAGGCACAGTTGGGTGCCCCTGTCTGGGGATCCTTCAGACTCACTGCTTTGTTACAGCCTCATCCTGTGCTGTGACAATGCCCCAGTGCATGTCTGTCTTGCCCATAGTCATCAAGTCTTGGAAGTCAGGAACTGGGTTTTACTCATTCCTTGGTTCCTAAATGTAATCCCAGAGATTGCTGCAGAGTAAGTTAGCACCTACATGTGTTTGTAAAATGAATTATCAAAGAGTGTTTCTCATCTCCAAATTCCTAGCACACTTGTAATATGCTATACACAATTTAGGATTTAATCATGGGTAGTCTTATATTGTTCACTATTTCCTTCCTGTATACTGTTTCTAATAATTTTCATGGTTTATTATAAATGCTTTGGAGTAGACATTTATCTAGCCTCTATAATGTGGAAAACACTATGCAAGGTGCTCCAGAGTTGACATAGATGGCAAATATATAATCTCATAATCTCTACCCTCCAGGGATTTATGTTATTAAAGAGAATACGACAGGTAGTCATGTAATTCCAGCCAGGTAAGGTTAGGATCATTTCACTGAGGGAGAACGTCACAAAGTGCTGTGGGAATTCAGAGGAGGGAAACAGGCCAAATGAAGGTTTGTTAAGTCATTTTGAAGGTGGCATTTGAAATGGCCTTGAAGGATGGTTTCGCAGGCAGGGTAGGTGGACTTTTGGGCAATGATATCTGTGTAGACAAAACAAACGTGGGGAAGGTGGAGACACAAGAAGTGGTCCAATTTGTCTGGAGCATCAAGTTTTACACAGGTATAGCGGGGAATGAAGGGACGTCGATGCTATAGCTAACCTTGTATGTCCAGCTAAGGTGTATATACTTAATATATACACCTATACTTAATTCAACTGATAGTGGGCAGACATCAAAAACTCCTAACTTGAACTGTGCTTGGGGAGATTAATTTAGCCATCATTCAGGAAAGGACAATCCTCGAAGCTGGCGGTATTCCTCTAGGCAGCAGGCACCTAGACTTGGGGAGGAGTCATGAAAAGCTGGGCTCCAGTGGTGGTTGGATTGGGAAAAACGGGACGGCTGGGAAGTATATCGTCCTTGAAAGAAAGGACAGTATGCTTCTTAGCATCTGGCAAAATGCCCAACATGTAATATGCAGTAAACAAATAATTTGATGGACGCCATCTGAGCTTTTGATCTTGTAGTTCTCATGGTTTATCTATATAACAAATAATATGCTTTTATTTTCCACCAAGGAAAATATTTATAATTAACATATAAGGGCAATATATGTTACAACATCCAAAGGCAATATTTTATTAATAACAAATGCTCTAAGAGAACTTTTTACTTTCTTTTATCCACTGAGCTTTATTTACTAAGGTATAAATTTACATACCATAAAATGTACAAGTCCTAAGTGTACAGCTTGATGATAAGAATATAGTTTCTTTTTTTCTGGCCTCTTAAACTCTCTGACAATGCTTTCCTAAAAAAGAAAAAATATTTACTAAATAATCCTACGATATTATATAGATCTGATGATACCAACCTTAAAAAAACTCATGTGATTTTCATCAGTAATCATTACTAAGCAGTTTTTATTATTCATTGTTTGGGAGGTAGAGCACATATTCTAATATGAAGTTGATTTTTAGAAAAAAAGTTTACAAAGAAATAAATAGTCCTAGGAAAGCAAATGAAATTAATTGCCTTGTATTGTACTTTTAATTATGTGTCAACTGTTTTATCTTGTTTTCCTTTTCCAAAAGATGAAAGAAATTTTATCAGTCCAGCCACCTTGGCATATCAGAAGGGAGGCGTCCTTGCTTCTGGAATTGTAATGTATTTTTTTTTCAAAATTAATTGCTTTCAAGAAAATATACAGTTTCCATTTGCTGCCATTTATTACTATGAGCCATAATTTGGGATGTCAGATTCTATCAGATTATTAACTGAAATTGTGTCCTCTTTGGATGCTATTATAAAACGTTTTATTATGAAGAATTTCAAATATATACAAAAGTAGCATCACAGTATAATAAACTACCATATATCTATCTTATTACAAATAGGCAAAATAAAATTTTAAAAATTCATGTTCCCTCCTCCCCCCCAAAAAAACCTCCTAATGTATGTCACCCAATTCCATGCCTGTTTGTGCACTTAATATATTAGGTTGTCAGGCACAAATGTAACCTTTTGTCTAAGCTTCAGCTTAGCCTCTTGTGTGTGTCCATTTCGCTTTCCTGTATCATATTGTTATTGTCTATATCAGAATTACTATTAACAGCCTTCATTTACTTGGTGCTTGTTTTGTGCCAGGCACCACGTTAAGTGCTTTGCTTGTATTATCTTATTGTTCTTCACAACAACCCTGTCAAGTAGAAACTATTGATGAAGGAACCAAGTCTTACCGAGTTCATTCAGCCTCAGCACATATGAAAAGTGGTCAGACCATGTTACTTTTCCGTGCTCTGGTAATCAATGCTAAGGTTTGGAGCCAACCTAGACTAAATTCTCAGGTATACTGGGAGCTGTCCCAAGACCACTGTTAGCTTAATCTCTTCCGTTGGCACAGAATATATCCCCAAAACCCTGAGGGTACCTAGGCAGTGAGGTCAGGGTGAGAGATGTAGCTCCACCAGTGAGAAGCAATCTGGAGCTCATAAACTCAACTTGTAATCCCCTACCCCTAACCTTACAATGAATGGTACCCACCTCCTACATTTAGTCTGCACTTGTGGCCTTTTGTGACTCTTGTCCTGGTATTTTCTTCAATTTTGTTTAAAGGAATAATTGGAGAATCTGCTCTGTTGAGGGATAGAGAGTGATGACAAGCTTAGATAAAGCACCTTGCATGTTTCCCTTCCCAGGTTCCAAGTGTCTGAACCCAGCCATCTCACAAATGCCTCCTTTTAGTTATACTGGGGTCTGATCTAGAAATGATGGATGAATTTGTCCAAAGCCTCTTCATTATTGTAGAATTAACTCAAATTCCTCATGAGAATAGTTAAATCAACCTAAATCTGGTTACACCCAAGCAATCAACTAACCAAGCAACCCATTTTTATTGGATACTTGCCATGTTTCTAGCACTGTGAGAGAAACTGGACAGGAGAATACAAAGGAAACAGCACATTACCTACCTTTGGGTCATTTAAGGAAATAAGAAATGCACAAAATGATTAAAGAACATACATTAAGACTAGTGTACTTACTAAGACTAGAAGTAAGGAGACTGCCATATATGCATACAAGCCCCACAATAAACTCTGCCTCATTTGTCCTACCTCCTATGTAATAAAGAATGTGATAAGAATATAGATGCTAGAGAAGTTCAAAGAAAGGAGAGATCAGTAAAATTTTAGGTAATTGAAAAAGATGTCACAGAGAGATAAAAATGAAACTTGACCAGGAAACATGGTTACAAGTTACCTAAATAAAAATAAGAAGACAGTAGATTCTAGATAATGTAAACATAGATGATGATTCAGAAAATAAACAGTAGGTGGCAATCAATAAGCTTTAGCTTGTCTGATGAGGGAAAGTATACTGTGCATTGACTCAGACTGATTTTCTGCATTTATTTCATTGTTTTTGGTCTCTAGGATGGCTTTGTGTATTCTTTTATTATTAAGGATTCATATTATAAAGTAGAGGATTTTCTTCAGGTTGAAGGGCCTGTGGAGCATTTGATGTTTTCTCCCAGTTACAAAAAGTTGCTGATTCAAACAGACAAGGTATGCTAGATGATGATTTCTTAATATGAAAATTTCAGATATTATTATCATTGCATGACAGGAATAAGGGTAGAATATGCTGCATAATGATATTCTACTAGTCAAGACTCTTTAAGTTGCAAATGAAAAAAAAAATTTTAAAGGCCTTAATAGCGAAGAGATTTTTGTTTGTTTGTTTGTTTGTTTGTTTGCATGTAACTGAAAGGGCAAAGAGTTGATCTGAATCCAGGGCCTCCCATAATACCACTGGCCTTGTTTTTCTACTATCTGTTGACTCCCTTTCCTCTCTGCTGCTCCCCTTCCCATGCAGCCTTTCCCCTGTAGTGTCACGAGAGCTTCCTGTAACTCAGTATATCTTTCTATCTTTTCAGTGACTCTGGTAGAAAGATATGAGATGGAAAAAATGTCCTAGAATCTAGACTCATTGTACTAAGTTGGGTCACCTCTCTCTCCATGGGTCAGTCACTATGTCCACATGGATTCTGAGCTCTGATTGGCTGGGCCTAAATCACATGCCTACCCTAGGACACTGGGTAGAGTCAACCCACCCAAACATAGACTGAGATCTAACAGCCGAGTGAGTATGTTTGAAATCCAGAGAGGAGAGAAAGTTGGGCAGAGGCAATATTTAAAGAGATATTTTTCAGAACTGATCAAAGACATGCATTTACAGATTCAAGAGGACCAGTGAATCCCAAGCAGGATTCATAAAAAGTCATCCCCACTTTGAAATTAACAAAGTGAAATTGTTGAAAACGAAAGATAAAGAGAAAATCTTAAAAGCAGTCAGAGAGGAAAAAAAGATTATTTCAAAGGAATTTCAATTTGACTAACAGCTGATTTCTATGGGGCAATAATATGACTAAGAAATAATGACTATATCTTCCATGTAGTGCACAGATCAGCAAACTATGGCTAAATCCCCCAGTAGAATGTAAGCTCCACGAGAGCAGGGACTTTTTGTCTATTTTGTCCTCTTATGTAGCCCCAGCATCCAGAGCAATGTCTGGCACAGTGTATCCATTTAATATTTATAGAAGTAATAAATGAAAGGTAAGATCAGTAAATACCTACCAGATTTCAGACTCTACAGAATTGTATTTTTTATATAAATAAGAACAAAAAATATTCATGTTCAACTCAAATAAACTTGAAGAACTTGTGATTAGTAGAAAGCAGACTTCTTATTGCTAGTTAAGTGACAGTAGCATATTATAGTTACTTGGCAGAGATGTATAAATGTATAACTTACGGGACAGATTTTTTTATTTATTTATTTTTTGTGTGTGTGAGGTGAATTTGGGAGCTGAAAATGGTAAACAAGTCATAAAGTGACAGCTTTGGTCATACCTCCACAATTACCACAAAGGCTTATTAAAAGTTTTCATTAAAGTTTTCATCTACCATGATCTAGTATGTGATGGAATTTAACTCATCTTAACAACTTTTTCCACATTTTCCAAGTTTTTTGCATCAAATTATTTTTAAAGTCAGAAAAAAAGCTTTTTGTTATGCTTTACAACTTAAAAAACAAATGCTTGGAATTGGAGAAAAGAAGGAAGTCCTATTTATTGATTATTTTAAATGATGAATGAATCAACAACAAAAAACAAATCAAGCATCTAGATTTTAAATTCCTCAAGGTCAGGGCCTTCCTAAATTGATCTCTAATATTCCATCACCTATCCTTACGTAGAGCTTTGCTCACAGTGGGCATTTAATAAATATTTGTTGAACTGCCCACACAACAATTGCATTAATTTTCTTTATTTCTCTTTCTTTCTTTCTTTCTTTCTTTCTCTTTCTTTCTTTCTTTCTTTCTTTCTTTCTTTCTTTCTTTCTTTCTTTCTTTCTTTCTTCTTTCTTTCTTTCTTTCTTTCTTTTTCTCTTTCTCTTTCTTTTTCTTTTTGATATGTTTAACAGGGATCTGTTTATATTTACACTTTTGGTGAGGAGCCAACCTTGAATAAAATCCTAGAGGCTTGTGATGGGAAATTTCAGTCAGTTGACTTTATCACACCTGGAAACAAATACTGCGTGGTAAGGAATATTTTATTGTTTCACAGTAAGATTTAAAGATGAGATTTTGGAAGTTCATGTGCAACCTGATGCAAATAAGAGGCAGAGGGTATTCTTGAAGATGTGGTAGAAATGCCAACCACTTTCATCATTAAATCTACTCCCCAGTTAGAATGACATCATCATATTGGGATTCCGTAACATTAGGGGTCTGCAAATGGCTAAAGTAGTTGAACTTTTAGGGGCCATCCTGTTTGTATTCACTATACAAACTTTCCAAGCCAAAACTTTAAACACATTCATTGCTAATGAGTCATCAACACTCGAACTATTAGTATTTATCCTCTTTCAGAGTGATGCAGACCTATATGAGTATCCATTAAAATTTGGGGAGTTCTAGCAAATAAAAAAAAATATGCAGGCTATAGAATAGGTAACACATCAGGTGTCTTCCAATCTTGAGATTCTAATCATATGATTTTTCTTCCAGGTGTTCTCTGGTAAGAATTATGTCTATTCTATGGTTGTTTCAATTCAATTAAAAATACCATACAGTAGTTTCTTATTTTGGATTTAGATACTTGATCCATATTTTTATGTTACCCACTCCCTAATATTAAAAAACAAAACAAAACAGCACTTAAATTATATGACGTTGTAGTTACTTTAAGCTGCTTTCAGCCTTGACCCTGTGAAAGAGTAAAAATTATTTGTAAAAATGAACAATGTGACCTTTAGGTTTCCAG
Source organism: Rhinolophus sinicus (assembly GCF_036562045.2). NCBI lineage: Eukaryota > Metazoa > Chordata > Mammalia > Chiroptera > Rhinolophidae > Rhinolophus > Rhinolophus sinicus. The sequence goes on from NC_133757.1 coordinate 20,909,877, forward strand.
TCCAGCATATAAAGAGCTTTACAAGAAAATAACTAAACAAATTTAAAATCAACAATTCTTCTTAGATTCATCAAAGAATTAAAGTCATAGGGAAAACCTCTGGCCCCAAAATTATAGTGACAGACTGGCAAATACAGAGAATCACAGCTTTTGGAGAGATGCCCAGAAGTAGAAACCACCTCTGGAGCCAGTACCAGGGGGACTACAACTGAACAATCAGCACATCTCAGACCTTATTTAAGATGTCTCATGGAAAATCCAAAGACAAAACAGCAGGCAAATTTTTTTTTTTAAAAAAAGGATGCCAGAGGAGGCAACCAAGATGTCCTTCATTAGGAAAATAGATAAACAAACCATAGTGCATCCACACAATAAATATTATTCAGCACTAAAAAGAAATAAGATATTAAGCTATGAAAACACATAGAGGAACTTAAATGCATTTTGCTAAGTGAAAGAAGCCAATCTGAGAAGGCTATACAATTCCCTCCATGTGACATTCTGGAAAAGGCAAAACAATGGAGACAGTAAAAAAATCAGTGGTTATCTGGGGTTCAGTGGGGAGAGGGAGGTGAGGGAGAGATGAAGAGGTGGAACACAGAAGATTTTTAAGGCGGTGAAACTATTTTGTATGATACTGTGATGGTATATACATGTCATTATGCATTTGTCAAAACCCATAGAACGTATAACACAAAGAGTGAACCATAATGTAAACTATGGGCTTTAGTCAATAATAATGTGTCAGTACTGGCTCATCAATTATAACAATTAACCACACTAATGCAAGATGTCCATAATAGGGGAATTGTGGAGGAGAAGGTATGTACAACTCTGTACTTTCTGCTCAAATTTTCTGTAATCCTAAAACTGCTCTTAAAAGCAATGGCTATTAATTTTTTTTTTAATGTATTATTTTCTATTTCTAGGCTCATTCACTAGGCAATAATCCCACTGAATTTCCAAGTAACTTTTATTTCAGTTACATTACACATAAAAAATTCTTTCACTTGTTTAATTTTAATTGGTTTTTATGTCACTCAATTATATTAAAGATAATAGTTAATATTTGTTTAAATCAGAAGTATTGATGTTGAGATTGTAAAGTAATTATAATCCACACAAATAAAATGAAATTTTATACTAAATCATCTGAGTGATTGACATATTAGAAAGGGATTTTTTAAAAAAGTAAAGAAAAAAAAGAAACAAAGAGGAAAAGAAATTGGAAAAAAAAAAGGCATTTAGAACATGCTTCCATAGCAGTCTTATTTTCCATTTAGCGTTTTATTTTTCTTTTCTTTTACAGACACTCACACATTCAGGGGAAGTTTGTATTTGGAGTATGGAGGATGGTGCTTGTGTCAGCAGAATTTATCTGAAAACCTCAGTAAGTGTGCCTTATAAATGGACTTTAAAAAAATATATTGATTTCTAATCCAAACTGCTTTTTCATATTCACATGTCAATAGTCTGTGGCAATATTTGTTACCAGATGCCTTATTGCATTTTTGCTTATATATTTAGAATAATTCCATGGTAAATATCTCCTAATGTCTTACTAACGTCCCTGAACTAATCACTGTGGACAGGGGGATGAGAAATGTTAACTGGCTTAAGCTTAGCCCTAAAATTGGGAGTCAGATCTATTCCACTCAATGCTGAAAATAGGAGAGAGGTGGATATTCAAGAAATTTTCTAGAGGAGGGTGGGTGTACGAGTGCTGGGTGGCGAATCATAGTTTCTCACAATACCTGCCATAAGGTGGCCATAAGGTGATACTGTTATGTCTGCCATGTTCTCAGTGCATTTTACATAAAATACTACTTCTAAAAATAAGAGGACCAAACAATGGTAATACAATGTTTTATTAAATTATCATCATTTGCTGTATTACACAGTTCTAGATGAGATACTGATTTTGGTAGTAGGTAGGGAAGTTATCTACAATCCTTCCTTTCCCTTTGTAAAAGTAAAATCTCAATGATAAAACAAGATGAAGCATCATGCTATACATACAAGGAGGATTACAGAATGCAAAAGAGACGTAATTCAGTGGGATAAATAAAATTCACCCCAAATGGTAGAGATAAAAATTCTTACCTAAATGACTGAAATATGAGTAGACTCCACAACCTGTGTGACAAAGGCTTATATACATTTACTTTTGTTAAAATTACTAGAACTAGTAGAGGTCTTGAAGTTCATCTGATCACATCTCCTTTTACAGAAAAGAGCCATACAGATGTTTAACAACCCACCCAAGGGCCTGTATAATCAGGACTGACCTTGTTCTTCTTGGCTAAGGAGGGAAATAGGCACCATTGGAAGGTCTGCTTTCTGCTTCAGACATCTTCCCTTTGCCTGACCAGAGGGGAGAGATTCCAACAACTTTCACAGTTAACCTGACAAACCTTCACTGAGCTTCAAACCACGCGTGGTACACTCATGCGTTTCAGCCCGCACTGGGGAGAGTCGGCGGTTTTTCCTCACGGTGGAGGATACTGCTGCCCTGTGGGGAATGAGAAGCAGACTGACCCAGTTATGCTGAGGCCGGGTCTCCCTGCCTGAGCCCGGAACTGTGTTCCCCAGGAATGTTTTAGGTGGTGCTCCCCAGAGACCCTGGCCCAGCACTGTGATGGCAGGATACCTGGATCCAAGCTTCCCTTGATGGCGTCTGTGAGGGTACATGAGACCCTCCAGATATTGCTGTATATTTTTAGCCTAGCTCACTATTGCCCTGGAATGGAGGATAATTTCAACTGAATATTTTGAGAATGCAACATAAACGCACATAAACGCACACACAGCTCCCATAAAGTCTTTCAGTTTAAAAACAATAAAAAAACCTCATTATTTTGTTTCTAGTGTCACACTGAGATACCACAAAAGACTCAACTGGGTTAAGCCTTGGAAAATTCACTTTTTAAACTAAAACAAAACTTCCTCAATTGGGAAACCGTGCATTCTACTGAGGCAGGACACCTGAGAGCTCGTCTGAGCTTTGACACCAGCTCTGGGATCCCGGCACAAATCGTTGCTCTTTTCTTGGCCTCCATTTCCTACTCTGTGAAATGATTCTCTCCTAAGATCTTTCCTATCTCTAACGTTCTATGATTTTATTCAAAACAACCTGCAAAGTGTAATTTACAGAGGAATGAATCTGATTTCTTAAGTGTCATGAAAGCAAATTTAGTCTCTTAGACATTATATTCTGTAAACGACTATGAGAGAAGCAGGAATCTGTGATGCATTTCTTTGGTGACTGAATACACAGTCCAGTGATAATGGTTATTTTCTGAAATCTTCCTCAGTCATATCAGCAGCCCAAGATCTACCATTATCCAGCAGATGAATGCTGATTTTTAAAAAGTGCGAACATTTTATCAAGATGTCCAAAAGATGCTAGGAATGTATTTTAAATTTCTTATTTTATTTTTCATTGTTATTGGTATAATTGGTATAATTATTTCATTTAGGGATAAATATGAATCCATGGTTTAAAGTTCAAGAAATTTTTAAATGTTTTTATCATTCTAATTTTAGGATAAAAGAATAAGATGTACAAAGTCCTGTGACTTCTTATGCAATCAATCAGCTCAGAAATGTTGAGCGTATGCTTTGTCAGACCACACAACACTGGCCTCTCTTCTCATTCTGCAGGCGTGGCAAATAAACTAGAGTTCTTATACGCAGGACAGCAGGCTTTGTTTTTTGGCATCCTGAAGTTAAGCATCTGTTTATTTCAAACAGGCGACGGTTTTGGCTTGCTCTCCGTCCTCCCTCTCTGCAGCGGTGGGCACCGTGGGTGGCTCTGTCCACTTCCTTGACCTCCGGGACGCCAAAGCCCCTCAGGCCGTTCACAAGGCCTTTCTCTCTGAATCCTCCGTCCAGCATCTCCTGTAAGTACTGCCCGCTTCTGGCAGCAACTTTGTCAGGCCTAGTCTGTTGAGAACTCCAGGAAAGCCATAATTCCTTTAAATTTTCAGTGTTACATGTTTTGTTTTGAAAATTGATATATAGACTGGGTTCAATATTCAAAAAGTCCAGAGCGGTGTGTAGTGCAAAGTCGCTCACTCCACCCTTGTCCCCAAACACCCAGGTCTCCTCCCTGGAGGCAGTCTGTTACCAACTTCTCAGGTCTTCTTTCCAGAGATAGTTTATCCAGAAACAGGCAGAAAAATAAGTCCTTCCTTTTATTTACACAAATAATTTCCAAGCACTGGGAGGATGCCAGGCACTTCTATTGTACTGACTTTATGTGATAGATACTTGCATTGTCTCCCTTTTACAGATAAGGAAGATGAGGAACAAAGAGTTTCAATAAGTTGCTTAATAGCACACAGGTGTAAATGGCAAATGTCGGATTTGAACCCAGGCAGTTGGGCCCCAGAGTCATTGCTTCTGCTCTAAAGGGGAGCACACCATGTACAATGTTCTGCACCTCATTTCTTTTCACTTAATGGTGCATCTTGGAGAATATTTTCTATCCACACAGAAAGACCGTCCTCATTCTTTTTTACTGGTGCATAGTATTCCATTATACAAATAGACATCATTTTAAAAAGACAGTATATTGATGGGCATTTAGATGATTTCAAATCTTTTGGAGCACTACTTTTAAGAAGATAGCATGGAGACATTGGATTTGGACTCAAGTGTTATTATTCTTTCTTTTATTAATTTATCAATAGGAAACATTAATAAGAACTGACATTTGTGCCTTGCTTTGAGGTGCTGTCCCACATTGTACCTTATTGAATGTGATCCTCATCCCACCAGTCAGAAAGGTGCTATGCTGTCGTCCCTGTTCCACAAATGAGGGGATTCAGGTACAGAGACGTTAAGAGGAGCGTTTGCCCCCGATTACCTAGCTAGCGCCTGGAGGAGTTGGCTTTCCACCGTCTGTGCTGTTCCTGCAAGCTCTGCTGCCTACTGTGTCTCCCGGAAAATAAGACCTAGCCGGACAATCAGCTCTAATGTGTCTTTTGGAGCAAAAGTTAATATAAGACCCAGTCTTATTTTACTATATAAGACTGGGTCTTATTTTGCTATAATATAAGACCAGGTCTAATATTAATATAATATAATATAATATAATATAATATAATATAATATAATATAATATAATATAATAATATAATACTGGGTATTATATTAATTTTTGCTCCAAAAGACACATTAGAGCTGATTGTCCGGCTAGGTCTTATTTTCGGGGAAACAGCGTAAGGGTCTGTAACCTCCCTTTATTTACACCCTGCTCCTTTCTACCATATTTTTGGTGCCTCTTTTTTCTCAGATGCTTCTCTCTCACCCACATTTGCATCTTCCTGCTTTTTCTAATTTGATGAAAGTGTAGCAACATTTCACTACATTCTTCCTCTTCCTGCCAGGTACTGGTCCTGCAGTGTACTGAAATGTCACACTCATCGCCAATTTGAGGATTGCTTATTCCACTTGAAATATCGAGAAAGCTCTATTATCATATTCCATTAATGTATGATGAAATAGTTGCCCATCTTTAGTGAATCTTCTTGAGTGTATTTATAAGTTGCAATTTGTAAATAGCATTAGCCTAGAATGTAATGATTACATTTACATGTAATCACTTGGCTTTTATAAGATCAGATAATATTAAGAATCACAGACCATAAGAATGACTGGTTTTAAATATAGCTCTGTGCTGTCATTCAATATGTTTGTGCACCATCTTACCATGTTTCCCTGAAAATAAGACCTAACCAGCAATGGCTTGAACCGGAGTGGGTGGTGGGCAGGGGAGGTGGAAGAAGGTGTGGGGGGGAAAGACCTAACCGGAAAATAAGCCCTAGCATGATTTTTCAGGATGACATCCCCTGAACATATAAGCCCTAATGCGTCTTTTGGAGCAAAAAATTAATGTAAGACCCGGACTTATTTTTGGGGAAACACAGTATTAGTGAAACAAGTAAAATCAGATCTCTTCTTTTCTAGTTATGACCAACGGGGAATGTATCTATTAGCTGGAACATCAGAAGGATACATCTTTGTTATCAATGCGAACCCTTCAAGCATGTTTCAGATTCTTGGATTCGTAGGTACTACATAAAATGCTTGCTAAAATGTTGGTCACTTTATTCCAAAGAATTCAAGGTTGTGAAAATCGGGCTCTAGTGAGACAATTATTTGTGGCGTATTTTCTAAAAGAGAAACATTTAAATAACTGTTCAAATTTACTTAGGAGAATCCCACTATATTTAGAGGTTTTTGGTACATCTGTTTGCTACATAGTTGATGCTAAATAAATTTTCTTGACTCAGTCAGTGCATTAATGAATTAATGATGATTATGGTGGCGAAGTCTGAAAGATGACTTAAGAAGACAGAGTAGAAGGGGGTGGATGAAGGGGGTTAGGGGATTAGGAGCTACACATTGGTAGTTACAAAACAGTCATGGGGATGTAGAGTATAGCAGGGGAATATAGTCAGTAGTATTGTAATAAATATGTGTGGTATCAGATGGCTACCGGATTTATCGGAGTGATCACTTCATAAGTGATGTAAATGTTTAATTACTGTGCTGTATACCTGAAACTAATATAATACTGTATATCAACTGTAATTGAAAAATTTTAAAAAAACCCACAAAAGACAGAGTAGAAGCAAACCCAGTTGTTTAGTGAGGCCAAGCCGGTAACCTAAATATGTAAATTAGAGGACATGGAGTATGGTGGGACCTGTGGCTGACCTCAGAGTAGACGCAAGTTATGCCAATATATTCCATTTTTTAACACGTCAGAGTATGGGGTGGAAGAAGTACTTCCTTTGAAGTTGTGGACAGAAGAGCTTGAAGGAGGGAGGCTGGAGGAGGGTGCAGACTGTGGTAGAAGTGTGAGTGTGGTGAGGGCTGGGACGAGGCCCTTGTGTATTTGCCAATCATAGGTGACCCCTGGGAGAGTAATTTCTTTGGAGTGGAGAGACAAAGAGGTTAGGGAGAGAGTGGCAGTCAGAAAATGAAGTCAGGAAGTGGCAACTCCTGATTTAAGAAGTCTGCAGTACGAAAAGGAGAATTAGATGGTAACTGTGGTGGGGAAGCAGGGTTCAAGGAAGGTCCTAATTTGAAGATAGGGAAGTCTTGAGAGCTGAATAGAAGAAACCATCAAATACACAAGAAAATAAAAAGGTAATTGATAGCACATGGTCTAATAGGACATTGGAGGCATGAGCTCAAAATCACAGATGGAAAGGGTTACATTTTGTTTCTACAAAAATGTCAGGAAATGAAGGGGGAGGATGGGAACAAACAGAGAAAATGTGAAATTTGGGATAAGCAAGTAGAGGTCAAGTTTGTGTCATGCTTTTTGTCTTCCTCGCCAAGAGAAAGTCATCCACTAACACCTGAGGGGAGGGGCTGATATTGGGGGCCTGAGAAAGTGGACACGTGCAGAACAGCCCCCATGGAAAGTGGGAGTAGTGAATCTGGAGGGAACCCACAGTGGGCCTCAGGTATGACCCCTTGCAGAGGTCAGATTACCTAGATTTCTGGAGGGCAAATCCAAGTCCTGTGTATTTCCACCACACCTGCAATACCTTGACTACAGATGAAAAGAGAACACTGATGCCTGAGTTTATCTAATATTGGGAGTGAGCAAGCCAGCTAGAGTGGTCATTCAAGGGACCAGAGCATGCCGGTGCTGCTGAGGGGGGTGGGCATGGCAGACTCTGGAGGCCTTTTGGGCTGGGAAAGAAGCTGAGCACATCTGAGCTGGGTTGAATTGACCAGCTGAGACATAATCAGGAGAATCCTCCAAAATGTCCTCATCACTTTTGTTTAAAGGTCACTTTAAATATCCAGTAAATACATTTGGATCTAAAGATTTAGTAAAGACAATTCTGTAATATGATCTCTTACTTGGAAAGATAAAAGATTCTTTAAACTTGTCAATGACCACTTGTAGTATTAATTTCCATTTGCTTTCAGAGGTGGGCAAAGACATTTTACAAATATCTACAGTGTCTCTTTTGGAGTCAGACATAGTGGAAGTGATGGTCCTTTCCCCACTTCCACAAACAGGAAGAAGCAAACTGGAAATATTTACTCTGCCTAAAATACTACCACAAGGTAAAGAACAGACAAGCAATCAGACAAGTAGTTGCTATAGCTTTTATTTTATTTTTTCTGGTGATAGCGTTTTTTTGTTTTGTTTTTTTCCTCTTAACTTGTGAAGAGATAAAATGGCCACCTTTTGAGTATTTTACAAAGTGAAACAAATGTGGCTGCTAAACAATGTGAAATGTGGACTTTCTTCTAGGCTTTGTTCTTCATATGAACCTGTCATATTACCAGAGAAAAGAAACAGGATCGACTGGCACTTTTGTCAAATTGATTTGTCATTTTGTGACGTCTCTTTTTTGTACTTTTAAATATCCATAGTCAAATTCAGAGAGGTTACTGTATAGTTACTTTCACTGATAAAATTATAAAGAAAGCTTTCTGGATAAAGAGGTCTGATAAAATAGATACTCTTTGTTTTCGATAACTATCTAGGTAGCTATTTTGCAAATATATAATTATGGAGAACAAGAGAGCCAAAGATGTCAAAGTACTTTGATATTTTAATTAACCATATTTTAAAGACCATCATGAGTTTCTTTTAATGGTCTGTCTCTACTTAATTGATGAAATTAACCAAGGCCTTATAAAAGATATTTTGCCCACTATCAGTCATTTAATCTTCAAGTATTTCTAATGGAACCAAGTTGTTTTTAAATAAATTTTTATCACCTAATAGGCTATGCATTATTAATTGAGCATTTAAGTTTTTTGTTTCACTTTCATAATTGTTCATAATGATAAAAAAATTAGATCAATATATGGTGCATATGTTCTCTTCCCCAAATTTTACAGTTTCTACAAGCATTGCTGATCAAAGAGGGAGGATGATAGATGAATTAATTCATAAATTCCTGTATGAGATAGAGCACACTCTGTCCTCTGCAGTGTTGGACTTTCAAAGTAAACGAGTATATGGCTTCTGTAAAGAAGTACCATACATCTGCAGCTATCTTCTTCCAGAGCAAGTATGCCAAAACTTAAGCATGCTATCGTTTATCTTGCCATGTTCCCCGAAAATAAGACTGGGTCTTATGTTAAGTTTTGCTCCAAAAGATGCATGAGGGCTTATGTTCAGGGGCTGTCATCCTGAAAAATCATGTTAGGGCTTATTTTCGGGGAAACACAATAGCAATCAAGATTGAAGCATTCTATGAATTAGATGTGATCCATGCTTTAACACTATAGTCCAGTTAACAAATGGCTTTTTGTAGTAACATAATTTCCTTGGATTAGATGTATATTAGCATAATTTGTTAATCGCTCATAAATTGTTTGAGCAACCCTCACACTTGTGCTACATACTCGTATATCACACTTGTCAGATAAACATGCAGATGACACAATATTAGTTTAGTGCCTTGAAAAACAATCTAGCATTAGAAAATCTGTTCCACAGGTGTCAGGGGCTAGAGAGTTGATGATTTTCAGTGGAACTTTGCACTTGAGCCCTAAGTAGAATTGCACAGAATAGTTCAACTATGTTTCTGGCATCCTTTTGTCACACTGTCTTCACACTTCCCCATATGGTATCACCGCCTGTTGCATACACTGGCCCAGATTACCTACTGCCCTTCCTCTCAACCCTTTCATCAAAGCCCTTTTCTCCCGTAATAGCCGATGTCAGCAAGGTGTGACACAAAGAAATTCAGAGAAGGAAGAAATGGCTTATGGTAAGAAGAATTCAAGAAAAGGGTCATGGGGGAAGTGATATTTGAGCTGGACTTTGAAGAATAGGTTAGATTTATGCATGGAGAAATGTGGGCAATCTTGGCAGGGAGCTGGGTTGCTGAGGTAGGGAGGGGCCGGATTGGTGGGGATGTGGTGGGGAAGGGCGCTCCAGACAAAAGCCGTGGCGTGTGCAGAGGCTTGGAGGGGGGAATACATGAAACACATAGCGAGTAATTTATTTTGACTTGAACGTGGGGATATGTGAAAATGATTAGTGAAAAATAAAGATTGTCAGTATAGTCTAGGATCTTTAATGGTAGCTAACATAGAGAAGACTTCTTAGTTGGCTGAAATGAACTTTTATTTGCAAACAAAGATGAAAACTATGATGCAAATACAGGTGCCCGCTTTATCATGTATCAGTTTATTTCCAATGACAGTTTGTGAATTTGAATCTGACTGTATATGTACAACTGCAAATCCAAAGGTATCGCTTCCCTGATCTTTTCCATAATATGATTGTTTTCTTTGATTGACAGGGCCATAGAGGTGTTTGCATTCTTAAGCCACACCAAAAAGTGCAATGCAAACATTATGGACCTGGAATGCTCTCTCTGTCTCCACATGGATCGTGGCTCATATCAAGAGCTAAATGTGGAACTCTGTGTATCCGAGACATTTACACTTTGGTAAACTTTTTGTTGTTGTTGTTGTTGTTTAAATCATGGAATGTATATCTTGATCTCATATAAGAAACAAAAGCCCTTAGGAAAGGAATTGGAACTCTTTCTTGGGTAAATTGACTCATAACTTATTTACCACTGATGGTGTTATTGACTCTAACATTAAGCGTATTTATGTACTGAAGTTTGAGTCTCTGAGGGAGGAAACACCAACCAGGGACTGAGGTCTGCAAGGAAAGAGGTGGGGCAGAGCTACATAGGTGAGCTCCAGCCTAGCTCCACCACCACTTAGCTGTGTGTCTTGGAAACTCACTGAGCTTCAGATGCTCCTCTGTAATATTTAGGGAAGGCTTGCTTGCTGTCACCTTGTGGTGAGAGCCAGTGAGAGGATGTATGCAAAGCTGCCTTGGAAATAGTGAATTGCTGTGCAAACTTAGGGATGATTGCTGCTATCTCGCTGGCCGGAAAGGCCTCTGAGCTGGTTGCTGCTGTCTCCAGCAGACTCTTCATGTGATGCTGGAACCGAGTTGTCTGGTCATTATTATAATTCAGTGTGGTCAGTGATTCTTACTCAGGGTTCTACCCCATACACCTGAAGCATCGCCATCACATGCCACATCCCACGGGTCCACAGATCAGCTGGCTGTGCCCATCCAGCTCTCCTTGCTCAAGCATTTTTGGAGCACAGTTGGGCAAAAGTGATATTATTATACAGGAAAAATCTTAAATCCCCTAGACATCATTTTTAAGTGAACAATTTGCAAACTCTGTTATACTGTCTCATTTGAATGATTTCTAATGTATACTACAACTGATAGCAGTATAATATGGCAATGCGTCAAAATTTTTCTGGGTGATTCTATGTAAAGCACTTCATATATGAGGTTATCCATGATAGCACTTTTTTTTAAAGCAACCTCATACCCATCAACAGAGGACTAGATAAATAAATAACGGTACATAAACAGTACATAAGTAAAATATGGAATACTATGCTGCTGTAATACAGAATGAGGAAATCCTTATGGAACAATATGGAAGAAACTCCAAGTTACAACGCTAAGGGGGAAAACCAAGGTGCATAATATATGTATAATGGTACAATTTATGTTAAAAACTGTATAAAACCTTGTTTATATGCATTTAAAAAATCTCCGAAAAGATATTGAGGGTATTGTCTTTTGGGGGTGGTTGGGGAATGCTGACAGGAAGGAGATTTCACTGCATACATTTTTATAGTTTTTTTAATTTTGAACCATTTGAATGTATTACCTACTCAAAGGCTTTAAAAATTTTTTAAAGCATCAAGGTTGAGAACCAGTGTGACACAGAAATCCCAGTTTTTAGTCAAGGGGCTCAAACTGTTGCCCTGTGTACGAAATGAGTGATGTGTTTTGTTTGGGTTCTGATTAAACTGGCTTAATTAGCACCCTCCATGGAAAGCACGTTATCCTCCCTTCTTCGCAGCGCCCATCACCCTCACTCATCACACTCACCTCTTCACATATAAATGGAACCTGCCTGATTCTTGACAGTTGTCTCAGTTTGTCCCCTCCGCTTGCTCAAGGCCCCGTCCTTAACTTCATGGCCTGCAGCAAGTCCATTTGCTTCTCTGTGTCTAATTTTCCTATTATAAATTAGTGGTAATAATCCCTCTCCTTCTATACTACACAAATGGAAGGATGAATCAGTATGGATTCAGAATGGGTTTTGAAATAGGGATTTTCAGTGCTATGTATTACCCAGAGGCTACTTCCATACCAACTAAAATGCTTTTAACAAATAGAAGAAGATAAGCAAAGTGCATGTAACCCCCCTTAGGAAAACCATGTGGTAGAATTGCATTTGTAATTTCTGCACTTTATTCCTAAAACTATTGAGGAAACATTTGTTTGCTGTCGGAGTCATTCTCACCAGGGGCATGGAATTCAATCGGTGAGAATTTCATTGGATGGACAAAATATTCTGGTGAATGGGAGAGAAGATGGCACCCTTGTTTACCTAAGATGGAGGTAAGTACAGTCTATAGCAAACAACCTCACATGGTAAGGTGTTTTAAAACACAGATTTTATTATTTATATACAGCAAGGCCAACATAACTGGAGACAACTGCCATTGAAAAGATTGTTATACTCACAAGTCCCAAGAGGAGGGCATATGCCATGCTATTGGGGGGGTGGGGTGGCACATGGGAAAGCGCCAGAGAGGGTAAGGAGAGAGAGGAAGCAGGGAAACTGGGCAAGAGCCTTTATTTTGGTTTCCATGGAAATGAGCAGGCAGATTTAGGATTGGCTAGTTTGGATAATATCCGTGGGTTCTGGGGCACAGGGGCTACCCCTAGTTATCTGGTACTTGGCCCTGGGGTGCTTAGGACAGGGAAACAGTGTCCCTGAGTATGGAAGACCAGGGGAGGAGATGTTGGGATGTGGGCTCTGGATTGGTTGGTTTGCATTTGGAAGGGCAAGTTGTTTACTGTCTCTAGAAATTGGCCTGACATGGGAGGGGCAGTCCCTCCAAAGTCATCATGGCCCCAGGTATTAAAGCATCAAAATACAAAATGTAAAAAGACATGGTTAGTACAAAGGCATGTTCAAGTCTTCTCTTTAATAACATGTGTTGGAGGAACACAAGAAATGAGGACAATTCTGAATAGTAGATAGCTTTAAAAACTCCTGTTTAATCCTTAAAAATCCTAACATAGATACATATGTATGTGTACACACATACAGACTTACTTCTCTAATTAGACTTTGCTTAGATAATATTAATTGATTTAGACTTTGATTAGGCTAAAATTAAAATTCTAAATAAACAAATACTACCAAAGCATACACATGATGACCAGGGGGTAGAGAGCATGAAAGTGACAGCCTGGACTTCAACTGTTGCTTTATTTGACCTGCCAGTGGACGTCATTAGTCAACATGCAATTCGTTTCCCCAAAAATAATACCTCACAGTGCCTCCTGTGATCAAAACAGTAATAAAACATGGCCTTTCTCAGTGACGTTTGAAAATGTTAAGTCTTGTGGAAATTTTGTATCGTAACAATTTGGGGAGCTATTAAATACTGACTTCAAAGACTCCTTTAAAGACTGCACCATCATGCCCATTTTATATATGGAATCTTAATGAAATATTAGCTTGTAGCTCATACAAAGTATGACAATTAAGTTCACAGGCTTAGCCTAGAAAAAGTGCTACATACCTCATTGCTGAATATCACTATGGTCACCTTCAAAGTACCCCCCTTGGGAAGCTATGCACCAACACCAGCACCTAGTCCATCCTTCAAAGCAATTTTGGAACTCTTTTTCTATAATGCCCATCAGAGCGGTCGTCGTATTACCCTTGATGTCCTGAATGTCATCAAAATGTCTTCCTTTATCTTTGGGTAAAGAAAGAAGTCATTGGGGACCAGATCAGCTGAGTAGGGAGGGCGTTCCAATACAGTTAATTGTTTACTGGCTAAAAACTCCCTCACAGACAGTGCTGTGTGAGCTGGTGCGTTGTCATGATGCAAGAGCCATGAATCGTTGGTGAAAAGTTCAGTTTGCATAACTTTCTCACACAGCCTTTTCAGCACTTCCAAATAGTCAATTTGGATTAACTGTTTGTCCAGTTAGTACAAATTCATAATGAGTAATCCCTCTGATATCAAAAAAGGTTAGCAACCTCATTGCAACAAAGTTCGTGAACTTAATTGTCAGAACTTTGTATAAAAGTCCTAACATAGTCTTTACAATCAGTGGACAAGGAGCATCTCAGTTAACAGCACACTGGTGCTGGAGCCCTCTTTATGGAAGTGAAGTCATTTCCAGCCCTCCCCGGGCAAATCATGTGTCCTTCTGACTCAAAGTTGAGTCTGAAATCTCAGTCCAGGACTTACTAGCTTGTAACCTCAGGTACCTGACAACCCCTCCAAATCAGCTGTGACAAGGTAGGGTCTGCAGCACCTTAGAGCTTGTTAGAAATGCATATTCTTGAGCCCCACCCAGACTTTCTGAATCAGAATCTCTGTGGGTGGGACCTAGGAATTTGTTTTAGCAAACCCTCCAAGTGATGCTGGAGTTCCCAAAGTTTGTGATGTCCTGGTGTATTGAGAGGAAGTAATACTTCCCTCAGTGGGGGTGGGGACTGTGAGGACTGAATGTGATCATGTGATTATGTACTATGTGAAGCAGTGCGACACCTAGTACATTCTAGGGGCTCAACCAGAATAGTGCCTCTTCTGTGCAGTGGCCAAGGTGGGTACAGAGGACACGTAGGTTAAGGGCATGGAGACCGTGTGAGAAAAGGTCACTAAATGTGCGTTTTTAAAATTGTGGTTTTGTGTTTTCTTTTTTTATCAATATAGGCGTTTGGGAGGAATCTTAACCAGTGAAACTCTTGACTATTGCCAGCAACTTTTAACTATTATGAGCAACACCATGGAGGAAGAGAATAATTATTTAAGTGTAGCACAAAGTGACTCCTCGAGTTTGAGATCAGAATCTGAACACACAGTTGAGTTCCAATACAGTTTTCTTTCCCCTTCTGTCGACCTAAGAAATATTAAAACCTATAAACAATTTTTACAAGAGCTTATTTGAGCTAAACTGACAGCAATTGCCAGGAAGCAAGATCTCAAATGCTCTGCAGAATGACAGTTTCAGTTTCTTTCATGCAGTTTTGAAATTAAGGAGGAAACTAAGGGAGATTACATGAAGGTAGAAGAAAGCAAGGCAGGAATTGGATTACAGGATAGTTAACATGATTCTGTGCTCTCCTGAGGGTGGTTACTGTTTATTTCAAAGGTGTGTTGACCTAGATGCACAAGAATAATAGACAGGGCTTGCTCAAGGCAAAGATAAACCCTTTACTAAAGACGTTATATGTCTGAGGCGTGACTACCTACCATGACCTGCCCAGTTAGGAGTTTATGATCAGATCAGCCTCTGAGGTTACTTTCCATGGACCCCTTTTTTGTCCACTCTTCCTTGCTTTCCTTTTAAACCAAATAACAGTTTTTGGGTTTCTTTTAGCAGATGTTTAGTAATAGTCCTTTTTACCCCTGTGCCCCATGATTTTCAAAAAGAGCATGAGCTACATCTGAGATAAAATATTCAGCCTCTCTCAAAGCAATCGCAAATATTACACTTCAGATCGTATTTAAACCATCGTACAAGATCCAGGCTTGCCTGGAAAAAAAAAATCTTACTACCAATTTTGGTGCTTGGTCAAAATGGTCTAACTTTTATGTCACACACATGATTTAGGAAGTATCTAGCCAGAGAACCACAGTCATTCATTCAATCATTTAACAAATAGTTATTGAGCACCTACTAAGTGCTAGGCTGTGAGAGGTATAGGCACGAACAGATAGAAAGTTTCTGCTTTCATGAAACTTACATTCCAACTGCGGGTTGGGGGTGAATAAAGAGAAAGATAAATAAGCAAATAAATAAGAAAAGATTAGGTAGTAACAAGATCTATTTAGTGAATGAAAATGACATCGTGTGCTGGTGTTTGGCTGGAATAGCCTCTCCAAGGAGAAGACTTTTAAGCTGAGATCTGAATTAAAAGAGGGTGCCAACATGCAACATGGGGCAAAAGTACTCAAGGCAGAGGAGAAAAGAGCTTGGCATGTCTGAGGACCTAAAAAAGGCCTGTGCGGTTGAAGGAAGCAAGAGAGAGAGTGGTAGGAAATGAGGTCATCAAGGTGGGAAAAGGCCAGGTAATGAAGGGCTTTGTAAACCAGGTAGAGTTTGGATTTGATTTTACGTGTAATAAGAGCCTATTAAAGTGTTCTGAGGAGAGGATTTACATGACCTTATTTACATTTTTGAAATGATTACTTGCTTGCTGTGTGGAGAATGTTTCCTGTGGAGGACTGGAGTAGAAGCAGGGAGATTAGTGAGGAAGTGAAGCAGTGTCGGGGAGAGGAAGTGGTAGATTCCGAGTAGGTTTCAGAGGTAGAGTTGATGGAAGTCACTGATGGATTAGAGAGAGAGAGGGAAAGGAAGGACTTAAGGATGACACCTAGATTTTTTTACCTGAACAATTATGTAGAAGATGGAGGGGAGCCACTCTGGGGAGACAAAAGGGAATCTGAAACCAGTTAGCTACTCATGCCAACCTTGAGAAGCCTGTTAGACATCTAAGCGGAGATACCAAGTAGGCCACTGGGGAGTCGAGCCTTGAGTTCTGGGGAGAGGCAAGGACTGGAGATGTTGATTGGAGAGTCAAGCACGTGTGGATGGAATTTAAAGGCAGAAAACCAGGTGAAGTCGTAGAAAAGTAAATGACAAGAAGTAGAAGGGGACCAGGACAGAGCAACTTCTGGAGATCCGGGAGAAAAAGGAGACTGAGAAGGTGCAGCCAGTGAGGTTACAGGGGGGCCAGGAGACCGTGACATCTCAAACTCTTTCAAGACATTTTGCTGCCTTGGGAGAATTAGCACGGGAGCAGTAGCTAAAGGGGAATGTGGTCGGTGGAGAGTGGCTTTCCAAACTGCAACAAACGCAAAGGGAGTCAAAGCGCTTATATGAAGTAGGGTGAGAGGAGAAGCTGATAAATTTTCAATTTAATAAGTATGCCTGTCTTCTTCTAAGATAAATGAGAATGTGAGTTTAAGCACTGACTCATCGCAAGAGGCATTACTCCAAGTTGATAATACGAAGGAAATTCCCTGGATACAACAAAAAAACCAGGAGGTATTTATAAAACATGGGAGAGGTAAGGTTGGAAATCATGCTTTGAGGGTGTGCCAAATAGACTGGTTTCCTGTGAAAACCTGTCGGAAAGTTAGAAAGTAGAACAAGATCCTACTTGACAGAACATTATAAGTGTAACTTTCCTGAAAGCAAACAAACACTCTCAACACGGCCTGGTCTTTTAGATTCAGCTATAAGAGCTTTAAGAACTGTACTTAAGCTAATAGGAAACCCAGCAAGAATGAAGTGTGATACTTCCTGTTGGAGTGCGTTTGGGGGGATGCTGCATGGTTGACATCAAGAAAGGGGTGGTTGGGAACAGGAGACAGGGTGCCGTGGCTTCAGATGTGCAGGAAGGTGACAAAGGATTTAGCCTGCTTGTCCAGTTTCCCTCAAGTTCCCAATAAAACAGCAGACTGGTTTTCCTTTGTCAACTATTCTCCATTTAATTTTTCACTATCTAATTATTTTCTTTCCATTGGCCTTATAATTGACATCAGACCCAAGACGCTGCAGTGGTCACTTACATAATAGCAGTGGTGTTATTATTAGTCTTTAAAATTTGTCTTATTTGTTTCTAGAGACGTGCTACCTATTATGTATCTATGGACCAATGCGTGTACGTGGATGTGTGTATATAGGTGTGCATGTATCGTATCTGTCACATGCTTCTCTATCATTCCTTTTGCCTGTTTAAGTGATATACTTGTCCCATTTCAGGCCCTCAGAATGGAGATTAAACTGTTTTCCAACAAAAGGAGAGAGATAAAAACAGGAATGAAAGAACTCGCTAAAACTGTAAGTGTTGTGGTTTCATATACAAATACATTTGGCCCCTGGCCTAAAATTATTTTTTGAACTATATTTTGTTCAACACAGCATGAGGAGCTATACCCATTTTTTTCTCTGCCTTTCTCTTCTACCTTTTTCCAGTTTTCTGGGGTACTTCAACAGGGTAGAAATTTTACCATACCACACTATATATAAACAGTGGTTTTCTTCTCTGTCTTCCCCAAATATTATGTCTTATTTTTTAAAATAATTATTTTAAACTAAAGTTATATGTTTACATTTTTACAAATTAATGACATAATTTAAAATATTTTAAAGCAGTACCTGCCCTACTTATTTATTTTTTACTGTGATTCCTGTACTCTAGAGATAACTATTTTCAATTCTTTCAGCTCTTCTGTTTGGCTGTTTACCTCCATCTTTCTAAATAGTCTTCTTAATACTGTCTCTTGATATTTCTATTTTGACACTATGGGTTTCCTGGTACGGAAGATGAGTATTTAGATTCTTTTACACGCCACCCTCCCATCGCTACAACATACACATAAATCCGTACTAAGTATGGACACTATTATAGGTATGTAAATATTCTTCATAGCTGAGCCACATGGTGTATTGTAATTACATTTCCATTTTTACAACTTTATATTTCCGGCAATTAATAATTGCCTTTGTTTTTGATTAAGCCGTTCTAGTATGTACCTGTTACCTATTCAAATTCCACTAATGCTAAGTACAAAAAGCCCCTTCTCAATACAAATACCTAAGGAAAGCAAGCTGTCCGAGCTTTTTTTTTCTTTTTTAACTTTATTTTTGTGACCTGCCTTCTAGAGCTTTCCATCTTCCATCTCCAGTCTAAGCACCTTGCTCTCTAGACCAGGCACACAACTGCTGTCCTAGAAAATTCTCTTGTCCACCTTCCTGGGAACTCCTCTCACCTGCCCCCCAAGTTGGAGCCCTTGTTTTCAGGGTCCCGTGCGTCTTTCTTTGTTCTCTTGGTGTGCGTCTTCCAGCAGCTTCCTAAGCAGAACTGCTGTGTTGTCCCTTGCTTGGGAACATCATTTGTCATGTAGCTGTGCTTCTGACGGACCATATAAATGTAATAGAGTGTGAGTCGTACAGTGCTTTGGCACTGGAGAAAGGGTATATGGGAGCTATGTTTTTTGAGACTTGGTTTTTCCTAAAATGTCTTTATCCTACTCTTACACTCATCTGATAGCTTGCCTATGTCTCCAATGATTTCCCCTCAGAAGTTTGAAGGCTTGCTCCATTGTTTTTCAGCTTTCAGTGTTTGCCTCAGAGAATCTAATACCTTTCTGATTCTCAGTTCTTTGTAGGTAGCCAGATTTTTCAATCTGGAAACTTATAGGATCCTTTCTTTATCCCTGCTGTTTGGAAATTTCACAATTATGCACCTTGATATGTTTGATGGATATTCTTGGTTTGCTGGTACAAATATGCTCTCCACCCCTTTCCACCCTGTTCTAAGCCCCAGGAGGCTGGCCTTTTGTGGATGGCATCGGTGGGCTCTCTTGCCTCTGACTTCTGCTTGGGTTGAGCCACTGAGTGGTATCAGCAGGAGGCCAGAGGAAGGGAGAAGACCAGGGTCAGGGTTTTTATTCCTCCAGGGTCCTCTTTGTGGTGTTAGGAGCTGGCAGTGACTGCAGCCCTCCCCACCCTTGCCCTTCAGACCTAGGAGTGGTGACAGCTTCCCATGGTTGCTGGCCTGAGATGCCTTATCATGCCTTGCTGGTTACCCTTAAGCTGCTAATCTTTGCTCAATGTCTCCCTCCCCAATTACCCTATTTGAGTATGTCATCTGTTTCATACCAGGACTCTCCTTTGTATGTTTTTTGGGGTTTTTTTCCTCTTTCATATGCTGGGCATTGGTGAGCACTTTAAATAAGAAAACTTTGTCTTTCAGTTCTGGGTGTTCTTAAATGTTTCTTTGGTAATTTCCTCCCCCTTTGTTTTTATTTTCCTGATTACTAATGAAGTGGAGATCTTTTCATGACTCTAAAGACTATTTGTATTTCCTCTTCTGTGAATTCCCTGTTCGTATCCTTTGCCCATTTCTCTATTGGGTTGTTGGTCTTTTTCTTTTTGATTGTAGGAGTTCTTTATTATTGATTTATATTTATTTATGATAATTAGGGTTAGCTAAGCTGTGATAATAACTAACCTCTAAAAACATAATGGCATAGAGATGAGAAGTTTCCTTCTCAAATAACAGTCCTGGGTTCAGGTCAGCAGCTGCTGTGTTCCATGCAGTCATACAGAGGCTGACAGAGACTCTGCTAGCTTTAGCACATGGCTTCTAAGGTTGCCTCACGTGATGTCATCCCAGGTAACTGGAAGGGGAAAAGAGCATGGAGGTATGCAGGGGGGCCAATCTAGAGGTGGCCCTTGTTATTTGAATGAACCACATTAAATTGCTTTTTTATATGGTGCAACCTAATATACTACAAATATTTTCTGTCTTGTCTCAACTTTTATGATGTGCTTTTTTAAATAACAGAATTTAAAAATTATGATTCAAGAGTATTGATCATTTTACTTACAGCTTTTGTTTTTGTGTCTGATTTCTAAAGGTCTCCCAAAGTCTCACATATTTTCTTCTAATACTCCTTTATTTCACCTGTAAATTATTTTCATGAATGGTATGAGGTATAGATCTAACTTCATTTCCCCCCCTCCAAATTAGCCCATTTTGTCAGTGCTTATTATTGAATATACCACTTTTTCTCTACTGGTTTCTAACTTCTCTCTCAACCCCTGGAGTCCCATGTATATGGGAATGTTTCTGGACTCTCTAGTCTGAAATTGAGTATTGATCTTTTTGTTGAGCTAATTCCAAACGATTTTAATTGTCATAGCTTTATAAAGTATTTTTATATCTTGAGAGCAATTCTCCCTTTGCTCTTCTTTTTAAAAAAATGTTGGCTTTGTTATGCTTTTTTTTTTTTTTTTGAATTTTAAAATCAGCTTGTCAAGCTCCATGAAAAACTCTGATTTGATTTTGATTGAGATTATATTGCTTATAGTTTGATTTGGGGAAGAATTTATGTGCTATCTGAAATTCTATATAATACATATAAATTTATAATATAAATCTTATATATATTATATAAATATATCTCTTCAATTTTAAAAAAAAATATTCTTTAGTGAAGTTTTATAGTCTAAAAGTGATTTTGTATAATTTTCTTACTAAGTTTACTTTAGGTATCTTATAGTTTGTTTTGCTTTTGTGAAGGAAATATTTTTCTGTTACATTTTCTAATTGGTTACTACTGGTATATATGAATATTACTGATTTTATATCTGATCACCTTGCTGAATTCTATTTTTAGTTCTACTATTTTATCAGTTGATTTTCTTGACTAGTCTAGGAAGACTATCATATTTTCTGAATATTACATGTCTCTTCCTTATCAATCTTTATCTTCATTTCTTTTCTTGTCATATAGCAAGGGCTTCTAATATAATAGTGGTCATGACAGTGGACATACTTGTCTTCTTCCTAACCTTAACAGGAAGGCTACTAACTTTTAAGTGTGATGTTGCCGTAGCTTCTGTTAGATATCCCTTAAGAAGTTAAAGAAATTCCTTTCTATCCCTGTTACTAAGAATTTTTATTGTGAAGTTGATCAAATACCTTATAAGCCTCAGATAGACATTCGTCATTTTAAGTAGTACAACAGATTTCATTTGCTAATATTTTATTCAGGATTTTTATATCTCTATTCAGTGGTTTTCTTATTTCCCAAATATTTGGTGATCTATTATTATTTTTATTATTGTGTGACCATCTTTATAATTGAAACTCCCTATTATAATTCCACTACACCAATTCACCCTGCTTGGGAAGACGTGTAGGGGATCTGACTTCAGCAGGTATTCTTGTCTGTTTTCAATAAAAGGAAATAGGGTGTGTGGTGTTGGGAAATGTCTTAGCCACCTATCTTGTGTGCAGGGGGGCGAGTGTTCTCTAATTCCTTCTAGCCACTGACAGATTCCTTGGGCATTGCTCTGTTTCTCCCACCCAAATAGGCATTCCAATTTCCTCCACCTGGAGGCAAACACCCTGTTACTACTGCTGGGCCCCAGGGAGTTTTACCAAGTGGGGTACATGTACATACAGGTTTTTCACTGCTTGTTTCTAATGTAGTACCCCTAGCTAATCACTCTGCCAGCTACTTCTAGGCTATCCCTCACTCCGGTATCTGGTGTAGCTTCTATCCTTTATTCAGTATTGTCCTGAGGGCTCTAGGGACTATGGTGCATCATTCAGATCCATCTGATTTTCATCTTTCAGATGTTACAATCGTCATGCTAATGAAGGATGCTTTTTCTTTTCTTCTTCTTATTTGCAGTAATGAATTTATTTATTTTCTCTTAATTTTATGGATTAGGGCAGGAAAGGAAAATTGTAAAGGCCATTCTGAGTCCACCATTTTGAAACTGGAGTCCTCATTTTTTCTATCGTATTGCTTGAGTTGTTTTATTAATTTGGAAGGGCTCTTTATATAGTGAACATTGTCATATATGTTGCAACGTGTGTCCTTTGCCCCTGAATTTTTTGAAGTTATAAAAATTTAAAGATAGTTTTTATTATGGTTATTATGGAAATGTTCAAATATATATATATATATATATATATATATATATATATATATATATATATATATATACATATACATATGGCAAGAGAATAATAATATAATAAATCCAGTTTCCAATATTATTTCATCTATACCCCTATCCACATCCCCTCCCATGATTATTTTGAAGTAAATCTAGATATCATATTATTTCCTCTTTAATTATTTAAGTATGTATCTCTAAAAGGTAAGAATTCAAACATATAATCAAAATACCATCTGCACACCTAAATATCAATAATTCCTTAATATCATTCAATGAAGTGATGAATTTATACATTTTTATTGTTGTTCTTTATGAATGAATGACCTCTTAAGGGTTAAGCCTTAAAACTTAAATAACCACAATAAGCACATAACCTAATTCTTTACTCAATAGTTGTATTTTAGATAAATGGAACATCTATTTTTTATTGATTGCTAAGAGAGTCTTTAACGTTTAATTCTTTTCTTGTCACCATCCTTTCCTACTTTAAAATTCAGATTCTGAATATGATGGAAGAAAATGAAACAGTAGATAATATTGCAAAATTAGAGCAACGGGAATTTGGTCTGGATCTTGAGGAACTAGAAAGGCTTCACGACGAAAGTGAGGAAGAAATAGAAAAGGTATGAAAAATCTGATTTAAGCACCATAATGAAGGGAACAAAAAGAAAATAGGAAGGAGAACTTTTCCAGATTATGCAAACAAAACAAAAACTTTTCCAGCACAATGTGAACAAAGCAAACCTAGTACACATAAATGGAATGAGTCAGAGAATTATTGAATTTGGGGGTTAGGGGAAAGAAGAGCATCTGGGCTAGCCAGATATCTGATGTTTGTCTCTCCTCCATGACCTTCATACCAAACATCTTCCACCATGTTTGAAAATTTTTGGAAATCCCCTCAGTTACCTCATGTCAACTTTGGGCACTCTGGTTTAATAATCCCTTTCTTAATTAGAGTTGAAATCTTTCTTCCTACACTCACTGATTCTTCTATTCTTTGAGCACCATCTACTCTATGTCCACTCTGAAAATGGTTAGAGAAGATTAGCAATTACCATGTTCCCTGTGTATCTTCTCTTGTCACAGGTAACTATCCCAGCTCCTATGAAGATCATATAATGTAGTTTCAATGGCTTCATCATCATCACACAGTTTTCCTCTGATTTCATTTTACTTGAGTCTGACATCTGCAAAAGAATTCCAATTATTATCTGTCCAGTTTAGAGAAAAGCATAAACTTACACCTCCACTTTTCTAGATACTACTATTAATTCAGCCTTTGCATCTTTTTATTGCAGTCACATCACATTGTTTACTCATATTGACTTTATTTTAGGTAAAAGCCCTAATTGTGTTTTACATAAGATGTTCTTAAGCTACCTCTTTCTCAACCTGCACAATACCCGTGATTTTTTAAATGTGCAAGTATAAACACATCTTTCCCTCTGAACAAGAGAATTAAATATAGCTGGATTCAAGGCCATTTAAGTGGATTATAGTTGGTTAAACAACTATACAAAAAGAAACTGATTAGTTGATTGATGTCTCTAGAAAGAGGTTTCCAATGATATGCCCCAGGACTGTATCCTGTTAAACGTATTTATTAACAACTGGGTGAAGATGTAGAAATGAGGCAAATTTGTCAAATTGGTGAGTGACATGAGGCTGAGATGAGAGAAAATATATTGGGTAACAGATTCAGGACCAAAAAGACCTCAACAGACTGACCCAAGGAGATAAAATTTACCTGGATGATCATTCATCCATTCATTCTGCAACATTTATTGAATATCTATTACGTGCCAGGCTGGAAATACAATGAATAAAACAGATTAAGTCCTGCCCACATGGGGCTCATCTAATGGAGAAGACAGGCCACAAATAAACAAATCTCTCTATATTGTATGATGAAAACAAACTGGATGCTATGATAGATGTGGGAGATCTACTTCTCTGGTCAAAGAAAGCCACTTTAAAGGGGTGACATTTTGATTGGGAACTAAAAGAAGAGAGAGAGCTGACTGTGCAAAGATCTGGGGGAGGAGAATGTCCAGCAAAGGGAGCATCAGGAGCAAAGGCCCTGAGGCAGAAATGGCTTAGAGTATTCCAGGAACAGAAAGGCCAGAGGCTGCAGGACATGAGGTGACGCAAAAGCCCCATCGAATGATGTGGGAGAGGCAGAGGCCACTCTGAAGACCTTGTACAGGTGTATCAGGGTAAAGAATTTGGCTTTTGTTACTACATAAATGCACAACAGGAAGCTAGTAGAAATGATCCCTCCCCTTTCTTTTTTTGCTATAAAAATTGGCATCAATTTAGGGGCTTTTTGAATGTTATTTATTTTGATTGTCACAACAATCCAAAAGGGTATGTTATTGTTTTTTCCACTTGAAGAAATTAAGGCTTCGGAGCTAGAGTCACTTGGCTAAGATCCCACATCTGGGATCTGAGCCAGGAAGCACTTCCTATCTGCCCACAAGGCTTCAGGCTCTTCTCCTTGGCCCTGGCTTCACTCAGGCCTGTAATCTCCCTTCCTCTTTTGGCACCAGTTTCTCCCAGCTCATTCAGCTGGACCGCTCTGCAATGAGTCTGGGTTAGGTGCCCGCCTCCATTCTTACTCTAGCATTGCTTCTCTCTTCAAACTCATGTCTGACTACCTGGCCCCAGGAGCCTGCTCCTCTGGCCTGCTGACCTCTTAACCCCACTGGTGAACCCACCCTGCTCACCCGCCCTACCCCTGCCCCATGCCTCTGCCCCATATGCCCTCCCTTGCCGCTTATCAAATTCCTGCACATCTCTCGAGAAGCCCCCTGATCCTCTGAGTCAGGCTTTGGTGCAGAGAAAGGCTCTTCACATGCTCGTTTCCCTCATGTTGTTTACTTTTCCTGATCTCCCGGCCTTTTGAAGAGGTATCAGCCCCAGACTGGGTGTGAGAATGGGACCAGGTGATCCAGCACAGAACAGTGTTAGTAGATGGCACCATAAACCCAGCTGGCTTTCAGCACACTGGGAGCAGAACACTAATCCCTGGGAAGAGGTAGTGCATCTGCCCGTCAGGGATGCCAGTCCGAAAGGGACCAGGCTACTGCTAGCCCTGGCCAGCATCTCAATAGAGAAAAGGCCAAAGCCCAGTACTAACAGCTTGGACACAGTGTTAGGGACCAAGTCTGGAGATGTTGATCAAATAGCTCAGCAGTAGAGACAGAAAGGCTGGAAATCAAACAGGTTCTGACGTTGATACTCCACAAAACAGCTGTTTATTTAAGAAAAAATAAAATGTATTAGCCATTAACTCAATGGATAAAAACAAAACAGAAATAAAATGAAATTAAGCAAAGTATTCTGACCATAAATAACATAAATATGAATAAATGAATGAATAAATAAATAAGACATTTTGTAATTGGGGGCAGGGGGGTGGATATTCTTAGCTAGTTTGCTAACAATTCTGCAAACAAAGTGAAATGCAAAACAGGATCTGAAGAGGATCCTAAGGACTAAAGATTACTGGGTCTCACTTTCATACCAGCTCTCTTGACAAACTTTATTAAAATGAGAACACTTAATCACTTAACTATTAATTAATAGGATTACTTAAAGCAGATAAAACTAATTGAAATAACACATAAGTTTCTAAGTGGGGGAACGTACGTTATGTGATCCCCACGAGGAGCGGAGCGTTCACGTCATGGTGGACACAACTGATAGAAGAACTAAGTGTAGTAAAGGCCCCAAGACAGAGGTCACAAACGGGCATTTTACATATGCAATGACAAAAATTAAGCCAACATTTAGATATCTGGCAGTTTCATAAAATTACAAATTTCAAACTTCTCTAATAAAACAGGAAGACTTGGCGTAGTGGGTTTGTTACCCCACCCTGCACCCACCAGCCAGATCTGTGATGACGGGTGTGTGTGTGTGTGTGTGTGTGTGTGTGTGTGTGTGTATGTATGTATGTGTGTGTGTTAGCTGTCCAGCCCACCACGGCTGTGCTGTTGTCCCCACTCCCACCTGGGCTCATGTGTGGAACTTGCCTGCCCTTAGAGGTGTTTGAAGGGAATCCCGAGCCTCCAGACTAAACTTCAGGAGAAGTTCTCCAAGACAGGGAAGTGTTCCCACCCAAGTGCATCTCAGTGCAGGGCAGCTCTGTGTGCTGGGGAAAGATCAAACTCTATCACTAAATGTTCAGTCATGACTGGCTCGTTAATGTACTACGGAGATTATTGTTTTAAGAGGCCACGTTTTCATTTTTATTTTTCCTTTCATCTATGTTCTTCAAGATAAAGAAGGATGTGGAGATGCATAACCTAGCCAAGAGATATTTGGCTGAACTCATTAAAGAAGAATGCTGGAATTCAATGGCTGTGAAAGGTCGAGCTCTTAAGGTAACATATATAACTCCAGGTATAACACCTTAGCCAATGAGAATTTTTATTGAAAGTCTCATGGCAGAAAATTTTTTAAAGAAAATCCATACATAGAAAAGCATTCAAAGCATGCCTCGCCCGTTCCTGTTCTGAATTCTACCTAGATGTTCACTTTTTCTTGTCTCATTCTTCCCTCTCTGCTCAGTCCCCTTCTGCTTCCAAGCCAGCATCTCTTAAGATTTGCCTGAGCACCTCTTTCCCTCTTTCCTCTATGGCACTACCTGCATCCAGGTCTTAATACCTGTCTGTTCCAGGAGGCCACCTCACTCACTTTCCATACAGATTGAAAATTAAATGGTATTGTTCGTATTTCTACCTCTACCTGCCTTCACATTTTCTAAAGGGCTGTTTTTCATGCTTTTTCATTGAGATTCCTCCCAACACAACTTTCCTCTTTGTGTAGGGGGACCAAAAGTCCCAGTTTATGCCTGTTGTCCTCGAGTAACTTTTAACAGCACGCTTTTCACTTTCAAATATACCCCCTACCCCACACCTGTTTGGATAGTGAAGTCTATGATTAGCCTACATTTATGTGGTTGAGTATTGCTCAAAAACAGCGTTTCTCAAGAGCGGCACATTTTGGGCTGGATAATCCTTTGTTGTGGGGGCTATCCTATGGATTGTAGGACGTTTTACAACATCCCTGGCCCCTATCTACTGGACCCCAGGAACATCCAATCCACCCACTAGTAAAAATCAAGAATGTCTCCAGACATTGCCAAATGTCCCTGAAGGGCTGGGGCGGAGGGCGACAGGGCAGGCAAAATTACTCCGGGATGAGAACCACTGCTCCAGAAGTAAATCCTTCACAAAAGTACAGTCTTTTTATACAAAGTTATACCAGTGTTAATGGCATACATTGTTTTATTTTAAAGAAAGTTTCCATTTTCAATTTCACTCATGCATGATAACCTATGAATTAATTTTAATCAGGGAAAACATCCTTCCCTTCACGCCACCCCAGACACAAACACTTTTATTAAAAATGGATTTATTTTGTGTGTTTTTTCCCCAAGTGCTTTCATGTCCCCTGCGTGGTTGAGAACTTTCCAATGAAAGAACGCACAGATGAAGAGTTGAAAAAACTGAAGAGAGTTTTACAGCAAAAGAAGATTGAAACCGAGTGTCTTAAAGTACAATTTTAAATAGATGTGTTTATATAAGTGATGTGGTTTATTTTAGGGTCTTATTCATACAGATTTGAGTTGGGATACAATTTAGGATAAGTTTAGATATTGTTTGTATTTATATTTTCATTCCTTGTTAATATGTAGAATATATTCTAATGAACATAGGAGCCAAATCCTCACAATAAATCAAGAAGCCTATATCCTCTACAACACTGACTAGCCCCCAAATATGAGGATATTCTTTTAAAAATGTGCTTTGGTATTTGTTTTTGTCCTGGTCAGAAGTTGTCTTCATCTACCCATATTCTGTTCATCTTCTCCTTTCTCTTGGCATTGTATTTTGAGATAATTGATCAAAGATGAAGTAGTATCTGTTTTGGAAGAATTACGGTTTTCCTAAAGAATTCCAGCTTTTAAAAAAAAGCAGCAATCTCTATCAGACTACTAAAAACAAACACAAAAACAAAAAAAGCCATTGCCCCACTGGTGTAGTTTTGTTTTGGCCAGAACCTTGCATTCATTCTTTTTCCGAAACATAAAATGAAGCTATACTTAATTCTTAACCTACATCCACCAGTCCTATATGAATGAGTTCCTTTGTAAAATATGAAGAAAAGGTATATATTTTTAATGTTTAAGTTCCAACAAAGACTCAAAATATTTATAAGCAGCTGTCATCCTGACAGCAAAATGTAAATATTACATACTATCAAGGACCATTTTTACTCTTGTGATTTATCCGTAATTTATCAGTTTCCAAAGCTTTAATCTCATCTGCAGCAGTTTCCGGATCTATCTATCACTTTGAATTCAGTTGTTGACGAGACAATTTAACATCTTAAAATGATTGTTGAAATAACTTGTCACACAACTGCTCTTTAGAGAAGAATTCTTATTATTGCATAACTTCCATGTCATCTTTTTCTGTGTTTAGCTACGGAAAGAAATTGTAGAGTTTCAGTCTGCAATGACTTTGGTTAAAAAGCATCATGAAGAGGATGATGAAGAAGAGGAAGACGATGTAGCAGTAAAAGATACTAACTTGCCCAATTACATGTTTGGCAGTCAGAGTACTGATTTTGGGATACATGCCTCTTTGTTGTCAAGCCAATTGGAACTTCATTCCAGAGAGGAGAAAATCAACCAAATTATATTATTGAAAGTGGGTGAATTTTTTCTTTATCCTTGAAAATCTCTAAAAATCTCTATGAGCTGTCATGCAAAGGCTCAAATTGAAATTTAATGCCAGTTAAATGATGTCTTTAAAGTACACAGAGAAATATCCAGATGGCTAGCCAGCATTCATGTTGCTTAAGCTGAGCTTGTGTACAAGAGTTGCTTTTATCCATTTTGACCGAGTTCTGTGACAACAGGTTTTTTCCAAAGAACATCCTACACTGGCTGACACCACAAACAAACCATTCTTCTACTTAGATCTTCAGGAAGCTCAAAGATAAAAGAAGTCCTTGAATGCCATCTTCTAGGTAACCCAGATGTCAAGTAGGACCTCCTTGTATGATCAAAATGTGATTGCTTATCTATCCTTTTAACCTGAGGAAATACAATTTTCTCTCCAAAATTTGTGTAACTTCTGGGGCTCAAGGGTAAGGGGCAGTGTCCCTCAAGCTCTAAGCTCCTACTCCTTACTTTCCACCAAACAAGTCAGTCTCAGAACACATCCGTGCATGTCTACTGAAGGTTTTGAAAATTCAATTACGGTGTTTGCACAAATGCAAATAGTTTGAAATTTAATATTGGCCATCCCTGATCCTACACTGGCTGACACCAGTCCTTCAGCCATGAAAAAAGTCCTTCAGCCATGTCTGCAATTTGTGTTCTAGCCTCCTGCCATGTTACCCTGCTCTCTCTTCCTATCTTTTCCTCTTCTCCACCTTCAACCCCTGAAATTCCTGTGCATTTATACTAAGGGCTATTTAGTTGCCTCTTTCCTTCTCAGCTTCTGCTGACTCATGCCCTCAGGGTCTCACTTTCCTGCTTCTTTATTAAGGCATTTTCCTACAAAAAGGAAATTACAGCCCAAGAGAAATTTCCTGGTGTCAGCTTTTAAGAACATTTTTCCACCCTGCTTTACTGGTTTCATCTTCAGTAGGATAGCTATATGGACTGAATTCTGATGGTAAAATAAAGGCCACTTTGAGGAGACCCATTGTTCTAATCATCAGCAGAGGTGGGGACAATCCAGTTGGACCCACTGCCACCTTAGTAATTGGCTACTCCAGCTAGCCAGCTTGTGTTCCCTTCCTACCTGAAGATGACATGACTATACAGAGGAAAAGTATTGTCTATGGTTTTGCTTCTCTGGGAGATTCTCTATACAACCTCTGTAGGCCATCTCTTCCTCACCACATCATCATGGTTCCAGAGAAAAGACATTTCCCAATTTAAATACTGCATATTGCCTTTTAAATATTTCATGATGGATTTTTTTTTTTTAAAGAACATACACAGAAGTAGAGAGAATATTCCAAAGAGCTTTCAAGGATTTATCACCCACTTCAGCATTTATCAACATACCTGCACATTGAGTTACACTTACATTTTGGGAAGTAAGTTGTGGTATAACAGTTGTTGTCTTAATCCTACCGATGGTGGGATGCCACTGTGCAGCTTACTGAACCAAGAAATGACTTACTATAAACAGTATTTTAGAAAGATTGATTTCCTGATAACTTGTAAACGATTTTGGAGGGAAAGTAAAACTGTGGAATCATGTTACCAGTAAAGGTATAATATGGGATGTGTTTTCAGTTACATGTTAATATTTCAGGATATCATTTACAAGGTAAAAACTGCTTTCAATAATGAATTTGATGCTGCATATAAGCAAAAAGAGTTTGAAATTGCACGTATAAAGGAAAGAAATGTAAGGATTCAAGAAATTATTTTAGATCTGGAATTGGAAGAACCTGTCTGGCAACCGGAATTTGATGACTACGAGAAGCCAGAGAGAATCCTTGTTGTGGAAAACAGTGAGGTACTGGCGACTTACATTATCCTACCCTTTTTTCTCCTGACATTTCCCCGAGCTCTTATTTATCCATCTTACTGTTTGCACTACTGGAAGCAACTCCATGAGGTGGCATTCTCAGTTACAAGTAACAAGAACAGTTGGCATAGCCTCAACAATAATGAGGATTTGTTTTACGAGTCCCGCAGAGTTCAGGGAAGATTTGGATACCACGCCTAGAAAGAAATAGGAACCCCAGACTGGAGCCTTGTGGGCATTCTGGAAGTCCTTTCTTCTTCATCTCTTAGCTCACTTCTCTCTGCATTTCAGCTTCCTCCAGCAGTTTTGACTTTATACTATTTCCTACTCTTGAGAGAACAGCTGGTCTGAACCAGAATCTTTTAGTCCCAATTCTGGATTGACCTGGGAAGAGGCTCCTTGGCCCAGCTTGGGTCCAGTGTTGGGCCACACTGTTGGGGGGAAGCCGCCAGTGCTCCAGCAATTACCTAGGTCATTAGGGCAGCATGCGTCCTAGAGAAAGGCGGTTTTCTGGGCAGCCTTATTAAAAGGTGTTTGGCACAGAGGCAGTGACAAGTAAATGCTTTAAGAAAACAATGAAAATAAACACATTTTATTTCTAAAAGTAAAAAGTGCTAGAGAATACTCAAAGAAAACCTCTTGCTCACATGAAATCAACTAAATTACTTTGGGGCAATCACATTGCTTAGAAGTAACAGCAAACACTTACACAGTACAGTCCCAGTTAAAAGCCAGGCACCATTCTAAATACCCTAGATAGATTGAGACTAATTTATCATTATAAGACCTTACAAGATAGGTACTAATACCTGCATTTTATAGATGAGGAGACTGAAGCACAGAGAGGGTAAGTAGCTTGACCACAATTACAAAGCTAGTAAGTAACAGAGTTAGGGTTTGAATCCAATTATAGTACTTCAGAGTACACCCTCTTATCCTCTGTACTCTATTGTTTAAGGAAGTTGCTTCTTCCAGAACCAGACTCTTGCCACATGACCTAAGACTGAAGGGCCTCACTCTGCTGCTCTCACCAGTGTCCTGCTCTGAGCAATCACTTTGTATGTGCATAATTCACCCCACCATGCTTGCTTCTTCCTATACCCTAATCCCCTCTACACTCAGGAGAGTGATCTCGTTAAAACCAAACATTATGTCTTTCCCCTGCTTAACCCCTGCAGTGACTAGCTGTTCATCTCACTCCAGATAAAGTCCCCGTGTTCACCCTGGGCCCGCTTCACTTCAGTTGTTCTCCCCACCTTGCTCTGTGCTGACCACACTTGCATTTTCACAATTCCTTGCATCTCCCAAGCTATTGACCTCTTGGGACCCTCATCCAGCAGGATTTGGCTTAGATGACATTTCTTTGGACCCATCCCCCAACCCCCCAACCTAAGTCAGGTCCCCTGTTATAATCTCTTTAGTGAAGGAGATGGATTTAGAGAGCTAATGGAGAAATAACCATGTGTTTTTTTCAACCCTCTTCATTTCAGATCTCATCTTTATTCCAAAATAGGTAATTGGTTGTGAAATCTGGACAGTCCCTTTATCCCCTTGATACCTTCTAACCTCCTCTTGGTATGTGGAAGGAAAGTTCAGTTGAATTTTGTAAAAATAACAGCAGGAAATAATATTTTCTCTTTCAGATTACAGCTCAAAAAT
The DNA here is from genome assembly GCF_036562045.2 of Rhinolophus sinicus. Lineage (NCBI taxonomy): Eukaryota > Metazoa > Chordata > Mammalia > Chiroptera > Rhinolophidae > Rhinolophus > Rhinolophus sinicus. The sequence goes on from NC_133757.1 coordinate 20,942,688, forward strand.
ATGTTAATCCGTGGCAAAAAGTCAAAGCAGAATTAATCACGGCCCATGAAATAGAGGAAGGGCTTCTATCACGGGTATGCCGTGTTGCTCATACAGTACCTGAGACCCTCCTTTCCTTTAGGGATACCTATTCCTAATTTGTTTGAAGTCTTGTACTTGAACTCCACTGTGGAAACACATCAAAGCTTTTGTCATGGTCAGAGATCACTGGAATCTGTGGCCTCTTTCCCCTCTCCCCTCCATATCACTGCCCACCCTCCCCAATCCTAAATGCAGTCATTCTAACATTGGGTGGGAGGCTGCCCCTGGGACCACCAGAGTGTCAGATCTCTGTCTCAGCCATCTTCCCTGACCCTGGCTCTTTCCCAGGGCCCTGACACCAGACGTCGAGCCCTGATGGACATGATGGGAGGCGTTCTGGAAGTCAAGAAGGAAGACATTTTGAGAATGGTGAGACTTCTGAATATCCTTGTGGAAGGTGGAATGGGGTGGAGAGTGCACTTCAATTTGACCACTTTTGCTATATAAATCTGAGTTTTAGAAATTCTACAGCAACAAATACATAATCTTATAAGCATACAACATCAGGCAAATAAGAAATTTGAAACCTCAGACCTGCCTTTCAATCTGACAAAACAAACAAAATCAAGCAGCCACAGTGGTTTTGGTCTCTACAGAAAGCACAGCTAACTCTGCACCTGTAACTCTTCAGATACACCAAGAAACATTCCCTTTGATACCTGATATAGGAGTCCCTGGAGCTCAGGTGTAGTTCTAGTTATGAAGATATCAATATTTACCTCCAAACCTGTTACCTAAGAGTCTGGGTATCCCACACTGCCCACTCTTGCTTAAGTCACAGAAAAACAATTATAACATTTTTTTCATGTTCTTTGGTCAAAATGTCAGGTCTTGCCAATGTGAAGAACTATATACCCTGTTAAAGGGCTCTTTTTTTTTTTTAACTATAATGATAACTCTGAGCTTTTATTGTACTGTTACATTTATATTTGAACTATAGTATATGCTTTCCTTTGTTTCTTCAGGTGATTCCTCCTCCTGCTTTCATAGAAAAACCTGATGCTTTGTGGTCTGAAGAGGAAAAGAAACAATTCAAAGACTATGAGAAAAAAGTCAAGGACTTAAATGAAGAAAGAGATAAGTATAGAAAGGTCAGAAGAGCAAAGAATTAATATACTCTACCGTATCCAGTGTTTTGTTTCAATACGCTTTGGTAGCTTAAGGATAATGTTTCAGCTTAAAATCTCAAGAGAATTTAGGAAAGTAGATGGACATAAGTTTAAAGAAGTAGAACAGTTTAAAACAAAAAGAATGTATTTCAATGAGTTTTTTTAAGTTCTTATTGATTTCAACATTTCGCACCTGGTTGCAATTCATTTTGTCCTCTATTCATTCTTCACATGTTTAATGAATACCTATTATAGTATGTTCAAGGCACTGCTCTAAATTGTCTACATCTATTAGAGTTCAGTAATACTGTTTCTTGATTAGTTCTCAATCTCAAGAAAAGGACTTGAAAGACAAATGGTGCAATCAGTGCAACACATAGTTTACAGTTTTAATTTGAGATTTTTGCAGTGCAGTTCTACTTTTATCTCCTTCCATCACAAAGAAACATTCCCACATTAACATTGCTTACAGTTATAATAGAGGTATAAAAGCTTATAGTATACAGCCAAATAAATAATATTCATTCCTCTGTGGAGAAAGTAAAAGCACACCACCATTTAAGGCAGGCCATTTTTTTTTTTAGCTGTTTAGTGGCTGTATCGCATGAACAACTTCTTTGAACCAGTTGTTAACCTATCCCTGTTTTTATTCATTACAGTCCTCTAACAGTGCCCTCGCATTTTATCCTAAGATGGTACTTACCTGAAAGCCAAAATGAGTAGATTTGAATGCAGTAAAGATTTCAAGGAGTTAGGGAATGGAGATAAGGTGGTAGCACTTACTCCATGGCCTTGCATTGTATAAGAGCGTGCACTGCTTACACCCTCACCTCCCTGTTCCTTGGTCATACTTACCTGGTAAAACCCAGCCTTGATTAAACCCAGTACTGGGCCTTCTCTGCACCTGCACCTGCAGTGGATAGAGAAAAAGAATACTGACTGGTTTCAGTCTAATGGCCTTAATTTTTATTAGGTCCTTTGTAAAACTGCTCAGCAATGCTATTCTGTTTTCCCCCAGCTTAGTCCACATTACCTGGGGGATCTTGTTAAAAATGCAGATTCAGATTGGGACGTTCTGAGGATATGGAAGCATCCTGAGATTTCTAACAAGCAACCAGGTAGTACAGCTGCTGCTGGTGAGCAGACTGTACTTGAAGTAGCGTGATGCTAGAGGACCACGTCACACGTTCTCCTCTGTCCTCCAACTTCTAACACCTGACCCCCTCAACTCTCTCTCACCTTATTTTCTGTTTCAGTGGGAGAAGAGAAGCAACCAAAAGAGATTTTTCTTACTCTTCTGTCATACATCCCACCCTCCTGCACTGAATCCATAGGATCTCCCTGCCTTTCTATTGCTTATGGATGTAATGGCCTTGCATCTACCCAAGCCTGGTCCTCCACTTGTGCACTAGATCCATGCCATCTGACCCATTCAACATCGTCACTCCAGCAATTTGCCCCCATTTCCTGCATCATCAGTTTTTCCCTCTATAGGATTTTTCCCACCAGCATAGACACAGGCTGTAATCTTATACGTACATTTTATACATCACTCCTCTTATACAAAAGAAAAAGAAGACTTCCTGGAAGAGGATTCTGGAGTTCTTCCTACTCTTCTTGTGACTTTTATGTTAGTCTGAATTTATTTCAAAATAAAAGTTAAAAGAAAAAAGTCAAGGAGTGAATTGAGACCCAAGGAGTTCAATCCACTACTCAATAGCTCCTCAAAAAACTCCAAAAACAATTTATGTTCACTGTCTCCAATTTCTCTCTTCTGAATTTAAAATAAAGGGGGAGGGGATGGAGGGAGGCAAGGAAGAGAAAGGGGATAGATACTGAGCAAATGATAAAGCAAATGGGGCATAACATTGGCAACTGATTAAATTGGTAGAAAGTATATTAAATTCTTTGTGCTGTTCCTGCAACTTTTCTGAAAAATTGAAGTTATATCAAAACTTAAAAGTTACCAAAAAAGTTAAAGGTAAAACTTGTTTGTAACAATATGTCTAGACTTGATCTGCAGATGCTGTTCTCCTTAAAAATATAAATTTATAGCTTTTCCCTTATCTACTATATGCTTAGCTCTAAGTCCTGGTGGAATTTTTTAAAAAGGAGGTGGGACTTTTTACCCCTGATGTAGAACTGTTTGGAGAGACAAAACACAGAAAACAAGAGAGTAAGCACACACACACACACACATACACACACACACACACACTCACTCACTCACTTTTTTTATTACCTTAAAATCTAAAAAATTCCATGAATATATATTGATGACTTTTTTGTTTGTTTGTTTGTTTGTTTTGTATTCATGACTTATTAAAACATCAAGATTTCTTTTCCAAACCAGATTGCGTGCCTGGAAATTTCTGTTCTGTAGAGAGTCAGGATTTTCTGGAAAGATTTCCTGCGATTTGTTTTACTAGGCCTACTGCTGCCTTCATCATCAGTGATTTTTAACATTTTTTTAAGTGTAATCTTTTCTAAACAAAAGATTCACAATATACTAAACAAATTGAGGTGGAACATCTCTGATTGAAGGGGGCGGAGGCCCAGAACACCTCACAAGTCTTGTCAGCCACCTACCCCACCTACACCACTTCCTAGTAGCATTTGATGTTCTTAAACATTAACTTTGCTATTGACTTCATTTCAGTCATTAGAAGCAGAATTGAGGAAACTTCAAAACTCAATTCAAGAAAGCACACAGAATTTTGATGACTATTTGAAAAGACTCTTTGAAAGGAGAGTGAAAGCAGAGATAGTTGTCAACCAGGTAAATGAAAGTTTTACTTATATGACCTTTTCTTTTAAGGAGGCTCCAGGGCCTCTCAGTGTTGTTGGGATAAAGACCAACATCCTTTCTGGCACCAGGTCCTGCAGACTCTGGCCCTGGCTCCCACTACAGCTTCATTGGTACCACCCTCCGCCTCACCTGCCACACTCCCTCCTCTGGTGCCTTGAGCACACACACCAGTGTCATCCTTCCACCTCTGCCAGTAATACTCTGTGCCAACTTCTTTGCATCCTGGCCTATATCTATTCATCTATCAGGTACCAGTTTAAAAACTAGTTCCTCGGACTAGGTTATATACTCTTCTTTTACTTTTTAGTACTTATTGCACCTGAATTTTAATTTATATGAGATTACTTTTTAATGCTCCCAAGACTATGAGCTCCATGAGGGTAGGGACTGAATTTGTCTTGTTCATCCCTGAATCTCTAGCAACTACCAAACGGCTGGGCTCATACTATATGTTAAATGAATGAATGATCCACATGCCCAAAAGATCAGATAAATAAAATCTGGCTGAATTTGATTCAGCAGTAAGGATATAAATGAAGTGTGCAGTAACTAGAAGCAAAAAGACCAAGGAGTGAAGCCTTTAAATTCTGAGGGAAAATTATTCCAAACTTTGGATTTTATACCTGGCCAAACTATCAACTAAGTGTAAGAGAAGAATAATATTTTGAGAGATTCAAGGTCTTGAAAATTTATATGCACCCATTCTCAGAGAGCTAGTCAAAGATGTGTTTCACCAAAGCAAGGGACCAACCAAAAAAAGATGAGGGTAGGTAAGGGAACCTCTGGGAAGGTGTCTGTATCCTCAGGGTCCCCACAGGAATGACACACCAGAAGGGTTACATTTAAGAGAGTTTAATGCAGGGACTTTTTACTGAGGTCCAGTCAGGGTTAAGGGAAACAGCAAGAATGGTGAGGCACATGGAGACTAGAAACAATGGAAAGCCAGCATCATCTCTTAAAAGGCAAGAGAAGGGAGCTGTTACCAGGACCCAGCAAGACCTGTAGTCATGGGAAAGGATTCGCTCTTCCTCAGTCATGGCCATAGATAGAACACAATGACTGAGTCAGCAGGAAGGAAATGTACCTATATGGTAGTTAGGTGGGGAGATTGGGAATGAATGCCCCAGCATCAGTCATAAAAGCAGTATTTGTCATAATGGCCAAAAAGTAGAAACAATCCAAATGTCCAACTATGAATGGATAAATAAAATACGCTTTATTCATATAATAGAACATTGTTCAGCAATGAAAAGTAGTAATGCATGCTACAACAAGGATGAACCTTGAAAACATGCAAAGTGAAAGAAGCAAGACACACAAGGCCACATATCGAATGATTCCATTCCATTTATATGAGGTGTTCAGAATAGGCAAGTCCATAGAGACAGAAAGTTAATTAGTGGTTGCCTTGGGGTGGAGGCAGGGAGACCTCTGGGGTGGGGTGGGGTATGGGAAGAAATGGGAAATGACCTACTAAAGGATTTCTTTTCAGAGTGATGAAATATTTTAAAATTGATTGTGGAGATGGTTGCACAACTCTGTGAATATACTAAAAACCATTGAATTATACACTTTAAATAATTATGTGGATTGTGAAATACACCTTTATAAAGCTGTTATTTTAAAAAGATATGTTTAGAACATCTTCCATACAAGACAATGACGAAGCCATCAAAGACTTATCAAAAGGACTCAGGAGCCAACTTTTAAAAGTTCCCTAACTTTTAAATGTTAAGTGGAATATTAAATGGAACAATTTAACACTCAACAATGATAATAATTGCATTTAACTGAAGCCCATCACATTTGTTTAAATTTGTGATATTTTAAAAAGAAAAAAGTCCAATTGTTCACCTTCAGAGGTTGACCACCAATTCATTATCTAAAAACTGATAAAGAGAAAGCATCAAATATTTATTCTGCCTTCCTATATGAACTATACCACTAGGTAACCAAAAAGCAGATAAGGAGAACCATCTCTTTATAAAATAATCTCACTTAATAAGTGAAAAATAAATAATAGAACTAGAATATTACCATTTTGCAATTCTCAATGAATTAATGGATCTGGGCATAGCTGCTAACATCACAAAAAGAAAGACAACCTGACATTATATGTCTCCTGATCAAAGAACACTTACTGTCTTGTCAAAGGGACCAAACATGGATCTGATAAAAACCTATGATCCAGCTGCCAATTTTCAGGAAATACATAGGATAAAGGACCTTCATAAACTCATCATAAGTATGTAGTTAGTAAAACCCAGACTAGGTGAAACTACAGATAACTACAAATAAATGTAAGGAAAAGAAAGGGATGGAAGGGAACCTGCGGAGTATAGAGACTTTAAAAAAAATGTGACCATTTTTTTTAATGGACAAGTTATACTATAGTGCCTAGAGATATGTCCTTGGGTAATAACGCTATAAAGAAATGCAAAGAAATGATTACTATAAGTCAGCACAGTAGTTATTACCAGGGTTGAGATTATGATGGGCACACGTGAAAGGGGCTTTGGGCAGCGGCAAAGTTCAGTTTCTGGAGCTGGGTGGTGACTACAAGGGTGTTTGCTTTTATGAGAACTCATTAAACTATATGTTTGTTTTATATGTTTTTCTATACATGTTTTATCTTACAATGAAAAGATGAAAAAGGTGAAATAACTGAGTCATTATTGTAACAGTTTATATTCCCATTTTCTTAAAAAGGATTTATCTTACCTGTATGTCATAAACTTGCTTGATGAGTGCCAAGTCTATGACCTTCGATAGAAAATCCTTTCTTGGGCAGGAGTATTGATCATTTCCATCCCTTTAAAATATTTCTACAGGAGGAATTGAAAATAAATAACCTTATATTTTCTTTACTGTTGGATGAAGAAATAAACTCCAGAGAAACATTCCTAAACAATTACCTTACAAGGAAGCAGGAGGAAAAAGTAAGTATAGTATCTAATATCTGAGTACAATAATTTTTTGATAGACGTGTTCCTTGTTAATAAGAGCTCACACGCCTAGACCCCTTCCTTCCATCGCTCCTGCCACATTCCTGCTCAGCTGTATACGTTCTGCGACTCCCTGTCTGGGACTTTGCTGTAAGGTCAGGTAAAAACACCCACTCCAATCTGTTAATAAAGTTATGTGATTCTGCATTTACAATGATTCAGTCAAAAGAACCATATACCTTTCATGTAACATATGGTTTATAAAATGAGGCCATATAGCTTCATAAGTGAAAGGACCCACTTTTAACCACTGACTGGCTATGAGAACTTGGACAAGACATATACCCTTTAAGCTATTTGCAGACTCTTTGCTAGAGAATATTGTTCTCTCTGGACCATTTGGCACCCTAAGTTTTACTAATCATGTAAGTAGTGGGTTAGCTTATAGAATAAAAAGCTGTCATATTCTGAAAAGCTATCTAATAAGTAGGAGCATGAATAGATATGTTTCACTAAAGAGACAATGAAAACTAAATGCTTGTCACAAGAATTTTCAAAACATGTCAGCTTTTACTGGTAATATTAATAAAGGACATTTATAACATACATACTTTTTGCTAAGAGTCTGTAAAACAGCATAAGCAAAGCACCTTCTAAATACAACTGTACTCATAACAACCCTGCAGGGTTTTGGAGGTCCTTCACAGATGCAGAAACAATCTCAGAGAGACTGGTAACACTCTTCAGTCACCCACTGGTATGTAATGTAGCAGGAACTGGAGGTGTGGAAATAAACAAAGACCATCCAAATAAGAATACAGACTCTTTATTCAGAGCTTGGGATAGTAAAGGGAACAGCCACCATCATTTGTGTTTGGCAGACACTCAAAGGCAGGCAGGGGGATGGGAAAGCTTTGAAATGAAAAGAGAGGGCTTCAGGTGCACCCTGATCACGTCGTTGGCAGGGGGAAGCTGAGGGCAAGTTAATTAGAAACCAGGAAACCTATGTGATTGGTTTAGGGAGCATATTTAGCTTTCTCTGGTTGGTTCTAAGTTGAAAATGGTGGCATAAATTAAGAAAGCTGAAAGTTATTGTCCAAGTCTTGATAGTTTGGAGCTGATCGCTGCAGAGTTTGTGGGCCAGAGTTCTATTTTTATATATGGCCTGGCCATTGTCCGTTTATATACTCGTATTCAGTCTCTCAGAATCCAGGTCCAGGCAACTCCTGAGCCTGTGTGTTTTCTGTCATCCATACGGCCCTCCCAAGAATGTACTGTGCTCTGTAGTCACTTATATACTCACAGGTTGCAGGCCCTATTAATTGGTCATGATATCAATTTAGTTTCTGGCTATACTCAGAAACAGGTGATTGGATATTGGTTCTTTCAAAGTCTCCAATTGGTTTACTTTCTTCTGTAAATTTTATCTGCAGTGGATACTTCACTGACACATTTATCTTGTACTGGGAAATTCCTTATTTTTTTGTTATCCCCAATATTTTTGTTTATCCTGAAAAATCTCCAGTTCCAACTGGCTGTTCCTAATGTTGTTATAGAACCAGACTTCAGAGGCCATCCAGAAAGCTAGAGAAGACCTCGATGTGTACAAGGAACACTATGACAACTTACTGGCAGAAGACAAAGTGAGAGCCATTGTCTCATCCGCTCACCAATGCACTAGAGTTGCTGCTGCCTGGATTGGGGGGAAATTAAAAGAAATATAATTTAATTTCCTCATAGATATTTCTCCTACAATAATTCTTAGTTACCGGTGAACTTCATCCTATGCCATTGTATATTTCTGAAAATCACTGTGTAAACTTCTCTGGTTTAAGCTTTCTCTTGCACAAAAATGAGAGATGTCATCTAGACTTTAGGGCTTTTCAAACTTCAGGTTGCAGGCCCTATTAATTGGTCATGATATCAGTTTAGTAGACTATGACCAGCAATTTTGTAATGGAAAAGAATATAATAGAAAAGCATAAAGAAGAATGGAGGGAAAGGGAAGGGAAAGAAAGGGAAGGAGTAAAGTGGAATGGAATGGAACAGAATGGAACGGAACAGAACAGAAGTAGAATTAGAATAGAGTACCTTGCATGTTTTACGGGTATTATTTTGTGTTTTCTAAAACCTCTTATATGAAATATTTTTAACTCACTGATGTGCTTCCAATTCAAAATAAATCTCTGAGAAAGCCTTGCACAGTGAGTGCTCACCCAGTAACAAGTCTACTTTATAAACCAAGTTTTCATGAATTTTTAAAATCAAAGTGATACAACCCTATATTTTAAAGGGTACTGTCAACAAATAGAATGTTTCTGGCAGTAATCTGTTTGTCCTTAGGTTCTGGATCGCAGCTTTAAAAAGGAATTTTCTGAAATTCCTAGTCATCAGGTGGAAGTGCTCTACAAACTTTTTAAACGCCGACCAAGGTTTGTTTCTCCTTTAATATCATGTTTCTGAGAAAAAGTTTGTAAGTGAACAGGAATGCTGTTAGATTTCAGCTTTTACTCGCAATTAGAAGGAAATATTCAGCCTAACATCTTTCACATGAAAATTTTCAAGTCTTGATCATAACTCAGTTTTTTAAGATTACTCTTATAGTTAACGTGCTTGAAGAATACCCTTCAACATTTGTAAAGCTGGTTTATGGTGATGAACTCCTTTAGGTTTTCCTTTTCTGGGAAACTCTCTCTCTCTCTCTAGAAAGTGAGATGTTTTCTAGTACCAATAAATTTGCCAATGCTGACAACAGTTAGGACATCTATAGTCCAGCCAAGGTCATGTTTGGGGGTCTAGAGAGTATGGATGGCCAAAGTGGGTGTTTTCCTCTTTTGACTAATCCACCCACCTGCCCTCAAATGCCAAAGAAAAGTGTCGTGCAATGTCATACGTATGCTAAGGGTCATATTATAACATGGATTTTTTTTTTTTTTTTTTGTCTGTGTGAGAATATGAAAGGTTGACGGGCTTTTATTCATAATACCAGGATTCCCAAACCGAAAGTACACTCAGATGTGGCCGGTACTGTGCCTTTTGGAGAGCGACCAGAATCTGGGAAATTGAATAAAGATGCCTTTGCCCAGTTAATGAAAGGCATGGATGACATGGACAATATTAATAACATGCCAGAAGGCTTGGACCCCTCGGTCTGGGAACATTTCTGCATGACCAGACGAGTAAAAGTGGAAAATGAACAGAAAGTATGTAATAACATTTTTTTCATTTCATTTAGTTTATTAATATAAATACATAGTTTTTAGTGTACTAATATAAAGTATATAGTTTATGGTGGTCACTTCCAGAAAAGCTAGTTATTTAGGTTTTCCTCCTAGGGTAGTAGTTAGTAATATTAATAATAATGATAATGAAATAAAATATTAATCTTAGTGCTCTTGAGGGCCACATATAGGCCTATACTGGTGTAGACCCACATTGTCTGTGTGGTTATTGTTTACTGGAAATAAATATGGCTAGTTCTAATTGAGATATGCTGTTAGTGGAAAATACACACAGATTTAAAAGACTTAGTGTTAAAAAAAGTAATGGAAAATGTCTCAATATTTTTGCATTCATTACAGGTTGAAATGATAATGTTTAGAATATATTGTGTTAAATAAGATATATTAGCAAAATTAATTTTACCTGTTTAATTTCATTTTTATAATGTAGCTGCTATAAAATTTTGAATTACATATGTGGCTTGCATTCATGGCTCACACTGTATTTCTCTTGGCTGGCACTGCTGCAGACAGAACTTCCTCTCGCCTCTCTGCCCTGGTCTTCAGTAGTCCTTGTCTTTTTGTGTAGATTAGAATTATATTTCACCAGAACCAACTTTATAGTTTTGCTAGAATTTTTTTTTTTTTAATGTAGTAAAGGGCAACACATTGAGAGAGTGTTTAATTGGGAAGAGGCTCTTCCTCTTGTTGCTTCTTGACCACATTCTGCCTCCCCTCCTCCAAATTCCCTAAATTCAGTGCCACATGTGTCAGGCTGGCATGTTTTTGCTAAAGCATCTATGATTTTATAATTTTATCTAAAATGATGAGAACAAATTTTAAAATAAGATATAAGAAAAATTCTAGTTGCTTGCATATTTGATTTTCAGCAAGAAACAAATTTGACACTTTCCAAATTATTCATGGAATGTATGTGTAAGTTTTATATATCTTATATTGCATAATGGCAGGGATATGCATTTTTATTAATCTCTTAGAAAGATGGGATTGTTAAGCCTTTGTAACAGCATTAAAAGATGTACGTTTTCTGAAGTTCTTTAAAATTAGTTTGCTTTTATTTCTAAAGCTCCATATGTTTTGAGATGTCTGTGGTTTGGTTTTTTTCAGGTAAAGCAGAAAGCTGCTGGCTTAGTGGAAATGGTGGCTTTCCTCCGGAGGAGAGTTGAGGAGGATGACAAGGTGCAACAGGAAATTGAAAAAGTGTTCCAAGAACTCATTCTGTAATTTGAACCTATCATTCATGTTCATTTATTCAAAGTCTAAGCGAGGGCTTCGTTACGTTGCATTATCACAGGGGAAGAATGCCTACTCACTGGTTTACAGCTGGCAGAGACTGATCTATTACTCTTGTTGGGCTTTATAATTTCTGTTTGAAAAAGTGCATTTTGTTGCATTACACCTTATTTCTATTGCCATATTTACAGCCACATTGTTAAATACTTCTATGACATTCCCAAATCCAACATTATACATCATTTTCAGATCTAGGCTGTAAGGAGAAATATGAATTACCTAGAAATAGATTTGATCAGTAGCTTGTAGATTAAACATTGTTAATAGACTATCAGGAGTCAATGCATAGTCAGAACTTTAGTACATTTGTTATTTGGTAGCATCATTATTTTCTTCCAGCTATGATCACAATTATGTGAACCTTTTTTTAAATCACAAAGTAAACCTTTATGAATGTATTTTTGTCTCTACAATTCTTTGAGCAGCCCAAGTTCAATTCCATACTAATAAGAAGAGGTATCATAGAGACCTCTAAGAAAGTTTATCATTGGGAAAATATTTTCCACATTAATCTCTAGCATGTTTTCCTTCAGCTGAAGGAAAGTTTGGATTTATAGTCTCAGATAATAGGTGAAACTTGAAATATAAATATAGTACAACTACTTACTTTGAAATCTTTTTCAATTTAGATTACAGGAAGAGAAAGTGAAATTCCAGTTGAATTTGACAATCCAACTTCTCCTTAAACAAGGACAAGTAGAGCTGGAGAACTTCCAATTATTACTGGAATATACTGATGCAATTCTCATCAACAAGAATATAATTGAAGACCTGAATTCTGTGATTCGGGTAATTATCATTTTTTAAGGAGAAAAAGAAAACCCAATTTACCACCTGCTATACCAAATATTTTTCATTATTCTCCCATTTCCATGACAAAGGTGTTCATTTTCTTCTGGCTTACAGGGTTTCTGACAAGATGCCTACCACATTTTTTTTTTTTTAATCCTTGTTCCCCTTAATGTAATGTGTCTGCCTTTGAGATTTTCTTTTTCTCTTTCTCTTTCTCTTTTCAGCAGTTTATCCATAGCATCAGGAAGCAGAAGAGAGAGTAGGGTATAAAGGCATACAAAATGGAAGATTGGTGATGGCAAAAGGAGCTCCTATCTAATCATTGACATATAAATTGGCTATACCATTCAAATGTATCTTACAATTCATTCTGTTTAGTAAGCTTTATAGTGATCAGATTTTGCCCAAGTAATTTTTTAATATTAGCTACGTTTTTAAAAGTAGATAAAATTATCTATGATCCAAGTGTTTCCTAATAATAACATCCAGCTTCAAATATTCTATATTCTTTATGCAGAATTGTATTATATGAATATCAAAATGTGCCTTTTTCTGTTTAAAGACTCAAGGACAAAAGAAAGTTACTAGTATGATGGAAAGTAAAGATATCCACAAAGGGATATTTCAGATTGAGTGGGAACATAAGAAAATGGAGATGGAAATGGAAGATCTAAATCAGAAGGCTTGGGATATTCAGATGTTATTTTTTTCAAGAGAACGTCAAAAGGTAAGTTCTACCTTCTCCACTATATAACTTTAATTTCATTCATTGATGCATTTTTTTCATTCAACCCAGTATTTAATAACAAGCCTCTGTGACATCAAGCATTTTCTAAGCCAGTAGTATAATATGCCAGTGTGCCTCTTAATTCTGTCTTTTTCTTCTAGTAATTTACATTTACTGCTTTTGGTTCTTTGTGACCCATTCAGTTGTACAGTTCTATCTTGCAGTTCACTGAGGATTTCCTAATTGTCAAATCCAGTGGTCCCTTTCCCAGTCTTCACCATCTCTCAACTCTCTATAGTATTTGACCATCTTAATTGCCCATTCCTTTGGCTTTTTTTTTAATATACGTTTTATTAGGGAATATTGGGGAGACATTGTGTTTCTCCAGGGCTCATTGGCTCCAAGTGGTTGTTCTTCAATCTAGTTGTGGAAGGTGCAGCTCCTTGGCCCATGTGGGAATCGAACCGGCAACCTTGTTGTTCAGAGCTCGCACTCTAACCAACTGAGCCATCTGGCTGCCTTCCTTTGGTTTTTATCATCCGTGTTTTCTCCTGATTTTCTTCCAACATCTCAGACCACTCTGCCTCTTTTACTGATTTCTCTTTGGCTTCTAATTCTTAAATATTCTTTAAGATTCTGCCCTTAGCTCTGTTTGTATTTCTTTCCATGCCCTCTCCTCTGATGATCTCTATTTCTCTAACTTCAATGATCACTTCTAAAAGACGAATCTAAGCTCTCTGGATTCCAATTCAATTCCAATTGCAATCCAACTTGTTTGGCCCTAACCTCCTTCAAGCTTTATTTCCATATTTCCCACCTCCCAACAGCAACTCTTTCTTGCTTATTTCTGTTCTTTCCAGCCACTCACTCAGGCTTAAAGTTGTAGTCCTCTTTGAGTCCCTTCTTTGCTTTGCCTTCCAAGTCTTTCCTAGTTAATCTATTGTACTGCCTCATTCTCTATCCCCACTGCCTTTACCCTGGCTCAGGACTCCTTTTCAGTGATTTAGGCTGTTTTGTAATAATCTCCTAACTGGTCTCTTGACCTTGGGTCTTTCTCTTATCTAACCTATACTCTATACTACTGTCAGAGTAATATTCCTATTCATTTCTCATAACATTACTACTCTGCTCAAACAGTTTAAACTGCTACTTCTTACCTGGCAAATGAATTATGAAATCCTTAGGTGGGTGCTCAGTGTCCTTCAACCTAACTTTTCAAATCCATTCCCGCTGTTCTTCTCATACGTCAGTATTCCAAACTGACTATTGTTTTCTAGGATCCTATGTCTGTACCTAGTTCTTCTACCTGGAATATCTTTCCTCATTTTATTTTCACATCCCAAATGTCTTTTTTAAGGTCTAGCTTAAATGCCATCTCTTCCATAAAGCCTTTTGATTTCCCCAGTCCAGAGAAACCACATCTCATCTCAAACCACCTTTGAATTTGCATGCCTTTTTACATATTTTCTGGTGACTAATCAATTCTACATGTTCTCTTTTTCTTGGAAGTAAGTCATGTTATCTATCATTAGACTTGCCTCAATGTCTTTTAATATGGGACTCGAAGGAGATAATAATTATTTGGTGAACTTCAATAAATTAATGAATCAATGAGAAAATAAATGCTAGGCATTTGTAATTATTAACATATGGGTGAGCATACCAGTGTCTAAATACAAGTAAATATTATGGTGCAAAAAGTCAAATCAATCTTAGATGGATAATTTTTATGAAAACAGTAACTTTCAAAACTAAGATAATCTTTATAAAGTTATCTATTGAAAGAAATAAAAATAAATATCCTCACACATATGGTGGGTTTTTTTCTTCTTCTCTCAAAGTACCTAAATGAACCAAACTATGAGACTCTGATTGCCATTCAGATTGGAATAATGGAAGAAACCATTGCTGTTCTAGATAAGGTAAGTCTCAAAGACACTGATCATTGTAGTTCCAATAGTGATTCATTTGAACAAAGTAATAGTGTTCCAAATTATTAATTCAAACAGAACCTAACAAAATCTTGGTCCTTTATTGATATTCAGGATGTAATTGGAGGTCCCTGAATAGTGTCTTTGTAACCATAACAAGTCTGGTAGACTAAAGCACTTCTTTTAATATTAGAATTCACCCCTTGGGAGATATCTGAGTATACATGAATTTCCTATTAAATGTTAAGTTATGATTTGTGTAATAGAAGTGTTGATAGTCTTTTCTTGGCATTGCTTTTTCATAACTGCTTAACAAGTGTTCAGTTTTGATTGTGTAGCATATATAAAACGAAAACAAAGTAATCACAAAGCTATGTGTTTTTTATCTTCTCTCATTTTTAAGAATACAAAGGGTGCAAAAAAATGTATACACATTTTAAGAAAGGAAAATTGTATTTAAATTGTAATACTCAATATATACCAACAACAAAGGATGAATACAAGTCACTTTTGACTTCTGCAATTACAAGAGGTGCTCAAAGTGGTTACCATCAACGTCCAGACTCTTATGATTATGGCTAGCTACTGCTTGAGCAACGGTGACCAGTGTTCACTTGTATCCATTTTGTTGGCAACCTCGGTATATAAGATTTTCTTCTAAAATGTGGGTTTGACATACCATTCTATCTTTCAACTAATAATTTAGGTAGCTACTATGTGCAGGCATTATGCTAGGCACCAGGGATATGGTGATTAGACATCTTAATGACAATTTAAATTTTAATAATGTCTTTATAAAATACACTTTTTCAAAATTATTTATGTGGGGTGTCATGGGAACAAACATTTCAGACCCACAAAAAGAATGTGGAAAACTGCAAAAAACTACTAAAAAAACTGGTCAAGTTCGGCAATCAAAAAGATGTAGCAAATTATACTCTAAGCTGCAATTTAAGAGAAGAGTTGGTGGCTGTGTCAGAGAGAAAAGACATCTGTCATGCATTAGGTAAGCATCTTTTTTCTTTACTTAACTGTAGGTTTCTTTAAAAGTAATCAGTATTCCTGAAATCTATACAGTTGTTATAAAGCTACCAGCATTTCTTCCACATGCTTAATTGACTCTGAGTGCTGTTTCTATATTTAAAAGTATAGCTAATAATCCAATTAATTCCTTTTTTCTTCATTTTTGGGATAGGGTCTAAACTGACTTGTGAAAAGATTGCCCAAAAACGGTATGAAAACATGATGCAACAACAAAAGTTAACAAATATTTCAAAAGAACAAGCCGAACAGATTTTAATACTGCAGGCTGAAGTTGAAAGATTAAGAATGAAAACATTTCCTGCTCTTCTTCCAATGTAAAAACACTGGTGGGAAACACAAGGCTAAATCAACCATTTAAAAAATAATTTCATTTGATTAAAATGATTTTTTTTTATTTTATATCAGGAAACTTAAGTGGAACCTCTTCTCAGTTGCATATTTTAATAGAAAATTATTTAACTTTAGTCTTAATCATTATAAAAATGTTTGTCCTGCATGAATAAATGTATAAAATATCGTGAATTGTTTTCAAGAATGAACAAGATTTTAACTCAGAAAGTATTAAAAATCTATTTTATTTATTTGGTCTTAATTAGATCAATAAGTATTTTCACAGCAATAGTATAAAAGTCTTAAAGACAAAAAGAAATTATTCTTAGCCACCACTGGCATTTCTAATTTTATAAAATTATCAGATAATTTATGCAACTATGGATGTTGTTTGTACTTTTCTATATTTCCCAAGATTTCCTCAATAAGCATTTCTTCTCTAATCAGAAAATTTACCATAATGTTTAAGATTATTCCTTGTTCTAGCAATGAGAACAAGGTAAGCTGTTTACATTTACCAAGCCATAAATCATTTGTAAATTACAACATATTTTCTTCTATATAAACATAACATAATCTTGTACATTTCATATTCATTGTTACGGAACTCAATCTTGTGCCCTACCCAACAGGGTTTGGCAAACAGAATGTTTTCTGATTTCCGTAAAAAGTTTATTGCTGTATTCATGTAGATGATGATAACTAAATAATGTGATTAACTGGTCAGAAAACTGCTCTGCCCTTCCATAGATTGTGAACTGCTGCATTCCAAGATGATACCATTGAGCTTATTGACCACAATCTCCAACTGATGTCAATGCTCATTGTTCTGAAACTTGTTAATTGTTAAGTTTAATCTGCAACACCATGTCCAGTGTACACTGGTGTCAGTCAAGCAAGCGAGCTATTATAAAACCTTCTATTTATAAAAAAAATATTTAGGAGATTTAAAATCTTTTATTTAGAAATTTCCAGGCTAGTACCACAATTGCTCACCTATGCACTGATCAGTGCTGGGTGGGAATGGTAAGAAATTATAGGATCAACATTTTTGATGACTCCTCTCCTTAGTACTAGAATGACTCGTGAAGTAGTCAGTTCGGCTGATTCAGCAGGAAAGTCCCCATGGATAACCCTACATCTAGGGTCCTTCAAAATTAACTTTGACAGAAGGACTGTGTAGGGTGAGAGGATGGACCCAAGGATGGAGAAGTGTATGATAAGTACAGATACTTTGTACTTAAGATGGAATTGTCAGAAATTTTCTGTCCTGTTGCTTTGAGTCAACCATGGATATACTAGAGTTTTGGTGTTTCTTTTTTCTGGTGATACAAATTCCATGTCACCTAAATTAGCTGCCTGGAGGCTCCATTAGCTAACAGCGAATGCCATAAATTTCACTAGATAATGCTCTGTGGATTCCCAGATCTTAACAAACTGAACAGCCTGTGTGATTTATTTTTCTCAGTGGCCACCGGGGTGACTCTGGCAATGCTTCTTGCTTGAATGCCACAGCTTTGAGGCATACATAGAGTGGTTAGGAGGAACCTCTTGCCCCAGGCTGTATTCTAGTAGCAGCACTTTTCAACAGGAGGTACTTCTGGTTTGGGGGGTTAGCTTTGGAAGGGCACATGGGTCATGCACCTCAACCTACTCTTGATACTGTCCATGGTACTGATTCCTCTCAGCTTCTGCTGAGATAACAGCAAGTATATTTTTACAGCCCTTTAAATTATATTATTAAGAAATATAATTAATTGGGTCAAACATAAAGCCTATGGCTTTAAGCATAGGACCTAAATCCTGGTTTCAAAATCCTGGCTCTGCCACTTCAGTTTTAAACAACTACTTAGTTTTTATATAACTAATCTTAAATTTCTTCATCTTGAAAATTGGGATGTTGATAATTGTAATACTCAAATGAGTCAACATACTTTTTAAATTGACACAAAGCAAGTGCTAGGTGGTAGCTTTCATTTTTATGAAAATGTTATTCAATGGCTTTTAATACAAGCATACCTTGTTTTATTGCACTTTGCTTTATTGTGATTCACAGATGTTTTTTACAAATTGAAGGTTTATGGCAATCCCGCTTTGAGCAAGTCTATGTTTCCAACAGCATTCACTCACTTCATGTCTCTGTGTCACATTTTAGTAATTCTCACAGTATTTCAAACCTTTTCATTATTATTATTTGTTATGATCACGTGTGATCTCTGATGTTACCACTGTAATTGTTTTGGGGTGCCTCAAACCATGCCCCTATAAGACAGTGAACTTAATGGATAAATGTGTGTATTCTGACTACTGACCTGTTCCTTTCCTTGGGATCCCTATTCCCTGAGACAAACATTTGAATTGGGCCAACAATCCTACAATGGCTTCTAAGTGTTCAAATGAAGTAGCACATCTCTCACTTTAAATCAAAAGCTAGAAATGATTAAGCTTAATGAGGAAGGCATGTTGAAAGCTGAGATAGGCTGAAAACTAAGTCTCTTGTGCCAAAATTAGCCAAGTTACACTGGGAAACCAAACAATTCATGGTCTGGAACAGAACCCACTATACCTCTGAGTATGCCTATAAGTGCATCCCATTAAATGGAGGTGAAATTCAGCAGAAATGATTTTAAAAAGAGAGAAAAGGACCACCTCTCGTGTATCCCGAGGCCCCAAACTCTTCCAAAAGCCTGATCCATATTCCACGACCCACGTCCTGTTGCTGGCGTGCCCACTACTGTGCTGTTGGAGCCTGCAGCACCCAGCCAATGCCTTGGAAATGCCCATTACTATGACCCTATCTGCTCTTCTGAACGCTCCCAGAATCAGATTCCTACTGATGCTGTAGTTTCTCCAGGTGAACATGTCAGGGTGATTCCAGGGGATGTGCTAGTCAGCAGTCAGCAGCTGTAGACAAAAGCTAGCACCATCAGCAGGGAAACCCCTTCCTCTGCCACATTTCGGCTCTTTGGCTGAGCAGCAAGCAGTGATGGAGGCTAGTAGGCACAAAATAGTACAGCTCCCCAGGGGTGCCCACCCAGGAAGCCCAGGGCCAGGGGAGGACCATTGAGGCCTGGACCAGTCCTCTTGGGTTCACAGAAGCCAATGGCAATGGCAGTGTCTAAAAGGCAGAGGAGATAGGAGCAAGTATGGACACTAACACTTAGACTGGATGCAAGAGCTGAATCCTTGGGTCTCTTGCTAGGCCACATATTAACAGCTTGTTAGATTACGGGGAGGGACTGGGCTAAAAGTGGGGTATACTTGGAGGACGGGGCCTACTAGTAGGGAGGAACTTTTTTTTAAGTGTTGTTTTTTTTTTTTTTTAACTAAAGTTGTTTTAGCCTTTAAAAGGACCCAAAAACAGACATCCAGAAAGCCCTCAAGATAGACTGGAAGTACACAAGCTTTTCTGCCTCCAAGGTTACGAGTACATAAAATAGCTCAGCCACAAAAAGAGATGAGCTTTCTTTTCCTGAGCAGAATTCCGAATTCTCAGAGACTGGCTAGCTTGGGTCATATTTCTATATATGGCCAGGATGACAGGTAACATTGTACAATGTGGCAGCCAGAAACACAACCCTATGAAGGTGGGTTTCTGGCTGAGGAGTAACTGAACTAAATAGATGGAAAGCCCTTCAGACTCAGCTGTGATTTTACCTACCACTCCACAGGCCTGTGCCAATCCATCTCCCCATAGAAGTAGTTCAAGAAAACAAGTATGAAAATCTTAGTTTAATCTATTTCATAGATGAAGCTAGAAAGGTAGATGAATATGAAAGACTTGGTAGGCCATACCACCTTGAAGCGGGAGAGGAAGATAATGTGATTTCGTAAGAGATAGATGGTATTTTACTAAATGAGATAAGGCATACAAGAAACAAATCTGAAGAGACAGGAAGAATAGAATTCCGGACATACGAGTTTAATTACCTGTAGGACCATCCAGATGAAAATATATGCCAAATACATGGAAACAGATTCATAAACTTAGGATAGAGGCAAGCATTTTTTTGACCAGTTTAGGTTTAGACATTCACCAGACTGGACTATATTTTTTAACATTTAAGACAAAACCTTTTTACCACAATAAAACAAAACAATGTATTACAACTTCCAGAACTGCACAAATTATTTTTTAAAACACGATTTAAATTTTTTTTTCACATTTTTTTAAATGTAAAATTTTCTTTGGCAAATTTATCCAAAATAAAAAATTTTCATTTTAGAACTTAGTTTACATCTATATAACAGAGTACCCTAAACTGATGTTCATCAAGATACCTTTCTCTACGCCCCAGTGGTTTTTATCTCCCCTTTAAAATGTAGTATCTTTTAAGCCGTTATTCTCAAAGATATTCTGGAGAAAACAATATGAATTAAACATCTATAAATTCTTCTTCATTTCTGTTATAATGTAGCAATTTATCATCTAACCCATAGTGATCTATTAACTGAGTAAGGCTGAGTTTTTTGTTCTCCTGGGACATGGCTGACTGCAACTCATAAAGCAACAGCTGGCTACAGCTTCTCCACTTCTTTATTAGCAACTGTAACTGAGACAGGTCATTCTGAAACAGAAAAGAAAAACATGTTAAGTGTATAGACTTAAAAAGGCATCCTATTTTAACTTTCTTAATGAAAGCTGTTAAAGCAGTCAGTGAGTAGGTTTGAAGGGTAACACGCTTGTCATGAATGGGACTTCTACGCAGGAAAAAGTAGGGTGGTTTTAAGTAGAATAGTTACAGTGACACTCAAATTGAGTTCTATGGCTCTTTTGTTTGGTCTAAGCTCTGGGCTTACCCTCAGGGAAAAAAATCAATCATTAAATAGGGCAAAACTGCATATGTAAAGAAGCAACAATGTAGATTTTTTTAAAAATTCACTTTTCTTATTATAACTGTACTTTAAAATTGAGAATACTCAAATTAAAAATATTTTTCAACATTCACTCTCATAAAACAAAAACAGTTATATTTAGAAAAATTTTAAAAATTCGAGAGCAAATAAGATATATTATTCCATCATTTATTCCATATCACTGGGAAAGAAGGAGCAATTACATATACATGAGTGATCCAAGGAAGTAAAAGTTATCGTCTTCCAAGTGCCCAAGTTCTATTTAATTCAACCTATCTGGGTTGAAATCTAAACTCAAATATATACTTGTTTTCTCAAACAAAATGCCTGAGAACTTCAATAATTTGGAGGAACAAGATCATTAGTAAAAATATTTTATGTACTCTGTGGCCCATTTTTAGCTTTTTTAAATCATTCACTGTCAGCTGTCACTTCTGTTGTCATTGTACTTGCATCTAACATTTGATACTTCTAATACTGCTACAGGCTGGAAAAGTTTCAACTGCATATTAAATGAGAGCTGGAACTTTTAAAAAAGTTGTATCTGGTATGTAGAGGCCTCTGCTACTGTACTCTAAATCTGACATATTTGAGTTCAAAGTTGTGGGAAGCCAGGTTTCTGGATGCTTGGCTTATTGCTCATTATGCTAAAATAATTTTCTCTTTTTGAAATGACTTTCTTATAATTTATCTAAAAATAAAAACTAAATTTAAAAAATAATTTAAAAAATTTAAAAATAATTATGCAATGGTTCTGAAATTATTCTCACCTTTGATCTGTACATTTTGACTAGTTTTAGCCTCCGAAGAAGGTCTTCTTTCTCCTGAATTTGCTTCACCAATTTTGCTTTTTCTTCGTTTAATCCTTGTTTGGGAAGATTCTCATTCGCAAAGTCATTCTGGAGATCACTGCAAGACCCAGTAGATTCACATGCATTGATATTCTTGATGGTATTTTTCAAATATGTATTTTCTTTAAATTCACTGTCAATGTGTTTAAAATTTTCTTGAAATTCCAAGCAGTTTTCTTCTGTTGAAGATGCTGGTTTCTCTGAAAAGTTCTGATTGTTTTCTTCATTCTCTATTTTAAGACGTTTTACCACACTGTAACAGGAATTAAATGAAGATCTAGTTTTCCTTAACCGTTCTCTAAGTGTTGCACTCATAGGCTGTAAAAAGGCACAAATATTAATAATGTTAATCAAGAAAAATATTGTTGACGTAAATAAATCTACTACTAGAAATAAAGACCTTACATTTCTATGGTGCACACCACTAGATGGCTTTCTGTCTCCATGTATCTGAAGTAACCATCACAAAATGTCTAATTCCTGGAAGCTCCATTCATTTTATTCTTTTTATTTTAGCAAAGTGAGCACTCTTCTAAGTGTTGAGATACTTATCCCAGTAATCACAAACATTTGTTCAGCAACTAGCACATGCCTGACACTATTCTAGGTGTTTCAGAGTTACACATTAAGGAAAAGACCTAGAGCCTGTCACCAAAAACCTTCATAACAATGCAGATTCATAAATTTCTTTGATTTGTAATGTTTTAATAACCTGATCTGAAACTAAATGAAATAATTGATTCAAGATGAAAATTTGGGGGTGGGGAAAGGTCAAATACATTATCTTAGAAGATCTAAAATTACTTAATACATACTTATTAATGCTACATATCACGTTAATAATCTTCAGTAGATTTAAAACCACCATTGCCACAATAATTAGAAATGATAGAATTGGTGCACTCTAAAAAACTAAGATTTTTCATACTTGTTTTCTTGAACTACTTCTGTGGGGAGAGGGTGGATTGGCACAGGCATGTGGAGTGGTAGGTAAAATCACAGCTGAGTCTGAAGGGCTTTCCATCTTGAAAATGAACCCTTGGTTTACTTCTAAAAAAAGACAAAAATAATCACAAAATAGCAATCAAATTAACCCACATCTCCATACATCCCTCAGTGTTTATCCAAGTTTTTATTGTAGGTAACATCAGCAAGTAAGCTAGTAACTTCCTCTTTCATTTAGTTGTGATTCATTCTTGCTTTTTGTTGTCGTTTTCCATTTACCCTCCCAAATAAGGTCCATCGTGGCTGTTTTCTAATTATAAATTAACTAGCTAGCGTCTCATATAAACGAGACTCTCCATTTGTTTTTATCAAAATATTCTCAAATCTGCCACATGGGGGTTGGGGTAAAGAACAACTTTGGACAGTCTGGAATTCTTTAATTTCGTTACGCCAGCTTCTTCATAACGAAAGGAAATGTAACTGATATTTTGACTCAAAGGACATGATCAGACCTGTCACACTACCCTAAGCCATAAAAGCTGTTGTGACTAGAACCAATGACGCTTCAGGCCTGAGGGATAAGGAACACAAGCCGAGATAAATTTATAGCTGTCTGCGTCGTTTTAGTTTACGTAGTGAATAGACCCTGAAAAGGAGAGTGGACTTGTTTGTTTCTTCAAAGGCATCAACTTTACAGAGAAAAAAGGGGGGGGGGGGACAGAGAAAAAGCGTCCTCCTTCCCTCCCACCACTGCAGAAAACCGACACTAGCCCTCGAGAGACCCCAGGCCTGAGGCGGGATTGAGGGATCCCCTGAGCCGGACGGCGGAAAGGGAGCTCTGTGCGACTGCACAGCCGATTCCGGACGGTGTCCAGCTCTCAAACATCCACTCGCCACCCCGTACGCTACCTCCCTCCGCCATCCCCAGAGCGTAGGAAAACCGAGCAACCACAGCCGCGAATGCTCGCGTTCCAGGGGTGGGGGCGCACGGGAAGCGGAAAAGACGTGCGATTGGCCGGAATACCTGACATGCGCAGCTCTTCTTCTCCCCGCGCCCAAGTGGCAACTGCCGCGCGCGCGGCCTCGAGCATCCGCGACGGGGCGGGGGCGGGGCCACGAGGGAGGCGGCAGAATCGAGGGATTGGCCAGATTGACTGACGCGCGCAGCTCTGCTCCATCCGGCGCTTCAGCACGGCGGGATTGCGCGCGCGCAGTCGTGAGCCTTGGCCGCGTTGGGTGCGGGTTGGGATGAGCTGCGAGAAGGGCTGACGGATCCCCACGAGACTGCGCTCGTCTTCGCGGCTTCCGCTCCCTCCTCTTTCCCTTCAAAGCCTTTCCTGCATTTTGAGTGTTGGTGCAGTACGCCTGAGGATGCCCCCCCCACACACACTCTCTTGGCTCCGGTCTCTCTCTTCTCGCTCACGACAGCAAAGGCCTTTCCGCAGACTTGACCGCATCAAAAGTCGCAGGGCCTGCTGTGTGTTCAATTTACAGCTTGTAAACTCCCCAAAGGCAGAGGCCACAAAAGAGCAGCACTGAGTTAAATGGCCTGTTGAGAATCCAACATGTTAGAAATGTCTCCAAGAATCCCTGCGGATGCAGGTGAGCTAATTTCTAGCCTTTGCTGCCACAAACGTGGCGGTCCAGTCCCAGGTGTTCTATTGTATCTACTCAAAATGTAGATTCCTTGGCTTGGCTTCAATTCTTAATCAAATCTGAGAGAAAATGGAGGCCAATGAAATCTGTTGTGGTGCAATAAAGGAAGTAGAACAAGCCCTAAATAACATGATATTGGACCGGAATTAAGATATTTGAAGCAAACATGGCCCTTGCTGAATGTTGGGCGGCGACATCCTCAGTCTAATACATCCTCTCCGTTTCCTGTGTGGCGATGTTCTGTTTCTGCCCAACAACAAAGTTAACTCAATTGGGTGGAACCCTGCATTTAGGGAAAGACAGTTGAGTAATTTCTGAGTCAAGAGGAAGTTGGGAATTTTAAGGGGCCAGTGTTTTCAATCCTAGTGAAGGGGCATCTTAAACGTTGACACTGTCTCTTTACTAACATCTGTCTGATAATGGCTTAGAAGTAGCCAGGACCCAAAAGAATACTAAGTCCTAAACAGTCGGATATAAATACAGAACCTGAAGATACCTAATGAAGTGATTAAAGACAAACGTGGGAATCAAATTGCCGAGGTTCATATCCTGACATTATTTTACGTGCTTTGTAACGTAGTGTCTCTGTGCCTTGGTTTTCTCAGTGGGTAAAAATGGGGTATAAAAGGGATTGGAGATTAAATGAGAATGTATTACAGGCAATGAGAACAGCACTAGGTATCTAGGAAGCACTCAATAGTTGTTATATATGCAACTGTATTCACCATTCCCTAATTGATTTAAAGGAATGCATCACATAATTCCTTCATCCCTCATTTATCTCCCCAAAAAAGGCCACAGATTTGTCTTAAAGGTGCTGTGATCTGTAAGATCTCTCACAATCTAAGCCATAAATAGCAGAAAACTTGGCTCCTCCATAATAATATGTATTCCATTCCTTCTAAATTTTTCAAAACTTATATAAATTAACCTCAGGAATTTACAAAATGAAAGCGAGAACTC
Source organism: Rhinolophus sinicus (assembly GCF_036562045.2). Taxonomy (NCBI): domain Eukaryota; kingdom Metazoa; phylum Chordata; class Mammalia; order Chiroptera; family Rhinolophidae; genus Rhinolophus; species Rhinolophus sinicus. Next base: position 20,968,263 of record NC_133757.1, read on the forward strand.
ATCATTTTTTGATACAGGTGTTACTCGCTTAACCAAGCCACAGTTCCTAGTTTGTACATTTATTTCTCCCTTTAGTCATCCATTGGCATCAGTTACACTGAAAAAAGCAGAATGATTTGTCCTGACACTAGACACATAATGCAGACTCTGCGTATTCTTTATACCTTGGGGCATAAGGTTGGGTTGTTTTTGATTCCCTAAAATCAGCTGCTCCAAAAACCTTTTATCATTACAACCTAAGCTTAGAGCTGTTTTTGCTGGCAGCGTAAAGAAAAACATCTTGCCTTGTAAATGTTCTGACTTGCTTATTATGTGAACTGGTATATTAAAATGGGATTGTTTTGGCCAGATTTTCAAAGAACTTCAGAATAAGTACTCAGAAAAACCTGTTGTTCAGAAATGTGCATTTGTTGACCTGTATCTCTGACTTCATGTATTACTAAAATTGAATGATCTTCCCATACATAAGTTTGTATTTTACTTACTCCCATCACATACCAAAATGGAAACATATCTTCCACTCTCAGTTTATTTAAGGGATCTGGAATATAGCCCCTATAGTTTTCATCGTACCTTTAGATGAAGCCTCGCAAATGTTTTCATGTCTGTGGGATCCTGAAATCTACTGACCTTCAAGATGTTTGGTATTTCTGACACAAGACATTGTATGTTTCATACGAAACTTTCTAGGTGGGGAAAAATACTGCCCCAGAGAGCCAGAAGGCAAGGACTCCTTACTCAACCATGGAGAATAATTTGAGCACTAGAAGTCAATGACAATAGTAATTAATATCAATCTAAGGCAGCTTTCTCTGTGTGTTTTTAAATTTCTTCAATACCCAAGGCTACTGTTAACCACTTTGTTATTCATCAGGGAGTGGTAAAATGCTTTCTTCCATTCTTGTCTGTGATTATTGTGGGTGGGATGATGACATAGACCTAAAAATCTTTATGAGGTTTTTTTATTCTTTTTTAATAGCAAGGAGAGAATAGTGACTAGTGTCTCCCTGTCCCCACCCCCCTCGTTCCTTTTCTCCATACAAGCACACACCCACTTTCAAGCTACAATTTAAAATTTCATTTCAGTAGACTTATTTTTTAAATTCTTGCTTTAACATTATTTTTCAAATCTTAACAATAATCTCACGATGACCCAAATTCTATTCCATTGACTTTTCTGTGTTGACAAATAATTTTATATCATGCAGACATAGATAGTATCCATAGGTATTTTTTTAAACAGTTAAAAAATATAAATATACACTTTAAAAACTAGAATTTAAATCCACTTGGGTGAGGAATTATGCAGAATCCACATGATTAAGGAGGCTTATAATGTTCATTAAGACAAGTTAAACAAATTTAATACAGATTTATAACAAGAAAATCTACTAAATTTTCTTAATTGGCTTTAAGTATTTCTTACAACATTTATATATAATTGGAAAATTGCCTTCAAAAACTCTCTAGGTTTCTCTTCCCTTGAATTCAAGTCTCATCTTACAGATCTATCCATGGTAAATAAAAGTTGTTTTAGTACTCTGTCATCCCATAAATTTCCCTTTGAGAATAACTGATATATTATTTCTATTTCTTTTCCCTATTACCTAAAGATCTCATATGGAATTCTATAATGTGTAAGTGATTCGCTTGTACGCAATGTTAAAGAATTTATCAAAGGGTGACCTTTGTGGGTAAACCGTTTAATATTCTTTAGCCAAGTTAAGTAAAAAAGATTTTATTTTCAACCTCAAGATGAAAGAGCCCTTGACTTAACTATTTGGCAAGCCTGAAAAGTTGCCTCACTGAGTGGAACAGCTACCTAAACTGTAGAGATATGGGGATTGTCAATAGTATTAGTGTCATAAAAACCTGTCCACCACCAGGCAACTAAAAAATTTATCCGATAACTAATATTGAGGGTAATATACTGAACAAGAACCTAAAGAGCTCCTTTCACCTGAAGTTCCTTTCCTTTTATTCTCTCAGATCTGGCATTTTGTCAAGACCGTTGGAGACCAGAGAAACAAGACTGTCTGTGATTCACTGCTATTACTGGGGCGTGTTCTCCTCAAGAAGAATGGAGTGATTCAGGTTAGATTAATAACTGTGAGGAAGGGGGTAGGGTGTGTGTGGGTGGGAGGGTCATGGCAGAGGAGTTAGATTGTGGAAAAGTAATGGTAATAAAAGTATTGCTCAGGGCCACATCTTTCTCAGATCCTTTATTAACTCAGAAATGTCACCACTGCATTCATTTAGAGAAAGAAAAAGGCATTAGATGTCAGCAAATCCTTAAGCAGCAGAACATGTTTTATAATCATCTTTAACTACTTGAAGTTTGAGGGATAAAAATTCCCAAGATAATTTCACAGTGCTGTTTTGAAATCTGGTTAAAGTGACTGCAAAGAAGTCAACTCACTTTTCTTTCAACGCTTGCCTGTCATGTCAAGGGTGACATGAGGGAGCAAGGGTAACTAATGGTACCAGGAAAATAGGACTTAAGAGACCACTCTACCATGTTCTAGGACTCTTTTGGTCTTTTTACTTCTGTTCTTCCACCCCTTGGCAAACTTTCATGATAAGTATAACACTAGTAGAGAAAATCTGTGAGTTAGACAGTACCAGGAATTTTCCTACCCTATTCAGGATCTGAGAGCTAGATTGAAACTTAATCCCTTTCCCACTCCCAAATGCAACATGAAATGTCCTAGATTTTCATCATGGACCTTTATGAGCAGTACCAAATCCACTGAATGCAGAGTTCCTGACCAGGTAGTCCGAATCACCAGGGAGAATCCATTGGAGAGGCATGATCAAAGATGGGGGAGGTGCCTGGAGCAAAGGCATCTCTTCTTTGATCCTCTCCCTTCCACCTCCAAGACTGTGCCCAGTGCCCATGTCCCCTACACCGTGTTTAAATTACACAGGTCCTCAGTGACATCAACATTACCCAACTCTCCACCTGTGTCACACCTGTGTGGCTAACAAAAAATGATGTGTGAAGTTTAATTATGACGCTGATGATCCTCAATTGAGAAATGCAATCACTGTTTTTTACAGCGACCGTATTACATTTTTCCCATGGATAAGGTCTTGGAAAAGAAAGAGAATACAGGTACATTCACCATAATATGGTCCTCCAAGATTCACCCAGCAATTTAGACTTTGTTAACACAAGATTAAGACTAATAATACTTTTCCTTCAACAACGTATACCTCTAACTTGAACTTTTCCCACCCTCCCACCTCCCAAAATTTCCATTTATGGACCATTCTGGTTATTATTATAGCAGCTATGAGTGGGGTTAAGTCCCTAAAATAAACTCTAGGAAGAAAATTCATTTCAGAAAAAGGAATTCATGGATATCAAATAGTAGATGCAATGAGCCACACCTGAAGTGCCTCTCTACATCATCTCAGTTCTTTTTCACGTGGTGTAAGTGACTAGGTCTGGATCAAATTATCCTTTTCTTTTCTTTTTTCTTTTTAGTAGTTTCAGGTGTACAAAACAATGCACTAGTTAGACATTTCACCCCTCACAAAGTGATAACCCCCCTCCCCCAATCTGTTGCCCCTCTGACATCATATAGCTCTATTACAATTCCATTGATTCTATTCCTTATGCTGTACTCCATAAAACTATCCTTTTCTTAAAGTCGCTGATAAGCCTTTCGTTTATTATTTTCTTAAGTCAAGAGAAGATTATTTGTTTTCCAGTATCTGTAGTACATGGAAATGATGGCTTAGTGTATTTCCATTGTGTTGTTTACTCTCTTCCTTACACTCTGTTGTAAGTTGTGAATCTATGCCCTTCTATGTATGCGGGACATTGAAAGCTCAACCTCTATGTTGCTGAAGATCTGCTGTGAGTGGAACTCATACCAAATGCAGGGATAACACCAGCAAAAATGGCCTTCTCGGACTTTTGAAAGCCTGTCATTTGGCAGATACCGTGCCATGATACCAAAGAACCCAGGTTTGGGTTTTGGAAAGCTGGCACCTAATGACATCCACATTTGTTAAGCAATTTATTTTGAAACTATAAATTATAAACTGCCCATAGGTTTTAAAAAAGGGACAACAAGCATTACTACAGGTTGACATTATCTGAAATACTTTCCTAGCCTACCTCTGGGCCATTGAAATAGGGTATTTTGAACCTGTATGTACACGTTTAAGATTTTTGTGAAACTGCCAAATCTTTAATACAACAATATGTGCAATTGAGCTGCCCAAAAGGAATGAGTTTGAATCTTTGACAAGATATTCCTCTTTTTAAAAAAGCAGTTTCACAAGTACGTATTATTTTTACTCACAGCTGTTTTCCTCAGATTTTGAAGGTATATAAAGCTGACTTTGTTTCATTCCAATAATTATCTACAAGGATAGCAATTTATTTTCAGTCACTAGTTTTCAGGATGAATCAATCAACCAATTTTACCCACCATTACAAAGCTGTCTGCTATGAACACTTTCATTTTTATAATTTGAAAGAATTAGATTTATTGCTCCCCTCACCTAGGTAGAATTCTTCTGTGCTCAGAATGGGATTAAGTCCCCAAAATAAACTCTAGGAAGAAAATTCATTTCATAAAATGAAATTCATGTATATCAAACAGTAGATGTGGTGAGCTAGTACCTGAAGTGACTTGATTTTGAGAAGTGAAAATAGCATGTTATTACAGGTTTGAAAGACTACAGGTAAGAATTATGTGGACTAATGAGAGTATTTAGGAGGCTGAAATTGAACATTTGCATACTAATTGGCAGCTCTCAAGGCAAGCCTTACAAACCATCACCTTCCAATCAATAACTGCTCAAGCTAAGACTACAAGAAGATTTTCTGGGCCACTTCATTCATAACTGAAGCTGTTCTCAAGAGTTCAAAATTCCCTGCCAAGAATTTTGTAGGACAGGGAAAGGGAGGGGAGGAAAGGGAATGAGAAGGAAGTGGGAGGAAAGGGAAGAGCTGGGTAGGTGAGGGGAAGAAAGGGAAGGAGGAAAAAGGGGAGAGGAGGGAAGGGGAAGAAAGAGGAGGAAGACATCTTTGCTACATGTTTCTTGCCCTTAACCAGAACAAAACTCTTGTGTTTTAAAACACTATTTTTTTATAACCGATTGCTAATGACTAGGCTTGTTTACTTCATACTATAAAGTATTCTGTAGATTTAACCTGGAGTTTGAGGTCCAAATAGCAGACCAAACACCACAAAACCTGGGCACACTTAATTGGGGCTAAACTCTGGGGGAAACCATAATTTCTTTCTTAATGAGAAATGCATACTTTATGTCATTAAGGTCTTTTGATACAACTGAATAGAAAGGATTATGGAAATACAATATTTTGGGATTAATAAAGATGTAAACATGCATTATAGACATACATGTATTTTCATAGGCTTGATGGAATATTATAATAATCAAATTAAACCTAATTATATCTTGTAAATTAGGTAAGCCACATTTTACAGTAGGTGAAATTTTAAATGAGTAAGGCTGTAAGCCACAGACCTTACTTACTTGAGTTTTCTTAGCATTCCAAGACCTTTTCTTTGTTGATTTTTGTTGCTGTATGCAGCGAATTGGGGATGAAATGGACTGTGGTTACAAATTACGAAGGTGAGGTTGCTTAAATCTGTACTAAACATGACATAATCATGGGTTGTCAGTTTAAACTGGGGATAATGGGGAAGTCACTTGGGATTTTTGTTTGAATACAAGTTGTAATGAATACAAATGACACACATTGTTGTTTACAACACTTTTTTTCTGATTCATTCATTCTGATGGGAATATGGCTGCAGCAGGGGATTGGACTAAACCAGAGAAGCCAAGTTCTTTACTGCCACTGCCACTAACAACTCATAAGCTATGTGACTGTCAGATTCTATTAAATTTTATCGTCTGTTTTTTCATCGATGAACGATAGAGAGAAAGATGATCTTTTCCAGCTCTGGGTTTCTCTGATTTTAGTTTTGGTACATTTTGTTGCATCTGAAAAACCAGTCACCACCACCCCCATTAGTTCACAGAGAGTTAAAGTTACAAATAAAATTCCCTATAGAAACAACATAATGACGATATTAGGTTGGTGCAAAAGTAATTGCAGTTTAAAAGGTTAAAAATAATTGCAAAAACTTCATTTACTTTTGCACCAACCTAATACTATGGAAGATGTGCTAGGTGCTGAAGTTGGAAAAGTAAATATATTTTTAGGAGTTTACAAAGACGCATTGGACACATTGGTATTTATCACAAAGATTCATTCAGTACCAGCCCTGGGGGAAAAAATTGTTATATAAAGAATTTTTTGTTTAGTGACCATTCCATCCTCTTAGCAGCCCTTCCCCATCATCTAAGTCCCAGTCTCCCAAGCCCAGGACTACAGGTTACGTCCCATCACCCACCACTTGCCATTATAGGACACATTTGTAGTTACTCTGCGTACTTTTATGGCCATCTTCTGGAACCCATGTCCTTCCTATGTTAATATTTGATGCTTGCTATAGGTGCTCAATAAATGTGTTTTGAATGGGTAAATTTAAGGATGAATGGATTAATTATTTAATCAGTAACTCAAAAGGTGAGAATCCCAAACCAGGTAAGAAGAGAGTGATCGTGTAGCAGTCTAGCAGAGGGAGGGACAGCAGGAATATTAACAGCAGGCAGAACTTTCACTGTGCTCTTCAGATTACTGAAAAATTACTAAATTTATCCTTCTTTAAAAAATGATAAAAGGTAAACTAAATACAATTGATACAGACAAAAAGACTAGTGAATTTAATGCCATAGTGAATGAAGAGTGGGGTTTTGAGAGAAGCCGTTGTAACCCCCCCCACACCTCTTCACCCCCATCCCCCACCCCCAGGCAAAATCCTACTTTTAAAAAGCTCTTGCATTGCTGGTGGGAAGGTAAAAATGGTACAGCCACTGTGGAAAAAAGTGTGGCGGTTCTTCAAAAAATTAAACATGGAATTACCACATTGTGAGATAATAGGCAATATATATATTGGTGCCTGCCCTCTCTCCACCCCCAGTTGCTAGCACAGAGCTCCTGAAACCCTTGTAAATGCCTAAGTGATAAGAGCACTATGACCACCCTTTGTTCAAATTTTGGTCTTTTACGCTGGTTCCTGACACAGGGCTCCTAAGTTCCTTGGAGTTTTCTGGGTAGTAGGAGTAGCTTTCCTTCTAACGAAGTAACTCTGCGTGGGCTTCAGAATGGCTCCTGGAGTGGGGCTGGTGACTAGGAAGACCAAGCCATGATTGGTATTTTCAGCCCCGCCCTCGCCACCCCGACTTTTCTAGAGAGAGGAGAGGGGCTGGAAATAGAGTTAATAACTGATCATGCCTACGTGAGGAAGCCTCCATAAACTCCCAGTAGTATGGGAATCGGAAAGCTTCCAGGTGTGTGAACATATCTGCGTACTGGGAGGGTGATGCACTTCAACTCTGTGCAGACAGAAGCTCTTATGCTCAGAACCCTCCCAGATCTCGACCTGTGTATCCCTTCATCTGGCTGTTCATCTGTATCCTTTACCATATCCTTTGATACTGTGTTTCCCCGAAAATAAGACCTAGCCGGACCATCAGCTCTAATGCATCTTTTGGAGCTAAAATTAATGTAAGACCCAGTCTTATTTTAATATATGACCAGGTCTTTGATATAATATAATGTAATGTAATATAATATAATACCCAGTCTATAATATCATATCATATCATACCAGGTCTTGTATTAATTTCTGCTCTAAAAGATGCATTAGAGCTGATGGTCCAGCTAGGTCTTATTTTTTGGGAAACACGGTAATCTGGTAAACATTTTTCCCTGAGTTCTTGAGCCATTCTAAAAAATAATCGAATCCAAGGGGGAGAGGGTCATGGGAACCTCCAATTTGTAGCCAAACGTGACAGAAGTTGTGGGGAGCCATACTATTTATGATTGGCATCTGGGGGGGGGTAGTCTCATGGGACTGAGCCCTTAACCTGTGGGATCTGATGCTACCTCCAGGCAGACAATATTAGAATTGAGGAAATTTTAAGACACCTAGCTGGTGTCACAGAGAATTGCTTGATGTGGGGGGAAAGCCCGCACATCTGATGTTAGAAGTGTCAGAAGTAGTGTGAAAGTAAAGGAGAGACACATAGGAGAAAAGACTGTTGTTGTTTTTTTCCCAAACACACATATGATCAGCAATTCCACTTCTGGGAATTCACCCAGAAGAAATCAGGGACTCAAACAGGTATTTGTACACCAATGCTCATAGCAACCTAATTCACAATAACCAAAAGGTGGAAACAACCCAAATACCCATCAACAGATTAGTGGATAAGCAAAATGTAGTATGTACATATAATGGACTGTTCAACTTTAAAAAGGAATAAAATTCTGGGTGAACCTTGACAACATTATGGTAAGCCAGACAGAAAAGGACAAATATTGTCTGAATCCACTTATGTGAGATATGTAGAGTAGTTAAATTCATAGAAACAGAAGGTAGAATAGTGGTGACTAGGTACTGGGGGGTGAGGGAAATACAGAGTTTTTGTTCAATGGGTACAGAGTTTCAGTTTGGGGTGACAAAAAAGTTCTGGAGTTGGATGGTGGTGTGGTGATGGTTGTACAACAGTGTGAATGTACTTAATGCTATTTTAACTATGCTTAAAATGGTTAAAATGGCCAATTTTATGTATATTTTACCACCCACCCCCCCCAAACCTCCAGAGAACAATGTTCTTTGGCATAACTGATACAAATACTGCACAGCTTCTCTGAGGGGAAAACTGTTTCTCAAATCTAATCTAAAACTTTCAGTTGCCTGTCTTGTTATTTCTTATTGGTGCTTTTATTGGTGCTTCTGTCATTGAACCAAGGAATCATAGAAATGTACACTAAAGATGGGCTTGTTTTCTGGATGATGCCACCAACCCTCTTGGAAGCGCTGCCTTTTGAGTTGCTTTGTTCACAATGGGATGGTTTTTAACAGGTTTATCTTTTCTGCCCCTTACCCAATCCCTTGTGAGAGGCAGCATAATTTGTAGTCTGTGTAGCCAGGGAGGAGTGAAAGTAAGTCAGGTTCATGGAATCAACCCATAACTTCAGCTTCAGGAAAACAAGTCAGATGGTGCAGCCACAAGTAAATATATGATGGGCTGCGTACAAAGACTACTAATTCTATTAATTCTGCTAACCGTGCTATATACCAGTAGTACAACTTCTGGAAAAGGTGAGAAATGTGAATCTTTTCAGGGATAACATAAAAAGGTAAATAGGTTTTATTTATCTGAAAAGCTAAGATTACTGTTTTATTTTGCCCCATTATTCATCTTATTTACGGAAATGTGTCTTGTCTCACTCCTTTTCAACATCACTGCTGCTGCCCAAGCTCTGGGCTGGCTTGGATGCTTGCGAGAGCCTCCTGACAGCTCCTGCCTTCTAGGCTTGCGCACCACTTTCCCTGTGCATCTCATTTCCCACGCTGTTTGTTCTCTAGCCGGCTGCGAGGATGATCTAAAGATCTCAAGATCTTTCAGTGACACCCGATCCTTGTCAGGATAAAATCCAAATTCCTCACCAAATCGCTCATACATACCTTACCAGCTTCATCTTGTGCTATTTCCCAGCACACACCCTGCACACAATCCTTATTAAATTATGTACTTGTAGTTCCCGTGACAGGCCAGGTTCTTCTCCGTATCATCCTGCTTGGTTCTTTTGCCTAGAAAACACATGTGCATGTGCACACTCGTGCACACACACAAACACATACAGACCTCTCCATCTGCCTAATTCCTATTCCTACCTCAAGACTAGGATAAAGGACCAAAATCCCCACTCCCTCTCACTTTTCTTCCCAGTAGCCCACATTCTTCTTTTATTCCTCTCCTACAGATCTTCTAGATATTGTTAGATGCTTTTCCTCTTTCACAGCATCTTGTAGGTATCATACTTGTAATACCTATTTTATCAGAAGTTATTTAAAAGCAGGAACTGTCTTTGATCTCTGTATGCCCAGCACCTGCACAAAAGGCTTAGCAGATTTTGCGTGTTCAACTGGGAGATAATGTGCTAAGGGTAAGGGAAAGTGCTAAGGGAGTTCAGAGAAAGTTGAGTCAAGGAAAGTTTTATGGGGGTGGGGGAGTGGTATTTGAGCTATATTTTTATAATCTTCACAACAATCCTGATAGATTCTTCCTTCTTGGTTTTCAGCCAACATCTTTTTTATATACAACTAATTCTACAATATATTCTACAAGTATTTAAACCTGATTACAGGAGCCAGATACTCCTTGGGTAATATAGTGATAGGTTTATGATTGAAAAGTTTTTAAGCACCTGATTAAAGGGCTTATTGATGTGCTTACAAAATACAATGGGTTGTTATTTTCTACTCTTGCTGTTGTATATTGGGTCATAAAGAAGGATGTATAGGGTAGCAGTTAAGAAAATGGACAGTAGAGTCAGACATACCTGGATTTAGATCTATACTCTGCCCTTATAAGCTATCATAAAAGTGTTTCCTCATACATAAATTGGGGCAATAATATCTACTCCATTAAATGTGATGATGCTGATAAAGTGCTTAATATGGAACATGGGAGATAGTCACACTAAGTGTAATGGTAGTGAAGGTGGTGCTGGTGGTGATTCCTTTAAAGCTGAGGATGGCTGCACGTGGCGGGGCAGTATAAGAAAGCTGCTTGATGAGAGAAATTTTCTCATCTCTTTCATTTCGCTAAATTTTGTTCCAATAGAACAATGGTATTCTGAAGCTGGTCTAAGATGTTTCATAGGTAAAATTAAAAGTAGGGCGATCTTTCTAAATTTGTAGAAAAAAAATAAAATAAGAAATAGAATGCTTTCAATTATAATTTTTTTCCTATATACTCTTCTTAAAAGTTTAGTATCTGCTAATGGGTGACAGGTAGAATGAATAGGTCGCAAATGAATATTAAGAGGAGACAGTAAACTGATTTATTTTAAATGTTTATTCAATATTCAACAAAAATTTGCTATTAAAAGTTTTGGGTTTTTTTGGTAAAAACTTATAAACATGTAGTTTGGTCACTTTTCTTGCATTATTATTGCTCTTATTTCATATGATAAAATTAAATATGGCTTTATTTCATGTTGTTCCACTAAAAGCACCATGTCATCCCCATGCTTGTTGCCAGCATTCCATTGTCTGAACCAAGCTTTAGAGTCCTGGTTTTCATGGCATCCTGAAGACATTACTGAATTATCCAGAGTGCCCAACAGTTCATCTCTTAATCCACTTTTACATTAGAGGAGCACGACCTTATAAATACAGAACTAAAAAACAACAACAACGAAGTCTTGGTTGGTGCACACTTCTGTTATTTATGGTATATACTCTGAATAAATGAGTACATCTGTACCTCCTAGAGTTCGTGTATATGAAGATATCCCAAAGAGTGGGAGTAAGAAGAAATGGGAAGTGTAGAGGAAATATGTCCTGCTTTAGCCCATGCTCACACCTGTCATCCTCAAGAAGAGAGAACTGTGCTATTCATAGCTAAGGATTAAACAAGGCAATTGCTCAAACTTTGGGAAACACAAATGATTAAATCTTGAATCATCTCAGAAATCCTCTGAGGTTCAGAGTAACTTGTCTATTGCTTGTTCTTGACAAGTTGGTGAGTCTAGCACATTTCTAGGTGTTGACTGGCATGACTGATTTGTGACGGCTGCCGGAAGCCTATCTAGCCTTGGGCAGCCTTCATCTCATAGTGTGGCTCACCGTTGCTTCTTCCTTGGTTATCCTAGTAAGTCTCCTATGTTTATTCAGAAGCCTGGAAGAAAATAATCTGGAAATCTCATTACCCAGACACAAATAAAATGGCTCAAAGAACATGGCATGAATTTTGGGACCCAAGTCTATTCTTTTCCAGGTAGTCCCATACTGTTGAGGGCCTGGATGAACACTTCTGTTTGAGTCAAGTTTGATTTTTGCAAGTAATACTTCACATTCAAAGACCTATCATAATCATAAATTTAATTATTTGTATTTTTGTTAATTGCTTATCTCAAGTGTTTGCTTTATTGCTGTGAAGTGAATATAACATGCTAACAAAAATTAGGAGTAGCAGTCTCTTTTTCTAAGGCTTCTGTACCCAGATCACAGTTGGATTTCTAAGGAAAGTTTCATGGTTAGCTTTAGTTTAAAAAAAAAAAAAAAGAATTCAGAACCTTCCTGGGAAAATTTCCTAGAAAACTCTTTCTTATTGTAGCTATGTGAGCCCTGATATTGCTAAATATACCACAAACAAATCCTTGAGTCTATAAACTCTTTTTCTACATACTATCAATTTGGAACTTAAGGAATTAGAATCCTAATGTTTTTTACTCCTAAACAAACAAACAAATCAAAATGTAAAATGTATAAAAAGAATGACCAAACTGGGTTCATTACATGAGTACAGGCTGGTTTAGAATTTGATAATCAACTTAATTTATCCTATTAACAGAAAAAAAAAAACACATCATATGACCATCTAAATTGATAGTTGATGAAAGCATTTGATAAAGTTCAATATCAATTTATGCCAAAAATCAAATTAGTAATTAAAATGAACTTCTTACCTAATAGAGAATTTAATTTTTTAAACTCTTATAAAGACAGTGGTGAAATGTTAAAAACTTCCTTTAAAACTGAGAATAACATGGATGCTTGCTATTATCACTTCTAATTATCGTTGTTAATAATATTCTAATTATCGTTGAATGATGATGTAATTCTTACTACAAAGTGTAATAACGCAAAAAAAAAAGAATGTATCAGGATTGGAAATGAAAAAATAAAACTCTATTTGCAGATGATATGATTGAATATACAGAAAATCCAAAAGAATCTACAAATAAATTACTCAAAATAATATGTCAATATAGCAAGATAACTACACGTAAGGTCGATATAGTAAAAGAAAAATCTATTAAACTTCCAATAGAAAATGAAATTTTAAAAGGCATTATTTCCAATAGCATCAAAAACATCAACTATATATGAGACATAAACTTCTATGCAGAAAACTATGAAATGTATAAACTATAAAATTATGGAACATATAAACAATGTGTTTATAAAACATAAAAGCACATAAAATATAAACATTAAAATAAAAGCTGCATGTTTATAAAGCATATAAACTATAAAATATATGCAACTATAAAGCATTATTCCAAGAAATTATAGCTCTAAATAAATGGTGGCATAGACAGGGCTCATGAATTGGAAGATTACGTTTTAAAGGTGTTGATGCCCTAAAATTGATACGTGGATTTCATTCAATTTCAATTAAAAAAAAATTTTTGGCAGGGGTGTGTGTGTGTGTGTGTGTGTGTGTGTATGTGTGTGTGTGTGTGTCTGATTCTGAAGTTTAACTGGAAATGTAAAGGCCCAAGAACAGCCAAGTTGCACTGAAAAAAGAACAAAGAGGAACAACTAGCTCTCTACTGGTTACCTTGATAGCTAGGCAGTGTGGAATTGGAAAAAGGACAGATGAATACCAGTGGAACAGAGTCCAAAAACATACCCATGCAGAGGCAGAGACTTGATTTATAATAAAGATGTCACTACAGAGAAATGGTGGAAAGAATTATCTTTTTAATAAATGGTACTAGATCAATTGGATAGCTATGTGGGAAAAAAATGAAACTTGACCCCTAACTCACACCATCACACGAAAATCAGTTCCAAGAAGATATAGATCCAAATGTGAAAGGTTAAAAAACTGACAATTTAGGAGACTTACAGGAGATAATGTCTTCATGACCTTGGGAAGTGGGTGCCACAGATTGGCAAAGGTATTTGCAATATATAAATAACTGACAAAGGAAATGAATAAGAAAAAGACAAACAATCCTAATCTTGAAATGGTCATGAAACTTGAACAAATACTTCACAAAAGTGTATATCCAAATGGCCAGTAATATATGCCTCATTAGAAATCAGGCAAATTCAAATTAAAGCCACAATGTGATAACTACTACAGATCCTCCAAATTGGTAAAAATGAAAAAGTCTGACCATACCAAGTGTCAGTGTGGATATAGAGCAACTGAAATTCTTACACACTGCTAGTGGGAGTGTGAATTGGTGTAACTCCTGTGGTATATCTGGCATTTGTTACTAAAGTTTAACATGTACATACCTGTTATCCAGAAAGTGCACTCCTAGGTAAAGATCCAGCAGGGATTTTGTGCACTTGTTCAACAAAAGACATGTACAGAATGTTTAGAGCAGCATTTTCCGTAACAGTCAAAGTCTGAAACAATTCAAATGCCATCAATAGACAACATATAAATAACATGTAATATATTCATAAAATGGAAAACTGTACAGAAATAAAAATGAATTACATATAACAATATGGATGAATCTCATAAACATTATATTGAGCAAAAGAAGCCAGACACACAAGATTACATACTTTATGATTGTATTTTATTAATTTCAAAAACAGACAAAATTTACTTATGGTACTAAAAGTTCCTGAGGAGTGGGTTTCTGAGGTGCTGGTGATGTTCTTCTTCTTGCCCCAGATGTTGGTTATGTAGGCATGTTCACTTTTTGATTATTCATTAAGCTGCACAATTGATGATTTGTGTATCTTTCCGTATGTGTATTTTTTAAAGCAATAAAAACTAAAGACAAGCAGCCCATGAATCAAGAACTTTCTCTACATGTCTCAAGGTTTACTCCATTTTTGAATTCAGAAGTTATGAGGCCGTAACAAGCATTTCTACATGTTAGTTACATTGCTGAATTTTAAAAAATCATTTTGTTAATAGACTTTATCTTTTAGGGCACTTTTAGGTTTCCAGAAAAATTGAGCACAGAGTACAAAGAGTTCTCATATACCCCCTCACTTCCTCTCCCCACAAACCACAGTTTCCTTTATTCTTAGCATTTTGCATCATTGATGTGGTACATTTGTTACAATTGGTGAGCCAATATTAATATGTTATTATTAAGTAAAGTGCATAGTTTACATTAGGGTTCATTCTTTGTAATGGTCATTATATGGGTTTTGACAAATATATAATGATATGTATCCACCATCACAATTGAATGGATTTTTAAATTTATTTTTAGTTTAAGTTGGTATTTGGTTTCTTAGCTTCCTACAGTTTCCATAATTATTATTCTTCCCCATTGCTGATAGATTTTGTCTTCTTTACAACCAAAGCTATTTAGCTGAGAGAATGTAAATTTCTTTTTATGCCATTAGCCAACTGTTGAAGTTAAATCACATCAAGTTAAGGATTTGGGGACAATTTTTTGGGCAAAAGAAGTTGCTTCCCAGCCCTAAAATTTCAGGGTGAGCCTACCTTCCTCTTATCTTTGGTGGTTAGATGTGTCAACATTCTGATAAAAGATTTTATTATAATGTTTCAGGGAGGACTTGCCATGGGCCTTTCTGTCTTCGGCCCCGACACTGAAGATGGCTGAGTCACACTGTGAATCAACACCAGACTCAGGACAGGATATGTAAGTTCTTACTCCTGGCACAGTCATCTCAAAAGGCTTAGTATACCTTAATATGTGAATAGCGACCATACTCAATCTGGAGAGATCTGGACACCAGATTTCTTCTCTGCTTCTCCCTCTGCATTCCTCAGGGTAGCATCTCAGAAATGACTAACATCATGACAGGATAGGAAGATAACTGTTCTCACCTGCCTTAGTTCACAAAGAAGAAGCAGGTAGTGTGGTGGCTTCCAGTAAGTACTCAGAACTAACAGGGAAAACCGAATGACTGTATTTTGTGAACTTTGTTGGGTATGTAATTATGAGCACTGGATTAAAGATAAGTCCATTTTTTAGTCATTGAAAAGAACATACTGGGAGTGTTGATTGTATATTGGAAGAAGAGAAAGCAGATATACGCAAATGTGTTCAGAAACAACCAAAAAAAAAAAAACATGTCATAAACACAATCCAAAAACAGAACTAATAATGTCAAAGGCAGCTCAAAGTTGTCATGAGGCAGGATGGGTTTACCAACATGTTAAGTCAGATAATATCAAAATGACCACTAATACAATCTCATTACAATACTAGTTTTACTAAATTCAAACAGTGGGAAGGATTAGGTTGACATCTAATAACCCTAGGCTTAATGAACTTTTTCTTCATGAAAAATATTAAAACAATAATATTGGGGTAATTATTTAGAACTCTAAGGAAATGAAACTATTGTTAAACACTTTAAATCTTTTTGTGTACCTACAATCATCATAATAATTACCTATTCAATGAAATAGTGCCAGTAGCTGTTGAGTTACAACAAAATGGGGTGTTACCTGATTCATTAATTCAGGTTTTCTCCTATATCATGTTCCTTTGCATGAAGATCTTGGGAGGTTTCAAAGTAGCTTGAATTATATTTTCTTCCTCTGTCACCCATTTTTGTTATTATTTAGAGATTTCCATCCACCATATCATAAATCTTCTTTAAAAATAGCAAATATATAGACTTCCTCTTTTTTTCTAAAAACATTCTTACCCAATGATACACCATGATCTATGGGTTCAGGTGTGGCTGGAAAGGTCTCTGAGATACCAACAGGCTTTCCCTTTCTGAGGCCAAGTCTGTCCTCTGACAAACGCCATTAGCTGCTTTCTGAAGTGCAAGGTCCTGAGATGTGTTTAGGTAAATAGTGCTACACAAACATAAACACTGGTAGTGGAATGCAGAATTCATCCATGGGGTCAGTGATTTGTGGAATATCAGGACTTACCAAAAAGTGAGCTGTGTGCTCATTTTATTTGCTGTGTGGTGTATGTCATTTGCTTTATTAAGAATTAATGTGTTTTTCTTCTTGCATGAAAAATTTTCTTGCCTGTGAACTCAAAAATTTTAGGACAAACCCTTGAATTGTTTGGCAGTTGTGCTGAGTCCTAATCTATACTGTTGTCTACTTTTCTTGTGAGCACCATGCTTGAGGGCAACCAGATGAGTTATGTTTCCAATATTCATTTATATTACAAACCTACAGAAGACTCTTACTAGAGTGTGTACCACATAAATAATTTATTTCTATGAGTACTTATACTGTTTTGTTTAAAAGATTGCAAAAAAATATATGCTTCAAGTCTCTAGGCCAGAGGTTTCAGCAGGAAGGGACCTCCTGTTGTTGGTTTTCACACCCTGCCTCATGTGCTGACTGAAGTAGTTAGTTCACAAACTCTTGTCCATTTATATATCAGTAAAATTCTCCATTCTAATAGAAAAGCCTCTCCCAAGCATTCCAGGAATCTGGGGCGCATAGACTGATACTCAGCATGTGAGGATAACTGCCTTAGGAATAACAGGTGCTTTCACTGGTTAAGAAAAAGAAAATCACAAGAGTCCTTTAAGCCTCTTTTTGAAACACGTGTTGAAAAAAAAGTTTATCTGGAAAATGCTATTTTCATAGATCTAAGCACCCTTCAAACTATGAGATACCAGCATGATTTTATCAAGTCCCTTAAAATGATGAAATATTCCTTACACATTTCCCTGTGGGCTATAATGTACCTCCCACAAATAAAATCAAGGTGTGCCTGCATCTTGCCTTTACCTGAAAATGTCTTGAGGTTACAGTTATGACATGTCACCACTCAAAGAGATTAGAACATCTGACTTAAAATAAGCTGGCAACAGAACCCTAAAAGAAAACACACAATAAGTTGCAAGACTTATTACGGGACCAGAAGAGCAAGCAAGATCTTGTCCCTTTATCTCCTTCAGGCAAAATAGGGAATCATTCCCCATGGGAAGAACAAATGAACCTCAACCTCAGATCTTCATTTCAGAGCCTCATCTCAAGAACTGTGTGGTTTAGGAAAGAGGAGTCTAATCACCCTTTTAATTTTTGCCAAATGTTATATAGAAACATGCTCCATAGTGGAAAATAGCCCACCTGCTGATACCTGTGTGTGCAGTAGCGGTAATGGCTGAAAAGATGGAGACATGCCCTTCAGTCCCCTCTCTCATCACATCCATTAAACATTGAGAGTCTAACACAAACTGAAAACTAAGAAAACACCGGAGGGACATGGAGTAAGATGGGAAAGTGTTCTAGCTTTTATTTCAAGGGCTCTAGATACATTTTATACCCCTGATTTGGGGAAAAGCTACCTAAAATATATTTCTCACTCTCCTATCCACTACTGTCCTCTTTTTCTTTTTTGCCTCTATGATTCCCTTCTTTATATTACTATTTTTTCCTCATACTTATTTTCTGTTCTCTTTTTCCTCACTTTTATTATCATTCTACTTTGAATGAATATTTTCTCAGTACTTACAATGAGCCTGATACAGAATAGGTCCCACAGACAAGGTCCCATTAGACACACAGACAAATGCAACACTAGAGGCATGGCCCAGGGGAGGGGAAAGAGGGGGAGAGTAACAAGTCTGGTTTGTAACATGTTGAGTTTGAAGTGTGCCAGCAGGACATCCATGGAGGCAGACAGTAGTGTTGGGAATACTAGTCGAAAGCTTGGGAGAGAGGAAGTTTTATTGAATGCCTGTTATACATAGGCACTGTGTTTGGTGTTGGGAATATGGTGAAAAGATAAAACTCAGCCCATTTTTCCAAGGACTTTAAGAAAACAAACTAGTACATTCCAGTGTTGTAGGTACAAAGATAAAAGAATGGGCAGGTGCTGAGGAGATGCAAAAGACAAGTGATCAGATGTACCCCAGATAGGGGAATAGAGTGAAATCAGCCCCTCAGTTTCAGCAAGCAGATCAGCTGGTGTGATCCCCACAGGCATTAAATTTGGGGTTGGCCTTTGAAGCTCTATTGATACCAATCGTTCCAGCCAGTCTCGCCCATGGGATGTTAGCTTTTCTGATTTGTGTTCTTTCTTTGACTGGATACTGATCTCTCAGTACCAGAAAAGTCTCCATCTCTCTGTAGGAAGGGAAAATCCAGGGCTACCTGGTGGGCAGCTTCCCAAGTTGTTAGAAGAAGCCTGAACTTTTTAACTTTATTGTCATTCTAAACACTATGCTGATTTTGCAAAATAGCCAGCAATCTCCTACATTTCATCTCTTGCATTTCCTGGGCCCTAGACCAAGCCTGAGAGTGTTCCTGGATGAGTGCACAGACTTTAATATAGCTGGCAGTCTGATGGATCGCAAGAACTTCCTGGGAGCACAAGTAAATCATTGCTGTGGAGCTTTTCTGTTGTGTGAGATCTGACACATTTAACTTTCTATTTCAGAAACCTTTCCCAGCTTTTGTGATGAAATCCCCTTTAATTATCAACTTATCAGATCTTAGAACTAATGGAAAGTCCCTCCGACCCTACACTACCCACAACCCCATTTGTTTGACCCACAGAGAAAACTCCAGTCTTTCTTTCATCAGTCACCCATTTGTGTCTGTCACTCCTAACCTAAAATATCTTCATACACTGATTAAATAAGTTGAGGTTTACATAAACAACTTAACTCTCCAGTCTTTTCTCAGATGCCTGAGTTAACCCAGACAAGCCAAAAATGGAAAGAAACCCAAAGGTCATTTTTATCCCTTTAAAGGAAAAGTCATTTTTATCCCTTTAAAGGAAAAATCAGTCCCCTTTTGTGCTTTTCCTGTGCCAAGAACATTGCTCTCTACCCACAAGTTATCACTAAGAAACAGGCAGGCTTGAACATTGGTGTGGGATTCTACATATAGTAAATCAATATGGCTGCCATCAACGTGGATATTTCTCCTCAGTGATGTCTGGGTTTGTTTTTCCAGGTTTTCAATTTAGATTGTTGACTTCTTTCCAGAATTATCTATTAAAATGTTATTTAAATTATGGTAATATGTTATTAATTAATCACTTCTTGAATTTTATTTATGATACCCTTGCAAGATACACAGGATTATTATGAAGTATCTATATTGAAGTTGAAGCTGCTTCTTGTTAGTTTTGGAAATATTGAATCTATTGTTTTTGGCCATTTAAAAATTTAATTAAAGCCCTCTAGCTACAGACCAAAGAGGTGGATAACTTGAGATAATCAGAAATCATAACATTTTCGTTTAAATTTTAGTATCTCATTTCAGGTATACTTCCTGCTATGGTTATTTTATTTAATATAGATGAAATAAGTACAATCTAATAAATATAAGATACATGGCCAAAAAAATTACCATATAAAACATATTTAATTTTATGCCACAATAACTATCCTGGCTTTTTGAGTACACTGTAAGAATGTAGGATGGCTGGGCCTACTTCTTATTTCCAAGAGAAATGAGTGGCTGGTAGAAATCATCAAGAGCAAGCTTATTCTATTTAAGTCCATCATCACTATCATGTTTCATTGAAAATTGCTAAAACTTACACAGGATTTTAGTGGTATAAATTTGGTCTGCAAATTTTTGGTAATTTTTCAAGCTCCTCAGTATTTTAGTTAAGAGACTAGAAAGTATCTTAAACATTTTTCCCAAGTGCCATAGCAAAAATCATCAAGCAAACAAAAAACCTATGTCTTAGTTTTGACTCTGCCATTACCTTCGACAACTTATGTAGTTTATTTGGGTCTCAGTTTTCTCATTTTCATCCTCATTAGGTGATCTCTAAAGACCTCTTTGAGTTTCAAGATTTTATGATACTAATATTAGAACTATGCCCATTTTTACTAAAATTAGTCTTAAAGATTCTAGCAACTTCTGAGGATATGTAATCTCTTCATGGTACATATACTATGTGATCTTCTCATTGAGGAAACTATAGTCCTTATATTTGAGTGAATCACTCTCAACCTGTGTAAATATGAATACTTCTTCTTATGGTCAAAATATTTTTTAGAGTTCCACCTAATGATACATGTACTTTTGGACTGAAAAAATTAGGCAATGCCAGGGGGCTCCTGTGAGTCTAGTAACATTTAAAATGAACTTGTATTTTATGATTCACAACAATACCTACATATATTTGGAGAATACTATTACTGATTATTATGTATCGGTGAGGATGCTTTCAACTCCAATAACTGAAAACATCACCTCAAATTGGCTTAAAAGATAAGTTTGTAATCTCACATATAAGGAATCCAGAGGTAGAGTGGCTCGTGACTGTTTATTCAGGAGCTCAATGTTGTCATTGAGAGGCAAGGATGTTTTCAGTTCTCATCTCTTCACTGAGGTGATTTTGCCCTAGTGACTGTAGTAATTTAGCAGGTACACACCACATCCAGACATAACAATGCATTGAAAAAGAAAAAGCTGCTCTTCATTGTTTCCTTAGAGGCAATTAACCTTTCCCAAAAGTCCCTGGACAGGCTTTCTTCATGTACCATTGGCCAGAAATGGGTCACAATTTCTTCCTAAATCCATCACTAACAAGGGCAATGGATTAAGATGAACAGATTGAGGGAAGAATAGGGAGGCAACCACCATGACTTCTAGAACAAATAATACATTCTCAGTCCACACAGAGTGATATGCACAGAACTGTGGTAATAACTGGACATGTACTACCCACTTCTGGAAATCCTTGTTCAGTTCCTCTCTATAAGACCAAAGTCTATTAATGATTTGTATTTTTCTGTGGGGGAAGAAATAAAATTAGTAGTTTTGAAGTAAATGACTCTAACTTGTATGTGCATCTTTCTTAGAGGACAAATCACAAATATTGCAACAAATAAAACCAAGTAATGATTTCTTACTATTTAATGTTGCTACTGAATAAAAACAGAGATCTTCCCGCTGAACCAGTCTCAAATGAGATCACAGAGATTATGATTGGATATTATTACTGCCAATCATTTCTGCCACAAGAGTGCTAATAAAAGAAGTCAAAATACTTCTGTTTTTTGAAACACCTGATGGCAGGCAAAAACCACTGCACCCAGTGCCAATCATGAAGTGGGTATTCCCAAATAGATAGGTCAAAAGAGAAGAAATATCACTAGCAGAGGGTTGAAATACATATGAGGACAAATTTGAATGATTTTACTAAGTACTGTATTGGGAAGAGAATAAAGGAACAACAGAATAACCTTTGATTGTCTAACTCTCTTGGTGTCCTAATAATCCCACCCTATTGCTTTTTTATTTTTTATTTTATTTTTTTGATTTTAGGATTTCCACATAGGCCTGGGATGTAGAAAGCCGACATGAGCATTGCTCCCACACTAGGAACAATAAAAATCCAGATGAAGTACAAAATCATAAATACCCTTGAATCCATCAGAGAACTGAGGTTGCAGAACAATCAAGCAGCGTAAAATTAATGAAAAATAGGCCTTTTAGGACACAGAATATGAGTACTGGATACCTGTAGCAGAACACAGGAGAAAGACCCCACTCATCTTACAAGGAGGTAAGAAGAATTCAGGTAAAATTTTCCACCCATTTCAAAAGTCTTCTTTCAAAGGTGTATGAAATAATCATGAAGGACTTTTCTAGGATATAAAACAAACTTCAACAAATGTAAAGGAATTGAAACCATACAAGGTATGTTCTCTGACCACAACATAATTAAACTAGAAATTAATAAAAGAAGATATTTGGAAAATTCCCCAAATATTTTAAAATTAAATAGCATAAGCATATGTCAAAAAAGGAAGTTGCAAGGGAAATTAGAAGATATTTTAAATCAAATGAAAATAAAAACACAGCATATCAAAACCTGTAGGATGCAGCTAAAGCAATGCTTAGAAAGAAATTTATAGCAGTAAATGTTATATGAGAAGAGAAGCAAGATCTCAAGTCAATTATTAATACCTAAGCTTCCATCTTAAGGAACAATAAACAAAGTTAGAAGGCTGCAGAAGGGAGGAAATAATAAAGGTAAGAGCAGAAATCAATGAAATTGAGAACATAAAAACAACAGAGACTTCTGGCTTCCACTCCATCCTAACAAGTAAAAACACAAATAGACTGAAAAATCAACAACTTTTCTTGGATCCCTAAGAGAGGGGAGAACACAGGGCAAACCAATGTTCCCAAGATTGGAGGCAAATACAGGGAATCGAGGCTTAATGGAGCACACTCACCAGCAGAAAATGCCACAGAACCAGTGCTGGGGCAGGTAAAACTGAACTATACCAGACAAATTGCTGAGGCTCAGGGGCACAACTCTGAGAATTAAAAAGTCCAGGGGACCCGGTCATAAGTGTCCCCATAATATTGTGAGACTTACCCTCCAGGGGCTTGACCACATTCCTGCAGTAAACCTTGGGGGAAATCCTGTCTTGCTTCTGGAAGGAGGAGGAGAAAAAGAGCCATGTTGCAATACAAGAGAGCATTCTGGTCTTCTTAACAAGGCCTGTCCTTAGGGGAAACTATTTGACTAGAGTCTAACCTGCTGGAGTATTATTATGAGCCTAACTGATCTGTAGGAAGGGAAATACCCAACTCTAACCAACCCTAGCTATCCTGTCCCACCTAAGGGGGGAGAAACATTTGTGAAGTCCACAATCCAGATGTATAGGCTCACTAAAAGACAGACCTAATCATAGGACTGTAGAAGGCTTCCCCTCTGCCCACACCTCACCACCACATTACTAAAGGCCCAATTACAGCAATTCCTTCTAGCCAGGAAATCATGTCCAGCTATCAAGAAAAAATTACAAGGCATACCAAAAGGCAAAAAACACAATTTTAAAAATCAGGCAAGCATCAGAACCAGACATGGCAAAGATATTGGTATTATCAGACTGGAAATTTAAAGCAACCATGATTAATATGCTATGGGCTCTAGTGGGTAAAGTAGACAGCATGCAAGAACAGATGGGCAATGTAGGCAGAGAGAAGAAAATCTAAGAAAGAACCAAAAAGAAATACTAAAGATAACAAACACTGTAACAAAAATGAAGAATTAATGACTTATTAGTAGATTGGACCCAGCTGAGGAAAGAATCTCTGATCTAGAGGATATACCAATATCTCAAACACAGAAAAGGAGACCAATATCTCTTATGAATATAGATGTAAAAACCCTCAAAAAATACTAGCAAATCTAATTCAACAATGTTCAACAAAAAGAATTATACACCATTGCCAAGTGGGATTTATCCCAGCTATGCAAGGTTAGTTCAACATGAAAATCAATTAATGTAATCCATCACATCAATAGGCTAAAAAAGAAAAAGCACATGATCATATCAATAGATGCAGACTCATAGACCAAAGGAACATAATAGAGAGTTCAGAAATGGATCCATTATTATATGAGTAGTTGATTTTTGACAAATTTGCAAAGGCAATTCAATGGAGAAAGGATGATCTTTTCAACAAATGGTCTTGGTACAAGTGGACATCCTCATGTAAAAAAATGGACCTTAGTCCATCCTTCTCACCTTACACAAAAATTAACTCAAAATGATCCATAGACATAAATGCAAATAAAGCTGAAAATAATAAAACTTCTAGAAAAAAATATATGAGAAAATCCTTGTGAACTTGAGTTAAGCAAAGATTTTTTAGACATGGTTTCATTAATGATTTATAATAGAAAAAAAAAAGATAAATTGGACATCCTCTCCCAAAGACTATGTTAAGAAAATTCCCTACCCAAAGGCTGGGATAAAATATTTGGAAAAAACACCTATCTGATAAAGGACTTGTATCCAGATGCATAAAGAATTGTCAAAATTCAATAATAAGAGACAACACAATTTAAAAATGAGCAAAGATTTGAGCAGACACTCCACCAAAGAAGATATATGAATGGCAAACAAACACATGAAAAGATGATCCACTTCATTAGTCACCAGAGAAATGCAAATGAAAACCAAAGTGAAATACCACTTACAGAATGGCTAAACTCAAACATGGACAATACCAAGAGCTGATGAGGATGCGGGACAATGAGAACGCTCATATATCGCTAGTGGGAATGCAAAATGATACAAATATTATTTAAAATAATTTTCCAGTTTCTTACCAGGTTCAATATATACTTGCCTAGGCCAGCATTCCATTCCCAGGTGCTTACCCACGAGAAATGAAAACTTATGTTCATATAAAATCTGTTCATGATGTTTGTAGCAACTTTATTCATAACTGACAAAAATTGGACACAACCCAAATGTCCATTAACATATGAATGTATAAAAATTGTGCATCCAAACAATGGGATATTACTCAATAATAAATAGAGACAAACTGATGATACAAATAATGACATGGATGAATCTCAAATGTTAAGTCAAAGCCAAGCTCAAAATACTATCTACTGTGTGATTCCATTATATGACATTCTGAAAAAATGCAAAACTATAGGGATAGAAAGCAGATTACTAGCTGCCAGGGACTAGAGTTGGGGGTGGACTACAGTGGAGCACAAGGGAATTTGGGGATGTGATGGAACTGGTCTATATCTTGAAAGTGGTGGTGGTTATCTGACTATATGCATTTGTCAAAACACATGGTACACTAAAAAGGGCAACTTTTACTGAATTTAAGTTATCTGACTTATATGTGAGTCTGGCAATGGCTAAAACACCAGGGTCCCCACACCACAATTTGGGAATCACTGCTATAGCAATAAGTCAGGAATTCTTAGATGAGTGTTACCAGTGGAATGTGGAGTCAATGAGTATGTCAGGCAACAAGACCTGATTATCAGCATAAGTCTGTGTACTGGCGATATACCCAGAGGAAACTATTGGTAACCACACACCAGATAATAGGGTGCGGTCTTCATCTTAATGAAGCTAGTCCTTGTGTGGACATGTTTTGTGAGAATCAAGCCTGTCTTCTGAATCATGGCCTGCAGTGCAAGAGAATGCTCAACACCTGACATAGACTTTTCGGATCTTCAGGCTAAAAGACCATTAAAATCCAGTAAGAAACCCATGTGTCATGTGGCTTCCTGCTGTTTTGTTGAATTGTTTTTCCTTGCTCCCCAGTAGGGATCAAGCTTCACACATATTTTAAACAACTGGTCTATTTATATTAAGTAATTCACTTTTGAGAGCACATCTTTTTCTATGAGCAGTATTGAACTTTTCATCTTCTTGATGCTTCTGACATCCTTCTTGTGTCATTTCTGAACAAATAAAAGGCAAACAACTTGGCTTGCCCCAGTTCTTAGAGAGGCTTAACACTGCCAGGGTGGGCAGGTAAACACTGCCAAACATAAGGCTAGAAATGACTTGTCATCCAGACAGAAGGATTTTCATTTCTTCCATGAATGGAATCCAAATGATATTTTTTCCCTGATTATGAAAGGGTAGCAACTGCTAAGACTAACACGTCACATGTTTTTCTTTGGCTCATTGCTATCTTTTGGTAAAACTAATTTATAAAATGTTAAATTATTAGAAACAAGTAACAGATAATTTAGTAGGGCATGTTTTAAAAAAACAGTGGCTTTAAACTAATAAATGTATCACCTACAGATGATATATTCTAATATTATTGTGTTCATGTCTAAATTCTTAAAGACATAAAATAAACCATTTTTTTAAACCTCACGTTCGTAATGTGTTACGTAATGAACACAGGGCAAAATAGGGGCAGGGAAGAGTCCAAACCAAAGGGAATTATTATTTTTTTCAATCCTCCACTGAAATGTAAGCTCTAACAGGTAGACCTTTGAAGAAGGTAACTTGGCAGGGACGAGGACGGAAGTTGCTGTGGTTAGTGGTTGGCTGGGAAAAAATCTCAGCAGCATCCTAGGCCTCTCTCTCACCCTAAAAGCAATCCCCGCATGCTCGTCTCTGCCCAGCCTCACTGATATTGCCTCCCTCATTTCCTTTCCTTTTTCATCCTCACCTTGCTAAACTTCAGGTCCTTATTATCTTTCACCAAAATAATTGCCGTAGTGGTCTGATCAGTCTTACTACCTCGTCTCTTCTTTTCTGGTCCATTCTCTACATTGTCGCCAAATTAATCTTTGTCTAGCCCAGCTCTCATTTCATTTTTCACTTCC
Organism: Rhinolophus sinicus; assembly: GCF_036562045.2. Lineage (NCBI taxonomy): Eukaryota > Metazoa > Chordata > Mammalia > Chiroptera > Rhinolophidae > Rhinolophus > Rhinolophus sinicus. Next base: position 20,995,159 of record NC_133757.1, read on the forward strand.
CATAACTCCCCCTCACCCACGGAATGACATAGACACTCCTCAGTCTGGCATTTCAGATTCTCCACAACTTGGCTGGCATATTCTACATCTCTGACCTCTCCCCATCTACTCTTTTTTCACAATGTTCACCATCTTCCACCTGAGCCTTACTCTTCCCTGTATCTGTGCCTTTCATGCTGTGCTTGAAATTCTAGCTCTGCCCTGGGCTTCATACTACCACCCATCTTTTAAAGTCCAGCTCAAATGACACTTCTTTCATGAAGCATTGGCTGATGCCCACAGCTGGAAGTGGATTTCCATTGTTCCTAAATCTCTAATGGTTTACATTCTTCCTCATATTGTAGTTATTTGTACATGTGGTAAATACACCTCTATATCTTTCTTTTTTGCATTGTTAATTCCTTGAGGGCAGGTTTTACATCTCATCCTCAATTGTATCTATACACCTACTGTCTTGCTCATGGTAGACCCTCAATAGGTATTTGTTTACTCACTCAACAAATATATATGAGTTTGGAATGGATAAATGAATGAAAAGATCAGAAATTAGAAATGGAAGAAAGGAAACCAGGGTGCTTTGTTTTTATAATAAAGGCAGCAAGGAACATAGTTTGGGAGCAATTCAAGAACCATTATAGACAAGAAAATCTGATGGAGACCTTAAACCTATGTATGAAGGGCAGGAATTGTACTATTTCTCAGCTGCAGCCTTCTAAAAGCCAAATGCTTTATAAACTGTGACATATGCTCTTGTCATAATTGTCGTGACAATTATGTATTATCCAGGAGTACATGCTAACCAAAGAGAAAGTTAGGCAGAAATATTGTCTTCTGGTCTTAGAAATGTAGTAGCAACCTGCAACAAATAATTATCGTATCATTTTATTTTAATATGTAGAAATTCATTTTTTTCAAATCAGTGGATTTACTGTCCAACAAAAGAGCTGAATCAATTATTGTAGATACTGTGTTTCCCCGAAAATAACACCTAACCAGAAAATAAGCCCTAGCATGATTTTTCAGGATGACATCCCCTGAACATGAGACCTAATACATCTTTTGGAGCAAAAATTAATATAAGACCCGCTCTTATTTTCGGAGAAACATGGTAGTGGAGTTATCTCATGAAATATAAAAACATTTTCTCTCGCCTCCTTCTCAGTGAACTTCACTTCTTATTGTCTCTTAGGGATGCAAGACAAATGTATCCCAAAGCTTTCAGGTCCCTGGATGAAAGTATCATAAAAACATATCACTGTCATGTGATGCTGTTTTATGGAAGGAGGGTCACAGAATACGTAGAAATCCATCTATAGGATATATTGCTTTAAACCAAACCAAGAAAAATCTGTGTTCACAAAGATTTATAAGGTTGTGAATAGTCATTTGACAAAAACACTTACCCTACTCACCAAAAACTGGATTTACACATCACATTGCTCAGCAAGTGATGAGTCTGGTCACCGGATGCCAATCTGGGATACACATGAACAGTCATCCTTTCTCCCCAACCTATTTAAAAGTTAGTAGATAATTTTGGGAGAATGACTATTTTCCTTGTTGCCTCGTAAGGAAATTTTCTCTCCGGTCCATCAAAAATTGATTAAATGTGACTCATTAAAACAGCTCCAAATGGAGCAGGGAACAAGAAATACCTTTCCGGTGTCTTAGTCATTGCTATTTCCTAAATCTGACTCCTTGTTCCTTAATTTTAGCAAGAATTGTGTTGCTTCCTGGTTAATTTGAAACATTTAAAAAACAATTCCCTTAGTACCAGGATATGGTAGGAACTTAGCATAAGGATGTTGAATGAATACAAGGTTTCTTTCACTCCGTGTACCATTTTATTATAAATGATTTCCCCAAGCACAATAAACTATGAACCTTGAGTAACTAGACTATAAGCACTGAGATTCTGTTCATTGTCTTCTGCCATGGAGGGCCTAGTATAGGACTCTGTAAACCGTACTCACATGCACATATAAATATGTGGGAGCACACGCAGACTTACTAGCTATTGAGTTAGCTTAGAGGATCCTGGCTGCATTACCTTGGGGTTTATCTATTTTGGGTCTGAGTTTTCCTTTGTCTCTGGAGAATGTCAATGTTATGAGAGGAACCCAAAGGGAAGAAAAAAACAGCCATGCTGACTTCAAAGGTTGGTTAGCATGTTTGGTTTTTAGTAGTTATATAAATTGAGTAATTGATTGGTCTGTGGTTGCCAACTCCTAATACAGAGTTTTATCTAAAACCATCAATAAATTACACCAATATCATAGTGCTGTTGACAGAATATATCTCCACTGTTCAGATGGTTTTACTTCTTATTTAGTGTGTCACTTGCCCTCAGCCTGATCTGTTTTGATATTTCCTATTTCTTTTCAGTTCAAAGCTATGGGCATATTTAAATCTTAATAATACACAAGCAGTGGGAAATGAGGGTTAAACAGTGGAATATAGGCTCTGCACTGTACAGAAGAACACCTCCCAGTTCTCCTCCTGTGTCTTTCTTTCTGACACCAGATATGTGGGGGGTTTCCCACAATTCTCTGTGACACCAAGAGAATTCTCTGTGACACTGTCTAGCTACAATTTAACTCAATTCTGACACTATCTGCGTGGAGATAACATCAGATCCCACAGGTCAAGGATGCTTGAGACTGGCCCCCCACTTCAGAAGCCAATCACAAGTCCCCAGGTTCCCAGGGTCCCCAGGTTCCCCACAACTTCTGTCTGACTTGGCTACAAATTTGAGGTTCCCATCACCCGCTCCCCCTTAGATTTGATTATTCGCTAGAGTGACTCATAGGACTCCCGGAAACACTTACATTTACCAGTTTATGAAAGGATATAATAAAGGATACAGATAAAAGGATACACAGGGTGAGGTCGTGGGTGCAGGAGCTTCTGTCCCCATGGAGTTGGGGTGTGTCACCCTCCTAGTATCTGGATGGAACACATCCACATTCCCCAACCTGGAAGCTTTCCAAATCCCATACTATTGGGATTTTTCAGAGGCTTTATCATATAGGCATCATCAACCATTTAACTCTTTTTTCCAGTCCCGCTCCCCTCGCTGGAGCCACTTATTAGATGTAAGATCTTTATCCTGGTTACTCAACTTCTCTGAATTCCACTTTTCTCAGCTATGAAATGAAGATAATAGCAGCACAACCCTCTTAGAGTTGCTGTAGGGATTAAATAAGATAATGTATATAAAATATTTGGCACATAATCAACCTTAGGAAACATTAATTCCAGTTCTCTTCTTTAATAATCCACTCACAGAGTGCCTATATAGAGTTGTTGCCTAATGCCAACCTAAGAACATTTGCCAGCTACCAAAAAACACCTCCCTACCACGTTCTATGTGGCCTTGAGTGATCTAGCTCTTGTCTATTTCTCCAGCTTCTCTTCCACTGCCACCCTTGCTTTGCTTAGTGCATTCAAACTCACCAGTTCAAACTTCCCAAATTACCTACACCAAGAGCCTTAAGCTAGTCGTTAGGGGTCCTGGAAAGCCAGATGCTCTCCAGGTAGTCATGAGAATTGTCTAGATTAGTGCAAATTGACCCTCTATGGTAGTCTAATTGTCCCATGAAATGCACGTGGACTTACAGGGCCTCTGGGAGTCCACACGTGTATGGAGACTGCGTGGTTGCTGATTCAAGGGGCAAGAAGATCCTTAACTCTCCGCAGCAATATCTTTCTCCATTAAGTGGCTACGTGCCTAAAATCCCATCACTAACATGCCACTCTGTGGAGTCTGCGTTAGTCTATCTGGTTTCCTCATTTAAAAAATGAATCCCAATGCCACAAATTGCTCCACATTTTCAATCATTAACTTCTTTTTCTGATTTAGTTCACCCACTATTTCCCTCCAGGTGGTCTTGACCTGGCTGGGGTCAGAATGGGGTAAACAGGGCGAAGGCATATATAGGAGAAACAGGTCTTGACTATAAATTCTGCCAATGCCACAGTTTTTCTAGGGCTCAGACACCTTGACCCTCACATCCCAAGCTAACCCACAAATCGTGCACATTGGAATATTGACTATTCCCTTGGCAGTAAGGAAAGGGAATATCAAGTTGTGTCAGTTTTGTGGCTATAAAAGGTAAGAAGTAATAAAAGGGAATTTCCTTTACATTGAACTTTTGTTCCTCTTTCCCCATGGGCCCATAAATGGTTAATGCACTTAAAGAGGTAGGAGAAATTTTCTGCCTTCTATAAAGTTTGATTCCTGGAGGCAGATTTTTTTTTTTTTTTAATTCAGCAAGTGTCAGATAATTGGAAGGGTGGAGTAACGCCATAAACCAAGACACACCTTTGTCAGGACTTGTTTGGAAGCAAAGAACTGAGAGATACTAGGGGGAGAGAAGGAGAAGTGAACATTTTTGAAAAATCACTCAGCTTTAACACACCTTGGCTGGGTCTGGATAAAAAAAAAAAAGTGGGAACTGCAAACCTCTAGAAGAAAACATCAGAGGAAGAGAGAGGGGGGATTTATTCAAAGTTGTTTCCCATTCCTTCAAAATCTCAAACTCGGTAAGTAACAGAATGAATTTAACCTTTCTCCCCTCCTTCTCCTGAGACTTTGATTTGAGGTTTGGCATTTAGAACTTAAATGTTGGAGAAAATAAGATGAAGTTATTGAGTTTCAAGTGTTCTGGTTGAAGTGATTAATTGATTATAAATGATTACTTTGGTTTATGCTTTCTGCTTAGGGTAGGTCTTTTAAAGGAGCAACAAGAAAGATTGATCAGTGGGAAAGAGAAGAAAAGGGCCAGTTAAGATTAAACTGGGCTCTAGTGGCCAGATTTTTATTTTTATTTTTTGCATTATTTTCAGTGTTATAAAATATCTTGTGTTCAGTTGTTTTATTTAGAATATGATGAGTTTATAATTTCTTCTCTCTCGATCTCAATTTCTCCTCTCCCTCTCTCTCTTTGCCCCCTCTCTATTTTTCTCTCTCCCCTTGACAGCAGAGAACAGCTCAGAGGTGAAGTTAAAGTGTAGGTGAGCGGGGCCTTTTTAGAAGCAGCTCCTGGGCTGCCCAGGCCTCTGTGCTGGCAGGTTCTGATTAAGCTCAAGGGGCCGGGCGAACATTGTTGTTTATTACACTCTAAAATTACTACTTCCCTAATCTAAAGTAAAGCAAAATATCTGAAATGATATAATTAATCCAGGAATTTCCTGGAGTCGAATTTAGAACAAGAAAAAAAGAAAGAAAATTTTGTCTGTGTGCACACTTTCACTGGCCAAGTTGGGCCCCCCCAAAACCATTTTGGGGTGAAAATTACCAGCTTAGGTGTCTCACAGGACCACATTAACTGCTAACTGACAAATTACTACTTCACTTTTTGAAATGTAGGCAAAGCCTCTGGCATAGCACTTATTTTGAGAAGCAGTTAATCAGTAGCCTTAATAGTTGGATTTGTTATGTCCATAAAATGTAAGTGAGATTTTAAAGAATTTCGTTTGAAAAGCAGAGTTGTTCCTTCTCACCCCTGTATGCTCTCTCTTAGAGCTAAGGCACAGATCTAACTCAGAACTAAACGGAAGCAGGCATCTCGGCCCCCTCAGAGAATCAGAAGGGGTCTGCTTTACTCTCAGCCCTTTCAAAACACCCCTACAAAAATGAGCGGAGTTTACATGGGGAAAATTAAAGCGAACAGTCCTGATTCAAGCTTAGGCAGAAACTTGTTATTTTGATGAAACCAGTCCAACTTAAGAACTAACCATATTCTTAGATGCTGCCTGACCAAAAGAAATCTGTGTGTCCATGATTTTGCTCATTTGTTATTAACAGCGGTAGGATTTAACCAAACATGGCACTAAACAAGTGGCATAATCACAAAGCTGGTGCCCAAGCTCCCTCACCCCCAAGCTATGAAAATGTAGTATGCCAAATGTAGCTAGTAGGCAAACCCATTGCTGGTGTAGAGACAAAACTTCTGCGACAACCTCAGGGCATTGATTGGTTTTCCTGCCTGTCAAACTCCTTGACCCTTCTGTGTTTACCGATTAATAGCTAATGGATGGGTTTTCTCACACTTTTTTTTTTCCCCCAGGAATTTCCTGGAGTTGAATTTAGAACAAGAAAAAAAGAAAGAAAATTTTGTCTGTGTGTACACTTTAACTGGCCAAGTTGGGCCCCCCAAAATCATTTTGGGGTGAAAATTACCAGCTTGGTCATTTTGAAAATTACCATTTTGGTCATTTTGTTGTATTGTTTTAGAATTTAAAGTGTACAGAGGTTGGGGTAAGAGGAGCTGTAAAAATACTTGTGATTCCTTAGCAGAGTATAAGAGCATTTATTCCTAAAATAGAAAACAGAGAGAAAAACACTTAGCTTCTCTGTTTGGGCATCAAAGGATCGGGCATCAAAGACCAAGTGTTTCATGAGTCCTTAGAATAAGGTAAGGTCAACGCCATGGTTTATTATCGCTAACAGTGGGCTGTCCTTGCTTGTGTGTGTGTTACACCACATCATCATTAAAATAGTTTTAGGTGGATGCGACGTCATTTAAATGAAGTGGAAAGAAAAAAAAACACTCATAAAAGTAGAAAAATGATTTTGAATTGTGTTTTCCTGCATCAGAAATTGACACGGATCATTTTTAACATCTTCAACAGAGTATTAACTGAAATAACCATGAGCAGCCCATAGATAGTAATTAACATACTTTTGGAATTGATAACTTGAGTGACTTGCTCATCCTCAGTGCTAGTGAAGTGACCCAAACATCCAAGAAGTTAAAAGTCATGCTACTTGACCATATTCCCATTAAGTAGTGTGTTTGGAGGAGACCGTACTGGAGGAGGAGACCGACTTCCTCCAAACGTTGCGGGGAAGAATAGAATCGGGCTCGTGCTGGGCATGTAATTTCTTTTCCCTTATGTTAGTTATACTTTTCAAACTATTGGCACTTAAAATATTTAAAAAGGAAGTCTTGTGGGAATACTGTAGGTCCCACGGGATGATCTCCGTCTCGGTCTGTGCCTCAACCCCTCACTTTCCACTTGATAACTCACTCATAGAAAGTTTTCTCTTACATTTGGTTTAAGGGAATCCATCTCCCAACACATTCCTGCCACTTCAGGCTATCAGTCTGGAAGAGATCTTTGGCAGAGTCAACAGAGTTCAGTCCCGTATGTTTCAGGCCCAAGAAATCATTCTGTATAGCCAGGGGGTCACAACCATCTGAAGGCTTCATGCAGAGAGAAGGAAGGGGCCACCTTCCTGCACTCACCTAGGGCATGTTCTATCCCAAGGTACCTGCCGGTGAGGAGCCCCCAGCTCCAAAGGCAATTAATCAGAGGCCCTGAAGATGGGCATCTGATTTCTTAGCAAGTTGTCTCTCCGCGCTCTCTGGAAGTTGGGGAACCCTTGGCTTTTTCCTGCAGATGTCAAGGCTCCATCATTAAGAAAAAGATGGAGGGGCCGAGAAATGTCTGTTGTTTTTCTGGTACAAAAAGAACAAGAGAACACATGCCAGTCTCGCTGCTTAGACACTGAGACTCTTACCAAAGGGAGCTGTCATCAGCCTGCCTTGACGGCTGCAGTGGAATAAACACGGCCAATCCCAAATTTATAGCTGCCAGCAGCAACTTTCATTAAAGGATCAAAATAAGCAATAATTTGTGGGAAGTAAAAGTTTCCATGGATTGTTATAAACAGTTCCTTTCAGGATGTTTCATATCAATTCAGGTGCCATCCTAGGTGGCTCTCTACTGGCAGCCAGGTGCATTTGAATGTTTAACCTCCAAAATGACCAATTTAGAAAAGAAAAAAAAAAAGGTGGAGAGGGGCTTCAGAGGTACCAAAGGCAATTAATGCTTAAACAAAGAATTTCAAAGAGGATGTCCAGTTGCATGTATGTTTGCATGACATAAGTCATACAGGTTGTTTCTGGAATACACACAGTTACAGGCCAGGTTTGGTCTTCCAATGAGGCTGGACTCCATTGTTAAGCTGTTTATGGAGCCCCTCCTCTTGGCTCTGGGACACAGATCTACGAAAAGACCTTCTGTGGCTTCTCAGATGCAGCTAGGAGTTTTTCCGTGATGCCTCATTCCTGGCCTAGAATTGCATTTAAGAAACTCCGACTAACACGAAGTTGGCACTTAAGACCAGGCCCTGAAGCTAACTGTGCCGATCTTGTTTAATTCCATGGGGTAATGGACCAGCTGGTCTCACGTGGTCTTGGTTTTCAGTGGGAAAGTTACTCAAGGCCACTTATGATTTTCATGGGCCCTGGGCACTTTTGCCTTCGGAACCCCTTCCTCCATTTAAAAGCAGAAAAACAACCAAAAAAGAAACTTTTAAAAATTTTATTTAGTTTATAACTGCATTGGAAGAATATAACCCGGATTGGATTGTGTCCATTTTTCCTACTGATTTTAAAAAGGAATTAAGACACTTTGTGGGCCCCTAAAAGTATGATGGGATTAAGTACTAAAGTCATCAGGCAGGCAAAAAAGCTTGAAAGGAGAGATCTTCAAGCAACGGGGGCATCCTGGGCAGAAGTAGCTTCTCACAGAATTCTAGAATCCAATTTGAACTTCATCCAAAAAATAAACTGGGAGGAAGGGAAGGTTCGGGAGTGGGGGGAAGAGAACCACAGGGAAAGCCAGATTTCAAGTCCTTCCAGAACCCGAGACTGGGACCTATAGCACAAAGAGCCCAGTTGGGATGGGGGTCCTTGCTGTGTTCTTCTGTGTGATTAGGCCTAAACCACCAACCCCAGCACGTCCCTTGATGTGTGAGCCTTGCCTCCTTCCATCCACACTCCAGCACACAGTGGACAAGGTCTCAGTGATTTGCCTTTCCAGAAGCAGAGTGAAGGGAGAACATAGCTAACATGTACAAATATGTATTATCCTACATATTTCAATAGATTTTACATATTTTCTTCATATATTTTTTCTATTAATATCTGCAAGGAAGCATACTAGGGCTGGTTTGTTATCAAGAGCAAGTTTCATACTGGGAAAAGTGTAAAGTTCTGTACAAGTATGACCATTGTAATGATTTTAATCCTGATTTCAGTCCATCAAACATCACTCTCACACCCAAACTCTAAATAATGAAGCACAAATGTCTTATATTCATGGAGCTCCACACAGAACACTGAACATTATCGGATACATCAAAATGAGTTAGCTGAAAGCACTAAGTGCTTTGACAGATATCCTTCAGCTGTTTGTGACTTTGGCAAACAATGGAGGTTTTCTAGTCAAAGGTGAGGACACCACATCCGTGTAAGCCCTTTAATGCCCAGCAGGTGATGGCCTGCTTAATTAGATCCTGAAAAATGAGATCCCAGTACAAGGAATAGAATACAAAGCGGAACTATTAAATTACTCTCTGTTATAACTGATAAAAGAAGTGAGAATGACGCATGTAAAAAAGTATGCACATGAAAGAATTATGCTTTGAATTCTAGGAATCAGATTTAAGGTTCTCAGATTGAATAGTAGGGACGTATACTTAGGAAAAGTGATGGTTAGAAGAATGGCCCTTCATGGTTTCTGGCTTTTTCCACAGGTGGCTATGGTATGGATGTAACCAAGAAAAACAAACGAGATGGCACAGAAGTCACTGAAAGATGTAAGAGCATGATATATATGTCATCATCAGAGTAATAAAAAATTAGAGTAAATAATTCATTCCTAATTTCACCACAAGTACTGTATAATTTTTTCTTTTTATTTAGGTTTTTTTTTCTTTTGTTTGCCTTTTTCATTTTGAAGGTATTCCTAAACAGACTTTATTACTTCCTATGAAATGCCTTTTGTGGATTTTTATTTTAACATTCTTGGAATCAAAATGTGGTCTGCTATTTTTTTTAAAAGATGAAAACTGCCATTTTGATGTATAGTTTTTATAACCAGCATTTTTAATGGTTGCACAATATTCTGTTGAATGAATTTGCCATAGTGTATTTAACCATTTCCTTATTTACGGATACAAGGCAACAGAAATCCAAAAGAATAATATCCACGTTATTGAAGAGACAAAGTTGGAATAAGACTAGTGTCACAGTTGTAATCTACACTGAAAATTGAAAACAGACACATTTCTTTTGTGAAGCTGTCCAATGATAACTTTGAAGACATTTAAACTGTCCCCTTAGCAGCTCTAACTCTTTCATTTATCCTGTGACTATCATATATCTCCAATTAAAAAAAGAAAAATTTTGGCTCGACAGACTTGAAACTTTAGGTTAAGAAATAATTTATTTTTATGCGTCAAAGAATCCCAAAGGTCTATACATTGAGAGGTTTAGTGAAAGCTCAGGACCATTATTCAAATCAAGCTGCCATTTTAGTCTGGAAAACCATTTCCTTTTATGTATGGAATGCTGTTTCTGTTACATTCATAACCTCATGTTCCTGCGAGGACAGCCAAACTCGTTAGGAAAATGCAGTGTGAAGAGGGAAGGGGTTGGGGGGGGGGAGTCAGACTGGTGTGGGGTGGAGCATTTGTGAGCAGCACAGTTTGAGAGTGGCTCGAAATGATCCTGCGCCATTTTCTTCCATCCTTTTCTCCTTTCACCCCCCACCCTGTAACCACATGCACACCACACATACACATGCCCCGGGGCGTGCACAGGCTTGTGTGCACGCACAGAGGAAAAGCATTTAAAGACCAGCGACCTCAGCTGGGTAGGTGCTCCTTTATGTCCAACACAGAGGGAGGTAGTGGTGATGGTCATGGTCAGAGTACAGAACCGGCCCCACTGTGGTTCTGGGGAATCTACCCACTTCCTCATGCTTCTGCAGGGGGGAGGGTGACTCAGGAGGGCAAGAGGTCTTTCTTCTAACTGGTATTTTTAAAAGCACCAGAAACTTTTTTGACCTCCATAGACTCACCATCACTTGGAGTCTAGAGAAACTCAATTTCAGGAGGCAATGGGACTGGTTCTTCAAGTTTGTCTTTGATGTTCCTCTATCCCTGATTTCACCACGCACCAAATGTGACTTACCAACTCCTCTTCCTTCCTACACCTCCTCACTCTCATGGATGACCCTGAAGATTTTAGAATGAATTAGGATGTTCTTGAGACACCCCAAAATTCATTTTTAAAAGTACAAGGTTATTATCCACTCCACAGCAAAATTAAGCCAGGATGATGCCCTGCCCCAGCTGGACTGGGTGACCATTTGGAAGGGGCAGTGCAAAGAAAGTGTCACTTGAGGGCCTGGTCCTCCTTCAATGGCAAATCCAGGCCTGACTGGATCTAATTTTTAAATGAGTAACATTGATACCAGGACAACTCATTTTTCAAATCAGGTAGCTACTTACTTTTGGCTCCAAAGGGATATAAACTTATTTTCCAAGTACATTAAGCCCCATTGTTACTGCACATATTTTCATGGATAGTGGAGCAAATCACATACCTTAAAGTATAAGTATACAAAAATCTCTGTTGAGATTTAATGTGCTGAGCCTATGACAGATATTAGGCCTTGCCAAAATACAGGGATTTTAGTGCATTATGTAAGAGCTCATCTTTTCTTTGTCTTTTTCTAGTTATCACCGAAACCGTAACTACAAGACTTACATCCTTACCGCCAAGTAAGTGACTATCTCAAGCGCTTTCTTCTCAGAAAGTCACGTATGAAGGGCTCTATTTGTAACCTTTCCCAGGGGCACTCACGCTCCAGCTGAGCAAATCCAAAATATCTGAAATCTTTTTCTTCTTATAGTTGTATTGACATTAATTTATATACCATTAAAATCTATCAGTTTGAAATGTACAATTCAATGGTTGGTAGTATATTTGCAGAGTTGTGCAGCTGTTGCAATAATCTAATTTTAGAACATTTTCATCACATCAATAAAAAAACCTCATGGCCATTGGCAGTCACTCCCCATTCTCTTTCCCCTTTCCCCTGCCCCTGAAAACCACAAGTCTTTCTGTCTCTATAGATTTGCCTGATCTGGACACTCAAATATCAAAAATCTTACCGAACCTGGACATGGGGTGGGAGCAGGGAACTGCCAGTCAGGCTTTTGTTTGAGTCCACTCTTCTCTGGTGGTCCTTATGTTTAGTGGGTTCTGTAATGGAGATCTGAGCCCTCAAGTTACCTCTGCACCTCCCAGAAAGCCTGGCATACCGAGGGGCAGGAAGGTGGAAATCCCACCCATCAGCACTCAAGGTTGGAGCATACTGGGCTACCAGGCAGGACACCAGTAACACAGAGCTGTCACTCGTCCCTCCAACACTTCTAGGGGCAGCCATGCACTGACCAGGCATTTGAAAAAAGCAAGCCGTTCAACATACCCGTTGGCCTCAAGGAGCTTTTCATCACTCACTAACTTTTCTAATACTTAAATTTTCCTAATAAGTAACTTGCTATGTTCCACCCAGAAGACATTTCTTTGAAATCAAGTGGAATATTTGCTCTTGACATTTATATTAGAAACAAACAAAACGAGAGCATGGCAGCCTGCACTGTGCAGTATAGATGGCAAAAGGACCCCAAACCAAGAGTGTCATGGTTGAGAAGCCAGGAAAGGTTTCCAAAGGGGCAAGGAATAAGGGACCCTCTGGACTGGCTCCACCCCTAAATTGTCACCTGCTTGTTTCTGCAGAAGGGGGGACCAGCAATGGCTATGCTAAAACAGGTGGAGGGAGCCGGCTGGAGAAACAGAGCCTGACGCATGGTAGCAGTGGCTACATAAACTCAAGTAAGTGCCTGCTAGTGGCGGGGGCGGGGGAATGGGCAAGAGCTGAAAGACAGGAAGAGAGAGTCCTGCAAGGAGAGGAACAGAACTGTCTGTCATCCATTCCAAATGCCCCAAAGAGCTATATAAACAATACGCAACCCAACATGGGTGAGACTTTCAAATTATCTGCATTTGATGCCTGCTTAAAATGGGATCAATTTTTATTAAGTCCCCTATATAAATAACAATAATTAATTCAGGAGGCTTTGTCAGGAGGTGGCTGCTTTCCACTGAATCACTCTCTGTAAGCCGTCTCTATTTGAGAAGGGCGTGCACATCTGGGGGTTTACAATTTGAATTAGCAACAAAAGAAACTTAATGATTGGGTCACTGTGCTAAGGGAATCTGATTTGTGAGAATTTCCATTGGGCAAGCATCCAACACAGGTCCGTTTTTCCCCATGAAACCCTCTTTCATGGTAGCATTCAAACTGAAACAAAACAAGACAAGGGGGAAAAAAACACACATATAACCCATGAAGCCATTTAAAAAATCTTGGAGTGACTAAAAAGAAGATCCAAGACAGGCAACGGCCAGGTTAACCAAGGGAAGAGCCTGCCCTTATCTGTTGAGAAATCTTCCACGTCAGATTTTGTTCTAGTCTCTCCAGCAGCGATCTATCATTTAAATAAGGCCAGGTCTTTGAGAAAAATCCGGCTGAACTCCCTCCATTTCCATGCACTGTAGCCATGTGCTTCTAGGACCTCCCTGCCTTCCAGTGGTCAGCTTGGGAAGGAAGGTGTCATGCAAGAGACCCTGCTCACTGCACCATTTGTCATGCAGGATGGCCTGCGGGGTCTCTGGTCCCGCTCCCCTCATAAGAACACAGGATGTGGCTAGGCCAAAAAGGAACACCCACAGAGCCATAAGTAGGGGAGTCATATCACTATAGTCTCACTGGTGGTTGGGTTGGAGACACAGGAGGCAGGAGCCACAGAATCCGCAATCCACACTCCTCCACACTCCGCCCTGCCAACTGCAACCCGCGCTTGCTAGCTCAGCCACCATCTTCTTGCTAGCCTCCATTTGCTTCTAGCGTAGCCACAGCCGTTATATTAGTGGCCAATGGCTCGCTGGTTACAGCTGACAGCCAACTAGCCACAGCTGATGGCCATCTGATCACAGTTGATGGTCATTTACTACCTGAGCCAGCACCTTTCCACGTGAGGCCGAGAACCTGGAAACTGCACTCCTGGCTCTGTCCCCACAGAAGGGCAGGAGCAAATCCAAAATATCTGAAATCTGCAGCGGACCTTTCAGTGCTGACGCCATTTGGCCCCTCCATGTGCCCTCTTTTACTGTTAGCAGCCTTAGTTAATATAACTTAGTGGGACTTAGTTAATGGACTTAGTTAATATACTTGGATGTCAATCTGCTGAACTGCTATGAACTTAAGATGCTTTCCCCGCTTGCAGGTGGAAGCGCTCGAGGCAATGCCTCCACCTCCAGTTATCGGAGGGCTCATTCACCTGCCTCCACTCTGCCCAACTCACCAGGCTCAACTTTTGAAAGGAAAACTCACATCACCCGCCATGGAACATATGAAGGTATCAGTCCCACAGACTTTGAAAGAGAACCGCTCTCTTCCCCAAGTAACTTCACTCGTCCTTTGAAGATTGACATATTGGCACCTGTATTCACCTGTGTCTGCCCCCTCACCCTTCTCTCCACTCTTCCTTCATTTCTTTTATGGACTCATGTTACTTGGCAATGTTGTTGATCAACTGGTGTTTTTTTCAAATATCTGCCATGTGTTTAGCACCATGCAGAATGCCCTGATGGATGCTGAAATGAATCAGACATGGATCTTGTCTTCAACGAGCCTATAGTCTAATAGACAAGTTAAGATAACAGATAAAAACGATAATGCAAAGTAGAACAGGATCATCATTTCCAGCTGAGTCTCCAGGGCAGAGTCTAGGGGGAGGTAGCATCTGAGCTGGGCCTTCGTGACGTGTAAGATTTTGCTACCCGGAAGTGGAGAGATGGGGTGCTCCAGGCTGCGGGAGCAGCAGCCCAGCAAAGACAGGCCGGAGTGTCAGGGCTTAAGTAGCAAGCAGCAGAGGTGCTCATGTAAAGAAGGCCTGCAGGACTTAGATCCAGTACTAGGCTAAGATGTTTGGACTTTATTCTGCATACAGTGAGAAGCCACAGAGATTTTTGAGCAAAAGAGTAGATCATATTTGGGACCCAGGACTAGCACTCCGGAAACTACATGTAGGGAGAATAGGGAGGGAAGTGAATGAACATGGTGATAAGTGAGGCCATGCTCAATAGTCCATGGGAGGGAAAACGTGGCCGGGACTAGGGGGTAGCAGTGGGAGTTGCTGCAGGTGAGAGGGATTACAGAGATAGAATTGACAGGTTTGACAACTGATTAAATGTTGGGAGAAAGACAGTGTCAAAAATTCAGAAATAGCAGAAGTTTAAAACCAAGGAATCACTGAAGTAGTAATTAGTAAAAGTATTGTGCACACACCAAAAAGACAGTTTGCAGTCTCAGAGCACGCAGACTAAACACCAATGAGCCCCTGGGCATATTGTTTCAAAGCAGCTTGTGTAGTGAGGAGGCAGTGACTATTTATTCTTCACAATAATTGGTTATACTATTGGAATTGTCTTCAGTGATAGGGAATCTGTCGGTAGATGCCTCATCTTACCTTGGGAAACAGTTTAAGTTTTGCTTGTTATTTTCAGAGGCATAAGCAAGAAGTGAGCAAGAGGCATAACCAGGTTAAATTAGTCTTGCAAAATATGCTAAATTAAGCTTTGCTTAATGATTAAACCGGTTTTGTCCGCTCAGGGAATTTTCAAGGCTGGTTTCATTTATTTTTTAACAGGAGAAAAAGGAGTCAGCGATTCTGCTGAGATTTCGGACACAGGTGGTTGGGTTCGTGGTTGTGCCAACAATTGCAGCAGGGAGCCCAGGTGGAGGCCCCCATGGGAATGACTTCAGTTATTAGGTCCTGAAATAGAGCTGCTGGCACCGCTGTCGGATGGGGTACCAAGGAGGCAGTGGGACTCCCAGGACTTGAGCTCAGGGGAGAAGTCAGGGCAAGACACCCTTTTGGAATCATTCACCAAGAAATGTTAGTAGAAGGAGGAAAACTGAAGGAGTCTGATGAAGAAGACAGTATAAAAATCAGAAGGGAGCAAAGAGAGAAAGTTGGGGAAGAGGAGAAAAGGAGCTAGAGGACACGGAGAGGAAGAGCAGGGGGCCCGGGAGCAGGCGGCATCATTGAAGTCAGCCGGAGAAAGTGCTCAGGGTCAAGAAGAAGGAGGCGGGGTGAGACATTTGGATTCTGCTTCTAAGGTTCCTAGAGTTCCTGGTGACCTGCAGAAGCAGTTTTAGTGGAAAACAGACCAGCCAGGCAGCAAATGGGCCTAATGCTGAATGGAGAGGGTACTGATGATGGAGAAGCATTACTAAGGGACGGGTAGCCCAGTAAATAATTTAAGACCCAGAGCTGTCAGGGGGCCTGGGGAAGCCCCAAATTCAGGCGAGAAGGATGCTGTCCCTACAGTGCCTCTGATGTTACGTCTTCATGTTACCAGGGTGCATACTGAGGACGACCCCACAAGGTCAGGGACACCCTGGTGCTGATGAGCACGTTTACTTGGCCAGGAATGGGTCACCTGCACCAGCACTGGTAGAGGGCAAATGCAGTCAAGGAAGGGAAAACAAAAAAGAAAATGCAAACCTCCTGTCTTCCTTTGTTCAAATGCTGCCCCACTGAAGTAGATCAGGGCAGAACAAAGTGCCACAAGCACATCCACCAGGCACCCAGCAGGGTGACATTAGGAGCCTGCTGAAGAGCACCTGCCAACCTGCGGAACACACAGCTGTGAGGTTCAGAAAGGAGGGGCCATTGGGGCTGAAGTGACCTTTGGCACAGGCAGAGCTCAAAGATATTGCGGGTTCAGTTCCAGACCACTGCAATAAAGGGAGTCAATCTTTTTGCTGGTCGAGGGTCTTGCCTTCACTTTGTGCCTTCACTTTGTAAAAAACCTCAATACCTGAGAGGCGCAGGGTATGCCTGTACTAAGCGTTTTATTCTCTTTCCAGGGAGCTCCAGTGGCAACTCTTCTCCGGAATACCCTCGGAAGGAATTTGGTATGTCCTGTCCTTATTTTCTGAAAAAAATGGTCAGATGAGGCACTGAGGCACTGGGGAAATGCCTGGGGTCAGGGGGAGGGAACATCATGAGTTAAATGGATTCTTCTAAAGGAGTTTAACCTCTGCTGACCTTTTTTCTCTTGCTTTTTATCCTGAAACATCTTAAGGGGACTGTCAACCACATTAACGTGCTATCATAGCCTTGGCTCATGATGCTAGTGAAATGGCAAGCTATTCCTACAAGGCTCAGGCTTGGAAAGACAAGCCCTAAGACCAAGCAACAATTGTAGGATTCTGCTTTCCACAGGATGCACAGAGCCCTCCCGGCAAAGAGAGGCCAGGGTTAGAATGCACAAATGCCAAGCATCCCAGAACCCCCACCACAGCAGGCTTCAGAGGGGCACGTTTTATGCCAACTGAAACCCTAGGCTGTATCCTCACTTGGCTTAAGTCTTTGGTCCGTGTTCTTGGATTCTCACTGTGCATATGAATTTATGGTATGATCCTTGATTGTACAGTACTTATGATTTATTTGCTTACAGTGGGAAAACGAAAACCATCTCTAACAAAAACTGAAGGGAAGATCTGGCAGTCTTTTCATACATATGATCAGTGTGTAGTCAGCCAGTCCAAATGGGTCATGCTCCCAAATGGGTTACCTTAGCTGACTTAACACTCTAAGTGTGAGCTAAGAACGTGCATTTAGCTAACTTACATAACACCCTAAATGCACTGGGACCTTGCGAAACTTTCTCTGCCTTTTGGCTCTATGGTCATCATTTATTAAAGCATCCAGTATCCGTAAGTACTCCTGTCTAGAAAAAAACACTGTGAAAACAACCTCCTCCCCCCACCCAAATAGATCTACGTCCATGTCAAAAATATTTATCATGCCACTTCTTATATATATATATATATATGCCTAAGATGACTTTTCTTTCTTTCTCAGCATCTTCTTCAACCAGAGGACGGAGCCAAACACGGGGTGAGCTCTATCGCTGGGGTACTTTCTGAGCATCTAACATGTGTCCAGCTTTGAGGCAGGAAATGGGAGGAGCACAGAAGAATGAATAAGGCATGGTTCTGCCTTCAAGGAGCTGTCAGCATCCTGGGAATCTTTTGCTGGCTCTGCCAGGATGGGAAGGGTAGATTTTGACAGTGGTCTAACAAGCATGCGGAGGCAGGGATGAATACCCGTGGTAACGGCCTGGGGGGTCATTGGTCCTGCTGTGGTTACCTGAAGATGCTGGCGTTACATCTTGTTTCACATCTAGTCTCCTGGTTGACTTGAACAAGATGTGCTAGCATTGCCTTTATGCATCAAAACCTGAGCGATAGCCCTTTTTCAGATCATCCCAGGGGACGAGGACTCGTGAGTTTTGCGCTCTGCACAGCTGCCCACGGATAAGGCTATGGAGGGAAATGTCCTGGGGGAGCTGCTCTTTCTTTTTCTTTTTTTTTTTTTTTTTTTAGCAGGGAAACTCAAGACTGAAGGGGGGGAGGAGCTGCTCTTGATGAGTCTGGTGAGGGTGGCAAGGAGCAGGAGTCTGTGCCACGCACGTGGCAGGGCCGTGGCAGGCTCCGGGAGTTCTCGATGACCAGCCTAGACTTCCTACGGGCCTTATTACACCAGTAACTTGAAAGCTAGGAAATACCAATCACTCACGACATCAGGCTAATAGTTGAAAGATACCAGTTCTCCACCTGAAATAACTAATAATGTGAAACTACCCACTTTCTGCCCTTTCCATTTCTGAAGAGGCCAAAATGGCTACAGGTTTTAGAATTCGCTTGCTAATGCCTGAGAGACCCTGGGGGCTAGAAAGAAGCTTGATTCTGGGAAATGTGTGATTGGAAAGGGGTTGGTCATTAATGACTGTGATGGAGCCACCCTGCTCAGCCTGGGGTTTCTGGCAGAAAGGTGTGCAGTGGGCAGGTTGAGGTGTGGCAGAGGACATCTCTTTTTAAGCAGCACTCGGCCTGAGTACGCCTAGGTTTCCTGTTTCTGGGACATGGACATCTCAGAGCAGCACAACGATTTCTCCACTGCTCACAGCTCAAGGTCAGGCACTGTGGCCCAGGCTCCTTCATTCACAGACTTCTCCCTCTCTTCCCTGCACAGAGAGCGAAATCCGAGTTCGACTGCAGAGTGCGTCCCCATCTACCCGATGTAAGTGGTCACCGTGTTGCTGAAAAGAAAGGATCCAGGACCCCAGGGCCGTGTGTGTGTGCAGTCACTCAGTCATTAAATGTCTCTAAGGGCCTTCTGTGGAAGGGACCCTGGGCTAGGTGCTGAGGGTAAAGAGCTGAGTAAGGCACGGTCCCTGATGCTTCATGCTTCACAGACTAATGGGGAGACAGTCAACAACCAACCATGACAGCTCAGGTAGCAAAGGGAACACGGGTCCTGAGAAGCCTTCTGGGTTAGTGTCACTTGAAGGGAGACCAAAGGGTGGGTCAGTTTGGCTCCATGGGATGAGCTGGCACAGACATTTGAGGGACACATGATGAGACATTGAAGGAAGGCTCAGTGGGGCTGAAGGAAAAGGAACAGGAGGGGACTTAATGAGATAGTTAGGATTAGAGTAGGTCAGAAATAGAGTGTGAGTTTCAACCTGATCTCAAATGTCAGGGATTCACCAGTCTCTGCCCACTGACTATGTTAGATTCCCGTTGTACTTGTTAGAGGTTATTTGACATTTTGAAATGAGCCCAACTGTTAGGGTGGGATCTGAATGCAAAGTGTAGGAGGAGAAAGAGCTGGATGGGCCGCTCAGGAATCAGAGACCAGGACTTGTCCAAAGAGCTCAGTACCTGGGGCCGTGGGGTCTGACTCCAGGCCTGCTACTGTCTCACGTGAGCCCTACCACGCTAAGGGGCGCCGAGATCTCAGGAGAGGGGGTGTTGGGCAGTCCTCCAGCCCGTACTGTCTGCAAATCTGGTTGTCTCCTCTTATGCACTGGCCTTGCTCCACTAGATCACCTCGCTGCAAATGATATCAGTCAGACAGATTTGAAATTCACTCCCATGAAAGCAGCATAATGGTTAGGTGTTATGGGCCACAAATTCCTTGTGACATGCCCAAACTTATAAAGTCAGGGACCTGACACCTGAGGTGTCCTGTGCAGGGGTGGAAATCACTGTTGATCCATGTGTTTCAAGGGGTCTGGTTCTCTAAGTGCTCCAGGTGTAAATTTCCCTCAATCTAGGATGAGAGTGTCTTCCAGCCACAAAATCATCCCTGTGGTATCTGATGAGGTATAATTAGGAAGTATCTACTGACAACTTTGACCTCCTTGTAGAGGCACTATATTTACAAGGACATTAATACTACAAAGGGCCAGGTTGGTAAATGCTATAAATTGGCAAAATGCAAAAATTTATAAGGCTAACCAAAACGATCCCAGTGTGGGAAGAAGACGGCATCCTCCCTAGTCTTCAGTGCCATCAATGTAATTCCCACTGCACTTAGACTCAGGAAAGCATCCTGAGCCCAATGGAAAGTGTGGGGATTCTTTCACAGGGACGGAGTTGGATGATGTTAAACGTTTGCTCAAGGGCAGCCGATCAGCCAGCGTGAGCCCCACTCGGAATTCCTCCAACACACTGCCCATCCCTAAGAAAGGCACTGTGGAGACCAAAAAGGTGACAGCGAGCTCCCACTCAGGTAAGGCCTACAGCCCCAGGCTGCCACAGAGGGACGGGAACAAGGTGGCAGATTTGTCCTGGCCCAGGAATTCAGCCATAGCCTGGCAGGCCCGTCAGGCTGGGGCAAAGCACTAAGCATTTGGCCTTTGTGCTGCCTGCAAATGTGGGCTGTGCCTTTCTTACTCCTGCCTAGTCAACCACCTCATGTACACATTGTAGTTGAACTCTAGATCCGAGAGATTCTCCCCCAGGAGATTCTGGCCATCTGAGAATGTGTTGGCCAGCGTCCCCAAATGAATATTGGGGAAAGGCATAGTGTTTTCATTCATTCATTCCGTGAATGTTTATTATATGCCTCCTCTATGCCAAGCACCAGACACTAAGGAAAAAGCGATGAACAAGGCAGACACAGCCACTGCCCTTGCGGAGGTGAGGGCCTCTGGGGGAAGTAAAACAGATAACCCAAGAGATCGTAATCAGGTTGCATGTGTGTTGTTCAACACTCATCACATGCCTACCAAGTACAAGGTAGATTCTGTGGGAGGCAGAAAGAGGAATGAAAAGGTCCTTGAAGGTAGATGAGGAAAGAAGCCAGTTCTGCTAGGATGTGAAGCTTTTCTGTCATTTGCTACTGGGAAAACAAAACCTTTGAGATTGTGGCCTTCCTTTTGTTTTTGAATACAAAACCTCAGAGACTTTATGACCTGTGTGGCTAGCTCCCTCTTGTATAAGGAGTAGGCAGAATTGGCCTCAGATGTGAAAAAACACCAAAACTCCCTCTTGGGTGCAAAGTGTCCCTTGGGTCTAGGTGGTGTGTAGGAATGTTTAAGCAAAGAAGGGTGCCATCCATCGGTGTGGCCTCATAAGTGAGAGCTGCCTACCTGTGCTTGCTGCGTGCCTGGACTCCTGCCAGGATTTGCTGTGGGGCATTGTTCACTGCTCCCTGGCACCTTTGAAGGTGGAGTCAGCAACAGATGGAGCGAACATTGGTGGAGACAGCACACCAGGGGGTGGAGGGGACGTAAAAGGAGAAATGTGCAGACCCCAGAGCAAAACTATTCTACTTCAAATTTCACCAAGAGCCAGGAAGAATATCTAATCCAAGAGATCAAGTTTGCACCAGCTCCAAGATTTCAGACAGAAATGGGGTGACAAACGACCCTCGTTTGTTCCAGACGGAGGGAGTTCCTGGGAGGGGGACCTTCAGGGCTAAACCAGGAAAGTCCCAGCCAACTGAGCCAACTGAGTCGCCCCAGCATAGAGTGCTGATTTGTCCTTCACTGGTGTGTGTGTGTGTGTGTGTGTGTGTTCGTTCCAGTGTCCGGCACCTATGACACAACTATCCTGGATGCCAACCTTCCCTCCCAAATGTGGTCCTCCACCTTGCCAGCGGGGTCCTCCATGGGAACCTATCAAAACAACATGACAACCCAGAGCTCATCCCTCCTCAACGCCAACACCTATTCTGCAGGATCAGGTACGTGAAGCGTAGTGCATGTCTCCTCCTCACATTACCTGGAGCTGAATGACCTCCCTGGCGTTTGCCACCCCCAAGGCTTCCTAGAGGGGCTTTCTGTGGCCAAACACCCGAAGGTTTTGCCACTGGAACTTCAGTTCAATCTCTAAGGTGTTTCTTTTGGTGGGTCCCCCATAGAAAGGACTACACAGTATATCAGAAAAAAAGGTAATGGGGAAGAACTTGAAAACGTATGCAAGGAACCTACTTTCACTCCATGTGGATTTACTGTGTGACCTTTAATCACACAGTAAAGTTTAACTTCGCTGGGTTTCAAGTGCCTTTTCTGTACAGTGGTCACTAACAAGTGGGGCTTTGGCCGGAGCCAACGTCCACTCGAGGCCTGACCAACCTACGACCACTCCTTGGCTATGATCTAAGGCACACCAGAGACTAATGTATGGTTCTCTGCTGCAAGGCTAGAGCCTAAGATTTTCTTAAAAACAGAAATTTAAACAAAATATAAAAATGCAAGCCTCGTGTGTCTTCCGGAGCGTCCGTGGTACCCCTTGTTCTGGGCCAGGGGTCCCTCTCACCAGCCTTCCTCCTCCCCTGCAGTCTTTGGAGTTCCAAACAACATGGCGTCCTGCTCCCCCACTCTGTACCCCGGGATCAGCACCTCCTCCTCAGGTCAGTGGTCTCCAGCTTCACTCACCTTTTCCAGGTGGTTTGCTTTAAAAAAGGGGGTAGGAGGATGCTCCCTCCTGGTGAGGAAAATAGAATGGTTTCTAGAGAAGGCGTTCTTTGTTCCTGGGAGTCTGAGGACATTCCTGCATGCACAGCAATGAGGAGCAGCGGCCCAGGGGAGGCACAGAGCCTGCCCTCAATCAGAGACAGCTCTGTCCCCAGGAGAGAGGACTCTGTGCTAGGCCCTTTCTTTTCTCTGAGAGACGGAGAAATGGAAGTGAAGAAGCTAAGTGAGACATGGCCTAGGACATTTCAGGTGAAAAGCATTGTTAGTGAGAAGGCTCTTACTTCAGACCTTTCTCTAAATACAGTAGTTCATTGGGGGCTCACATTTACTCACTCTATTCCTATATATGTTGCCTCTGTGTAAGCAAGTTACCAGCTACATCGTTTTTTAAAGGAATCGGCTTTCTCCCTGCCATGTCATGACTAACACACGTAATGATGTGGGCCTTCCTTATTTACTTGGCTGGCATATCTGCAAGTGCGAATGTGGCGTTCTGATTTTCAGCATCCCACCAAACCCAGGAGACACCTACTTCATGCTTCATTTCTTCTGCCTTTGTTCTGCTCTGCGAATAGATCTTGTAGATCCACGATCTTGTACCCTAAACACTAGATAGGATGGAATAAGGGAGGGATGAGCTTCTGCACATTATTAAAAACAAACAAGCAACCTTTGCTATCATAATGGGTGTGAGGGGAGCTTTATGTGTTTGTGTCAGGAGAAGAGTTCAGGGGACACTAGAGCTCTGCCAAGTCAATGCCTCCTGGCCCCCTTGTGTCTGAAGCCTCTGCTCGCAGTTCCCACACTGTGCACCACAGGGAACAGGGAACCCTGGGATATCTAACAATTTTGAGGGATACAGTAACATCTGTCAGACCCTGTGTGAACTACCACTATTAAGTTGTGTGGACCTAACTACTCAATAAATGAATCTGTTAGTAACTTTTGGCCTGATGTGAAGAGCTGGGCCATTAAAAAAAATTACTGTCTTAGAATATGAGAACAGAGAAAGTTCGGGAACCTCTGTCATGTGCAAAGGCATTTATCATCAAGGTAGTTTGGGGGCTCCTGGGAGATGCCTGTAGCTGAGGGCCCTCTTCTATGCACCTGCACTCACCTGTCCTCAATGTCTCCCACAGTGTTTGGCATGCAGAACAACCTGGCCCCCAGCTCAGCCGCCCTGTCCCATGGCACGGCCAGCACCTCCACAGGTCAGTAGCTGAGCTTTGGAGCTTAGGGGCTGGGAAGTAACGCCTCTTTTCAGCTATAACTCACAATATCCAATTTCAACAACTGAGTCAGAGGAACCAAATTGTCCCTAAAAATTAATCGACCTTTCACGCCAAAGAAACAGCCCCCAGCCCCCAGCCGAGAGGTTCCAACCATGATCATATACTGGCTCAGACATGAGTGAAACCACAGGGGGTATTGCTGTGGACTGTCACCTGTATATCCTCCTGTCTCACTGCTGTCCCTGACAGCCCACTATCACGGCAAATCAATCATCTGGCTGCTTTTCTGGTGCACCCCCTGTGCAAACCTGGGGGATGGGAGACAGAAGAGGTGAGCCTCAGCTCTGGCCCTCAACTTGCTTCCTGTTGGGTTGGGGTAGAAAGTCTCATACACATGAAACAACTGGGGACTCGTATAAGACGATGTGAATCGAGCTGTGCAGAGCAGGTGTTCGGGCTATAGGAGTTCAGAAGGGAAGGCAATGTGGGAGGGTCGAGGAGAACTTCATGGAGGAGGCAGCCTCTGGAACAGTCCTACGAGGATGAGAATTATGCCAAAGAAAGTTCCATCCAAACTTCTATTGCTGTCCCCGTGGCTGGAGAGAGTTGATTTCATTATTCACTCATTATTATTCATTATTGTTGTCTCCTGCTCACCTGGGGAGGCTGCCAGGGCTGGTCAGGCTGTTTCTCAGCTGCATGGAGCCGCCCTCCCACACTGTCCTGTTTCCTCAGTGGTTCCTCTCTTGCAGCCTACGGTGTGAAGAAAAACATACCCCAAGGCCCTGCCGCCGTGAGCACTGGCGTGTCCACCTCTGCCAGTGAGTATTGTTCCCAGCTGCCAGGGGCACACCACAGCACGCCGTGACGTCGCATACGGAAGGAGGGACTAGACCCCATTTGTGGTGTAGGGTCTGCAAGTGGGACTCACCCCAGGGGCCTCTCAGTTATTTCCAGGAGTAGAGGCGAGAACCCCACCCCCCCAACCTTACCCTGACCTCTCTATCTGAGAGGCAGGAAGCTCCCCCCTCCACATCTGCCTGGGGTCAGACACACCCCAGCCCCCACCCTTGTCTGGAAGCCTCTGGCCTGCTCCTGTTACATGTCATCCATGGCAAGAGCTAAGGTGCCCTGCAAAGCTGCCGCACCTTCCCTGCTTTCTATAGTATGTTTATCAAATTGGGCTCACTGTTGCTTCCTTCATGTATTTCCTTCCATTCAACAATTCATTCATTCAGAAAACACTCACTGAGCACCTGTTCTGTGTGAGACAGACACTGTTCTAAGTGCCTGGAGCACAGACATGAACAAGGCAGGCTACGCTCCTGCCCTCCCCAGGCTGATAAATGCAGTAGAGGAGGCAGATAAACAAGTAGACAAAGTACACGAGATAATTTGAAGGAAAGAAATAGATGAGGTGGTAGCGAAAGGAGTGTGTGTGTGTTAGACGGGGTGGTCAGGAAAAAACCCCAGGAGGCTAACACTTGAGACGTGAAAGATAGAAGTGAACCCACCCAGTTAATTAAAGAAGGGCCTGCCTGACAAGGGGGTACTTTTGCCCATTCACTAAAGATCCTGTAACATTCAGGTGGGAGGCAACCCCACAGGCCGGCTCAGGGCTTCTGGCATCGACCCACCTCCTCATCACCAGTCCCAGCCAGCAGGGGAGGCTGTCTTTGGTCCCCGAGATGCTTCTTAGTAGCTCCTGTGGGTGAGAGCAGGACACCCTTGGACACACCCGCTGACCTCTCTTTTCCTCCCTGCTCTTCCTGCTCCTCCCTCTTCTGCTCCTTTCTTCCCTCTCCCTGTCTCGGCACCTTGTCCCTCCTCCCCACCCGTTTCTTTCCTGTCCAGCCTGCACCACAAGTGTCCAGAATGACGACCTCTTGCATAGAGACTGTAAGTTCCTGATCTTGGAGAAAGACAGCGCGCCTGCCAAGAAGGAGATGGAGCTGTTGATCATGACCAAGGACAGCGGGAAGGTCTTTACTGCCTCCCCTGCCAGCATCACTGCAAGTACGCACAAGCCCACACGACTGCGGTTTCCGGAGAAAGGCAGACAGTATAGGAGACCAAAGGTCCTAGCAAGGTGGTTTGAGAGGTTTTAATAATGAAAACATAATCATCCCATTCAAATAAAAAAAATGCCTGCCTGAATAGGGTGTCCCAGGTCTGCCTTGAGTGCAGACGAGCCAGGAAAACTCTGGGAAAGAGCTCCCAGAGGGTTCTTTGGGCAACAACATGAAGACTCCCACCGCAAGCATCGATTGGGGGATTAGCGCTGGGAAAGCTGGATCCTCTTCCTACCAGGCAGCTGATTCCTCCCCAGGAAGGAGAGGATGTGGGGTGGGGTTGGGGAATAGGGAGCGAATATCCCAGATTATCATGGGTTGTGTGCACAGCTTCTTTTTCAGAGGACACCCTAAAAAAGGAAAAGCAAGCTGCTTACACTGCTGACACCAGCCTAACATCAGAGGCCAATGGTAAGACCAAATCTGATCTCTGTCCACCTGGCCTTCAGCCAACCCGCATTTCATTTATTTATTTGTCTTCTGAGACCTCACTACTCAAAGTGTGGTCCCTGGACCAGCAGCAGTGGCAACACATGGGAACACATCAGAAATGCAGACTCCCAGGCCCTAGGCCAGACTGCTGAGTCAGAGGCTACATTTTAACAAGCTCCCCAGTTGATTCATGCGTCCACATTATTGAAGCAAAAGCCTTAGACCACGACACGTCTAAGGTCCACAGTGGCATTTTTTTCTCATCTTCCCTTAATTTTCAGAACTAATAGAAAAATCATTTGCAAAGCACTTGCTAGCTTTATTATCTTTCTTCTTAAATACCTGATTTTTTTTCCCCTGGGTAAGCACGTTTCTTCACTGCTCTGCGTCTTGTACAATTTCTCCAAATCACTGATTTTTAGGGATATCAGTAAAGGAAGGGAAAAGTTACATCATAGAACATTTTTAGATAAATGCAAAGGAAATCAATTACAATCCTGACAAGACCTGGCCCTAAGTCTTCTCCGTTAGTGGTTCCTTACATTTTACGGGTGGAGGTGGGGATGTGGAGCCAAACGACCCTTTCCGAATCTGATGAAAGCTATAAACAATTTCCCCAGAAAATTCCACACATGCCCACAAACACTCAGTGGTCAGAGAGCATCAGGGACTCCTGCACTGCCCTGCGCCAAGCCCACCCTTGCCTGCTGGTTCCCTCCAACCCAGATTAGGAACCTGTGTGCAAAGTCCCTTTAACCAAGAGGTCGAGAGGCAATTCTCACAAGCACATTTATTGTTTGAAAGCAAAGGTCCCCCCTTGCGTGAGCTTCTGCAAATGTCTTGGGCGTTAAAGGTTTCAGGTCACAAGAGGGTTATGACGCTGCTTTTTTTCCACCACTAAGTGTTTGCTAAACCATGTCTGCGTAGATGTAACTGTTGCAAGTATCAGATCAATGAGGACTGAGTGGATAATCCTGCACTCGCTGTTCTTCCCGGTGCCTGGGGCTGGGGCGTGTGTGTCTACCTCACGCCCAACCCAGCACCTAGGCACAGGCTGTGCCTTGGGCTCCTCGCATTTAAAAGCTCAAGTCAAACCTGTATTCTCGGTGTTTATCTTTCAGGACAGGTGAAGACTGTGTCCACAAAGGGCAAGGCCACCTCAGCAGGTAGGTGACAGGAGCCCTCGGGGCTGGTTATGGTGAATGGCACAGATACTGCCCCAGCCTGGGCCAGTGCACACCCAAGCTACCCAGCTCTAAAGAGTGTCCTGGAAGGCTTGAAGGGAGCAGGGTGGGGGGGTGGCCGGGCTGCAGAAGCAGCTTAGGTCAGGGAATGACCCTTTATCTGCCCTTAGGTCCAGGGTCTCCCAGCATGGCAGGGGCACCACGGCAGGGCTACTGTTATCTCCCCACACCCCATACATGCACGGGCTTCAGGGGGACACTAAGACCACACACAGCTCCAGCTTGTTACACTTTCCTCCCTTCCTCCTCTAGCCCTGTGAGAGAGACAGATCAAGGGTTATCACCCCATTTTAGATACTAAAAACCCTTTTTACAAAAAAAGTTTACTGGGCATCTCTTAAGTGCTGAGTAAAGTTCTAGGCACTTGGAGATTACAAAGAAAGAGCTGTGAATACTGAGATGTGCAGATGGGAACGCCTTAGGTTTGGGCCTAGTAAAATACAGGAGGTTGTGGCAGATCAAAGTTCACAATCAAGATTTTTAAACCTAGAGATATGTGCTACATCCTCTGCTAATTACTTTGCATGCCTTACTGATCTCATTTCATTCAACTGTCCTATGCAGTAGGTAATCTTTTAATCGCATTTCATAAAGAAAAGGAAACAGAGGTTAAGCAACCTTCTTAGGCTCACACAGCTCAAGCCCACGATTGTCAGACTTCTGCTCCTCAGCAGCCACGGCCCTGTAGTGGCTCCAGGCGCCAGCCTCACCCCTCACGGAGCTGCGCAGGAGCCTGAAAGCCCCACTCGTGTTCACTCAGGCCCACAGGAAGTCACCAAAAGCCAGGAAATTTGGAGGGAAGAGAGTAAGAGCCATCTGTGTTCACCTTACCCTCACTCTCTCTTTCACAGACATCCACGGCTACGACCAACATAATGGCAGCGGTGGCTTTAAAGGTGGCGGTGGTGGCGTTGGCGGCGGCGTTGGCGGGGGCCCGTGGGGGGCAGCACCAGCCTGGTGCCCCTGCGGCTCCTGCTGCAGCTGGTGGAAATGGCTGCTGGGCCTGCTGCTCACCTGGCTGCTGCTCCTGGGGCTGCTCTTCGGCCTCATTGCTCTGGGTACGTGGCAGCAGTGGCAGGAAAGCAGGCCCCGCTGTCCATTCAAAGGGCAGGAATCGCCCAGTGTCCCAAGTGTTGGGGCTAAGGGGTGGGACAGCATCAGTACAGACCCCTTGTTACTGCTGATGAGGAAACAGGCTCCAGGAGGCACCTGGTCAAGGTCGCAAGGTCACCGAGTGGCAGAGCTGGGATTCTAATGCAGCTCCTGGGCCGGGGGCTCCGCAGCAGCTGCTCTAAGCACCTGGCCGCCCATAGTGGTCAGGCCATCCCTTCTCGTAGCCTTTGCTGGCGCTCACACCAGCTCCCAGGGACAGTAAGGACCAGCACTGTCACCATGTCAGAAGACTGACCCCCAGGCCTGGTTTCTTTAAGGCTCAGTGACAATTTTCAGAAGCGATTATAATCCTGCTGGCATCCACAGCAGATTGTCTCCGCATAAGTATTCCAGCAAAATGTCCCCCAGTGGCATGAAGAACCGCCATAGAGCCCATCGCCTCCATTTGAGGCTCCCTGGTGGGGAGAGGGGGGGCAGTGAGTGTGTGCTGCAAAGGCCCTGGCTCTGTCCCTGGCTCACGCTGCCTGTCTGCCGTTTCAGCGGAGGAGGTGCGGAAGCTGAAAGCACGCGTGGATGAGCTGGAGCGAATCAGGAGTGGGGTGTCGCAGTATGAGGAGGAGATGGCGAAGAGGAGCAACCAGGAGCGACTGCAGGGGCTGGCACCTGGGGGGGGCGGAGGCTCGGGCACATCCGGGCTGGACGGCCACAGTCAGGAGGCACTCTGGCTGTTCGTGAGGAACAAGCTGATGACAGAGCAAGAAAATGGTGAGCACATCGCAGGGCAAAGGGCCGGCCCCTTCCACTCCCTGCCCCTTGGCCTCTGTGTGCAGTGGTGCCCACTCACGCTCACTGGACTCTCATGCTCCCTCTGCACTCTATCCTCTCTATAGTCCTGGGCGGAAGGAAGGACCAGTATTGTGAGCCCATTTGACTGCTGGGAAAACTGAGACCTGGAGAGAATTGCCCATTTTAGAATCTGATTGGTAGTCCTAGCCTAGGTTTCTTCCCATTGTAATAGCACAGCGATCCCTTTCCCGTGTGTGTCACCAGAAGAAATGCGACTAACTCAGGGTTTACTTTCTCTTGTAGGCAATCTGCGAGGAAACCCTGGACCCAAAGGTATTGCAGTGGATTTAGTCCTTTCCCTGTTCTCATTTCCTGCGCTTAAAGCTGGTTTTCTGGGTGGATTGGAAAACTTTTTTTCCAAATTGAAGGTCTTATGGTATTTGTTGGGAGGGCTGAGAATTGCCTTTACAGTCAGAATATCTAAGGCATCCTCTAAGGCAGAAGGGACCTAAGGCATCCTCTAAGAGAGGCCCAGTGACATGCTGAAGTGACACAGACCCCACACCCAACTCACCTTGAAACGCAGTTCACCTACTGTTAGCTGGTTTTAACACATTGTTTGTGGGAAACGAGTAAACTCGTCATATCGCTTCTAGTTGGAACCGGCAAAAATTTTGCAAAGTAAATAAATAGAGACCTCTTTTTAAACTGCAACACTGAAAGTTTCATAGAAAAATATCAAATAGATCGAAAGATATGAATATTTTACGGAAAGTCTAATTTTGGCGAGAAAATGTCAAAAAAGCCCCGCGTTACGACGCGATTTGGCGGGAAAATGCCCGCTTACAAAGTGTATTAAAATACTCAGAGAGGGGAGGGGTGTGGGAGATGAGGGTAAGGGAGATCAAATATATGGAAGGAGAACTGACTCTGGGTGGTGAACACACAATGAGATTTATAGATGATGTAATACAGAATTGTACACCTGAAAACTGTAATTTTACTAACAATTGTCACCCCAATAAATTAAAAGAAAAAAGAAGAAGAATAAAAAAATACTCAGAGAGAAGAGCCCTTGGGCTCTCACCACATTCACAATTTTCTCATCTTTCTGATTTTAGGTGACATGGGAAGTCAAGGCCCTAAAGGTAATAGCAACATGGGCATTTTTACCTTAAGTATTAGTGAGGGTTGACAGTTTAAAGCAATCGGCAAGTGTCAGAGGACCCATCTCACACTTTCCCTGGCCATCTCCCCTTTGTGGTGGGACCCGTGAATCGCAGAGCTACCTGCAGACACTTGGGCTTTTGGGGGAGCAGGTGGCTTCATGACAGCAGGGCTCTATATCTCTGGGGCAGAACCATCCTTGGCCCCTTCTCAGGGCTCCAGGGACCCCAGAACAAGGACCCTGAGACGGCCCACGTCAAGGGCCTGCATCTCCTCCAGCTCCAAGGGGCAACCTGAGGGCCTGCTACTACACAACGCACCCCCACTCCCCAGAGATTTCGAGAAATGTCGATTCCTGGGCCTTGCCAGGAATCAGATGCTCCTGAATCACACACTCTGGGGCTGGGCTGCCCTCCCCCCAGGTTTTTATCTGAGGAATCAGGTCGGGAACCACCATTCCAGGTGAGCAGCCTGTTCTCAGGGGTCTTAGCCGAGGGAGTCAGGGAAATAACACCGAGCAGTCGGCAACTGAGCTCCTGTGGGGGGAGATCCAGTAGGAGCAACACCACCTGCTTTCGGGGGGCAGGCAGGCAGACACAATCACAGGAGAAGTGCCCCACAGTGTTAGTTGGGGGACACTCTTGTGGCACACACTTATGTGCTATAGGGAATTGAAAGATTTCTCAGAAAATACAGGCTGCCCAGTTAAATGTGAATTACACATAAGCAACAAATAATTTTGCATTATAAATATGTCCCAAATAGTATATGGAATATACTTATACTAAACATTTATTCAATGTTTATCTGCAATTCACACTTAACTGCGCACCCTGTATTTTCATTTGCTACATTTGGCAATCCTACCTGAATCCCACCAGTGCACCTTTAGGGAATTGCCCAACTCCTCTGGCTGACTTCTCTGTCTTATCTCTGTTCCCACAGGAGACCGAGGGTTCCCTGGGACTCCAGGTGTGTAACCTTTGATGGTAGGGCTGGTATTGAGGGCTTCCCGGTCCTGGCTCCCAGGTTCTGGAAGGAAAATAGGGCTGAGGTATTCTTGTGTGTCCACAGGTATCCCTGGGGTCTTGGGCAAACCAGGTCCAGAAGGACCAAAGGGACAAAAAGGCAATGTGGGTAAGAACTGCTTTTTCCATTCGTTTCTTTCCTTCCTTCTTTCCTTCCTTCTTTCCTTCCTTCCTTCCTTCCTTCCTTCCTTCCTTCCTTCCTTCCTTCCTTCCTTCCTTCCTTCCTTCCTTCCTTCCTTCCTTCCTTCCTTCCTTCCTTCCTTCCTTCCTTCCTTCCTTCCTTCCTTCTTTCAGTAAACATTTATTAAGTGCCTGCTGTGTGCCAGGCCCTGTTTTAGGTGCTGGGGAGACATCAGTGAACAAAACCGAGAAAGCCCTGCTTACATTTGGGTAGGGAAGAAGGACAATACCCATGATAAATAAGTGAAGTACACAGCAGGGTAGGAGGTGGTTTGGAAATGCAAAAGACAGAGCCTGGTGGGACACTGGGAGTCCTGGGGCCATCAGGGGAGGCCTCACTGAAAAGGTGCCATTTGAGCAAAGACTTGAAGGGGGTAAGGTAGCCGGGCATGAGGAGATCTTGGGGAAACACTCCAGGCAGATGGAGCAGCCACAGGCCCAGGGCAAGAGTGTGCCCACTGGTCAAGGAGCAGTGAGGAGGAAGAGGAAGAGGTGCTAGAGGCCTTGGCTGGAGCCCAGGAGGGAGGAGAGTCCAGAGGAAGGGCTGGTGAGTGAGGCTGACCGTATGGGGCCTTGGAGGCCCCTGTAAGGACGTCGGCTTTGCCTCCCTGTGAGGTGAGAAGCCACTTTGCAGGTTTGGGGCAGGGTGAGACATGATCCTCTTGCATCTTCAAAGGTTTGCTCTGGCTTCTGGGCTGAGCTGGGGCTATGGAGGGTGAGGGGAGGTACAGGGGGACCAGTGTAGAGGCTCCAGGCTAGCGTCCTGCCAGCAAGATGCTGCCTGTGGAGCCCTTGGCTGTGGCTTAGGGTCCTTTCTGATATGGTCATTTCTGTTTTTAGGAGAGCCTGGCATCGAGGGGCCCATGGGCCAGAGAGGGCGTGAAGGTCCTATGGGACCTCGTGGTGAACCAGGGCCACCTGGGTCTGGAGAGAAAGGGGACAGAGGTAAGAGGCAGTTCCTTCACCAGACAAGTTAGTGGCATCCATGCTTACTTCTTTCACTAGCATCACTGGGCACCTGGAGCCAGTGTCTGGCCTTGTGGAGACAGTGGTCTAATGAAAGGCATAGGCCAGACTGCAAGTCCAGGCCTCGGGGCCAGAACCCTGCTGGGCTCAGGATGCATGGGAACAGTGGTCACAGGGAAAGGGGCTTCCAGAGCCAGGGGAGGAGTCAGAGCTGAGGGGAATGCTCATGGCAGGGCAGGGCCTGACGGAAACTGAAGTGGGGTTTAGGCCCTCAAGCCTCTCCTGTCTAGAACTAGTCAGGGCAGGAGGCACAGACCTGGAGCGGCCTGGGAAGATTTTGCAATTAGATTCTTAACCATGAGTCTGTTTTTATCAGGAGCAACCAAGCACAGACCCCAGAAATCCTCTCAATGCCAACAGATCTTGAATATTTATTTTTAGCTTCCCTTTCTCTTAAAAATATTGCTCAAGAAGGCAACAAATGTTTATTGAGCATCTGCAGGTGCCAGACTTCATGGAGTATGAAGGTTCTGGGCCTAGAAACCGAAGGTGTTTTGCTGATTTGTGGCCTCAGGGAGGCACCAAATGGCTCAAGGCCACTGGCAGGGTGGGAACCATCCCCCACAAATGGTATCTGCAGGCTGGGCGGGCAACCAAACTGGGGGGAATCTCTCAGAGTATCTTTCATTTCTCCCCAGGGCCTGTTGGTGAGCCGGGTCCACCTGGTGTCCCGGGTTCTGTGGGGCCCAAAGGTAAGTCCGGTGTCCAGGATGGTACCCAAGTGTGCGCCATCCAGGATGGATCACAGAGGTCCAGGCGCTGGCATCCCAGACAGCCCTAAGCCCCTGTTCCAGGCCTGTGCAGGGGTGATGGGCCCAGAGAGAGGCCCCTCACAAAGGAGTCCCCATGGGTCAGGGTTGGGGCTGGAGTTCTTGCTCCATGGTGTATTTGGGGCCACATTTCCATCTGTCTTCAATGGCCCCATTTTGTGGTCCCAAGTGGGTGAATGAATCAGGAAATCAGAAGTCAGACAATTTCCTCACCTGACTGGGGCCCAGATGCACACATTTAAAAGCAACATGTCTGAACAACCTGGGAAAATGGGGCCTTCTCTGTTTGATGCTCATCGGGTCACGTCTCCTCCCTTTCCCTGCCTGAGCCCAGATGTTTTACTCTGAGCCGGAAGGAGCAGGGGTCTCTTGATGCCACCAGCTACAGCTTCCCTCTGGAGGAGGACTTTGCACTGCACTTGGGTCATCTTGGACCCATTGGCTTTCAGGTCCTGGCAGGAACCCCCACTGTGGGGACGACACCCATACACACAGCCCTCACCAGGAAGGGAGCCCCCACCTCTCCACCTGACCTTCACCGTGGGGTCAGATGTCCTGGGCCTGGGCCTGACCCTTCCACCCTTCCGATAAGTGTCTTTTGTTGTCCTTCTCAGGTGCCAGCGGTTCTCCTGGCCCACAGGGTCCTCCAGGTGAGTGTGCTTTTTCTTATCTTTCGTGTGTGTGCTTTTAAATAGATTCTGGAGCAAAAAAAAAAAAAAGAAGAATGCTAAAAGGAAAAACAAACATTTTAAAACAAAAGAAGCAATTATACAGAGAGCCCCCTGGAGCTACGAAACTCATGTCCACACTGTATCTCTTGTGACTAAGGTCAGATACCGGTGGGTCCTGTGACAGCCATTCTGACCTGGCTTGAGGCCCACAGCCCTGCAGCAGTAGGCAGATCCCATCCTGCCCTCCTCTGAGCAAGTGCCTCCCTCTGCGTCATCCCTACAGGCCAGAGCTTGTCCTGCGGCCTTGGGAATCTCAAGCTACAGCCTACATTATAATGAGGGCCAGTGTCTCTGCCAGGGTCCCATGAGGTGTCCTGAAGCCCAGGGCCTGGCACTCACAGGGGAAAAAACCTGGACCAGGATAATGGAAGGGGACATGGGGAGGACAGAGAGCAGCCTTGGCTTTTACTCCAGGGTATATGTGTGTGCACGTGTGTGCAGGTGTGTGTGCACGTGTGTGCCCATGTGCATATACATCCCTTCCGAAGCCGGGGCACTCACCTGCATGGGCCTCTGTTTGCGGGTCCTGTAGGTCTGCAAGGGCTCCGAGGTGAAGTAGGACTCCCTGGTATCAAAGGTAAGCTGGAGGGAGGGGCCGGGAGGAAATGGGATGTCACCCTCTAGATGCCAGTCACTCAAGAAGAAGGTCTGAGGGGACAGGGAGGGCCTGATGGACATGAGCAATAGCCTGTGCAGGCTGACAGGTGCATGAGCAGAAGGGGAGGTCAGGACAATGGGGTGAGCGGGACCTGTTTCCACACACAGATGCTGTCCTTCTTGGTCTTCTTCACCAACACTCTTTACACCAAGTGTCCATTAACTTTTCAGGTGACAAAGGACTTATGGGACCACCAGGACCCAAAGGTATATTGCACCTGCTCAGACATCACCAGTCTGCCTGACTCCCAGGAACCTAATGTGACCGGAACCCCAGCTTCCAAGAATGTGGATGACTGTGGTTCCTGGATCCCTGGGCTAAGAGGGATCTGGGAGCTCATTCTAATGCAACCTCTCAGATATGGCAACCGAGGCACAGAGAGGAGACAAAAAGCCCCAAGGTCACAGACTATGGTTGGGTGGTCAGGAAGTGAGAATGCAGCTGGGAGATCTTCCTGTCTGGCCCTCCCTGTGCCTGCAGCATCCATTGTCTGACAGCATGGGCTGGGGTCACTTTGTGGGTGGGCTCTGACCCTGCGGGAGATAAACCGCGCACCTTCGGCTTTATGAATGCCAAGGTCTCACCCACAGTCTGCTGACAGTAGCTTCCAGGTACAATGAGTACAAGTCTGCTGCTGGGGGCCGGGCGTCAGGGGCCCCTCTTACTGGGTGAGAATGTTTTCCTTGCTCTTGACTGCTGCTTCCTGCCCCACCCCCACCCATGTTTGTTTTAGGTGACCAGGGTGAGAAAGGACCCCGAGGCCTCACAGGTCAGTCCTACATGGGAATCCACTTTGATTCACTAAAGACTTTTTGTAAATCCATTGGGCACGGGAGGTGAGAAAATAAATACAGAAAATATGAGAATCTCGGTCTAAAAACCTTCGGGGAACTTGCAATCTAGAAAAAACACAAGACAAGATAACATAAAGCACTGAACGGAGTATAGGCCATATTCAAGCTGAATCGTCCAGACAGTAAATGCTTAGGGTAGAAAAGGGAGGTTATGATGGTCTCTGATTCTTTTGGGGAATTCAGCTGAGAAAATGAAGCCCTTCCCAAAATAGCAGAAAGTTTGCACTACTTGTACCCCCCTCATCCACTTATCTGTTACTAACTGGCATGATTAAAAAGGAAATTAATAGTAATGATACTTTGGTTACAAGGGGCAGCTCTCTGTTGCCAAGGAATAAGACTCATACACACCCCCTTTAGACCAGGCATGGCTTGGGCCAGTCCCTGCCTGCTGCCCAGGCAGCCGTGACCATAGAGTCTAAGCAGCCTCTGGTTGGTACCCCAAGCTCATCTGCTTGGGGAGGTGGCAGGGTTGGGGTGGGCAGGGAGGGTGTGGCATTCTGCCACTGTCACGGGTGCGGAGCTTGCAAGCCTCCAACCAGCTAGCGCGTTTCCTTTGCAGGCGAGCCAGGCTCAAAAGGTCTGCCTGGTGCTGCGGGCGAGCCTGGAGCTAAAGGAGCAATGGGTGAGTGTCCCAAAGGGAATGCAGTGGGTCTGCCCCCTTCCAGTCATCATCATGGCTCTAGATTTGGGATCCTTCTAGAACCACCTCTCCTGTTCTCTGATCCACTCACCCCCTGGTAGAGGCACCATTGATAGGCCATTTCTGGGCCTCACATCCCTCTTGGGGCTCAAAGAGCAGCAACCGTCTCTGTGGGTTCCTCACTACTGGGGTGGGGGGCGCTTGGCCTCTTCCTGCCTCTAAGCCACTCGGGACCCTGGGGAGGACAGAAAAGTGTTGGGGTCCTTTGGAACCCGTAATGTCCTTTGGAACTTGGAGGACCTTGAGTAAATGAGGCGGGCATTTATTGAGCATCTGGTGTGTGCCAGGTCCTGTGAAGGACACTGGAGAAGCAATGGGGAGTCATTGAACAGTTCTTAACAGGAAAGTAGACAATTACTGGTTCAGAAGAAGAGGGCAGGGAGAAAGCTGTATCCAGAGGATGTGACAGAGACCGGCTTTTTCCATGTTTGACGGCTACGGGGAAGGCCCACAGTCTCCCTTCCTGGGAGACAACTTGATGTGAGGCTGTTGGGCAGTAGAGGGAGGGAGTCCCAGAGACTGATGTACTGTGGTTCCGCTTCCTTAGGACCTGCTGGCCCGGATGGACACCAAGGCCCACGAGGTTGGTCACTGTTCGGCTCTCCTCACTCTCACTGCCTCCCCTGCCCTGCCCACCTCCCCTAATTGTAACACCAGAGGGTATGTGTCATGGAGAAACGTGCAAAGTCCAGGCCTTAATAGCCTTCTCCTTCCCACCTGCCTGCAAGTTACTCAGTAAAGCCCCAAGGAACCAACGACTCAGACGTGCTGGCCCGGTCAGCTTTTCAGGAAGGAAAACATTTGCACATTGGTCCCGCTCTCTCTAGGTGAACAAGGTCTCACAGGGATGCCTGGGACCCGAGGCTCACCAGGACCTTCAGGAGACCCAGGAAAGCCAGGTGACAGAGAGGGAAGGGGGGACTGGCCCTGCTGTGTGTGTGTGTGTGTGTGTGTGTGTGTGTGGCAGCCCAGCAGGAAACTGCCACAACTGCTGGCTTGTGCCGTATGTAGTGGCTGTGTGTCCTGACACCTGAGTCACCAAGTCTGGCACCTGGGAAGAGACACAGTAACAGCAGAAAGCAAGGGGTTCTAGGAAGGGGCAAAGGGTCTCTTAAAAACTGCAGAGTTTAAGGCCACCGCAGTACCTCGGTCCGCTGAGCCCTTCCGCTTCGATCCCCTCCCCTCAGGCGGGCTGTACGTGGACCCTTATCAATCCCCACGGGTCTGAGAAGAGAAGCCATTGTGGGCATCCTTTCAATTCCTCCCTCATGTGTTTTATTTTCTGTAGGTCTCACTGGACCCCAAGGACCTCAGGGTGAGTCACTGGGTCTCTCCCACCTCCAAACAGCACCTTTCAAGCCTCCCATTCCCTTCCAGGCTTCAGCAAATACATCTCCCACAGTCGCCTTAGAGTTTCCTCTTCTCCTCCCCTCACTCTCCCAACAAAATGGGTTCAGGTCCTTTTACTGTGAGTCTTGAGAAACACCTTAGGAAGGAAAAATATGCACAGAACAACGCAGAAAGCCATCCTGGTAGAAGTGAAGTTGATCCTGTGCCAATTCTGTCTGCCTGTGCCCTGTTCCCCTTTGGTGCAGGAACCCCTGAAAGGAGGCTCCAGGCCCAGGAATTCCATTGGCCCCGCAGAGGCCCCGCCCCAGTGGGGAGTGGGAGCTCACCACCTGCAGCAGAGCCCAGTTTTTCTGGGCCAGCTGCAGTGTCAAAGTCTGTCTCATAGTGGGACCCATGTGTACCCATTTGGATTTGGGAAACTGTCACCACACCCAGCCCCAACTCCTCAAGGAAATAAAGCAAAGATGTAAAATGAAATCAAGCAGCAGGTCCCCCCAAAAGTTGAGCGCATGGGGACATCCTTCACCTGCTGCCAGGTGGAGTTCAGACAAAAGCAAGGAGGGGTGTGGCATCAGATCTAGGAAGCCACCCTGCTTCCTGTGCTGCAGGGGAGAAGAGGGGACAGTGGCTGCTTAGCACGCTGCTGGGGGTTCATATCCCAGAGGGACTGGGTTTCCCCAAAGCCACTGCCTCCCTCAAGCCCAGCTGTCAGCCCATTTCCCAGAAAAGGAAAAGGGCTCAGAGCAAGAGCCTCAGTCCCCAGCCCTCAGGGGTCACCTGGGCCAGAGCAGAGGGCAAGGCCAGGTAGGCGTCCAGGTTTCCATCCGCGACTGTGGCTTGCTGAGCGAGGAAGCCTAGTTACTACCAGGGGGCCTGGGATTGCTGGGCCGTAATCATCCTCACTGACTCCTTTTCAATCACATCAGGACTTCCTGGCACCCCCGGCCGACCAGGGCCTAAAGGTAAGTGACTTTCCAAATTAAGACCAAATTAAGACGGTCTTTCTTTTCACTAGTCATTTTTGCGGGGGGCGGGTGGGGGGGGGGGGGTTGTTGCTGGCCGGAGGGAAGCCCCTCCCTGGCCAGAGCCTGGATCAACAGTGGCATCTAGTGGCTTCAGTGGAAGGCAGTGAGGCAGGGAGGCCGGAGACTTGTTCTCATCAACTAAAGCCCCGAAAGCTCAGGCCCCAGCTCCCCCACAGTCGTGAGCCTCACTGTGGCACCTGACATCTCCAGGCCGTGTAGAGAAGGATCTGGAAGGGTGCTGCCCCCACCCCACACGCCAGTCCATCCCCCAGCTTGCCTCTATATGCCCCCCTAGTGCTCTATCCCCCTGCTTGGAATTGGCCCCTGTAGTGTGACTCGCCCCTTAGGGCTTATCATTCACAGGGGGGGGGGGCTTTAGTGCAGGCAGGGAGGGGCATCTATGATGCTGCTAAGACGGGAAATCATCCCTAGGGTGTGACTGGGGCCAACGTGCTGACTCCTATACACAGGGTGACACTTTGGTCCTGTTCTACTCCTGTGCCGTTGTCTGGTTCTGCATCAGTAGGCCCCAACCCCGAGCTAGTCCAGGGATAAATGGTGCTCGGGGACAGTGCTCTTCCTCCTTCTGTCCCTGACCTTACATCCCTGAACCCTGACACCCTATGGAGCTGTCATGAGCAGTCATTGTCACCTTGGGGACCCAAGGAATAAAATAACTATTTTCTAGAAACTATTTCCAACGACTGGTTGGGCCAAGGAATTCTTTTAGGACAAATGTAATTCAAAATAACAACTGAGTTCACACATCCCAGACGGATATCTGGGTTCACAGATCTGTTCATGGGTTGCAGGTACCTTTAGTAAGACACACATAGGTTTGGGGGTTCCACCCTGTCCTTCTGGAGGCCTGCACTTCCTGTTCACTGGGAACTTCCGACCCTCCCCAGACAATGTGCACGAAAGGTGGACATTTTACCTAATGCTGGTAAAATGACCCCTGGGGGCTGGCAGGTGGCAAGCAGTGACCACCCTCCACCTCCCCTGAGGGAAATCCGTGTCATCCTCATGTGCAGTGACTGAATTGCTCACAGGCCATGGGAAATGACAAGAGGCCCTGAAAGTCCCCATTGGAGGACATTTCCATCTTCTTCTTCACTCGGTATCTCAGAATCTGTGGATGTCCAGTCCCAAGAGATGCCTCACTAAGATGGCATCTGGTGTGGGAAAGGATGAATCTGGCATCCCCTTCTTGAAAATTTCCTGTGTACATGTGGGACCCTCTAAGACACAGGCAGAAAAGAGATCTGTTAACCATTAGGTCACTTGGGAGTTCCCAGCTTACATGCCACAGAACCCCCTTGTAACTGCACAGCTCCGACTACTGTCCCAGGGAACTCACATCCAGAGGGGCACCCTGGAACCAGGCTCTCCCTGGAAGGCTCACACCTCTATCCTTTGACCTCCAGTACTTTTCCCACCCACGGCCATTCCCAGGAAGAGCCTGAGATGCCTACTGAAGGACAGGAGAGAATGTGGAATGGGGATGACTCTTAAGTCAGCCTCAATCCGGCCTCTCTGAAAGGAAAACCCTCTCACATTACCAATGAAGTCCCTTTGCGGAGTCCTGCATCTTCCAAAAGCTAATGTGGGTCAAGAAGATTGATGCTCTGGCCTCCAGGGTCTGCGGTGCTGAGCCTGGCGCTTAATGCATCCTGCACATTCCCCTTAGTTCATTAAAATGCCGTTAGCCTGCAGGTTGCAGGCCCAGGAGTGGGTCTCAAGTGTAATCAGAGGCCTGGGAAATTATTTATTGGGCCACTAATTGATCCTGGGAACAACCGCTCTCCTTTTCCTCCTCTCTCAGGTGAACCGGGAGCTCCAGGCAGGATCGTGACTGCAGGTAGGCATGTCTTGTGCTGTGTATTCTCATGTACCAGGCATGTGCCCAGGCTCTGCCCAAACACCTTCCAAGAGGCACCAGTCTGCACGGTGCTTTGGGCAGGATGCAGCGCTGGGCTCTTCGGTTCAGCAGTGAGGTGGTGGGGCGAGTTCAGAGGTAACGAGAATAAGAGGCGCTGGCCTGGCCTGACTCACAGCCTGGCCTGCGTCCCAGCACCTCAGACCCAGAAGATGGGGGCTCAGTGTTCCATGTGCCTTCTGTTTTCAGAGGGATCATCGACTCTCACTGTCCCAGGCCCCCCGGGACCTCCTGGAGCCATGGGACCCCCAGGACCTCCAGGTGCCCCAGGTCAGTCCATTTTCTTGCTTTGCCCCAAATCAGCAGGACCTGGGAAAGGAGAGTAAGGGGGTGCTAAGAAAGCTCCCTCCCAGACAGCCTAGCGATTCCTCATCACACACCAGCAAGTATCCCAAGCACTGCCCAGGCCCTGCTTCAGCAGCCCCCACGGCACCATTGGAGGCTTGAGCTGGTAAATGACTTGTCCAGGGTCTCTCAGCTGAGAAGCAGCAGAGTCAGGATTTGGCCATGTCCTTCTGCCTCCAGAGCCAGTGTTTGATCTGTCAGAGCACTTGGTCCTCACATTGTTTCCTCTTGGAAAACAATTTAATAAATGCATTAAGGGCAACGAAAGTCCTAGGAATCTATTTGCAGAACATATCCCCAAATTGTTCAACAATAATGAAATCACTACAAAATATGAAGACTTAAAGTTGTTAGGAGATAACGGTGGTATTTAAAAGAACAGAATGTTTGATAATGTGCACTTTGGTTGCAATGATGTTTTTACAAGATGCAAAAAAAATGCTGGAAGGAAATAAAACAAAATGCCTACAAGTTAAAGAATTATGGGTAATGCTTTTTTTCTATTTTTCCAAAATGCTTGTTATTTTGTTATATAATTCCCCCTTAAGCAACATGGGTTTGAATTATGCAGGTTCATTTACATGCAGACTTTTTTCAATCAATATATTAGAAAAAATTGTGGAGGTTTGTGACAACTTGAAAACACTCACAAACGAACCTTACGATTTTCTTAACATTTTCTTTTCTCTAGCTTACTTTACTATAAGAATACAGCATATAATACATATAGCACAAAATAAATCAACTGTTGATGTTATTGGTAAGGTTTCCAGTCGATAGTAGGCCACTAGCAGTTAAGTTTTGAGGGAGTCAAAGGTTGTATGCAAATTTTCAACTGTGTGGGGGTGGGGAGAGTCAGCATCCTTAACCCCCACATTGTTC
This sequence comes from Rhinolophus sinicus, assembly GCF_036562045.2. Taxonomy (NCBI): domain Eukaryota; kingdom Metazoa; phylum Chordata; class Mammalia; order Chiroptera; family Rhinolophidae; genus Rhinolophus; species Rhinolophus sinicus. The sequence goes on from NC_133757.1 coordinate 21,037,411, forward strand.
AAGGGTCAACTCTATCTACTTTTTTTTTTTTTAATTTTATTTTATTAAATTTATTGGGGTGACAATTGTTAGTAAAATTACAGATTTCATGTGTACAATTCTGTATTACATCATCTATAAATCCCATTGTGTGTTCATCACCCAGAGTCAGTTCTCCTTCCATCACCATATATTCGATCCCCCTTACCCTCATCTCCCCCCCCAACCCCCACCCCCCTTACCCTCTGGCAACCACTAAACTATTGTCTGTGTCTATGAGTTTCTGTTTCTCATTTGTTTGTCTTGTTCTTTTGTTGTTTTTGGTTTATATACCACATATCAGTGAAATCACATGCTTCTCTGCTTTTTCTGTCTGACTTGTTTCGCTCAGCATTACTCTCTCAAGATCCATCCATGTTGTCACAAATGTTCCTATATCATCTTTTCTTACTGCCGAATAGTATTCCAACTCTATCTACTTTTTAATTATTTTTAAATGTGTGTGTGTAAATGAAAAAAAATGATTTATCATGATCAATGCAAATATGGACAAGTCTGCCCTCCTGATAAGCTCCAGTGAGAGAGGGGACATGTGGGCATTTAAAAGTCCTTCACTGTTGAAGGACAGTGGCAGGGCAGTCCTGCTCGTCCCAGGGGCCTGGCAGAGGAATTCTCACGCGGATGGACCATAGGTGTGGTCTCAAATTGCTTATTGTTCTCCAATAAGCAAGCTAACCTTTTGGGGCCACTGTCCCATGCCTTGTAGAAAAGCTACAGGTATACCCAGGACCTGCCTTTCTTCAGTTCTTCCTAGAACTGTGACCCTAGAGGTGTGACAAAGTCTATTCTTCCCCAACCCCATTTCCAGGCCCTGTCGGCCCAGCTGGTCTGCCAGGACAGCAAGGTATGTCACGCGCTGAAAGAACACAACTGTGGGCTGTCAGGAGGGCTTCCTTCCCAGACTGGACTTGGGCCCTGGTCTTTACGGGAAGCAAGAGACATGCATTTGGGGAAGGGAGGTGAGGGGTGACACAATTCTTCACCAAGGGTCTTGCAAGGCCTCAGCTACAAGAGAAGACACCTCCTCTCACCCCCTTCCGTGTTTCTGAGAAGGTAGGGGGCCTTTGGACAGGAGATTGAAGCTCTGTGGCCCCCTGGACAATGTGAAGCTCAGCTATTTTCACAAGTCTCAGACCTCTTGTGACCAGACCCTGATAATCGTGCCACTGTCCAGAGATTTATCCAGATACCAAAAAACAGTCAGGCTTAGGAAAAGCTGATCCAGTTCCCCCTGGGCTGTGGCTCAGCTGACAGGGAAGTTGGAAGCCAGCTCTCTGGCCACCCTGCCCAGGCACCTCCAGAGGGAAAGCACTGCCTCGTTTCTGTGGGCACTGCACACCCTAACTCTGTGTCCCCACTCAGGCCCACGAGGGGAACGAGGACTTGCTGGTGAATCGTTCCTTAGCAGCAGCAGCTCCATCCCCGAGCTCCTCTCTGCCCGTGAGTGTCTCCATGTTCTCCGGGGCAGGCGGCGTGGGGGGGCAGTGGGAGGGGCCGTGGCAGCTGTACCAGTGACTCATCGGGACCCCCAGATGGGGGTGAGGATGACGGTTCCTCTGGAATGCAGTGGTAGCCAGAAGGAACAGCGGGGTTTTTGTGAGCGGTGTCGGGGTGAATCACAGGCTAGAGCAGCTGTAAGAGGTTCTCGGGAGGACCAGGGGCATGTGGGGCGGAGGGAGCTAGACACTGAGTGTCGCTGGCAGGAGCGCTGCATCCCCCACTCACTGGGAGCAATGACAAGGGTCCGTGCTCCTCAGCCACAGGCCTGGCCTGGGAGCACGGACTCCTAGGTCTTCCTGTTCCCAAAGTCCTTTAAAGAGCCCAGGTGGGGACGCTGCTGGGCCTCCGCCTGGACGTCTGCTCATCTGGACACCTGAAGGGCAAAGACAACCACCAGCCCTGGTCCAGCAGTTGCAGTGTGCCCAGCATCGTGCCGTGGCACCTCAGGAGTCTCCACAAGGCCCCTGTGACATAGGCCATATGCCTCTGGTTTTCAGAGGAAGAAGCTGTGGCCAAAAGAGGTCGAAAACTTGCCCACAGTCACCAGCTACAAGTGGTGGAGTGAGGATTTGAACTCAGACTATCTGACACTGAAGCCATGTTCTTGTCCCTCACTCGATACACCCAGATTAGCCGTCAGGGGGTTCGACTGCCTCTGAGCAAGGGCGCCCTGAGCAGATGGGGTGCTGGAGGGTCGTGTGTCATGACCCAGGGCCTGATGTGTGGGCTGCGATAGCCTGGGTGCCTGGCACTGATGATTCTGGTGAGGAATGAAGCGGGCGGAGAGCAGTCCCATGTCAGCTTTTGCTCATTTCTGTTTCTTCTTTCTCCAGAGGGTATTGATTTACGAGGTCCCCCAGGCCCCCCAGGACCACCTGGGCCACCAGGTGAGCATCTCGGGAATCTTGGGGGACAGGGGACTGAAGGCACTTAGTGAGGAAGCCAAGACCCTGCTCTCAGGGGCAGAATCGGCCCTGAGTTCAGCCGTGCCTCTTCCTCACTCTCTTCTGCAGGACCTTCCATCCCAGGCCCTTCAAGACCCCACGGCTCCGCAGGTGAGATGAGCTTCCTGGTGGGAGGAGCGAGATAATGGGGCTCAGAGCCCAGGCTGCCTTGGGGCTGGCTCTTGGGAAAGACCTTCCTTACACTTCTCCTGAGCAGAGTGTTCGCAGCCCTCCTCTTGGCATTACTAAGGCTTAGGGGTTCTCTTATCTAGGGGAAGGCCTGCCAGGTCCACCAGGCCCGCCAGGATCTTTCCTGACCAACTCAGATAATGTGGAGTCATCTCCTCTTCAGCCCCAGCCCCAGCCCCAGCGCATTCCATGATCACAGGCATTTGGTCTTCCTGACCTACTCACCATGCTTCCTCTGGACTTCCCACTGGGGGTGTTTGCATAAACTCCGTGCCACCTGCTACATGTAGAGAGAGTAATTGATGCCAACCTAGCCACTTTGAGAGCCCCTAGCCTGAGGGAGAGAGCCAGTTCTGCCCTTGCAGAGATCTGGACTGACTGGGAAAAGCTGACTCCTGTCCTTGGGGAGCCTAGGTCTGATAAAGTACACTGACTTAGGTGCTGCTCCCTCACAAACACAGCGTCCACATTCAGAACTATTTCTTTCCTCTGCAGAGAACTTCTACCCTGGCCCTCCAGGCCCACCTGGCCCCCGAGGCCCCAAAGGAGACCAAGGTGAGAACTGTCTTAGGGAGCGCAGGAGACTGTACGTGCCCCGCCTACCCAGCCGGCAGATGGGAGAGTCTGGATGAGCTGGGGCATTCCTTCATTCTCCTGCCATATCCCATTAGAGCTCAGCACCTTGGAGCAGGGGGTGGGGGGCTCAGAAGATGGTCAGAAGCTCCAGAGAATTCCCACCTCTGCACTGGCCCGGGGGAAGGAGAGGCACGAGGGGCCCCCAGCTACGTCTGCTCCAGCCCTGGAGCCCCATCTCTTCCCCATGGGTCCCTTGGAGTCATAATATCTGGTTCATACATCTCACAACTCTGCCTCCTTTCCTCAGACCCGCCAGGTACAGCAGAGCTGGCATCAAACAAAACCTGGGGTGGGGGTGAGGGTTGGGGCGGCAAGAGCCTTGAGCAAAAGTAGATCTGAATGGTTGAGAATGTACGTGTGTATGTGCGTGCGTGTGTGGGAGCTCTTGGTGCTGCCCAGAGGGCAGCACAACCCCAGTATCATGAACCACTGGAGCCTCGGGAGGGGAGGTGGTGACTTGGGCTGGGACCTGGGGACAGGGAGGAGAGCACAGCTGACTGTCCCCCCCTTTGTGTTCCTCAGGCTCCCAGAGCCTGAATAGTGAGCAGAATGAGCTTATTGGTGCCAAAGCCTCAGGAGGACAAAGAAGCTGAAGAAAGGAGAGGCTGGAGGGAGGAAGGGATGGGGATACACAGTCTTCCCAAAGGGAACTTGTGATATCACTGCAGAAACACACTAAGACCTGGGTCCGCCGTTGAGCCACACACTGATAAGTGTGGTTGGCTCAACAAGGGAAGGTTTCCTGGAGGAGGTAGTGCAAACAGGGCTTCTCCTTTTGGATTCCAGGTGATCCCGGAGTCCCAGGGTCTCCTGGCATTCCTGGCGGTCTCTCTCAAGGTAAGAACCAAAGGTGACCAAAGTTCTCCTCTTCAAGCAAGGCTGATCATGAGGACATTGCTTCTTTCATTCATCCATCCATCCATCCATCCATCCATCCATGATTCAGTGTGGATTAGATACTATCCCCACATGCTAGGAGCTGCCTTAAGGAGGTTACAAGTTAGTGGGGGCAGGAGGGAAGGACCTCTGCACCCCTGTACAATAAAGATGACTAACAATGCCAATGACAAAAGATGGAGGCAGCAGGCCCGGGGAGCTGGGTGTGTTCAGAGAGGAGGGAGACTGGGGGGCAGTGAGCACGTGTCCAAAGGAATGAGGCTTTGGCCTGGAGAGCTTCCAGCTCCCAGCTCTGTGCCCCTGGCAGACAGTGGCTGCTGCAGGCACTCCTTTCTTCTTTTGGGGGGACTCTCTTTGCCACTGCCTTTTTTCTCCTACTGAGAAAGACCGTCCTTCCCCAGACCATGGGAGCAGTGCCCCTGGGCCCTTTGTCTGACCTCGGGTGGAGCAACCCGCTCAGAAGGCTTGCTTTCTTCCAGGGGGATCATCGTCCAGCACCATGTTCCTGCCAGGCCCCCCAGGCCCCCCTGGGCCCCCTGGACCCCCGGGCTCCATCAGCAGCTCCGGCCTGGAGATTCAGCACTACATCTCTGAGTACATGCAGAGTGAGTGCCGGGGTCGGAGCCAGGGGGGGGTGTGTTGGGGGGCGGCAGTCTGTATGGCCCGGCCCAGCTCTTCCCTGCCTGGAGCTGGGGCGGCAGGTCCACGAGCATCTGCTGCTCCTCGCTGCCCACACGCACGGCCTCGGCCTCGCCCCAGTGGAGGCTGGCCCAGCCCCGCGCTTGTCCACGTGCGTACACAGCTGCACCCACATTCACGCGTGTGCACTCCCTGACCCCAGCCCCGTGCTCTCCATCGTGAGTGGGCACCAGGGCTGTGTCACATGGGTGGCTGGTAAGTCTTGTTGAGCCCCAGCCCTCGAGCCCCTGCGGCCCCAGCACCAGCCCCTGCCCGGTTCTCCTTCTGTAACAGGGCATCTGGGCTCCCTGCTGGCCCTGCCTCGGGCCGTGTGGGATGGGCCAGGCACTTCCTCAAGTGCTTCAGCTTACCTCCTCGGGGGAACATGCCTACTTGGGGACAGGGTTGACTTTATTTCTTTGTTGGCAGGTGACAGTGTCAGGTCTTCTCTATCTGGAGTTCAGGGTCCCCCGGGCCCACCTGGTCCCCCTGGGCCTGTCATCACCATGGCGGGTGAGACTTTCGACTACTCAGAGCTGGCAAACATCGTCGTGAGCTACTTACGGAGTAAGCCTCTCTCACCCCTGAAATGACCCTTCCCCGCAGTGTCCACTTTTGTTCCTGGAGCCTCGTCTCTTCATCTGCTATTGGCTTTGCCCTTCGGAACATAATGTTCAAATCTAAACTCACGGTGATCAGGCCACCGGGAGCTTCAAAAAAGGTTTGTTCAGATGAGGCAACAGTGCACGGCCATGGTTAGGGAGCCTTCTCGTGGTTGACAGTTGTGTCCTAAGTATGTGAAAGGGACCCTTCACGTCGGCGGGGTCTCGTAGGAGTTAGGCCAAAGCATAGTCTTGAAAACAAACTGCATTTCTTACCAAACAAAAACAAAAACCTTTGACTTTTCCATGCTTTCAAAACAGCCTCCTACTGCCTGCATTGGTTTACCTCCCGCAAATGGAAATGGCCAGTCAACCAGGTCTTTGTGATTCTGGCGTAATGGGGGTGTTGCTTTAGTACAGATACATAGGTAACCCCACATTTCCTTCCCCACAGCTTCGGGGTACAGCATTGGCTCATCTGCCTCCATCTCTTCTGAAGACATCCTGGCTGCACTGCGGCGTGAGTTGCCTGTGGCGGGCTCGAGGGTGGGATCCCTTTGCTGTCTCTTGACCACCTTTCTCAGGCACATTTTGTCCCTGTCTGAGCCTTGTGAGGGCTACAAAGGGGAGTCATTTCTTCAGGACTAGGGGCCACTCCCTCACTGCTCCCAAACACTGGCAAGTCAGCAGCCGACTGGAAAGAGGGCAGCAAACCTCCCCGTCCCCAGTGCCAGGCAACCAGGCAGGTGCCCCTTCAGCTAACGTGGGAGTTTTCTGATTTCCCCGTGGGCCTCAGAACCAGAGCTCACACGTGTCACTCAGCAGACCTGGCTGTGGCAGCCCCAGCTGGGTCCACCGTAACACATCTCCTTTCAGGGGAGGATGTGATTCAATATCTACGTCAGTACCTGACAGGCCCTCGGGGTCCCCCGGGGCCACCAGGCGCCAGTGGAGATTGGTCCCTCCAGTCTTTGGACTACGCAGAGCTGAGCAATCGCATTCTCAGCTACATGTCGAGTGAGTATCTGTTCTCTGCAGGCAAAGGTGGTCAGGAGGGCCTGAGGTGAGGACATGGGGGCTGGACTTCCCTGATATGGCCCCCTGACCCTCTCCTGCCAGGCCGCACCAAACCCAGAGGGTGTGAGCAGCATTCAGAGCTATTCAAACCTGTGGCCAGAGCAGGTCAGGGAGCCTGGCAAGGGAAGCCAAATGAGTGTCTTGGGCACCATCCTGCGTGAAGTGTGCGCACAGCTCACATGCCCACCTCTCCAGACACACTCCTCTGTCCACACACCTCCATACACACACACATACCCCCATCCACGTAGTAGCAGGAGGAAGGATTGGGCCTTTTGACTTGCACTCTTCCCAGGACCTGGGGACCGCCTCTTCGGTGTCATTACAGAGTGTAGCTCTGCGTTCCTCCTTCTGCCTGTCCCTTCCAGCTGCCCCTTTCCCTTTATCAGCCCCACTCTGTTCATGTTGCTTCTATCTGGCTCCTTGACCCTGACGGAGTTTTTCATCTGTCTTTGCCTCTCTGAATCCATCACAACTTGGGGTTTTGTTCCTCAGGTACTGGAGTCAGCATTGGGCTTCCGGGGCCCCCTGGCCCCCCTGGCTTGCCGGGAACATCCTATGAGGAGCTCCTCTCCTTACTCCAAGGTAAGGCTGAGCAGGAGACATCTGTCCAAGTAATTTGGGATGGAAGGCAGAGCCCCTTGGCCCAGCCCTTGACTGACTCCCTTGCTTTTCCTTGGTGTCCCAGGATCTGAATACAGAGGCATCATTGGGCCCCCAGGTCCCCCTGGGCCACCAGGGATCCCAGGCAACTCATGGTCCAGCTTCAGCGTGGAGGACCTCTCCTCTTACTTGCATAGTAAGGCACAGGGAGCAGGGGTGAGGAGGGCAGAGGCCTACAGCCTGGCCTTGAGGGCTCCATGGGTTTTTTAGCAAGGGCAGCCATGGAGAGTTAAATCCATTCACCACTTACCAAGTCCTCCTACAGCTTGTACAGGGCGGAGCACTGGGGCCCTGGAGAGCAGCACCCGAGACTTGAGGTGCTTTCAGCCTGGATAAGGGGTGGAGTGGGGAGACAGTGCTCCCAGGTGCAGCCCTTAGAGAACTCATGAGCCTGTGTGGTCAGGTGCCAAGGCAGGAGTTCCAACTCGGGGACAGAGGGCTGACCTGATTTGGGTTGAAGGAGGCTCAGGCCTGGGAATGGGAAGGCCAGGCGGCAGCAGTTGCTCTAGGGCGGTGCTTTGGGCATGTTGTTCCCTCCGCCCCCCACTCAGGGTCCCTGCCTCACTCCCTCCTGAGGGGGGCCCACACGGGGCCTGAGACCAGGTGGGAAGTCAGCATTCTTGGCACAGTGGTCCCTGATCTTTCTCTTTCTCCTTCCTCTCGTTCAGCTGCTGGCTTGTCATCCATCCCAGGCCCTCCAGGCCCTCCTGGTCCCCCAGGCCCTCGAGGGCCTCCGGGTGTCTCAGGAGCTCTGACAGCCTACGCAGCTGAAAACAGCGACAGCTTCCGGAGTGAACTGATTAGCTACCTGACAAGTAGGTGCACCTAATGTTGCTGTCCTTCCGATGCCCTCTGCCCAGGCCTTGCTTCTCCCTGTAAGGGGGCCAGAAAGTGCTTGAAGGAACCCAGGCGGCCAAATACACGAGAGCCACTCCTCGGGGAAAGCCCAGTGTTCTCCCGGCCACAGTCCTGCTCGTGCACAACTGCCGTCAAGTTCATACCCTTCTTCGGGGTGTTGACACCGAGAGAGAACCCTTAACCCCCACTTCTCGCTCTCCCCCAGACTGAGCTCCCCCTAATGCAGCTTCCTCCCCACAGGTCCTGATGTGCGCAGCTTCATTGTGGGGCCGCCCGGCCCTCCCGGGCCCCAGGGCCCCCCTGGAGACGGCCGGCTGGGGTCCCTGGATGGCTCCTACAGCCGTGGGAGCAGCTCTTCACACAGCTCATCGGTCAGCCGGGGCACCTCCTACAGCTCTTCCATGGGCATCGGAGGAACCAGTGGAGGTTCCCTAGGCGAAGGGGGAGCCTTTGGCCCAGACGGTAGCCTGGGCCGAGGCTACGGGGCAGCAGCAGAAGGTGGCATGTACGGCGGCGACAGCGGCTCCTTCGGGGCCGGCTTTGCTGGGGGCCTGGATTACGACGAGCTGGCTGTGCGCGTGTCTGAGAACTTGCAACGTGAGTCAGGACACTGAGGCCTCTGTGATGGGGCGGGGGGTGGGGGGACACGTACGCATCCCCACGTCTAGGCTCCAGAAACTCTCCCTCTTGTTTTTGGAGCACCCAGGCTGTGAGGCCAGCAATTCTGCAACCAGATGGACAGGTGCTGAGCACTGGAGGCCCGAGTCTAATGCTCGGCCAGCTTAGTTCCAGGGCCCCGGTCAGGACTGGAACCTCTGCTGCAGGGACCAGAGCACACGGGTGTCTTTCTACTTCGCTTTCCCAATTCCTTGTGCGGGTCTCAGAAGTCTTGATGACTGCGATGGTTTTCTGCTGGGGCTGAGGGAAGGGTGTTGGCTAAAGAGCCCTTTCTCCCTGTAGCTAGCAGCGCAGGTATGCAGGCCAAAAGCCTTTTCTGAAAGCCGCTACAGCAGAGCGTGGTGCCAGCCCACAGCGGAGGACACAGAAGCTGCAGGGCTCTCCCCAATGTCACTTAACCTCGTCTAGTTGTGCTGTGAGTCAGACAATTTCCTGGTTTTCCTGGTGTTTTACAGGTCAGGGCCTGCTGCAAGGGTTGCCCTACACTGTCCAGGGCCCACCGGGCCAGCCTGGGCCCCAGGGACCTCCCGGCGTCAGCAGGGTTTTCTCTGCCTACAGCAACGTGACTGAGGACCTCATGGACTTTTTCCGAAGTAAGGGCCTCCTCCCGATTGCTTTCCCAACATGTAACTTGCTGCAGTCTCACATGGGGCCTGCTCCACAGTAATCAGTCTCCTGAAAAAACTCATTAATACTTGAGATGCTGAAAATCTGACAAATTCTAAACCTTGTTTTCCTCTTACAAGCCAAGCTCTACCACTACCTGTGTTACAAGTCACTTTATGTCCCCAGCTTCAGGGTGATAGCTAGTCTGAGGCCACTTTTCCCCCTTGCAGCTTATGGAGCCATTCCAGGACCTCCTGGGCAGAAGGGAGAGGTGGGCATCCCAGGACCCAAAGGTAAGTGGTGGCGGGAAACAGCCCCAGGGATCCTGTGGCACAAACGCCTCATGCTGACTAGCAGCTCCCTTCCCAGGATGGAAGGATGGGCTCTGGCCTGTTCCTCCCGGCCCCACCACTGTGCTTCACTGAGCATGCTATCTGTCCTCCTAGGTGCACGGGGCCCTGCCGGGCCACCTGGCCATCCTGGGCCACCCGGCCCTCGAGGGCATAAGGGAGAAAAAGGTGACAAAGGTAAGCCTCTGCTGCCACAGTTTCTGGAGTACTGGGAGGCAGGCAATGTGTTCCACAGCAAGCTTGGACAATTAAGGCAAATGCCAACAATGTGATTTGCATACCAAACAGGGAGAAAGAAAGTGCCAGTGCAGGGAGGAAAAAAGAGAACCAATCTGGTAATGAAATAGGGTGAACAATTTAAATAAATTGATAGTCTTACAAAAGAGTTCACTTTCAAGCTCATTTTGCAGTAGTCACAGTTGCCACAATTGCCCAAGCTAAAGCTCTGCCCGCCCCACCCCCAAACACACAGGCCACAAGATAATTTAACTTCCTACTCATTTTCTAACTTTCAGGTGACCAAGTCTATGTTGGGCGGAGCCGGAGAAATGTCGCCCTCAAGCCATGAGCTTCCCTTGGCGGAACAGCCCGGACCAGTTCTTGCAATGGCTTATGGTGTTTAGGTCAAAATCTCTCCAAAGCGCGAAAGCTGGAGTCTCAAAGTCCTACTGACACAGCATTGCCAAACAGTCACCTAGAACACTTACTCTGGTCTGGAACTACATGTATAAATAATTCAGTCAGACACACAATCTGAAACAGCTTCGCTGCGTAGGCTTGAGTAGTTGCTGTGCTGTAGAAGGAGACCTTCTAACCACTATCTAGATGAGAGCTCCTCGGCCCCTTTAACACTTGGTTCAAGCCCCAATCTAGGGCGCCAGTTACATAAAAGTTGGCTCAGGACTCCTTGAGCTTTGCCTTAACAATGAGCCCAGAAAATGGAAGACCAGGATGGGAGGGGGTGCCTTCCTGGGGGTGACACTTGGTAGGGGATGTGCTCTGGTTAATGCGGTAAAGCTGTGCTATCGGCCCTTCCTCCCCTGTTCACTCTGCACTCTCTAGTCACAGAAAAGAGTTGACTAAGAAGCAACTCTTGCAACTGAAAAAATTAAGAAATTCACTTCCCCTGAAGGTGGTGACAGGGTTTCTACTAGTTATTTCTCACTATGTATCATATTCCCACTTGCTTAGAAACTTTGATGTAGCTATGATCTATATCCATAGGTCAACACTCAAGTTTATAGATACGTTATACTGAACTAGACTGCAGCAAATAGGAAGAAAAGGAGAAGAGGGAAAACAGACTATAACCTGCTGCTGGGGAAAGATGGCACCTCTGCTCTGCACTTAGGGAAAGGCATCAGGCCGGGCGCGGTTGGTTAAGCATTTTTCAATGTCTCAAAACATTAATGTGGTCTATTAGATGAAAAGTGACTTCAATTGTAAAAATTTCCAATTAAAGGATTTTTTCCCCTTTTTTACTATTATGTGTAATGTGGTCTACCTAACCAAAGTAAAACAAAAAATACACACACACACACACACACACACATATATTTTGGGTTAATTGGGTTTGACTCTAACACTATTATAAACACAAGAAAACAAAACTGGTTGTATTTCTGGCATTTGTTTAATCACTGAGATTGTTAAAGGCTGACCTTTATCTGTAACTAATAACTCAATCTGGGCAATTACAAAGCATCTGAAGGGTTTCCCTAAGCATAAATTACTTGAAATAAACACATAAGCAACAAGATTATTTTCAAGTAATGCAGTAATTTATCCCTGGGCAAAGGAATTATAATTGCAGGGCAAGTACTATGGAATACCAGAACACCTATTAAGGAAGAATGCACAAATAGGAAATGTGCCTGCCACACAAATGCATAGTAAAATCACACATGCAAATTCAGAAGAGGCTACACTTGGCCAACTTTTGAATTTGTTATAAACTATGACAACTGCTGGCTAATTTAAAATGAGGTTAAACGAAATTTACTTCTAAACCTCTACTCTTGAAAGAATGGACTGTTTATTTCCCATGTGGTCTCTCCTGAGTATCTCACATATTATCCTGGGAAAAACACACCACTTAGTTCCACTATATCCAAACAACTGCTAGCAGCAACCAAGCACCAAACATTCTGTTTGCCTCCTTTATCAGATCCTGATAGTTACCTGCTCTGAATCAATATCGGAATTCTAAAAATGAGTTCATAAGGACTTCAGAATTTCAAACAACTTTTTACTGTCTAATAAAAATTTGTGTATAATAAATGACTGCATTGTGCGTTTTTAATATTTTAGTTTTACCTACAGGCTGAATCCATTTAGTTTTGTAATAACAGCTGAAAGGGCTCAAGTATTATATCCCCTTTAATGATTCTTGATTAATGAGAGGTATGAGTTTTACCACTTACTAGATTTACGTTTCTAAGCTAGCCAAAAGTCTTCATAGAGTTCCATGACCAAGTAAAATAAGGCAAAACTGCAAATCTGCTTACCTCCTCTGGACAGAATCCAGAAAGATGACGGGCAGATATATGTCCTCAGCTGATGGCGATGACTCCGAGCCTCGTTTGTTTCTATTAAAAACAGGGTGTACAATGTAAGAATTAAGAATGCACAACGCTCCTGGATTAGAAGACCACATGCTTTGACTCCCTCAAGCCAAGGTGAACACTTGTCAAATGATGCCTAGTGTCAGCTGAAACTTGTGTGAACATATCAATGACAAAGAGGTTATTTTTAGCCAAAGGGAGGTATAGCATATAGTTTGTGAAATGTTTGGTAAGAAAAATAATCCATCCCAAGGGAAAAAAGGAAATAAAAAATATGTACATACACATGTTGATGGAAATACCTTTTAAAGCACCTCTAAGAAGTCTCAAAGGGTTAGAAGACCTGGAGTATTCCAAGTGTTAACAAAAAGAGATGCAAAATGTTCTCATGCAGGAAATCCAGTTTCAATGGTTCTCAATAAAAGACTACTTCTCAAAATAGATTCAGAAATAACTTTATTTTTCATTTGTCAATCCCATGATTGAAAAGACATGTTGCTCCCAAGTAGACAAGAAACAATTCTTTCTGAAAATTCAGCTTGTAACATTATTACACTGCAAATCGGAGAAGGATCACAAAAAGCTGCAGCCAACATTTAAAACTGGTAACATTCTAACCCAAGCTTAGCAGAAAATTTAAAGCTATATCAAAACTATGTCAGCCACAGAAAAGCAATAATAGAGTCATTAACTGTGGTGCCTTCAACTTAAGAAACGCATTTAAAATATCCCATTTCCTATAAAAGATCACTTCCCAGAAAAGAACTGATTTACTTAATCAGAAGACTATTGGAACTGGAACTAATCCTCCTCTTCCACCTCAGTTCTAGGTTTTCCTTTAATCAATATCTCTAGCTAATCATTTGACAGAATTTGGCTTCTCAGAAGAGACTTTGTCATTTAAGCACAGTGTGGAATAAGGAAAAGTGTGTAGTTACAAGGGAACTTAGAAGAGTACAAAAGACAGTCACTTCTGAAACGCGCTGATGCTCAAGAAATCAGAGACCCTCCATTAAAATGGGTCTCATGTGCCTGAGAGCTGTGTGCTTGAGGAAACACTACTTAGAGGTAGCTCTGGTTCTGGTTCATATTTAATTACAATTTGCTGTATCCTGTCACAGGAAAGTTCTAATATTTTCAGCAAAGTATAAGCACTCAATTTCCTCCTTACCCACCCTATAGCTTCCCCATAGAAAAGGGTAAGAAAAAGCTTAATTGTGACTCAATACAGAATAGCAGCTAATTCAGCAATTCACACCTGACTATGGATTGACAGGACTAGGAAAGGCAACCTGGTGCAACAGGCTCTAGGAGCTAGACCTGCAGAAGTGCAGCGGTCTGGTGTACACACAGCACGCAGGGAGAAAAGGGGAGCGTGAGTGATTAGGGTGCACATGTGGAGAATTTCTTTTATGCATTTCACAGCACCTTCTGCCCCAGCAACAAAACCAAATCAGGAATGGATTTGACTATATTCTTTGATTTCAAAGAACTCTGCGTCCCTCCTCCACTCCTCTCCTATACTTCATGCAAGAAAGAAAGATCACTATTATCTATTGGAATATAGGGCCTAACAAGAAGTGAGCAGGGATGGGTACAAACAGGATATTCTATAACAATACACTTTTGAAAAGATTTATGTAACTTTTAAGTATTAAAATGAATGTTTCACCTCTACACATGTATCATTTTAAAGCCCTGCTCCCCAATGAATCGGGTCATATTTGAAAGGACTCCCACATAAACACTGAATCCAAAGGGCAGTTTTAAGGGAGATGCACGAGTTGCAAATAAACTTACCAGAGTCAACCATTCTACTCTGAGCCTCTTCCCTTTAACTCAATACTCTGAATGTCAAGTTGAAAGGAAAACAAAAAATCAAATATTCAGACCAAATTAACTATGTGCCATAAACTATTTAGCACACAGGGTATCATTTAAATGATATTAAAAAATGTCTACTTCCTGAAGTATTAACTTTTTAAAAGCCAATGAACTGAAAATTTCAAAGGAGAAAGTGGTATGAAACCTTCCTCCTCTCGCCCTCTTAAAATAAATCATTAAATACACTAACATTATGTTGTCATTTTTATCATAATATAAACAATTTCCATCATTATCCTGAATATTACTTTATAAAGATATACATTTTAAAAGGCTTTCAAAACATTTTCCAAACCAGCATTTGAGAATAAAGCATTAAAGGAGTTCTGTATGTAGTAACACATTCATGTGATAAGTGTATGAATTTACAACCATACATAATATATATGTATATATATTTATATATATATTTAAAAAAACAACTTGGCCAGAAGTTAAGGCTACCTACAAAGTTGTCCAAGTAAATTACACTTGTCAAAACAATTACAAAATGAAAATTACACATGCATTTTTAAATCATCTAAACCACTGACAAAATAAGGTTCAGCATTCAGTTTTCAAATTAACTGCAAGAAAAGTGCTACAGATATTTACATTTTCTTAACATGAATCAGTGTTTCCACAGTTACATTTAAAATTTTCACCAGCCTCAAATGTAATATAACTACAAACTGAAACTTGTACAATTTGGTACCTAGTCCTCTTAAAAGAGAAGGCAGCGAGCATCACTTACAAATGTGCTGTCTCACACACCACAGTACAGTTCATAATACTGTTTGACTTGACACATGCTTGAAATTCTAAGCCTCAAGAGGGACTAAGGAGTGAGCACTTCATTAATAATTATACATATCAGCAACCATATCATAAAGGTTTCAGGCTTTTCCCACTCAAATCAAAGTAAATAATTTAAACATGGAACAAAATAAAAACAAAATACAAATAACTTTATTTCAAAACAACAAAGTCATTTCCAACATTGCCTAAATATTTTATTTAAATTCTTTTTTAAGAAGTATTCTGAACAAATGACTCTTTTAAGATCAATTTTAGAAAATACATTTATAAAGATAACTCAGAGCCAGCAGGCCTCTGACAGTTTTCAATGAACAGAATTTGCTATGATGGGAGACATAATTTAATCAGCTCAAAGATTGTTTTTTAAAAATAAGATGGGACAACTAAATCTGTATTTCTTTTAATTTGTTGAGTTTTACATTTCCAATTTGGACATCTAAAAGGTACCTTTTTTTTTTCCCCCATTTTTCCAACTTTGTACAACATATGTTTCAGGATGAAAATTGCTATCAAATGGTAATAGGAGCAAGATTTGAAAAACAATAATGATTAATGCAAAGGGTCTTTTGTCCCTGTTGAATCAAAAATAAAATGCTATTTTAGACTCAACTGAAATTTAGTGTTTTAGGCACTATTGTAATAAAACTAGCACCCTTACTTATTAGTTCATGCCTAAACAGGTAATTATTTTAGACAAATTATCGAAATAATTTTTCTCTTTTGAAATAATTTCTTCACTTAAAGATAAAATAGATTTATTTACTGAATCAGTATCATGTTTTAAGCAACTCAGCTTTTTCATGAGAGATGATTCACTAAAAGAAAATTATTTCAACTCTACAGCAGAGTTTCATCTATAGAATTTCAGTATCATTGAGAAATTAGATCAGGTAAAAAGATATTTACTAATATTCAATGATGTAACAGGTTTTTAAAAATAAATTTAAACATTACACCTCTAAGAGTTTTTCTGGTAACAGTGTATAAAGTACATAGTTTTTAAGATGAATACACAAAATTACGTTAGGGAATTCTGCAAGATGCTACTTTGCCTACGCGGCTCAGCATCTGTCTTAGTTCCTTTCCCTTCATCTTTGCTAAACAAACAAGACAAACAAACAAAAAACCACCTAGAAGGTGAGGCAGGTGATTGTCTTCGTGCACTCTCTAATATAGGCTGTGGCAGAAGAAGAGAACAGAATGACATATTTAAAAGCCAAACCCGAACACAGAATGCTTCCCGTTGTTATGATCCAGTGGAATGCAAGCTAGGAATAGGATAGAATTTGGAAATCCGGCTCTGTGTTGTCGGGTTAAGGCATTCAGACTCTCCAGTCATTTTAAAGAACACTTCCTGTTCCTGCAGTTTCCTGGCAAATTCTTCTTCCAGTGTCTTAAAAAGGAAGGGAAAAAGAAATTACGTACTGGTATTACAAACAGAATTTACTCTGCTAGCCAACATAAAACTCTTTTCCCCAAACACTTTCTCTGTGCATTATCCGAAGGAAGACCAGACTGCTCAATAGTTAGGATCAGAGGCTGGGCACAGCCCGAGGCTCACGTCTTGGCTCAGCCACATGAATGGATAACTTGAGTCAATTACGTAACTTCTCTATATTTCAGAATCATTTCATTCTTCTGCTATAAATAGGGGTAATACCACCTACCTCACTGGGTTGCTACGTGAGGGTTAAATGTGATAATGACGTACTTAACACATACTAGGTAAACAATAGATGGCATCTATTATTAACTATTATCTGCCTCTCCCACATGGAACTTACCATTTTCTATGTTTTATTTTGATTATTAATGTACATGTCTTTTCTTCTGCACTGGACTATAAGCTGCTTGAAGGTAAAACCTAACCCAGATTCATCTTTACATCCCCACAATACAGAGTAAATATAAGAAGTGTTTTATAAATATCTGTGGTATCTATGACTTTGCAGACAAAGCTTCAGGGATAAGTGCTGCTGTAGGGCACAAAGCATAGGAGAAGATGGAAGGATACAAAAAGGTTTCTCAGAAGAGACAAAACATTCATTGGCTTAGTCTTGAAAGAAAGATAAGAAACTGACAGAGTAGGGAAGGTATGCCCGACAGAGGGCGCTGAAACAATGCCGAGGCAGGAAACGAAGGTTGGTGTGAGTAATGATGGCTATACCCAATACCGGAACATGAACTGGGAACAAAGTGGCTGGTGGGAGATGAAGACAGAAAGGTTGACTGGGGCCAATGTGTGGCACAATGAAGGTTGAAAGTCAAACTGAGGCATTTATATTTTATTTGATGGAACTGAATATTTATAAATACCACTATGACAGTATCTGAGATCTTCTTGAAGATATATACTCTGGCGATGGCAGGCAAGTAGGACGTAAGGAAAGGAAACTAGCGATCAAAGGCCCATTAGGACATTACTGAACAATTTTAAGAAAGTAGAATGACAATACGGAAAAGAGAAATATTAGGAAAAGAGAGTCGAAATTATTTGTCATCTGATTGAATGTGTGGTACTATGGAAATGAAAAATAATTCAGGTTTCTCGCCTAGATGTCAATTAAGAGAACAGGAATGTTGGAAAGAACACATGATGGTGGATGGGACTGGAGAGAGCGGGAAAAGGTGAGGTGGAGGAAAAAGATGTTGAGTTTAGTTTTAGCTCCATTGAGTTTACAATCTTTAGTCAACATTCAACGATAGGTAATGATCATTTACAAAGTGCAGGAACTGTTCCAGAAGTTGGATATATATCAGTGACCAAAGAGATAATGTCCCTGTTTTCAAGGAGCCTCTATTCTTGTGGGAGAAGACAGACAATAAACAAAATGTGTCTGGTAGTGATGAATGTTATGAAGAAAAACAAAGAAAGGTGAGGGGATAGAGAGTGTTTGAGGTGGGCATGGAGTCTACTTTATATATAGTGACCAAAAAAGGAACCTTTGATGAGGTAATACTGGGACAGAGGCCTGAATGAAATGAGGAGGAACGGAACATCCAGGTGGAAAATGGGAGCTTAGAGCATGAACCAAAAAGAATAAAACAATAAAGAACAGCAACCATTTATTGAACCTTGACCACGGCTCAGGTACTCAGACAACTGCTATACACACATCACATCTTCTGTCTTAACCCCAGTTAGGTAGGTAGTATCATCTTCGGTTTACAAATGAGGAAAACTGGGCTTAGAAATATTAAATGACAAAATTAATCAGTGTTGGCACTAAGACTTGAACCCAGATCCGTATGACTTCAGAGTTTATACAATCCCTACTACACACATTTTGGTATTGTCCTTAAATATGCAACAGCTGAAGCCATGACTAGCTGTGAGATCAAGATAAAGAACAAAGCTAAGGGTATAAAACTAGAAAATGTCTACATTTTCGGTGACAGGAAGACAAAGAAAAGGTGATGTCACAAAAGTTAGGCAAGAAGAGAATTTTAAGAAACGAGATTCTTAAGAACAGTTTGATAATGCATAGGATCTAGTCATTAGCAACTTACTTGTGACCACTGTCAACAAGTTCAACGGGAGTTTGAGGTGAAAGCTAGACTGTAAAGAGTTCAATGAAACTGGAAAAAGGGACTTCTTACTGTTTATCCTTCCTTACCTTTTGCATTCTGAACCACATGAATGTATTACCTATTCAAGAATTTAACTATAAAATTTAAATTAAAAAGCGACATTAGCAACTAATTTGGTAATTTTACTTCCTCTAGAGACCTTTAGCACATAATAGATGCTAAATACATATTTCCTTAATTGACTGGATGAATGGAAGAAAGGAATAGTTGAAATGTATACCAGGCAGGAAGCCCAAGGAAAAGAAAGGTTTAAGTTTGAGAATTAGCAAAGGGAGAAGACAATATAATGATAGCAAAAACATAACTGAAATGGCTAATTGGACCAGGCTAGCAGGGAGTCAAGTGCAAATAAGGAAGATGGCCGGCTGGTTGGCTAGAAAAGGGAAGGGAAGCCATTCCATCCAATTTTATTAGACTGTCAATTTACATAGCAACAATGGCCTTGCAATCTGGCTCCAGTCAACCCACCAAGACCAAGCTGTCATCACTTCCTACCTTCTGTCCCTCCCTACTGTGTAAACACAGGCACACATTCACCTAGTGCCCCAATGACGGGAACTACTTATGATTCTTGTACACATCTTCACTCACTCTCTTCTCTGTACTTAAATTGCCCCATTCCACCCCAATCTGTCTGTCTGCCTAGCAAGCTCTTACCCATCCTTCAAGTCTCACTTGACTTACAAAACATCTGCGCTCTAAAGCTTCCCTGACCTCCCCACGCAGACTTAAGCAGCCATCCTCCTCTGCTCATACATTGTGCTCTGCGCTCTCAATCTTGTACTTCCCTCCTTCAGAGCAATGATCCTACTGACCTATAGGATCACTGCTTGTCACTAGATTCTGAACAGTTGGAGAACAGGGTCTTTTTCTCCTCAACTCTGCATCGCCTATCCCTGACACTGTACCAGACACGTATTAGGGAAAGAGCCAATAGCTGGGAGGATGGGTGGCTGGCTAGGTGGGTGGGTGGGTGGACAGATGGACAGATAGATCGATGAAAGCATATTTTTTTAAAAGCTTTTAAAATTACCTTTTTCCTAGGTCTCAATTTCTCTCTCCATTCCTTTAATTCCTGGCTGTGTTCCTCATCTAATTCCTTTAGTTTCTGAGTCTCATGCTCAACCAGTAAGTGGCATTTTTCATTCTGAAAATAAAGTTTGGATTAAAAAAATTTCGGCTCAACAAAGCGATTTTTAACAAATACAATTATCTTCCAAAATAATAAATTCCTCATCAAACACTATGCTATTACTGTCAAGCTACTCCTCTAAAAACCAAGGGCCAAGAATTATTAAATGAGTCATAGCTTCATTTTTCCAAGTTTAGAAGCTGGATCTGTTACCATATGAAAAGAACTTAAATAGAAAGAATTAGTAGTTTGATCCTGTTTTTCCTTTCCTTTGCTCCTAAAACTGACACTGCAAGAGGTAGTTTGTACGCGTTTTTCTCATAGTTGGTATCAAAACATGGGATTCATAACTATTCCACTCTAGTAAATTAAGCAAATGTAGCAACTCCACAATGTATACACTACTCTGATACACATTTTAAGCTATATACTAGATGGGCAGCATATTCCACGTAAGGCCCAAAACAGTCCTCTCTAAAGTTAACATTTACATTTCTTAGGAAAAAAATTCTCATGTTTATCACTTTTTTCAAAAACCTAGAAGAAAATGAACTGTTTCTCCCTAGATGAAAAGAAATTTCAAATTCAGACGCTGATAACAAAACTGTCTACATCATTTTGAAAATTTTGTTCATCTTCTTTGCAAAATACACTAAAAATATTCAATCTGCTTTTGAAAAACTAAACTTCTTAGGTGTGTAATTTAGCTTCATATTACATTAATCACGGTTCTATAAAATGTGACCAAATGCCTAACATACTTAAACTGAACTTCATTTGGGTCTAATCAGGAAACAAAGCCCAGCATTTTCATGGCAAGTACAGTTTACTTTGTTAGCTATTCTCTTCTCAAAACCTGTGCTGCCCAGCTACTGCCAGCTTTGTTTTCAGGCTTCGGTAGCTGACCTGCAGTTGATGCAGCTCTCGGACATTGGCTTCACACTGCAACTGAAGATCCCGCATTTGATTTTCATGTTTTTGATGCTGAGCCATTCTCTCATTTTTCTGCCTCTTTTCTTCTTGAGCAGCAAACTATAAACAAGAAAAACAAAATACGGTTAACAATGTAATTTCTGTATCTCCCAAAGGTATAATTAAGGAATTTAACAAAACATAAAAGTATAACAAATTGAAGCTAAAAGTAAGAACATGCTCTCACTCGAAGCTGGAGTCCACATCATGGCTTTAGTGGGGAGTGGGGGACTTCTGATTAAAACCTTGTTATCTCCTTAGTGACCTCAGTTAATTTGTATGTGGGACCTGTGATTATAGAAGTATACTGCGGCCATATGCTTTGACTTCAAAAGCTGTCCAAGTCATCTCATTCCCAGGATTGCTCTTAGAACCAGGCTAGCCCAGGATCTGCTGTGGGGCCTGGGAGGGAGAGCTCTGCCCTCTGTGGCCACACCCGAGGAAGAGTAAGCAGGTATATGCTAATACCTAGCTAGGCCAGCCCACAGAGCTAACGTGAACATCAGCAAGCCCCAGGGGGCTCTAAATGTCTACAACACAACTACGTGGCACTTCTAAAAGTCATGCAAATGTTTGTAACCTAGAAGAGAAGAAAGTAATGTGCTCATTTACCTGTTTAATTTTTTCACGGTCCTGATCTGGTGTGGCCGTTGAGTTAATTCTCAAACTTTTCTTAAACATGGCCATGCGAGTCTTGGCTTCACTGCGCTGAATCTTGGGCAGTCTTGCTCTTTCTTGAGTCTGTCTGTTTTTCAATTCCTCAATAAGTCGTTGATTGTAACGCTGCATTTGTTCTGTTTCCTAAAAAGTTTTAAACAGAATCCAGTGATGTAAATATAATTCAGTACTCAGTACCCACATGTATGCTCAAATAAGTCATTTTGTTGTTTTTTCCCAAAATTACTCTCTCCCTTGTTGTATACCAACCAGCAAAATATTAGGCAAAAAATAACTTATAAGAAAAACAAAGCTATTTCTATTAAGAGTCTTATATCGAAACTCTTTTACTAAGTATAGGGAGTCCACACTTTTAGATATTTGAACCATAAATGGAGCCACAATAGCTACCTCTGAGAGACAAGATAAAGATTATCAGAGGCTATTAAGCCTTGTAATTAGTTACCGCCCTTGGAATTTGAGGAAAAAAGTTTGTAATCATGATTAACATACAAGTAATTACTCTAGACTTCAACAAAGAAATTTTAGGATAAAATAAAGAAATCTGAAATTCATTCTCTAAGAAATATGTTTCAAAAACGAAATCTTCACTCTCCAAATTTTAAAATGAGTAAAAAAGTGAATAAATTTTCCTTTCATTAACCTTCTCATGGCGTTTAAGTAGCTGATGTCTTTGCATGAAATACTGATCTTTAAGTTGCTGTTTGAGTAGCTGGTGTTTTTCTTGTAAGTGTCGTTCTTCAAGCTCCCAAATTGCAGCTTCTCGAGCTAGAAGAAGAAACCAATTTTCAAAATGTCACTTTGGTCTTTTTACTAATGTACTTTAGTCTTCATTTTAATATTCACATAAAAGTGTTCTATATACACTAACTTATAAACACACTGACATCCCGAGCTATAAAAGAAATATTACCAATGAAAGATAATTATCTATTACTACTTTCCATTCTGTTCTAATGTCCTTTAAACAGAGACTACCCCACCCCCAACACCAAAATTCCATTTAATCATCTTAATGAGAAGTTCTTAGGGGAAATAAGTGCTAAAAATTTCATTCTATCATGTAGCCAATTAAGTATAGCAACAATATAAGGTATAATGAGTACACAAAATTATTCAGGTATATTTCTAGCATCATCTGGACAAAAAAGATGTTTTAAGGATTATATGTTTATGCTTTCTACTGTCAAAAAGGAATTCTATACCTTGCAGTTTTTCTTAATTTTATAAATTTTTTTCCTCTTATTTATCTTTCTTTATCCTTCCCTCTACCATCTTTCTTTATCTTTCCCTCTACCACCCCAGCAAAGGAAAGCATTCAAATCATTTTCAAGGTATAGCTTGGCAATGTTTTTGAGGTATCTTTATATATACACATAAGCTGCATAATTTCATATACCTCTCATGAGCTGTTGTTTGTTATTCAGGCACTCTCTTTCAATATTGGCTAACTCTGCCTTTTGCTGTTGGATGATCTTTTTCAGAGAGCCATCTAATTCTTGTTGTTGCTTCTGAACAAACTCTTGTTCCTATTAGACATAGTTAACCATCAATTAATAAGTATTTACTGAGCAAAACATCCATTTATCTATATACACATATTAGTGGTTAACAAGATTTCTAAACCAAGTTTCTAAAATTAGTGGAATTAAAAAATACCAAAATTATATAGTATACAAATGTATATATAAAAATATAATATAGTCACCCAATTCAAGCCCAGAAAAAAGTACTAGAATACATATTATTCTAAACTTACGGACTAATACATACAAAAGAAGGTTATAATCCACTCATAAAATGCCATTACACTGATATCTTTGGGAAAATAATAAAATTACAGCTTCTAAAACTGACTATTCATTCCACTATGGTGTGGATAAAACAAGAATAAATAAGAAATGCCTTTTAGAAAGAAAGGCAATAAAGAGCACATAAGTAAAACAGGTATCAGAATGTTAAACTCTCTATTTTT
Organism: Rhinolophus sinicus; assembly: GCF_036562045.2. Lineage (NCBI taxonomy): Eukaryota > Metazoa > Chordata > Mammalia > Chiroptera > Rhinolophidae > Rhinolophus > Rhinolophus sinicus. The sequence goes on from NC_133757.1 coordinate 21,060,722, forward strand.
CAAAAAAATAAAGAGGAAGAAATATTGTGGTTAGATTAACAGAGAAAAATAGTTTCTGTATCGACGGCCAATGCCTAAAAAGAATAGTTTGAGGACTTAATAAGAAATCGTGCATTGCTAGAGAAACGTGAACTAGGAATAGGAAAATGAACTATACTTTATAAATCTATACACAAAATTCCTTACAGAGAATTCTACCAACATGTTTGGGACTTATCCATTCAATAAATATTTACTGAGTACATACTATTTGCCTAAATGCCAAATTTATGCTTTAAGAATGTCCTTTGATTACTGTGTAAGAAAGGAAATATTAAAGTGACTTATGGCTTTTATGCTAGACCATACACTTATAGAAGAAAAGGAACGATATCCAAAGTGATGAAATGTAAATTTTGCCAGGAAATGTTTGGATCTCCATCCCTCCCTTGGCAGTTACAGCCATTTGTGATTAGCTCAAGGGATATTCTGATCACTGAGTGTGGATTTAGAAATTTAGGGTTGAAACACCACTTCACCTATAATTCCTCCTCTTGCACATCCGAGAGAAGATAAAACCCCAAGATCCGTTTTGGAACTATTTTTCAGGCCTCGGACCGCCTGGTAGGACCTGGATCACTACCAGCCAGGCCTTCCATGCACAAAGAAGACGCCCAGCAGTGTCCCCAAGATGCTTGCTTACTACTGTATCTACTATGAAGGTAATTCGGAGTCACAAATGCTGCTGTCTCCTTTGCATCATAATTTTTTTCAGCAAATACAAATACACAGTAGCAGAAAGACTAATGAATTACCTCTATAAGAAATAGTTGCCAACTTGACTATAGTCACCTATATAACATTACCACAGCAAAAAAGTTTAAAAAAAAACACTAAATGAATGTTTAAATTAAACTATATAGAATAAGGCCTTTTGAGTTTTATTTAGAGATACAAAATCTCCATGTTTATCTTTTAAGCAGTTATAATAAAGTTGTTCAAGCTTCTCTTTTTCCTACAGTAAATATCATTTGTAATAAAAATTAAATTTTCTCTATATGCAAACTTGTTAAATAAACTTAATATAACCTTCAGATATATGAAAAGGTTTTCTTTTGTTCCACATTTTTGCCACTGGTTTGCATAAAAGATTTTTTTAAAGTACCTGTGTAGACAGAAACAATGGGTACAAATTAACCAGCATAAATATAAATATTACACTTAGACTCAAAGAATTCAAGTGCAAATACACAAGATGGAGCAAATTAATATTTATATGAAAATTAAAAAGGTAAATATAGGCCATTGCCACTAAAAAGTGAACGTAATTTCTTGTCGATGCCAATCTTTGGTCATATTACTATAATATATTTATGTCTAGATTAACAACATTAAGAGTTCAGTTCAAAGAAAACCTTTATTAAGCAATTAGTAAATACTGTACTGTACTAGTTACAAGGTTACTAAAATTAATAAAAGACAGTATTGCTTTCAAAGAGCTTTACTCTATTGGTCCCAAATTGGTTTTCAGTTCACATAAAGGGTAGTGGGCCCCTTTCCTTACTACTAGTCTTTCAAAAGTTCAAAAGTAAACCACAGAAAATACAAAGCTGGGGGGTCCAGAAACTATGCTACACAATGAATGACTGAAAAAACTACAGAAGCATGCCCTGAAACAACTAATAATAAATGAGGGGGACTGAAGGGCTGAGACTGTTACGGGGAAGCAGGCAAAACTAGCATCGTGCTGCTCCAGAAGGCAAAATAAAGATCAACAGATAAGAGTCAAGGCAGGCAATGTGTGGAAGTGCTTCCTAACCATCAGGGTTAGCAAAGACACCAGGTGCCCCACAGAGCTATGGACTTGAATAATTAAGCAGAGTCTGGATGATTACATAGTCACGGACACTGCACAAATAATTTTTTATATAAAAGCTGAAAATTACCTGAAAGGTTTCTTACATACTAATTAATATATTTTTTACCTCAAAAGAAATAAAATTTTAATATTATTCAGCTTTCGTTAACTTTCCTAACTTCAAAAGCCAAATGTAATATATTCACAAGGAATTTTTAATTAGAAATTACTGTTAGCCTCTAAAAGAAAAGTGACCTTACATTCTAAAATGATTGTACAAATTACATTATCCTATGAAAAAAAATAAATAACAGATAAATCTGATCACTAGGAGTAACAATTTTAAAACAGACACATGCATTGTAAAATGAGTGCCTTTTAAACGTACAAGTTTGAGTTTTGATAAGGAATTCTAACATATTAATCAGATAACTATGAACATTAAAAATACATCTTTGTGTTCTAGAAAACTATAAGAAAGGGTTATGATATATTGGACTATATGTACAGAATTTGATCATTTTAACTCAAAAGAAAAGTTAAAAATGGTAATGATCAGAAAAGTGATCGTAATTCGTAATTTCTCCCTCTCGTTGAAAAAGTTAATGTTTTGCTTACGTTTTTAGAAAACTATAGAGTCCAAGAGCTGCCAATAATAAAATAAAAAAATAAAATAAAAAGTCTAATTTCAGGAGAGGGGAAAGGAGGGGTTAAAATCAAGCTGTATTCTATCTACTCCAGTTGTACATATCAAACATCACAAGCAAAAATTACAGTATTAAATGAGCTAGTCACTTCCCTATATAAACTGTGAGAAAGAATACAGCCTGGAATTCCAGACTTAATATAAAACTACAGTAAGGAGAATAGCAGCAACTCACTATTCATTATGGACAATTTGAATAGTGAAAACTCAAGTTAAATGAAACTGAAGTCACCACTTTTAATATGGCTTTTCTGACCATATCCATAATTAAAACATTTACATAAACATATATGCAATCAAAATGTCACTTCACACAGAGATAACAATCTAATCACAGCATTCAATTTCTCACATGTGCAAAACTCATAAAATACTATTGGGAAGGTATTTCTTGAAAAAGATGAAAATCTCAAATTAAAATTTGTGGTAGGGTAGACAGAAAAAGAACACTGTATTACAAGTGTTCCAGTTCCAGTTCTACCATTAATCTCTTCTGTGACTTTAGGCAGATCACTTAGACTTCTATGCTTTGATCTCTTCATCTGTAAGATGAATATACTCCATCCCTATATTAGGGTGGTGGCAGTGAGAATTAAACGTGAATCTCTTTGAGGAATGCTCTACTGTAAAGTTCATGTCAGGTTATACTGTTATTGGCATTGCTGACATTATCATCTAGCAATCTTCTGAGAGTTTAACGAATGAAGCTAACAATGAAAAGGCACATGTGAGCCAAAGAAAAAGCAAGTAAAACAGGAGAAGGCATCCTCCTACAGGCACGTGGGACTTACGTCCTGCATTGGGGCGTTGAAGACTGCACAAGATGACAACTGAAAAGACTGAATCATGACCTGAGCAACACCCTGTGGATTAGAATACAATGCACCTCCCAGGTGAGAATATAGCTGAATGACTTTTTGTAAATGGAAAGAATAATTATACAAATGTTGACTTTCTTGAGGCCTGGAACAAGTCACTTAACAGAGGAGCCTCCTTCTCATCTGTAAAATGAAGGATTTGAACTAGATCAATGGTTTCTAAACTTTAGTTCGCTCACGTTGCTTTTAAACCAAACATTCTTTAAAAAACTCACCAAAAAATATATAAAATTTATAAAACAGATAAAAAGGGGTGCTGCTTAAGTTGAAGACAAAGCAGGGGCCCAGGGCCCCATAGTCCTCACTTTCTGAAGGATTCTTGAGGTGCTTCTTCAAACTCAAGAGCTCTTGGAAGCACAGTTTGAAAATCACTTGACTAGATGACCAAATACCTTCTAACTCCACGACTATATGGCTATTATTTATAAATTCTCAAAAAAAGTTTAAAATAAATTCTGTAAAGTAATCAAGTTTTAGCACCCGTATTAAAAGCAGTAGCTAAAGAGAAGTACTTTTGTGCTCGCTTCGGCAGCACATATAATAAAGAGAAGGACTTTGGAAATTTGTTAAGACTACTAAATTCTTCACTGACTTTACAAAAAGAAATTTACTATTGCTTTCAGTATTAGTTGAAACATATAGGCTAGCCCTCAAAATTATATGAAAAATCACCAACAGAGTTTTACTAAAGTAAGGGATCACCTAAGTGATTCAACACTAAATTCTCAATTTTGACTCTGAAGTCTGATATGTTACCTTTTGGGATTAAAAAAGTCTATATTCCTTTACAAGGCAAAACCGTATTATTATTATTATCTGGCTTGAAATCCAAATTATCCAAAAATAGATGTGCGACCAGCAAGGACTTCCTTTTCACCTAGTAACAAGACATGGCTGACAACTGGGCTAAGCGGATGAGAGTTGAGATTTGGCACAGACAGGGTAGCTTAAACATGGGAGGCAACACGGTATGTAGTTCAGTGTATGAAATGTGGAGCCAAACTTGCCTGGACAAGAATTCTGGCTCTACCGCTAATTAGATGTGTGACCTTGGGAAAGTCACTCAATCTTCCTGTGCTTTAGTTGCCTCATCCGTAGGATGAAGGTAACAAGAGTAACTACCTCATATGTTGTGAGGTTAAATGAGTTTATACAAGTGAAGCATTTAGAACAGTGCTTGACACATAGCAAATGCTGTGTTTGCCATTTAGTAATCTGCACACCAGCCAAGACAAAATTTTTCACTGACTCACAGCAAAAACCAAATTTATTTAAATAGAATAATTTTATCAAAATTTTTAATTCTGAGATATTTTCCTTATTTTCCATAGTGTTAAAATAGTCTCTCTTTTGAAATGATGGTAACAAGTAAATGGCAGTTTTAAAATACCCTTACTTGGCAAAAACAAAAAATTGTTAATGACAATCCATTTGTCATGGTCCCCAATAGTTTTTATTGTTTCTGTGATTCTTTTCATGGGTGTGTAAAATTCAAAAGTATGGGAATCACTTTTTAAATCACATCATACAACATTAAAAAGATAATTTAAAGCAACAGTTAATATATAATCCGTGTCGCTTCCTCCTTTCCTTAACATATGTAACTACAAATTGAGCTCACTTCTCTGCCTCCAGGCTGAGTGCAAACTTAATTAAAAGAAAAATGATTTCTTGTATAAAAGACCTTGCAGTCATGTGAAATAATTCTAAAAGAATATGTTGAAAATACTAATTTATCAAGTTTTATAAAGAATTCACCCATTTTAGTAGGCTCAGCCTTATCATAGCCTAGAATCAACTTTATATAGGTAAAAAGTCTATTTTTTTAACTGCTAGATTCTGAATCAAAAAGAAAATATACTTAGTATTTAAAATCTGGTTTTAAGTTGCTTATGTTGTTGACTTTAACAGTAATAAATGTTTGCTCTACCATTTAACATTACCTTTTACCATTTTTCTTTTAACTCTGAACTTTATATAAATAATGGCCTTTTAACAGGCATTCTTACCCTCTGTATTTTTGTCCTGAAAGTCTTTTATCAAACATTGACATTACTACTTAAAAATATAAGCTTCCATCATGATTAAAATAAGAATACAGTGGATTATACATTAACATACTTGTTTCTTTCATCTGGAGTCAGCTTTCCCAACATTCCACTTAATTTCATATTAGCAACTTAAATGTCACCATTAGTGTGAATTTAGTACTATATAAAGAATGCCTGCGAATCTTTGTATTAGGAGAAGTCAACGTTATGTAATAAGTACAGTCAGAATTTACCATTTCAGCCATGGTTTATTGAGCTGTGAGAATAATGCTGCTTTCTGTGTTTAGTAGCAGTAAGCTGCTGCTGTTACCTGAGCATGCTGGCTGTGTGCAAGCTCCTCTTTCCTGCGTTTCATGAGCTCTTTTCTCAGCTCTTTGGGTGCTTTCTCCACTTCATTTATAACCTACAGTGTATAAGCATGCAGGAGGTGGGGAAATACTTTCTCCACAGCAAGCATTTATGTGAGCAGACAAGCTACAAGTCAAATATTAAAGCTGTTAGGAAGTTTAACATGCATTACCACAGATGTTAGTTTGGTGAAAAAGAATGAAAGGACAGAACATGCTTAATCTCAGTGCAGAAAGGAGCATTACACCATGTAGAGGTTAATTAGTTGCTTAATTATCCCTATATATCATTCTCCAGAGACAATCAGTAAAGGATTACTGATGCTGAAGCACTGATGCTGAACTAAAGGTGATAAACTCAACTGACCTTCTTGAAAGATCATAAAATTATAAACATATCTACTGACACTGTTTTAAAGAATGGACGTAAGGAAAGCTAATGCCATTTATAAAAGTGAAAAATTTCATAATTGGTTTGATAAAACCAAAGAAGTAATTTTAAATAAAATCCACTTAATGAGAGACCAAAAGAAAAACAAACGGGAAACTAAGCCTTTGAATACACAAAAGAAAAATAAATGGACACTACATTTTCTTTGTTCATAAAACACCATTTTATACACGGTGTGATAAAAATGAACATATCTGATGATTCTGTGTTGGATTAGGGTAACATTCTCCTTTGCTGACAATTCAAGCCAAATTTAATTGACAATTTTAAAGCACTCATAAAGTAACATTTCACTATGCTATAATTTATTATACCAGATAAAGTATATTATAAAATGAAGTTTATTTCAGAGAGCCTTCTTTTAATCACTTCAAAAGTTTAGATACGTATTCCACCTAAAAACAGACCTATAATCCAACTATGGAAAAAAATCATGTGTTTACAAGTAGAAGCACCAAAAGCAACCAGATTCCAAATCACCACATGCTATTGATGGTCCGTGAAAGAGACTGATTTTGATTCAAAAGAGCGTATTTAAAATTTCCCATCAGTAATTCCTCATGAAACCAAATCACCGTTAAAAGGAGGAGACTCCCCAATTGCAAGAAGTTTAGTGATAAGGAAAAAAATACATAATTATTTAAAATATGCAATCTCAAAATATCAATATCAATATCACAATCTCAAACATGTTGTTCATTGGCTAAAACTCTCCTACCCAAAACAGTAATAATAACTAGACTTTTATATATTTAAGATTAAATCATATATTTACCTGTATAATTTGTTTTATTTAATCTGATATTAAAAAATAACCTCTCAATGAAAACTACCCATGGTTTCAAGAAAATTCACATATAGCTTCAGTAAAAGTCGTACACAATGATATAGAGCAATTCTATATAAAATATAATAAAGAGTAACAAAACAGTAATTTTTAGAAATTGTAGCCACATCAAACAAAATTATATGCCATTTCATTCATCTCTACCTAAAGAAATCACAGAGCACACTACATTTATGAATGTTTGATTCTATCTTTTTAAAGTAGATCCTCAAGGTCAGCAATATGACATTCAATGTTCTGCATAATTTAAATATTCAAGTCAATGAAACTGGGTATTTGAGACATGCAACAAAAGTGAAAACGCATTCACTAGTTTGATTGAGATACTTTGGTTCCAATCTAATAAAAATGGTCATAATTGTTGTCCCTGGGGTCGTTTATAATCAGGAAAAGGAAAATTCTCCTCCTACACTAAAAGTATAGAATAAATCATAAAATTATCTCTGAAAACTGCTTTCTTAGTTATATTTAATTTGGGGAGAAAAAGACACTGATACAGTTATGTAAATCTTTCTCAATCAATGACAATCTTTCATATAATAATATGGAACAGTTTCAGGAAAAATGAAAAAATTCATTCTACTCAAATGACTTTACAGATATTTTCCATTGTGATTCTCTAAAGTATCTCACAGTGTGATGAACATAATTATAGGTATTATTTCTACTTCCAGGTTACTCCACTTTTGTCTTGGTACAATGTCCAAGGCAATCAAACTAATCAAGAAAAAAATTTTTACATGAATTAAATATTACAAAGAAATAATAAAGTGATTATTGCCACCTGGAAACAACATAGTAAGTTTTCTTAAAAAAATGTTTCTGTAATAGGCCTTAAATGTTGCAGTAATAAAAGAGAAGTGACAGATTAGAAGAAAAATGAAGACTTGGTTCAACGTTTAGCTGGACATTTAATGGTAATCTGTGAACTTGAACAGGATATTTAAACCTCTTCTACTCTAGTTTTCTTGCCATAAAATGGGATAACACCTGACCTTACTACTACCCCAGATGACTGTTGGGAACACCGAAAAGAATGAGTGCTATTTAACTATCAGGTATTATTCCTAATTCTTTAGGCAGCCTTACGTGTACATTAAAAAAATAGCTACAGTATTTAAAAACAATAAGTTACACTTACCTCCTTCTTTCGGTTCTTCAACATACTCTGAAATTTGGACAACTCTTTCTCTTGTTCTCCTTTAATGCGTTTGGCTTCATCTCGCAAGCGATTTGTGTGTTCTTGTTCTAGACGTTCAATAGTCTGTTTCTGCTGCTTTTCAAGATTCTCAATTTCTTGGTCATATTGTCGCTTTTTGCTCTGTAAAACAGTGTAGTTCAAGATCATTTAACTTTTCTATCACACATATTAACTCATTATAATGAAGATATTTACTAAGAACATAACAAGCATTTTAATTTAGTGATGTGATTTATATAACCTTTGTAATACTGAGCAAGTCAAGTGCACTAAAATATGAAATTTTTCAAAGAGATAAGTATTTCATTTTTTCTAACATGGAAAATAAATACAGTTGACCCTTGTACAATACGGGTTTGAACTGCACAAGTCCACTTATATATGGACTTTTTTCAATAAATATACAGCTGGCCCTCCGCATCCTCAGGTTGCCCTCCACATCCTCAGGTTTCTCATCCACGGATTCAACCAACTACAGATTGAAAAAAGTATTTTTGATCCACGGTTGGGAATCCGCGGATGCAGAGGGCCTACTGTATGCATTGTTCTGCCATTTTATAAAAGGGACTTGAGCATATGCAGATTTTGCTATCTGTGTGTGTGTGGGGGGGGGGGGTCCTAGAAGCAATCCCCCACGGACACCAAGGGACAACTGTAGTTAAGTTTTGGGGGAGTTAAAAATCATACACAGATTTTTGACTGTGCGGGGGTTCAGAGACCCTAATGCCTGCATTGTTCAAGAGTCAACTGTACTTTTTTCTATTATACAAATAGTAGAATGTTTAAAATTTTTAGACAATCCAGAAGAATATCCAGTTACTATGAAGTACTAAAGAAAAATTTCAATATTTAGCCAATAAAACTTTCAACAAATCAAAGGTCTTATCTGAAGTCAATTTTAAGACTGTGCCATTGTCATTTTCAGATTTACTCTTCTTCATTACGGTTCTTAAAATGAACATTCTATTTCATTGAAACAAATGTGTCAGTATTATAAATCTACTCTTTCAACAGAAGATTGCTATTTATATAAAACTTGAGTAACACGCAATTTTGGATATAGGTAGAGTTAAATATTTGTAAAGGGTATTTCTTTAAAAAAAATTAAAAAACAAAACATTCTGGCGGGGTGGCCGGATAGCTCAGTTGGTTAGAACGCAAGTTCTCAACAACAAGGTTGCTGGTTCAATTCCCACATGGGATGGTGGGCTGTGCCTACTACAACTAAAGATTGAAAATGGCAACTGGACTTGGAGCTGAGCTGCGCCCTCCACAACTAGACTGAAGGACAACGACTTGGAGCTGATGGGCCCTGGAGAGGTACACTGTCCCCCAATATTCCCCAATAAAATAAAATAAAACAAAAAGCAAAACATTCTGAAAAATATTTGTGGAGGAGAAACACTTGTCATAAGGTTCTGGAAAATAGACTATAAGTACTATAAAAATACTTAATGAAAACAAAAAGTTCATTATTTTCTTAGTAATTCTCAGTTAGGATCCAACAAATGTAATCAACATTATCACACTTCACAAAAAACAATCCTTATTATTTACAATTACAAGAACAGCAAAACAACTATATTCAAAGCATAAATACGTACTGTAACATTTCAAATGATCTTTTTTCTAACCTACATTAAGCTAGATGTTCAACGTAAGTTATCAAAATGTTGTATCACATTACTAATTCCTTTTCCAACTTCAGACACAAAGTGAAAATTCAAAGACTCGGTGACAATCACCCTTGACTAGTCAGCACTAATTTCTCTAGCAGATGTGAATGGAGATGTGGAAGCTTAACCGTAGGAGCCAGAGAAGTAAGTGTGTTGTGAAAAAGCCCCCAAGAAGTTCTAATACTCAGCAAGGTTGAAAGACAATTGCTCTAGACTGGCTTAAAATCTTGGATTCTAAATCCGAGAGGTCAAATTGTAACATTGAAAAATCATCCAGCAATAGGCACATCTAAGAACTTTGTAAACCATCTACTAGCTTCATGATTCCAGGTTTTCATGACAGATTTCAATTAAAAAAAAAAAAAAAGAGGACACCCATCCCACTGTAAGTCAGTGACAGGAAGACCAAAATGAAAGATCCTTTCAGACTAAAGGCAAAAAATAAAAAAGGCATACTGAATACAGAGATAAAAAAAGGTCAGAAATACATCACAAAGTCAGAAAAATCTAATAATCAGAGATCAAGTTCTAAAACCCACAAGTGGGTTCTTTCTGCGCTAAATTTCATTAACAAAATGGTACACAGATCTAAGATTTTACCATCATTTCTTGCTCAAAGCGTCGGAAAATTTGTTCTCGCTGTTGTTGCAGTTTGCTATTGAGCTGTTGCTGGGCTCTTTGCTCTTCTTTTTGAAGAAATCTTAATTCCCGAAGTTCCTGACGTCTGATAAAATTTAATAGAAATGATAAAGGAAGAAAGCAAAAATTACACCTTTGAAATAATACTTTAAAAAACTTTAAAAATAATTTTTTTTCAAACAGAAAATAGAAGAATAATCCAAAATTAGTCAAGATTTTACTCGTTTCTCTAGTCTTCAGACTTTGCAGAGACTGAAAAGAAGTCACAAAACCAGTTTTAATTACGCTGTTTCTGTACTCACCTAAGAAACCTCAGTTCTTCAGTTTTTGAATCACTATCTGTAACTATCTTTGATGTTGTTACACTCACTTCTACACCGTCAACAACAAATTTGCGTGTTTTCTTCAATGTTTTCTTTTGTCTTCTTGTTTCCTAAGTGAGATTTTATTTTAGTTAGGCTTATTGTGGGTAATACTAGAGATAGACAATTTCTTCTTAAAAAACAAAACAAAACAAAACTGAACAGCCATGAAGACTACACATACAAAGACTATAAAGCAACACAACTCACTTGTGGGACCAGTTATATCATCTTAAACCTCATCTGACTTGCACATGACTTTACAAATGAAATCAAAATTTTTTAAAGTGAAATTATGCATTTTGATGAAGTGCATGTATAATTTTTATGATACCACATCATAATCAGGCACAGTTTTTTCCTTCTTTTCACTTTTTAGTTTCTCAGATACCTCTGCTTTTCAGTTTTAGAACCACTGACAAACCACATAAAATTTAATTCCTGGGGCTCATCCTTTAAAGAATCTAAATCAATAGGGCTGAGGGTAGCTGGAAATTTGTATTTTGAAAAGGCTACCCAGGTAATTTTTAAACACTGCCAAGACTGAGATCAAAATTCATTTCATCGGCAACAATAATACAACAGTCCTCCTCCGTCTTAGGGCCAGAGATGTGTGATTTTAGTTACAATAAAGATAGCACCTCTACTGTACCTCAGAAGTGCCAGATTTGCCTACTAAATACTGCCTATGGTTCTTTATTAAGGCCAAACTCTTCATTCCTTAAATGGTATCAAATGTTTTTTAAATGCAAATAGAAATAGTAGAAGTATAACACTCATACAAATACATTTGGCAAACATGTTTAAGTATTGAGAGCAGATAATTACTTGATTTTGATATGGGGGAAAAGGTTAGAAAGCAGAGGGTGCAAAAGTGGAATGTGAAAATACTAAACTTAAAATGCATTTGAATTTTAAAGTATGTCTTTAGCACTTTCCAGTCACCTTTTTGCAACCTCTTATTGTTCTATTCTCCAGGTTCCCAGTATCCTCACATGCCTCTCCCTATGCCCTGGACTCTGGCACCCTACCTATGCAGGCTTCCGCTAAAATCTAACATGGGCATATCTCAAAAATAGATCTGCCTCCCTGTAACCTCCAAACTTTCCATTTCTTCAGCTCCTACTAAAGTGCCCATAATAAGTATTACCTTAATTCTCACAGAAGTATTTGCCTTTTTAAAAAGGCTAACTATTAAGTCAGTAAATGAACTTCATATTAATAGAATTTCAATCAGGAAAACAAACTAAACTAAAAAAAACTCTAGGCAATATATGTAATGATTTGGGACAGATGGGCAGGCAGGCTGATTAGTCATGCTCTGGAGTCCTGTCCCTAAGATATGTTTTCCTAAGTTGTTTCTGCTTGTCACAGTCTTCTCATCTGCTACCTATCAACCCAGAGTCTTTATTTAGTCCATGGCTCACCTGTATCAGATTTCCAGGATCTTTTGTTACAAACACTGATTCTCAGCATCCCCCCGCCCATACTTCTACATAGCTCCCCCTAGTAACTCTATGTACACTAATACTTGAGAATTATGCTCTAAAAGCTGCAAGTGGTCTGGGTTTTCGGTTTTGGTTTTGTTTTCCCATGATGGTTCTCATGGTAGCAGAGATGGCTATGACTGAGGAAGCAACCTTAAACATGCTGTTAAAAAGATCATTCTTTCAAGTTCTCAATTCTTTCATTATTATTGATTCTTGCTACAATAGTATGTAGATACGTGCAATAAGAGAACCCAAATCACGCCAAGCAACTGTATTATACTGTTTATATCAAGTTGACAAAAATAAGTAGGTACTACGAAAAATTTTAAAGGTCACATCCAAAATCTCTCTCCTTAGTTCTTTTTAATTAATTGCCTTTGTAGAGGCCTTAAGAGTTTTATAGGGTTAATATTACACTGATTTAGTGCTGTTTTATTTTCAAGACAAAATGACAAAGAAAAACCCAAACAAGGACACAGGTACACTTACTTGTAAAGATATTGATCCACTGTCTTTAGTTTTGCTTAGGAAGCTAGAGATGGATAAATTCAAATCAATGCTGCTATTATCGGCAGTGGAACCAGTGCCTGAATCAGTATCATTTTCCTTTTGATTCTCAGATTCTGGCAGCAACATAGTTTCAGTTTTTGATAAAGTACTTATTTCCCCTTTGTTTTCTGCATCTTCAGAGTTGATATTAATACTGGGTATTAGAACAGGCTGAGGTTCACTGGGCTGTGAGGCGGCAGTAACTTCAGGTTCTGTTTTAATTGGCACTTCACATGGAATTTCTTTTTGCTCTGTATCTGTCTGAGTAGTGGCTTCATGAGCATCCCACATTTCACTTCCTAAAGCTTCTTGGTCAGAATGAATCACTGCACTTTTGACCTCTATTTCTTCAATGATTTCCCCAACTTCATTTATCCTGGGTTCCTCATTGGTCTCCACTATGTTCTCGGAACCGTTGATTGACTGTTCCTCACCTTTACCTTCTACAGATTTTTGATCTATCTCATTAGTTTCAACTATTTCTTTAATAGGAAGTTCCTCAGTAGCACCAACCTCAGGACCCTCCAGGGGTTTACTTACTAATTCCTGGTCTACATCAACCATTTCTTTCCCATCATTACTCTGAGCATCCTCAGCATTGTTTTCAACTGTCTTCTGAGCAATATCTAGTGACTCATTTGTTCCTATCACATGGCTTGTATCATTGACCACATCTTTTTGAGTTTCCTCATCTTTTCCCAAATTCTCTTGGGTATCTTCCTTTTTAAGTACAACTTCATTGTCAATTGCCTGAATATCTGCCTCTTTTTCTCCAGTCTCTTGAGAAACTAAATCCATTGTTTGAACAGTATTTTTAATTTCTTCAGATTTTATAACCTTATTTTCAATTATCTGTTGCTTTTCCTGATCCCTTTCTTCCTCAGGTTTCAAATTCTGTTCAGTATTTGTTTCTACAGTTATGTTACTTTCTTTTCTTTCATTGACTGGATGAATGTCTACTGTTTCCTGGTCTTCTGTGGCAGGTGGATTTTCAAGCTTGGGTCGCTTCTCCTCTCTCCCATTTTCCTTGATTACCGTTGTTCTATTATGGAGCTCAGCCATAGCTTCTAAATGAGTATTGTTAATATGTTCATTAATACCCTTCACAGCTTTTTCAGGCTCATCAATGGTGGGTTTTTCATCAAGAACTCTGTTAAATTTATCTTCAGGAGTATTACGCTCTGTTTTTTCTGAGACAGATTCCAAAATGCAAGCATTTTGTGAAAGTTTATCTTCTTCAGAGCTGGCAATACTAAGGTCAGAGGAGGCACGCTTACTTGCAGGTACTGGCTAAAAAAGATTTTATACATTTTTAGTATTAAAACATAACTTCAAGATGATAACCAAAACAATGTTTTCCATAGATATTTTTATATTATTTAATTCATATGTATGATTTAATGTTTACTCAGTAAAATCTGATGAAGTTATAAAAATAATTTAAAGAACTAACAAATCTTCACATAATAAATATAACAAAAATGAGTAGCAAGAGCAAACTTGCTATTAATCTTTACCTCTAAAATTAAAGGTTTTGTACTGCTATCCATCAATTAATCCTTAGATACAGGTATAATCATACTTCAAAACTCAGCTCTACAAATTACCTAAATCAAATTTCCTTGCTAAATACTGACCAGAGAATTTTCTGTTTCATCCTCTTCCTCCTCTTCTTTGCCATCTTCAACTTCCTCTGTTACTTCAGCCTTTGCCTCTGCAATCAATTCTCGGATTGGTTTGTTGGAATCAACAGTAACAAAGGGATGCTGTGTGATCATTGAAAAAAGCGTGCTCAATAACAGCTGAAATGCTTGCTTATAAGGTTAAGTTTCAAATACATAAAAGCCATTATTATGTGGTAAAAATATAAACGCATGGGTTGGAAAATACAAACAACTTCAGATAACATTACATCTGGGAAAGGAAGGAAGAAAAAGGGATTGAGCAGGAATAGGGGCTGCCTGCAACTGTATCTGGACCTTTCTTTTTAAGAACCTGAAGGAAATATGTCAAAAATAATAACACACTATATCTGGGTGCTTGAAAATTTCTGTATACTTGAAAATTTCATAACCTAAAATTTAAATTTAAAGTAAGTTTCTAGTATATTACCAGTTCTTAAAAAGAAACAAGACACATATAAATCCTGTATAAAGCCTCAATAAAAGAATTACAAAAAGCCTTGAAGTTACGTTGAAAGTGTCTACAAACACTTGTTTTTTTTACCTGGTTCTAATAATACTCTTAAGAGTAAGAGGACATTTTATCCATCTCTGTATACTCAGCACTTTAAGGCCTTCAAATGTGGGGGTAGTGAAATAATTTTTAAAAAGTATGTTCTGGGGATGTATTTATTGCACAGAACCAGCCAATTTTTCCTGTTTCCCCCAGATGAATAGATCAACCTAAAACACTGTAATGCAAGAGTTACACAGTACTCAACTAAAAAATAAGTATCTCAAGATTTGTTATTCTTTTTGTCTACCTATAATACTAATTATTGAACAAAGTTTTATTTCAAGTATAAACCGGCCTGCCATAAAACAAAATTATCCAATTATTTTACCATCATTTTTTAAAAGTCAATAGTATTTCCTGAACATTTACCCTCATTGTAAGAGACATAAAAAAATTAATCAGCTCATGCCCGCCTCTAAGGTGCCTGCTTCCTAGTCAACGGAGAGACAAGACGGAGCAACTAACCAAGTGGAAATAACTAGCAAAATAAAAATAAAAAAACACACAATTAAACTGAATCAAAAAAGCACAGGAAGAATGATTTATAAGCTGAACACATTTTAGCAACGGCAGCACATATGTTTATAAAGCAAATGTTAACCACTAAAATGTATTTGAGTTTCCACAAGGTAACTCAAGTAGAAAGAGAGCACAATGAATGAATCTGAAATTGCATTCTTCTTCAAAAGATGTTAAAACAATTATAGGGTTTGTTGTTGTTGTATTACTCTTATCCTTACCTGCAGTAGCTGAGATGTAGTCCATCTGGAATCCACATTTTTTTCCAAGCATTTCTTTAGAAAGTCCTTAAAATTTGACGACCTTCAAAATAAAATTTTAACAATGACATTCCATTTTACTTTATTACTAAAATCAAACAAAACTCAGATAAATTATGCTTGTTTCATATGCAATTGTATTAATTCACATAAAAAAACTAGTTAATGAGAATATTTTATAAGTTTATAAGATTTTTTTATAAGTTATTCATCTGTAAATACAAGTTAGACACATATGTAAGTTCATAGTTTTAGCCATTGAGATATAGCCCTATATTCACAAGTATGCCAAAAATCACAAAAATTCTATTATATTAAATTCCACAAATATAGATCAAACACACACATAACTCACTTTCTCACAGTACAGAAAATAACCTTTTTCTTATAGAACTCAAATTGCTGGTATTTTCAAATTTATGGGAAAAGTTAGTTATAAGAGTTTATAGGGTCCTTAAGTCTTAAAATAGATCAAAAATCAGTTTCCCACTTCATATAGTCTTTGCATCATAAATTTAAGAACCCTTAGAAAGTTGGAAGAATGGAGCATCATGTTTTACTTCTTAAAAAGCTTTGTTTAAACTATTTTACCATTTTGATGGTTGTGCTAAGGTAGGTGGCTCAGATTTTGCTATTTTTAGCAACACTCGCATTGGATTTAATTCATGATGAGGTGGTTCTATCTCAGCCATTTCTATTAAAGTGATACCCAGGGACCAAACATCAGCTTTGTAGTCATAGGGTCTGTCCTTAGATGTTTCACACATGACTACTTCAGGAGCCATCCTATGAAAACAGAGAATTGAAAGTAAAGATGTTTAACTTAAGAACAGTGATTGCAAACCACATAAAAGATAGTATTACCAATTATGTAGACAAATTAAATACTATAATAACTGCTGACATAACACTGTAAATCCATAAAACTGAATACATACCAATATGGTGTGCCAATAAAGGAATCTCGTCTTTGAATTGTCCTTGTGTTTTTAGCTGATACTCCAAAATCCGCTTTAAATAAGTAATCATACAAAAGTGTTACTGATAGTTTTTAAGCAAAGTTCACTGTAGTCAACAAAGGGGAAAAGCGTATCAAATCTTTCATAAGGCCACTCCTATTAAAGGGTAAAAGAAATAACTTCTCTACCATCCTAATTTTGATCACCATCTTCCTACCACACCTGCTCAAAAAAAATTGCCAAAGAAAAGATTCCATCATTAAAACAAAAAACGAGATCCTATCATTAATACACTCAATACCACCATCTTTATACAATCTTCAGATCACAAATTCTCTAGAATTGAAGGAAAAAAAGTAACTTTAAAAGCAGTGTATCTACTCAAAACAAATGTTAACTAGTGCTATAGAATTAAATTAATAGACATAAACATTTTTTCTACAGTGTGAAAAACAGAAATTATACCAAAGCAGCCTTTGTGACAGCATGTCTTGATAATTTTTTTTAAAATTCGTATCCTGGGTATACTTACCTTACATTTGTGTATTTGTGTGTGTGTGTGTGTGTGTGTGTGTGTGTATATATATATATATATATATATATATATATATATGAAATTAATTTAGCATTTAAATCTACATCTATTTCTTCTCAGTGTTAAAAAAAGTAAAAACTGTAGTCCTTATATTTATTTTAGGCATCCTTTTCAGACCTAAGGTTAGTTACTTTGTTAGTTTAGACAAAAAGAATCTCATTAGACATGAGTTTTTGAATTCAAGATAAAACAAAGTTAGCAGTTTTACATACTATATCATATTCTAAATGTATTATATTAATAAGTATTAAGTCTATATACAGAAGTTTAACAGAAAAAAAGAATTAACCAGTTTTTAAAAGCATGCCTTTTTGAAAATAAACATTCACCCATTCTTACATTCTTTTTAAAGTGTCTTTATATTAGATGAGTACTTAGGAATTCTGGGAGTTAATGAATAGTATCCAAGAAAGTATTTAAAAAAATAATAGGGAGTAATTCTCCATGTTTCACATATTTGAATCGTAATAAAACAATATTAAGTCACATACAATATTAAATCTCAGAGCACATATTCAAATGTATTATTTAAGGGAATGAACTTACCCAACTTAATATCTCCATCTAAGGTAAAAAGAATGTTGCCAGCCTTTAGATCTCTGTGGATGATTTTATTATCATGTAAGTAGTTCAACGCCTCTAAGGTCTGTTTACAAACTACTTGTATTTGGGACTCAGTTAACGGTCTCTCAAGTTCTATAAGGAAAAAGTAAACAAATCTGCATTTTTATAACAGTGAAAAGGTATCAGCAGGCTATATACCTTTACCATCACTGTCAAGGATCATACACAGTGAATTTATTTTAGAAGAACTAAATATCTACAAAGATTACTTTCCTCACATATTATACTCAACCTTTTATTTTAGAATTTTATTACAATTATCCAAGAATATAGAAATATAATTAAGCTGATTTCTTAATTGATTAAACTTAACAATGATATATATAAATATGTAATATATATTATATATAATATATACAAATATTATATACAATATATTAAATCCTTTGATTTTTATTAAATGTAATTTAAGATATAAAGAGAAAAAGGCATTTACCAAGCATCACAGCATCCACTGCTCCACCTGCACAAAATTCAATAAGGATCTGTGGGAAAATAAAAAAGCCAATGTCTAACACAACATTGAGTTTGAGTATTTTTTCTTAAATTTAACAAAAAAGATAAAGAAATAGCTATCAAATAGCTTAGGTTATGGAAACAATATTATGCTAACCATAAAGATTTTCTTTGTCAAAAGTGTTAGGAGTCTTAATGATATACATTTGAGAAAGCACAATGACAACACATTTTGGAAGTGTATGCATTTTTGTTAATCTCCATTTTTTAGTGTCCTTGCTTCTCTAAAATAACAGAATTTTTCTTCAGGACAGCATTATACCCATTTCATCACCACTGAAAAATTTTATTGCTCTCATTTTTAAGGTAACTATTGTGATTTAATTGATCAAATATATATTTTTAACTTTACTAGGAATAGAAATAAATCTTGACAATATAGAGACTTTAAAAGAAATAGAAAAAAATATATACAAAAGCTTCAGTTCCTAGCTCAATTATCACTTCTTGATGGATGCCTTCCCAGACCTCCCTGGTACATACCACCATGTATCTTTCCTTCTTAACCCTTATCACAGCTGTAATTTTATATTTATTACCATTCTTTGGTTAATTAATATCTATCTCTCCCACTAGACTGCCCCTTCAGTTGTCCAACTTTTTATTTTATAATAGTCTCAAGTAAAGATCTTTTCTATTTATGAAATTGTCTAGGAATTCATTTTCATTATAATCTCTGGAAATATTCTGCTAGAGCCCCAAACAATGATATTAGAAGATACCACACTAATAATAACTATAGGAAATTTTTTTAAATTACATATCTTAACAAATTGCATAGCTTCCTATTTTGTTTTCCCTGTATATAACAACATTTTGTTTTTTACAGGTGCTTGCCAATTGTAAATTGTTTTCAAATGAATTATATCATTTGAAAAATAATTTGGGAGATAGATCATTACTCATCCTATAGGTGAGTACAGACTCATAAAGGGTAATTGACTTATTCAAGCTCCTACCTAGCAGCACCACGATCAAAATATATAGGCCTTTTGATTCCGTCAGCTATTACTTTACTACCTACTCTTCTCTCATAACACTTTGCTTCTTCCTTCAAGGAGAGAAAACGAAAACTCCATTTCAAAAAGCCTTCTTGATTAGTATTGGTGCAGAGCAAGTGAATGGTTGTTACAACGCAAATTAATATTTTATTTCTATATCTATTTGTGCCTAATATTTCCAAAGAATGAACAAAAGGTATAAATACAGCCTTAGCTACTTAGTACATTATATACTAAAGCTAGGCCTGATAATATAGAAGACAAATATTTAACATTTCTAGTAAGCATTTTATAATTTATTCATAATGTAGAAAAAGTTTAGGGTAGGAAAATTACAAACAATTTCTAGGAAAACAAAAGAAACTTTAAAAAAAATTTTAAGTAAATACTTCAATTTAAATTACAAGCAAGAGAAGGAAGGCCATCTAATTTCCTAATTTTGGAAACTTAATATTCTTAACCAAGTTTCTCAATTTGGGTGCAATGTCAAATAATCATAAAATATGGTACAATACGAAATATACATCTGAATATCTGTTGAAGCTAAGGATAATTATGCTGTGAATGAATCTCTCATCAACCCTCATTCAAGTAACACAAGTAACGAAACAGAAGAGGTAATATATAAAGTAGGCTTTCACAACTTATAAACCTCTTTTGGACAATTAACTCATTTTGACTACTGCTATAAATCAACAGAAAATATTTACCCAAAGATTGTTCTCATAATAGAAGGCATCTAGTAGCTTGACTATATTTGGGTGATCACAAGATGCTAATATATCAATTTCAACCATGTAATCTTCAAGTTCTTCTTCAGATTTGGTGTCAATCACCTTTGCAGCAGCTAAAACATTGGTCTCTTTATTCTGGGCCTAAAAATGAAAGTAGCAGAAATGTCACAATGCATACTTGATTTTTCAATAAACTTTATATTTTAGAGTAGTTTTAGGTCCACAGCAAAGTTGAGGACTACAGAGCGTTCCCATATACCCACCCCCACTTCTACATATGCACAGCCTCCCCCACTATCAAGATTCCACACCAGAATGGTACATTTGTTACAACTAAGGACCGATACTGACACATCATTATCACCCATAGACCATAGTTTACATTTGGATTCACTCTTGGTGTGCATTCTATGGGTTTTGACAACTGTATGACATGTATCCACCACTATAATATCATTCAGAATAGTTTCACTGCCCCAAAAAATCCTCTATGCTCTACCTGTTCATCCCTCCCCTCTTGCTAACCCCTGGCAATGACTAATCTTTTACTCCATAGTTTTGCTTTTCCAGAATGTCATACAGTTGGAATCTTACATACTGTAGCCTTTTCAGATTAGCTTCTTTCACTTAGTAACATGCACTAAAGGTTCCTCCATGTCTTTTCAGTTTGGTAGCTCACTTCTTTTTAGCATTGAATAATACAGTTCATTACATAGATGTGCCAGTTTATCCATTCACCTACTGAAGGTATCTTGTTTTTTTCCAAGTTTCAGCAATTATGAATATAGCTGCTATAAACACATATGTGCAGATTTTTGTGTGGACATAAGTTTTGAACTCCTTTTGGTAAATGCTAAGGAGCACAATTACTGGATCATATGGTAAGAATGTTTAGTTTTGTAAGAAACTGCCAAACTGTCTTTCCAAGTAGATGGGCCGTTTTGCATTCCCTTCAGCAATGAATGGGAGTTCCTGTAGAGCCACATTATCCCCAGCATTTGGTGTTGTCAGTGTTTTGGATTTTCACCATTCAAACGTAGGTGTATTGTGGTATTTCCTTGCTTTAATTTGCAATTCTCTTAATGACATACAACGTCAAGCATCTTTTCATATGCTTATTGGCCATCTATATGTCTTCTTTGCTGAGGCGTCTGTCCAGATCTTTTGCCCATTTTTTAATCAGATTGTTGGTTTTCTAATTGTGGAGTTTTAAGAGTTCTTTATATATTTTGAATAACAGTACTTTATCCCATGTCTTCTGCAAATATTTTCTTCCAGTTAGTAGCTTGTCTTCTCATTCTTTTGACATATTTATTTTTTTTAAAAAAAGCCTAAACATAAATATAAATTAATGCATACTATGCACCAATGCTAAGTACATATCTTAATCAGGTCTTACAATACTAATTGGGCTTTTTAAAGACATTTCAATATTATAAATTATCACGTCAGCAAAACTAGAACTGTTACCTTAAAATACAGAAAAAAATACCAAGCTGTTAAAAGCCACCAATGAATGTTTCAATAAATGTGCAAATTCCTCTTTTAAGAATTTATAATAAGGAGGTAATTTTATAAAACAAAAAAATGTGCATATAAAAAACTATCCATCAAAATACTGTTTACAATAAGGACAACTGAATCAGCCTTAATATCCACTCACAAGAACCTGCTTAAATCACTCAACATAATTCTACCATGGAACATTAATATTTCTTAAGATGGAAAAACAGCCATAACACATCACTGAATGAGAAAAGAGGCAACTTACGAAACATGAGAGGTTACGTAATTCTACAGAAACTACATATCCATTTTCACACATGAATAGCTGCATAAAAAGTATCTGGAAAGACATCATTAGTGACGATAGTGGAATTTCAGATGCTTTGACTTTTATGTTTTTTTATATTGTTTGAACTTTTAAAAATGGACAAGTATTATTTTTAAAGAAGCAATAAGTAATTAAAGAATCAGTATATGGGAGATTTCTTAGTGATCTATTATCTAACCTTGACGATGATGATGAAAAGAATAAACAAAGCACGTATCAGCCAGTAAAAGGGAATTTTTTGTCAAGAGAAAAATTCTGAGCTGTCCTAAATTAAATTACAGCAGAGAGGAGAGTGATAGAGAGACAGGAATAATGAACCAGTTAATAGCTATGGGCCTACTAACAAGACTGCTCACATTCCTGAATGTATGTTGGAGCTCTGAATCAACCTCCAGGGTCTATTACCTCACCAATAGACACCACTGTATACTGCATAACTTTCCAGACTGTGACCCATCACCAATGAAGTAGTAGTAAATATTTCCTCCTTACAGACTGTGTATCTACCATAGAACTGCCCCACTTCACCTTTTCCTGCTCACCCCTTATCTGTAGCCAATGTAAATTCTTTCAAAACAACTTACATCTTTCTTCCCCAACACAGAATTTATACAAGGTTGGACAATTAAGAATATCACTATGGTCACCTTCGAAGTACTCCTCTTGGGAAGCTATGCATGGATGCCAATGCCTAGTCCACCCTTCAAAGCAATTTTGGAACTCTTTTTCTGGAATGGCCATCAGAGCTGTTGTCGTATTACCATTGCTGTCCTGAATGTCACCGAAATATCTTCCTTTCAATATTTCCTTTATCTTCAGGTAAAGAAAAGTCATTGGGGGCCACATCAGGTGAGTAGGGAGGGTGTTCCAATACAGTTATTTGTTTCTGGCTAAAAACTCCCTCACACACAGTGCTGTCTGAGCTGGTGCGTTGTCATGATGCAAAAACCACATATTGTTGGCAAAAAGTTCAGGTCGTCTACCTTTTTCACGCAGCCTTTTCAGCACGTCCAAATAGTAAACTTGGTTAACTGTCCAGTTGGTACAAATTCATAATGAATAATCCCTCTGATATCCAAAAAAGTTAGCAACATCATTGCCAAGAAGTTCGTGAAGTTAATTGTCCGACCTCAACTTAATTATCCAACCTTTTATATTCCAACAAGGAAGAAAAACTGCCAATTAAACTATGAAGACACTTTATGATTTAGAATTTTTATGTTATACCTTTTTAAACAACTCTTTTGGACCGATTTAGATTAAAAATTGTTACTATGTATCTATTATCCTTGTGCATAAATAATTAAATACTTAATATTTAAGTTTTACTCTTCTGAATTATTTTCACTCAGAGTTATCTCATGTCTGTGTTTTCCACACAATATCATCTCTGGCCACTAAAAGCCTTGGTAATGCAGCATTGCTCCTCTCCCACTGTCTCCAAAATTTTCTTCGAAGCCACTGCCTCCCATTTTGCAATTATAATGTTCATAATACTTTCTTGATCTTATCACAGGTGCTAAAAGATTTTTAGGGAACAACTGGGGCTCACATTCTCTCTTCAAAATGTCTTTAAATAGTTTAATTGAAACATCAAGGGATTGAACTGTATGACACCAGGGATATAACTAAGTTCAATGACAAACATATCATGACCTCCCCCGGCCAATAATAATACTAAGTCATCAATCAATAAAGGATATATCCCAATTTCAGAGATGTTAAAAAGCAAAAAGTCTGTCGTAACTGGTGTAATACAGCATCAAGTTTATATCTCTAAAAAAGATACTACAGTTGAGCCAATAGTAACAATTAGAACTCACCCTCCCCTAAGTCAGAGGAAATAAGCCAGTGAGAGATAAGCCCTTCTCTCACCATTTTACTGTAACACTTCGGGAAGACAACAGACCAGACGAACTGTCCTTGAAGAGCAACACTATAAAATGTAAGCCCTCTTAGGAGACCAAAGCTATTGTGAGTGGAGTTAAAAGGCATCCTACTCCTGCATGCTTCTACGGATGTCCTGAGAGATTTTAAAGATGTGTCTTTTACTTGTGAACGGAATGGCATGAAGAGAAATAAAAACTAACACTAGATAATATCTGAAGTTCTTTATAGTAACAAATTTCACTATTCCAGTCCCCTGGGTCTACTCATGAAACCAACAATGGTACCATTTGGTTTAATGTAAGTAATAAATAAATTTACATTAGAAAGTATAGTGCATTCTACATTGTTGCTTGAAAATAACTTGATTATTCATCAGGATCTAGTTCTAGAGAATTCTGAATCAAAACTGAAATAAACATTGATAAGCAAGTGAAACTATACTTTAAACAAATATAAAGTGTTAAAAAGAAAGTCTCATCTACTACCTAAAAGCATGAAAACTGTTCACATGAAGACTTAATGAAATGACTAAACAAATGTTAATAAAAACAAGAACAGAATAACAAACACCCAGATATTACTTTAAAGAAGATACAACTTCTATTGATAAAAAGTTTTCAGAGATCAGTCACAACCACTTAAAAATCACTGTACTTTTATTTTCATGAATCATGAATAGAGCTTGGCCAGTTTACATAAACAAATAGGGGGATACAGGGAAACATAACTTATTAAGTTTCCTGCACTGGTTTCATGTTCTAAACAAAGTAGGGTAAAAATTACATCCTCTTATATTACTCTTGTTTCAACAGTGGTTATCTTCCTGGGTGATGAGGAACAAGCAATTTTTAAATTTTCGTTTATTTTCTTTCTATATTTCTACATTTTCTAAGACTACGAAATACTTCTATAATGAGAAATATATTTTAATAAAATTCTCAGCTGGAAATCGAAAAGACCAGCGCAGAAAATACAGATGACTTTAGTATCACAGAGGTGTTTGTCAATCAAAAGAGAAAGAAAAAAAAAAGAAGGATGAATACCAAAAGAATCTAAAAGACTAAGAATAAAAAGAGATGAATTCATTCACTTCAATAATCATTAGGATTGACTCGATTGATTTGGATGATTTGGATCTCAAGATTGAGAGCTCAAAGATATTCCTCCTCCAACCAAGACAAGAAGACCCTTGTGTCCAGTGCATAAAAATGTTCAACCATAACAAAATATGAAAACTAATAAACAAACTGAATCACAGTTCATGAACATCTACTACATGTAAGGCATTAGTTGGAGGTGTAGAAAACACAAAGACAAACAGCACCCCACAGATATCTGTTCTCAGAAAGAAATGCAAAATAAAAATCTATTAAAATATGCTCAAGAATTGGTCTGCTAAAATCAATTCATTCTTTCAAGAAATACTGAGTACCTCCTATATGTCAGGCACTGTTCCAGATGCTGACAATGTGAAAAATGTACAAAATCCCTCTGTCCTTGTGGCACTTATAATTTTGTGGAGAGGACAGTCAACAGGCAAATTTAAAAAGTAGAGAGTATATTAGTGATTAGTACTATGGAAAAAATAAAATAAGAAGAAAGACAAGGAGATGGGTGGGGGTTGGGGGGAATACACAGGGAAGAAGTTACAATTTAAATAGGGTAGTTAAGTTAGACTTCACTGAGAAAGTGATATTTGAGCTTATCAGTATTAGTCAAGTTCAATGATTGTTTTTTGAGCTATGTAGTTAAATTGGAAATTTTAGTATTTTGCAAAGAAATAGGGTACAAAAATCAAGAATGCTATTCTATATAACAGTATCCATTATGCTATTAGATATTCATTGAGCAATTATCCTGTGCCAAGCACTATTCTCTGCACTCTCCATTTATTAGCTTATTTAATATTTGTACCAATCAGCGCCCAGCAAGAAAAAAATATTGATTATTTTAATAGAGAGAATTTAATATAAATAATTATTGACTCTGTTAACTTGGTAACAAAAAAGATAAAGAGAAGGTGAAGGGTCAGGGAGGTAGTAACAACTGCAGGAAAAAGCTACTAACCTAGGACCAGAGGTGCCAAGGGAAGGGACTGGAATTATTAAAACTCAGAAAATTGGAGGAAAGATTCTGCAGACCTGAAACTCAGGTCCCTGAGGAAAGAGTGCTGTTCAGCTGCTGCTGGCATCTCTGAACTTAGAAGAGTGGTCTTTTGGGACGAAGATACCTTTTGAGAAAGGGAACCAGCCAACGGGAGCTGGCGTCATGAATGGCTGTGATGAGGTTGGAAAAACTACAAACTGGATTCAACTGCTGTTGCTGGGGTGAAGAATTTCCACTAGGATGATAGTCATAGTAACAGGAAAGCAGACAGGGAGCCCACAGGAAACAAAGAGAAAGGTGTAAGTCCTCTCTTCCTCCTCCTCCTTGAAGGCTCCCTCTAGTGCTATACACTTGTGAAAACTAAAAGTGCGCAGCTGGCAAGGTAGAAATATGATTTGCAAAATGGTTAAAATACAGAATACACTACAAATAAACAAGAAAAAGACATCCAAAAGACTTGAACACAAAAGAAGAAATCCAATTTACCAATAAACCTATGAAAAGAATTACTTATTAGTAGTCAGAAAAATGAATTAAAATCACAATAAAAAAATATAGTATCAGATTGCCAAAACTGAAACATTCTGACAATACCAAATGTTCTTGAGGATGCACAGCAAGGAAATTCTCATGCGCTGCTGGTGGGAGTATAAACTGGTATAGTCTGGCACGGACTAGTAAAATTCAAGATACACTGCCCTATAACCCAGCAATCCAACTCCTGAGTTAAGTCTTAGCGAAACTCATGCATATATGCATCAGCATTGTGTATAAAAGCCAAAAACTGGAAACAATTGATATACCCATTAACAGTACTAATGATAAATAATTTAACCATATAATTGAACTCTATGCAATAATGAAAACAAACTACAGCTCTAGGTGATAACAAAGATGAACCTCAAAAACATGCTGATTTTGAATACACTCAATATGATTCCATTCATATAAAGTTCAAGTGCACACAAAATTGAATTTATAATGTTTAGGGATATACACCTAGATGGTAAGCTATTAAAAAAAAGCAAAGAAATAAAGATAGAATAATGGTTTTCTTTAGGGGGAGACAAGGATCAATTCAGAAGGGAGATGGGAGGGATTCAGCGGTAATGGCAGAATTCCTTGACTCTGATAATTAATACGAGTTCACTTTGTTGTTTGCGAAATATACACGTTTTGGTACTTTTCAATACAAAGATTATATAGTTCACTATTTTAAAAAAGGTATACACCCATGAGTGCTATAAAAAGAATCACTTTCATCCAGCACACAGTCAGTTCAGCTTCAATTCAATACATAATTTTATGTCACTCTTTTTCTTCTTGTTAAAAACAGAATCCAAAAGTTGAAAAAACTTGTGAGGGATATTACATGTTTTCTTTTATGTGTAAAAGAATACTACATTAAAAACAGAAAATAAAGATAAAAAAATAGAAGTCAGAAACTTAAAAGAAGAGAAAATAAATTAAAAATAGAGAAGTTTTTTCAGGTAAGAAAATAACTGTTACAAAGTTGTGTAGAGATGAACTGAGTGGAAAGAATACCACTATATGATGGGAAAATGTTTCACATTTAAGTACACAAAATGACCGCCTATTTACAATTTAATCTTTGTAAGTTACTAATGTCTATAAACAAATGATAAAATCAATTTTAGAAAGTTTTCTGTTGTTACGTACAACATTACAGTAAGGTTTGCTAACTTCCTCCACACATACACAGAAGGAAGTTTATAAATTTAAAATTTCTTTAGTATCTTGGAAAACAAAAACTTTTCAGGGAAAACAGATCAGATAAGTTTAAATTTTCTTTTTAAAAAAACTCAGAGCCTTGGAAGCACAGACTAGTGAAGCAAAAAGATGCAAAGAATTCATGCTCTTCAAATATCACACTAAAATAGTCATCAAGCCTATAAAATTATCCTTGACACAATTTTATAGTGTTCAATTACATGGAATAAGCCTCTTGTTTTTAAGAAAATTTTCAATTGATGTCTCACTACAGAAAGATATGCTACGGTTTACAGGGTCGTTAACGAATTAAATCACAGAACATTAGTATGGCCACACAATCATTCTGTGCCATGGGAAAACAAGAAAATGGTTCACTATCTTCATAGGTCCCTTTTCCTGTCCCATCCTATATTTTGTTTCTGAGCTCTAAATGTAGTAACAATAATTTCTACCATTTACTGAGCCCGTTTTATGTGTCTTATATTTATTATCTCCTTTAATTCTCACACACTGAGGAGTAGGTCTTACTGATGAAGAAAGTGAGACATGGAACAATTAAGCAATTTGTCCATGATCACAGGCTGCTACTGAGGGAGTCCAGAATAGTAAAACTCCAGAGCCAGTGTCTTAATACTAGAGTTCCTATTCAATAACACATTTATACCATTAAAACTGCCCATAATCACCTACTAAGTACTGGATTTCAGATGCCTTGAGGATTTATTTTTGCCTTTCCTAGACAATTGCATACTCACAGAACATTAATGGGTGAAGGAATCTCAACAAACGTTTAGGGAAATCTGATTTTCCAGCTAAGCAAACAGAAGTCCAGAGAAGTTAAGGGCTCTGTCCAAAACCACAAAGCTGGTTTGTGACAGCAAGCACAAAAACACAATTCTTGACTCCCAGGAGCAATCCTCCCACTGCACTAAAAACCTTTCCTACCATACATCTATCTACATGGTAAGCTCTTGCTGAAACTCATACTCTACCCTCCACACCAGTACTAAAGTTTATTTTGCCAAGTTTCAAAGCATACAATAACTTCAATACCACTCACATGTAGTAACACACATTCTTTCAGCAAATATAGAGAGAGAGGCACTATGTGCTAAGGCAATTGAAATTGTCATCAAGTCCAGAAAAGGTACACCATAATTTTTGATGAACCCAAATGTACATCACAATTTCTGCCCCAGCCTTATCATAAAAACACAAACATATTAACTATAATATGTGACAAGTGCCATAGTAGCCATGTGAACAATGTGTTTTGAAAGCAGAGCAGTGGATATTTCAGCCTGAGTAAAGAATGAGAAAGACTAGGGGGCTGTGAGTTTCATCTGTGACAGAGCAAAGACAGAGAAGTGTGATGGTGCTTAGAAAGAAAGAAAAATGCTATCACTTTTACCAATGGACATTAAAGTAAAAAACAATAAGAAACATGGGTCAGAAGACCTGAGTTCAAATTTAAACTGTGACTCTGAACAATTTCTGAGTCTCAGTGTCCTCTTCTGTGAAATATAGATACTACTGACCTGCCTACCTCACAGGGCTTTTGTAGGGCCAAATTATGTGAAAGTGCTTTCAAAACTACAAAGTCCTATTTAAACATAGTTATTTGTTTTCACGTCTAGGCAACCCTGTGGGTCCTTCCCCTAACCTGTGTCTCATAAAAACCTCACCCTTCAGGACGAAAATATTCCAATGACATCACTCATATACTCCTTATGAGGTAGTAAACAGCTAACATTAATGCCTTCAGGTTGAAACATCAAACCTCTTTCTACTGATTGGTATGTGTGTGTATATATGTATATATGTATGTATAAATGTATATGTATATATAAATATACATACATATATACATATATACACACACACACATATATATATATATATATATATATATATATATATATATATATAATATGTGTGTTTTTAATTTCTTAAACTCTGGTACTGACTTCTAGTCAATGCTTACTATAATTAGACTTAGAAACTAGTACCAGATGCAGGTTTTCTTCTGGAATTTTTCTATCAGAAATTCCATTCCATTTTATAGTATGTTGTCAAGCAACCAAGTCAAGAATAGTCTGCAAGCAGAAATCGCTTTGCTCTCACCCCAAGAGACTGGTTATGTTTTAGCTATAGACACCTATATGTCCTGAACCCTAAAAAAGGAACTGTTTTAGTACAAGCACACGACTGGGGAACAACAAATAGACAAATATAAATCCACTGAAAAGTATAATGAGTTTCTATTATAAGTATGATTTTAAAATACTTGAGGACCACAGTCTGACCCCTGCTTTGAATTGAAGAACGCCATCATTTCCTTTAAAGTTTGACAGCGTAAACTGTATAACCTCGCCTCCCTTTAGCAATCAACTCTTTAAACTACATCCAGGCCCCATTTTGTTCAACCTTAAACCCTGTCTTAGCTGCTCCTTGGATGATAACCTAAAGTTCCAGTAAAAGTTTACAAAGTCAAAAGGGGCAAGACACAGCAAAGGAGCAAGGGGGACAAGAAATCCTAGTGCCACTTGGGCCAGTGGCTGTTTTATCTCCCAAGTGCAACTTCCCTTTTTCTCCTTCTTACCTTGTACACTTTCCCAAAGGCTCCGTCACCCAATTCTCCTATAATTTCCCAAAACTCCTCGGGGTTCAAGTCCCTCTTCACATGTTCATACTGTTTCTTCTTCTTCTCGCCCCCCAACTTGAAGATCTTACGGAAATTGAAGAAGGACATTTTTCCACCCAACAGAGTTCCTGGCACTTAAGGACTAAAACAACAATAAAAGGCAAAGTTTCTCCTCCCTCCTCTCCCGCGCGAGTCCGGCGGGCGACGGCGGGCGCGGGCTCTCCTAGCTCCCGCCGCTCCGGCAAGGCGTCCCTGGGGAAGGCGGGGCACGACTCGGGCTCTGAACCACGGGGTGGGGGGGTCTGCGCGGGCGGTCCCTCCACCGAACCCGGCCCGCGGGCCGCGCGGTGGGCGCCTAGCCCCCGGCCTGCCCAAGGTAGGCGGCACCTGCCCGGACGCTCGTCCCAATCCGGCCCGGCCCGACGGGTCCGAGCGGTCCGGACGCCCGCGGACGCCGCGGTTTAGGCCCGTGTCACGGCGAGACTCCAGGGGCGGCGGCCACTCCGGGAGAGGGACGCAGTCGGCGACCTCGGAGGCCGGCAATCGACAGGCCGAGCTCTACCGCCTCGGGCCGCGAGCCCAGGGTCCCCTCCGCAGCTGTCTGCTCCCGCCGCGCGAGGCCCGCGCGTCCCCTCGGCTCGGGGTACAGCCGCCGCTTCGCTCCCTCCCCAGCCCACACGGCTTTGGTCTGGAGCGCGCACCGACGCCGACGCCGCAGCACGCCCGCGCGCTCCCCCGGCCGCGCGCCCCGCTCACCGCGCGCCCGCGCAGGGGCGTGCCCTCTGGCCCCGCGCACGCGCGTTGAGCTCAGCGTGCTGGTGTCTCTGAGGGGCTCCGAGGCGTCCAGCGCGGGTTGCGACGCTGATGCTTGAGCTTATTGCTACTTGAGGATTGCTCCAGGTTTGCCCTCCAAGCCCTAAATCCTGTCAGCCCACGGCTGTGGTGTAGTTGCCCCGGTGGGCACGATCCTGTTGGTTGTGCTAGCGGATGTTGTCTCCATTCTGGATCTGGGAAAATTTGTAGCGTGAAAAATGAGCTGTCCGGATTGGAGCCCGAAAGTGGACTTTTTCGCTCTCAAATGGGTCCCATAGTACGAGAGGGGGGTATGTGTGATGCTGGGAGCTTTGGAGCCAGAGATTACCAGCTCTGTGACCTTAGGCGGTAACCTCTCCCAGCCTCAGTTTCTTCATTGTGGAGAGCAGTAAATGAGGCAATGGCTGTAAACCCTTTGCACAGTGCCTGTTCTGGCAAACGCTCAATTTCAATTCTTGCTGTTGTTGCAAGTGTGCAGGTAAGATAGACATAGATGTATAAAAATCATTTAAGCCCACTTCTCGAGTGATGACTGCGACACTCCTTGAGGGTAATCTACCTTCTGGCCACTTCGCAGCTGTAATCCCAGTGCCACCCCTGTGACTCCATCTGAACCACTTACTAAGGCCCTGGCTTCCTGACCTGCTTCCAGCCCCTTGGACAGCACTACTGGAAGAATTTCTGGTGGGCGATGTAGGCGTTGGCTGCAATCTATCAGATAGCAACCCGCCTTCCTCTGCACCAGAAGGGAGGTCTTTCAGGGCAGTGGCTTGTTGCTTATGGTATCCAGATACCTGATGACATTCCTGGCATATAATAGGAAGGCAGATCCCTTGAATGAATGGAGGTTATCTGGAGCAGAGGTCATGTTGCTGTCTATATAACACGTATCCACATACCCCTCCGCAACCATTTTGCCCTCCAGCCCCAAAATGGCCTACCAAAACCCTTCTTCCAGTAAAAGGGTTAGCATGATTTTGTTTCTCAAGATCCCTCTAATTTTAATAGTTTTATTGAGGTATAATTTATATACAATAAACTACATATTTGAAATATGCACTTTTATGTTTTGACAAATGTATACACCTGTGAAAACAATGCCATAACGAATTTATTTTTAATGAGTATCGTTTATGTAGGTGTCACTATATTTAAAGGTAATACATGCTTATTGTGAAAAATGAAGAAATACATAAAGAATAAAATAAAAAGTACTTTAATTCTACCATCCGGATATAACCATCGGTAAAATTTTTTTTATATTTCCAAATAGGAGTTTTTGGTTGTGCACTAACTTTTTTTTATACGGGTTAAATTATACTACATATAAAGGTTTGCCTTCTACACTTTTATATTTCAGTATGATTAGTAATTGTTTTCTCCCATCTTCAGATATTTAAATTACGTGGAACTTTTCTCTATTTTAGATAAAACATTGATAAATATCTTTGTTCACAAATCTTTTTCCACATATTTGTTATTTCCTTAGGCAAATTACCAAAAGTAAATTTGGGTCACAAAGGGTTTAAGACTGTTTCCCTTTTTGTTCTTTTCAAAATAGAAAAATATTTACTGTTTTCCCAAATTAAAAGATAGTATATCCCTGTTGTAAATTAATTCAAATAATACAGAAATGATAAACTAGGAAATACCTGTAATTCTCCCCTCCTGCCTTCCCTCTACCCAACTTCACCCTCAACCTAACTGTTAAAATTAAGCCTATGAGCATGAGAGAACTATGGGGGTAACTACTGTAGTAATGATTGCACAAGCGTATACATTTACTAAAAATCATTGGATTGTGTACTTATAATGGGTGAATTTTATGATATGTAAATTATACCACAATAAAGCTGCTTTTAAAAAGTTAGATATATAGATATATAACTAAAGTTTTTTCTATGCATACACTTTTTTAACATAAAAATGGAATCCAATATGGATCATGGACATCTTTCCATGCCAGAACAAATAGATCTAGTTAATCCTTCTTAATAGGTTCAAAGAGTCCCAGGGTATAGCTCTCCCATAATTTATTTAAGCATTTCTCTACTGGTCGGCATTTAGGTGGTTTCCAAATTTTTGTCATCATAAACCATTACTCAGTGAGTGTGCATATACAAGTATGTTTGTGTATGTCTCTGATTATATTTCCACAAGATAAAATATAAGAAGTGGAGTTGCTGAGTTAAAGACCATATTAAGAATTTTTTTACCTGTATTGCCAAATTGCACTCTAGAAATGTACTAATTTATACTCCTACTAACAAATGTATGAGAGCCAGTTTTGCCACACCCTCAGCAGCAGCAAGATATTAGCTCATCTTTTTAATCTTTGCCAAGGTGATAGCCCAAAATAACCTCTCATTTACAATTCTCTGATCGTAGTGATGTAACAACTTTTCATATGTATATTGGCCATTTTTATTTCTTATTTTATGAATTGCCTCATCATATCAATGAATACTATCAAATGATGTTGTTAATATTGTATAAATGAGGTGATTGAGTCTGACATACTTTGGAGACATGATGGAGTTAATAATAGGTTATACATTTTTTTCCATGAAGTTATAGCCGTAAAAA
Organism: Rhinolophus sinicus; assembly: GCF_036562045.2. Taxonomy (NCBI): domain Eukaryota; kingdom Metazoa; phylum Chordata; class Mammalia; order Chiroptera; family Rhinolophidae; genus Rhinolophus; species Rhinolophus sinicus. The sequence continues at coordinate 21,094,809 of NC_133757.1, forward strand.
TTATTTAATAATAACCGTGAGATGTCATTTAGACAGATTCCAATTTTCCCAGTAATGACTCTGACATCTAGTGTGTTATTTCTAAATCATAGTTTGGCTTCCTTGAATTTTTAAACCTTTAAAAGTGAAGTTTAACCAGTGGCCATGTAAAGCATTCATTTAATACACAACTTTTTGGTTCCACTCACCTTAAAAGTAGTTTAAAACATTCTCACTAACAGCTTGGTGAGGGGAGAACTATCTTCACAATTGACCAGGTAATTACCCTTCACTAATAATAGTGATATCACTAAAAATTAAAAATTGAGTATGCGTTGTGTACTTACTACGTGCCAGCACTGTGCTAAGTGGTTTACACCCATCCTCTCATTTAAACCTCATCTCAACCCCATGAGGTAGGTACTATGACAGCCCCCAGGTAAAAGCAAGGAAAACTGAGACAGTTAAATAGCATAGTCATGACCTCAGAGACAGGAATGGTGGATTTGAACTGGAATCCACATCTTGGTAAACCAAACTCCCTAGCATTTAACAGCTCCACTAAGACTGTCTCCTTAGCCTTCAGGAGCTTCTGTAATAGCTGTCTCACAGAATTGTTGTCACAGCTGTTTTTTCCTCCTTTCCTTGAAAATGTACTCTACTCACTGTCTCCACTTTGTTAGCTCCCAAACATGTATGTGTGAGTGTGTATATGTGGGTATATATGTGAATACGTACATTGACTGTGTGTATATGTGTGAGTGTATGGAAGTATATGGGAGTGTGTATGTGTGTTTCTGTATGAGCACATGTGTATCTGTGTGAATATATGTGTATGTGGGTATTTGAAGGTATGTTTGTGTATAGGCATGTGTATAACTGAGTATGTGTGTGAGGGTATGTGTATGTTTCTACCTCTAGACTGAGAACAATGGAGGGCAGGGACTCTGTTCTTGCTCATCCCTACATCTCCTGCATCTATTCCATAAATGTGTGTTGCATAATGAATGAAAATGAAAGAACTTTATACCTAGTGAAAACAAATTACACATCAGTTCCTTTCCCCTTCTTCATTTCTAGTTTACGCTGTAAATTTACTAGTAAGTTCTTTAAGTGCTACTGTGTAGGTTACATGGAAGTAGTAAATTTCTTCGGTGTACAAGTACTCTGTGGTATAAATAACATTTGTCTATCTTTGTAGAGTTATATTTTTAGAAAGGAATTTTTCAGGTATTTTTTTTTTTAAAGTAAACTGCAATAATGACATTATTCTCCTGAAATAGGTTTGTGTGTCATTCAGAAAATTCCAAATTGAATTTTTGGTCATTTTTTCCTATTTTAAAAGTAAACAAATCACCTGATAAGCTATTTTTGTTTCAAAAAGGGAATCTAAAAATATCCTCCCTTCTACTTCATCTCCCTTTCTGCGTCATGCAGAATTGTTACACGCACACTCCCACCCTCTCCTCATCCCTAGTTAAATGAATCATAAACATTTGGCAGGGTAATGACAAGTCTTAACTATTCAAATCTGGGGAAATTAAAAAATAAAAACTGTACAGACGTACTTCTTTTACAAGAGGCATTCATATTCCAGTTTAGAAATCTAGATACTGTAATATGTTTTGAACTTTAAGGACTTGAATGGTTACTATTGAATTTATTTCATTCCGACATTAACTAGCTGCAGTGTTCAAGCAACCAACCCTTTAAGGTTGATAAAAACCTTTGTGCTGTTCTATTGCTCCATACTTTTATATATTACAGTTCTTCTATAATATCTTTGTTTCACAAGACAAACAAGTTGGATGTGACAGTTTTGAGCACTGGCTAAAAATTATTTGTCCTGTCATTAACTAGCTCTGTGAGCAAGTCACTGCTCTACACTTTGAGGCTTACCCACAGAGTTTCATTTTTAACAGAGGTGGCTTCAGGGAGATGAAACAATTCAGAATGACTCAGAAAATAGGGTAACTGCTAAGGTCAGATTTCGGTAGTGAATTACTTCTTCAATATCAATCCTAAGAGCCCTTGGAAATGTAAAATTCTATTCTCATCCTGCCCCTAACTTCAGTTGCCTTATACATACACTACTAGAAATTATTTCCATTTTTCTGACACAGTTGTGACTGAAGAGTAAATAGATACAATTAGGATTTCAGAAACAAGGGCCTGTCTGTCGCAATTCATTGAGAATCCTGCTTCCACTGAAAACTGTTCTTGGAATAACCCTTAAGAAATTTACCTAGTGAGATAGGAAAGGCTGCCATATGCCTTGGGTATTGGGAGGGATGTTTTCAGAGTAATGGTAGTAGCTATCTTCCAAAAGAAATTTTCAGGTATTCCCTATAAAGAAAGAACTTCCGAAGTTCTGACTGCCATCTTGTACTCTTCCCCTTTTCCTCTTCTAATCTTTCAGAGCAACAGGTGAAAACTTTGTTAGTGTGCATTCCTATTTCACAAAGCCACCACAACAATTAGAAACCACAATTTGTGGCTTATTACCGTAAATTATCAACACAATCATGAGATACTGCCCATTTGTCTGGGAAATAACAATCTTTTCTATTTCCATGACTCGTATTTCATGTTGCTACAGGAGGAAATTAACCAATATAGATTCCTATTAGATATATATATTCATTCTTGAGTTTTTATCCATGCAAACTTTATAAAATGGCTGTTTCTAACAAAAATGAACAAATTATTTGTGACTGAGGATTCAGCTGAATAAAAAAATATATATTCCAGAATTGACTCTTTAAATAACTATTTAGAATTGCCACCTTTCACTTCTTCATTCAACAAATGGTCTCAATTTTCTACTATATGCTAGGCAGTATTCTACTGTATACCCCAGTAGGGACAGTGAAATTGATCAGAATCAAAACAGACCCAAAGGGGGTGGCCGGTTAGCTCAGTTGGTTAGAATGTGATACTGGTAGCACTGAGGTTGCCGGTTCGATCCCCACACGGGCCACTGTGAACTGCGCCCTGCTAAAAAAAAAAAAAAAAACAGACCCAAAGAACAAACAAATAGAAATCTGCAGCCTCTTGGAACTTACATTCTCAATGGTTAAGTGGGATTTAGACAAATAATAAATGACAGATATTCTGACCCAGTGATTCTCAACTGGGAGATATTTTGCACCCCACCCCACCCCCAGGATATTTGGCAATTTCTGCAGACTTTTTTGGTTGTCACAACTGGGGGAGGAGATGCTGCTGGCATCTGGTGGTAAAGGCCAAGGATGCTGTTAAACATCCTACAATGCACAAGACAGCTCCCCACCCCCAGCCCCCAACAAAGAATTATCCAGCTCAGGTTGAGAAACCCTGTACTAATCTTTAGTATTAGAGGTCAGGAGGTTGTTTACCCTTGAGGGGGTAGTAACTGGAAGAGGACATGGCAGAGAAACTTCTGGATACTGATTACATGGATGAATTTATTACGTACAAGTTCTCTAAACTCTGCTCTTACGATTTGTAACGTTTTTCTGTATGTGTAATTTTAACATATAGCCACTACCTTCTGTGAAACTCCTCCCATCAAAAGGTGAGGCGGTCTATGAATCCCCTCCGCTGGAATCTTGGAGCCATGACCGCTGAACCAATATAATATGGCAGAAGTGACACTGCCAGTTTTCAGACCCATACCTTAAGAAATTGGCAGTTGCCACTTCCTGTCCCTTGGGACACTCACTCTTAGAAACTAGCCACCATGCTCTGAGGAAGCCCAAACCACCCGGGGAGAAGCCCATGTGGAGAGACTTTTGTGGAAAGGAACATAGTCTCCAGGCCCTCATTCCTGGTTGAGCTCCCGCCTAACAGCCAGCATCAACTTGCCAGCCATGCACGTGAACCACCTTGAAGTTCTCTTCCAGCATCTAGTCAAACTACCCCAGCTAATGTCAAGTGGGAAAGAGTCAAGCCTTCCCCACTGAGCCTGCCCAAGTTACAGATTCATGAACCAAATAAACAACTGCTGTTAATTTAAGGCACTAAGTTTTAGGGAAGTTTGTTAAGCAATAATCTATAACTGGAACAACGTAAAGGAAATCAAAATTTTACTTTAAAAACAAATACTATAGCCATATCACTTTGGGAAATTCTTTGTTAAATAAAGTTGTAAAGTTTCTTTTACTATAGTTCTTTTAATGAGCTGGTGTGTTTTGTGTTTCTCCACAAGAGTATCCAGTGTTTCTCATTTTTAACCGCAGAATCTATTTTAAAGTGTTATCTTACAAGACTGGTGTTCAATGGACCAGATTTGAAGAAAACCAGGCTAATCTTTCAGTAATTCAGTAACTGAAATTCTGGCCCTTAAAATTGCAGAGTTAATATCAGGATAAGGACTTTAACTGGAAAAATTCATATGGAATGCAGTTAATTCTGGTAATAAAGTAAAATACCTTAAATTTGCCTAATGAAATTTTTTAAATTATTTGAAAAGTTCTGACAGCAGTTAAATAACTTAGATGGCATCTCAGTAGTTATTTTAAAGTCTCTAAGATTATAACCAATGGCTACATAAGTTCAAAAAAATAGCAACATAAACTCTGTTTTTCCTTGGAAAGTAATAGTAGCAATGTATACTTAAATGTGAATGTTATAGAATATTTTCCATGTTTCCTTAAATTCTCGCTTGATCTTAAATTGAACTACAGAACATACTTCTAGTATACTGATTCCAAGTTGCCTATTTATTTGTCCAGGCCCTAAAAACAACATTGGACTGATTTAGATAAACTGAGAAATTATATCCTGTCTCATGTCGAGTGGAACTCAAGTTTATTCTTTATTGTCATCATCCAAAATCAAATGGAGGTTTTGTTTTGGCTTTCCTATCAAAGACCAATTCCCGGTTCCCTACACACACACACACACACACACACACACACACACAAATTAATTCCCCCATGTCTCAGCTCAGATATATCACTTCACTATAATGGAACTTTGGAATAAAAACTATGGCATTTAAGTATAGCATTGTACAGACTAGGATACTGACCAGTGTCCCAGGTACCTCTTGTCATAATTCCCCTTTCAGATCCTCTGCGAAAGCCTGACCCCTGGAGATAGAGTTCTCCTATTGGTCTTCTTTGTTCCACTCTGGACATATCCTGGAGCAAGAGTACCTTGAATTCCAACCCACAGACTCACTGGCAAGTCTTATCCACCCTGATCTATGCCTGATTGCTGAAAAAGTAATTTTCTTTTTGAACCTTCATGTTCAAACTGTGCTGACTCTAATAACCACATACCCAAGCCAACCAAATTGGGAATTCTGGTTTCTAGATTTCTCTTTGGCTTGTGGAAAGACCATTTGTTTGGCTTTTGTGCACCACACAAAAACACATCAGTGAAGTGTAGGGAGAGTCTGAAATCCAGTCCACATTTCATTAACTAGGCTGAGAGCCTGTGAGTCTGTTTGCCCAAAGAGACACCTTTTTCTTGTTTTAATGAAGATGATTTATAAAGTAGTGGTAGTGTGGTCCTCTAACTCAGACCTCAGTGTTGTCAATTTAAACATCCAGGATGTTCTCTTTCCTATCTTTGCTGTTGTCTTAAGCTCTGTCTATTCCATGGCATTTCAGACGTCGTTTAAGTGGAGAAACCTCCCCTTTTTGTGACTCTTCTTATAATATGGAAGCCACTTTAGTGGTTTTTGTACCTGTGGTTAGCACCAATAATTGTACTGTCTGTAGAACATTTTGCTTCTAATTGATATTCACTAAATTCCTCAAAAACGTAGGTTTCAAGTGGAGCCCTCCAAGTCCTTTGCTCCCATTGAGCCTTTATGAACACTCAGGAGACCATCCTAATTCCATTCTACAACTTTGCCTTTCAAATGTTTGCTGGTTCACATAACAACAAGGATTAGGGAATTACTGAAGGATCAAGCCTGCTTTGAAGCCAAGTATTACTGCCATCCAAGCCCAGAACCAATCTTGCTAAACCAACAAACTCAGAACTAGCTCTCCCGGAGGGCTTTCCTTTGTCTTCCCCGCAAGCTGCATGATTTACTTTCCCAAAGGGAGGTTATGTTTTATTATGTTTTGAGAGCATCCAGATTCTCCAGATAAACTCATTTACCATGTGGTACACTCCTGTAAACCAGGCCAACTGATTTATTTTCAAATTACTCACCCTATTGAGCTGACAAAACAAGCTAGCTCAATTATTAATATAAAAGCACTATTCAGGTGATGTGCTGCTTCAGCTTCAATAAAACACCATTTTTTAATTAAAGAATGAGGATTTCTGGGTAGTCAAAGTATTACTTACCGTATTCATGTGCTACACAGAAGGGAAAATTCAGTATTCCCTTCATTCCCAAGAGCAGGTAGAAAATTCACCAGAAGATTTTAAAACTACTTCAGTGGATGTTAAATAATGAGAGGGTGGAAGCAGGGTTTTAAATAAAAATTAAAAAAAAAAGAAAAGAGCAGTGATGTTGCTGCTATAGAAGACTTTATCTTTTAAATTTGCTTAACATGAGAAGTTAAGCACTCCGGGAGACCAGCAATTACACGGTTGATAGTTTAAGAAGCCAGAATCAGGAGCAGAGGCAGAAGACCAGTGCTGTTCTTACCTATATTTGAAAGCACTAGCTATGTGGGGGTTTATTGACAAATCTGAAGTGTCATTGGGCAGAATGACAGAAAACTGGCCTTGCTGCAGAAGTGGTACTAGATGTGCCACCCAGTTCCCCCTTCAGCACTGAAGGATCAATATTCCCTTGAGTGATGGGAGAGAGTCTATAGTAGTAATAAGTAGGAAATATTACTTCACAGGGCGCCTACAAACCTATAGAACCTTTGTGTGAATTTTTAAAAGGTGTTCCCTCTCGAGTGAATGAATTTTAAGTTTCCTCCCTCACTCCACCCTCCACTCACACCCTCCCTCCCACCTTCTAGGTAGACAGGCAGCACCAGACATGGAATTTGTTATTCAGAACTCCATTTCTACCCAACTCTCCCCGTGGCCAGTCTTCTTTGCACAAGGCTTAAACTGAACAGCTATGCATGGCAGTCCGGGATCTCATTGCTTGAAATTGCATCTCTTTAACTATGAGTTAAGTCTATGTAACCCTTAGTGTTTTCATTGGACGTTTGTTTTCATTTATTCTTTATGTAGAGATGTTTTGAGTAGCTTAAAACCCATCAAGACAATATTTCCATGAATCTGTATAATACCCCAATAGAATAGATAAATAGTAAATGATAATATCATTTGGTAACAAGTGAATGAATAAATGTTTGGTCCTGTGATATCCCAGCCAGCGAACCCTCCGGAAAATGTGAGTCATACAGCAGGAAAGTGACAACGAAATATCTCAAAAGTTTCGAACACTGGACCCTTGCAAATGAGCACTCTTGCCCCTGGGTTAGGTAGTTGAGGAAATCTTCAATTCCATACCTACCAGTGACAACCGTATATATTTACATTAGTTTAAGCTTAAGTTCAGGTCACCAAGCAAAAATAAAAGAAAGTATTTTTTTCACTCTATACTAACTGCCAAATAAATTACTATGTTTGGAGAGAAATCCCTTCTTTCTGGGTCCCCTATGCAGTAGAGCTGTTTGGGCATCTGTAAAGAGCAATGTTTCAGATATCTATTCCTGTGTAACAAACCACCCCAAAACATGGTAATTTAAAATATCAATGTAAAATAATGTCTCAAAATCTTGTGTGTTGACAATTTGGGTTTCTCTTTTTCAGGCACAGCTGTGGTCACTTATGTGTCTGTAGCCATCAGACCACTTGCCTGAAGCTGGAGGGTCCAAGATGGTCTCACTCCATGTCTGGCAGTTGGTGCTGGCTGTCTGTGAGGGCCCAAATGGCTATGCTTCATGTAGGCTAAACCAGGCTTCTGCCCAGCATGGAGCATCTCAGGATGTCAAGATGGCAAAGGCAGAAGCTGCAAGGTCTCTTAAGGTCTTTGTTCTGAAATTCACACAGCATCGCTTCTGTCACATTCTATTAATCAAAGCAAGTAACAAAGCCAGCCCGGTTTCAAGTGGTGGAAAATTGGACTCCATTTATTGATGGAAAGAGCAGCAAAGCCACGTTGCAAAGGGGCATGGACATAGGGAGGCAGGATTCATTGGAGGCAGGATGCGTTGTAATGACCTACCACAGGCAACTCTATACATTTCATTAATATTGCTTGTCCCATTTATACCCCCAATTTTCTAGTGAGTGAGAACCACCTGAGTATTTTTAGTCAAGGGAGATTACCTTCTGTGCTTTTCTTATTAAGAAATAAAAGTAATATAGACTCATGGGAGAAAATTTAGAAATCCTGTTGAAGCCAAGGGAAAAAAATAGCAATAACCCATAATCCTACCACCCGCAAAATAACCACTGTTAGGATTTAGGTATATATTCCTCCAGCCATTGTTCTAAACTATCGATAATAATATATAGTCTACATAAACTATATATTATTATACACTTTCTTACCAGGCACTGTGCTGTGTACTTTGCATAGATTAATTCATTTAACACCACAATACTATGAGATAGATACTATTATTAGCTCCATTTTACAAAAGAGGAAATTGAGGCTTAGAGACATTAGCTAACTTGCCTAATGTCGTGTGTGTGTGTGTGTGTGTGTGTATGTATATATATACATATATCCCATACTGTTGTAAACTCCCTTTTTCATATAATAGTATACCATGCGAGTTTCCTTACTTGAAAGATTTTGAATGGACTAAATCAAAATTGAAAAGCAGCAATGACTTCACAATTTTTGAGATTCTGGTTCTTGGCCAGGAATTTTTCTTGAGCCTGTGAAGTGGTTGCAGATTAGAACAAAATCATGACGTATGCTCTTCACTGCAAAACAGTAGCTTTGAAATTTTAATCTTTTATAAGAACCTCAAGACTTCATTTGGGCAAAATTGTTGCTGGAGAAAATAGCCTCTGAATATTTTTTTTAATGTTATGACACATCTCCTAAAAGCGCAGCAGTGTGAGTGCAAAGTCAGAGCACATCCATTCTTCCAAGGAGTCAGAAGGAGAAATGATAGGTATCATCAAGGACCACAGTGAAACCCAAAATATTTCCAAGTGTAAAGTGTTCGTGGTTTGATACATGATGTTAAGTTTCAATGATCACCTAGTTCTCGGTAAGTGAACATGTCCTTCCAGTGACATGCACCTTATATTTGTACCTTTAATCTCTGAATTTTGAATATTCTAGGGCAAAAATTAGCAGGGGTTTGTGGTAAGTGGGAAGGAAGTGGCAAGTGGAAATGTTTGGGAAGAGAAACTCAGCAAGGTTCCTTTTTACGTGAAATCAGAGATTAATAACATGAGAGATGTGAAAACAGCAAATGTAACATGAGAAACAATATATATGTACAAAATAAAATTTTATGCTTTGCAATTAATTTGTAAATTTAGTGCTTATTTGTTTTTATTTGTAAGAGGATATCTTGTTATAATTCACCTCAATTTCTAGCTATCAGAAATAGAGGATTCAACAAGCTTTGCTGGAATCATTTTTTAAAATAAAGTCCTTTAATCCAATTATTAAAATTATGCTCACAGTTCTCTTTTCCAACTAGCAATATAATAATAAATTTACGAACAAAGCGCTTTACTAATAAAGAGGAAATTTTTGTATAGGCCTGTTTGTTGTTGCTTTTTACTTAACAGATATCATTGTATTTTCAACTTTTGAAGAAGTATGTAAGAAGAATAAACCAATGAAACAGAAAGAGCTTTCTGTGTGCTGGCGGTTATTATGTAGCCCTCCTGTGGATATTTACCTTTGGAAATAAGAAACCCTTGATTCCCAAGTATCTCTTTCATAACAGTACCATGTGCTCAATCAAGCAGAGGTTCAATGCCATTGGTTTTGTTATACTTTAAGGCACTATTGGTAAATAAGTTCTTTTTCATATGCTTACAATAGATTGGAAATGGCTGCTTAGAACATTGAATTGAAATGGATTCTGAGATTGAGTGTCCAAACTCAGGAGTTCTGAGATAATTTAGCGATTTCTGTCATTGGTGGGTGATACAGGAAACGGCAGCACACATGCCTCTTAGCTTACATCTGCTAAGATGTAAGAAAATATTACTTTACATGAAACATGAATTTGTTATTAATACTCATTCAACACATGCTTACTGAGCACTAACTTTGTTCCAGAAACTGCTGAGGACACAGCAGTGAACAAATACACACACACACACACACACACACACACACGCACACGCACACACACACCAACTGACATTTGAATATAGTACTTTACTATTTTCAAAGACCTCTTTTAGAAAATATCTCATTTAATACTCCAATTCCCTATCAAAACAGGTATGACAGTTGATAATATCTGCAAATTGCAAATGAGAAGACTGAGCGTAAAAAGATTAAACATACTGTCTTATTTATTTTAATTCCTTAGCTTATCCATAAAACAAAGTAGAGGAAAAAAACAGAGCAAACAAAATACTTTGGTAAATTTTAATTAAAATCAAGGATAAGATTAACTACTTCCATTCAACATTATACAGGAAAAATATAAGAATTCAAAAAAAAGAATGGAATATAGATTGTCTATAAATTCCAAGGATTCTACAGATACAATTAAGATGAAGATACAAGAGGATTTCGGTGTACAAAATCAACATATGTAAATCAGTAGCATTTCTATGCATCATTAGTATTCTAATGAGGAAATATAATAGAAAAAGAAAAAAAATCTCATTCTCAACCACAAGAGTAACAACAACAAAATGCAAATGCAATTTGAACAAAAATCCCAATTTAGCTATTTGTAGAATGACAAGCTCAGCCTAAAGTTCATATTGAAATACAAAAGGTCAAGAATAGATAAGACAATAAGGAAGATCAAGATGGAGGCATACTCACACTACCACATATCAAAACTTATAAAATTATGATAATTAAGACAGCATGGCCTTTACCCTTAAAAGTTTTAAATAAACCAATGAAATAGTAAAGAGTCTATTAAACAGACCCCTGCATAAATGGCAACTTGATATATGGCATAGTTCGATTACCATTAATGGAATAGAAAAGATGGACTAGTCAATAAATGGTCTTAGGAAATTGGTTATTTTTATGAAAAATAAATAATGTTCTTACATTACACATATACACACACACACACACAATTGCAGGTAGATTACAGACTTAAAAATGAAAAACAAGTCTTTAAAATTTTCCAAAAAGAAATATAACAAAATATCTTTATGACCTTGAGATAGGAAAGAATTCTTGCACAAAGCAGAAGAAGAAGATTGATAAATTTAAACTTGTATACATCAGAGATAAAGTAAAAGGACAGGCTACAGATTTGGAGTATTTGCCGTGAATGTAACTGATAAGATATTAGTTTCCAAAATATATAAAGTAGTCCTACAAAACACTGGAATAATGTACCCCACTACCATAGATGGAGGATATAAACAGACATTCATAGAAGGAGAATCCAAATGTCAAGCACTTTAAAAATGCTTAACATCATTCATAATGATAAGCAAAATACAGATTGAAACAAGGATTTCACATTATCAAACTAGCAGAAAAGTTTTAAAAGCTGGCAAAACACAGTGTTCATGAAGATGTAGATAGAGCAAGGGAGATTCTTAAACACTGATCCATAGAATCATTCAGGAATATAAGCTGATGGAGGTTCTGTAGTCTTCTGATACTGCCATTTTAAAACATGGCTTCCAAAGTCTTTATAGCAGTCATTCTTCTATGCTTACATTGGAAGTAACACACATTACATCTGCTTACAGCCCATTGACAGAAGTAGTCGAATGGTACTGGTCTAACTGGAAAGGAGGATGGGAGATGCCATCCGTTTATGTGCCCAGGAAGAGGAAAATGAAATAGGATTTGATGAACACATGTCATTCTCTTGGTCATATTTGACAAAATATTAAAAGTTTATGAAATGTGGTGATAGATAAAAGATAGATATTAACTTTTATTATTATTTACATTTGTCTGTATGCTTAAATTTGTCATAATTGTTTTAAAAGTGGGGAAATGAAGAAAAAGAAATTAAATGATCAGTGCCACAGACCTAACAAGTGGTGAAGGTGTTTTGGACTAGAACTGTCTCTAATAAACTTCCTTCAAGAGTCAACTCCAAGTACTAATTTGATGTTGTTCATTTCAGATACATTTTTTGAGTTCCTATTACATTCCTGCCCTTGAGGAGGGCACACTCCAAAGGTAGAAGAGACAGACACATAAACAATATATGACAACATATTACAACTATCACAATGGAACACGAAGAAAAATGTGCTCAAAGTGCTCCTGATCATTATAACCTGGTAACATAATCACTGGAAACTTCTTCACGATGGTCTTCATTCCCAGAAAGTTTTAAAATGTGCACTAGCAGTGCATGAGGTCAATGTCATCTTCAATTATGAAAGCCAAACTTTTGCGGAGAGTTATTTCAGGAAATTCCTGAAGTAAAACTTTGCCATGAACTCCACCCAATTCATACTCAGCCAGTACAGACTTGTTAGGGAGGTGCTGCTAAAACAATATCTATAGGCTTATTCAACCTCATGTCTTCAAATAAGAAGTTCTTTTCTCTTCTACACAAAAGAAGAATAGAGAGAAATAGGTTCCAATGGAAAGGAAAATTGTTCAACTTATGCCTCATTGGAACATCTAGACTGACAACTGTCAATGCACACTTGTGAAGGTTGGAGACTAAAAAGATCCAGCATATTTTCTAGACCATCCTCCATGATCAAGGACACAATTGCTTCTGATAACTTATCTCCTTATATTCTCCTCAATGTAATTAAAAAATATTCCCACTTTATATACAACGATGTTTCTCCAATAAATTCCATAATCTAGTTCATTCATTCATTCAACACATTTTTGAGTTGGGGATATAGTGATTAGCAAAACAGATGTGATCTGACTTCCTCAAGCTTATGGTCCAGTTGGTGAAGTTAATCAAACAAATCACCCATAAATATCTCACAGATGGATAAGAATTATAAAGAAAAATAAAGGATGCTGTGCAGGAGAATAGAGACCACTAGGGATTTTAATTCAGAATGGACGGATTAAGGAATGCCAGTATGGGGTTGTGACTGGTGGTGGCTTGGACTAGGGAAGTGGTAGAGGGAAGTCTGGATATTTGTGATAGCTCTTGGTGGCTAAATTGATAGACATGTAGATGGAGGGAGATGGAGGTCGAGGATGAATCTCAGGCCCAATCCTCAATATAAATATTTCCTTCAAACTGTTGAAATGCTTTCTTTCATGCAGTTTTGCAAAAACACCCCTATTCATCTATATATCACATTCCTTGCATAGGTGTTTGGTCCTTAGATACAGATATTTCTTTACCTGGCAGGGAAATCATCGGAATATGAGCCACCTTTAACCCTGCTCACTCGATGACATTTCTTTTTTTCCTGTAGCCAGGATGATGCTAAATCCAGAGATACAGGCTCTCATCTCCCTACTACTCTCTGCAGTTATTTTATACTCTTTAAGGATTTTACGTTTACGTTTAGTTTATTATATCACATTTATATGTATATTAACATGTGAAATGTACAAAATTTCACAAGGACTAAAGGGTGCACAATGAAAATTAGGTTTCCATTCACTCTAGCACCCAATTGTCTACCTGATCTCCCCAAAGTCAACCACCATTATAAATTTGTTGTGTACCCTTCAAGATTTTTTCATATGCGAGCAAATATTTTGTAAATAAATGGAGGGAGACTATGATGGTTAGTTTTATGTGTCAACTTGACTGGACTAAGGATACCTAGATAGCTGGTAAATATTACTTTTGGGTGTGTCTGTGAGGGTGTTTCCGGAAGAGATCAGAATTTGAGTCGGTAGACTGAGTAAAGAAGATCTCCCTTACCAATGCAAGTGGGCACCATCCATTCCTCTGAGGGCCTCAGTAGAGCAAAACTGCAGAAGAAAGGCCAATTCACTCCCTCTACTTGAGCCAGGACATCCATCTTCTCCTGCTCCAGGACTTGGGTACTCCTGGTTCTCAGGCCTTCAGATTCAGACTGGGACTTACACCATCAGCCCCCTAATTCTCAGGTCTTTGATCTTGGACTTAACACTGTTGGCTTCCATGATTCTCAGGCCTTCAGACTCAGACTGACTCACACACTGGCTTTCCTCAGTCTCTATCATGCAAATCGCAGATGTTGAGACTTCTGGGCCTCTGTGAGCCAATTCCTATAATCTTCTCAATTCCTGTTATCTATCTAATCCAGAACACAACAGTTCTGTTCTGCACCTTGCATGCTTCACTTAACATATCTGGAAGATCTTTTCACATAGTCTTTTTAGTGATGGCATACAATTTAACTTGATTTAATTTAATTAAGGTAATTCTTTTTTTTAAAAGATTTTATTGGGGAGTGGCAACAGGACTTTATTGGGTAACAGTGTGTACTTCCAGGACTTTATTTTTTTTTCCAAGTCAAGTTGTTGTCCTTTCAATCTTAGTTGTGGAAGGCGCAGCTCAGCTCCAAGTCCAGTCCCTGTTGCTAGTTGCAGGGGGCGCTGCCCACCATCCCTTGTGGGAGTCAAGGAATCGAACTGGCAACCTTGTGGTTGAGAGCCCACTGGCCCATGTGGGAATTGAACCGGCAGCCTTCGGAGTTAGGAGCACGGAGCTCCAACAGCCTGAGCCACAGGGCAGGCCCTATGTTGTTTCTAATTGTAGACCTTTACTAACAATGCTGCAGTAAATAATCTTTACATACCTCATTTCTCACATATGTAAGCTCTGTAGAAAAAAATTCCTACAAATAGAATGCAGAACCAAAAGGCATGTACATTTGTAATTTTGATAGCTAGTGCCATAATTTTAAGGGATACTCCAGTTTAATACTTCTATCTGCAATATATTGGAGTTCCTGTTTTCCCACATTCTCACCCACATATTATGTCATCGAACTCTTTGATCTTTGACAATCTGGGAAGTATAAATACTATTGCATAATTCTAATTTACATTTCTCTTAGAGCAAGATTGAACATTTTTTTCTATAAATGTAAGAGACAAATTTTTACCTTTTCTGTGAACTTTGCACATGTGTTACTTTATGTGAAAGAAACTTTTCAAAATTAAAATAAATAAAAAGATCAGCTATGAGTCAAATGTTCTTTGAATATGAAGGAGCAAAGATCTGTTTCTATGAAGTCATTAGCCAATTTACAGAAGTTAAATCCTGAAATGTTTTACTCATTACTAAAATAGAACTAGTTGAGAATGGCACTTAATTTCTGTGGTCATTTTGCAAAAACCTGTAACGTCGGGATAACCAGGAGAAAGACAACAGATGAATCCAAGTTGAGAGACATTCTATAAAATACCTGACCAGTACTCCTCAAAACTGTCAACATCATCAAAAACAAGGAAACTCTGAGAAGCTGTTAGAGCTCAGGGGAGCATAAAGAGACAAGACAACTAAATGTAATGTGATATCCTGGATGGGATCCTGGAACAGGAAAAGAATGTTAGGAAAAAACTGAGGAAATCTGAATAAAGTATAAAGTCTAGTTAATAAAAATATATCAATATGGTTTCATTAGTTGTGACTAATGTACCACATAATATAATATGTTATAATAGGGGAAAGTGGGTGCAGGGTATGTGGGGGAACACTGTACCACCTTTGCAACTTTTCTGTAAATCTAACACTATTTTAAAGTTTATTGAAATATTAAAAAAATAAGATTAATAGATGGATAGAGGAGTGGCTAGACGGGTAACAAAGCAAATATAGCAAAATATTACTGGTAAAATCACAATGCTGGGCATATAAGTGTTCACTAACATTTCTTCAACTTTATGTTTGAAAAATTTATAATATAATGTTGAGGAAAAATACATCCATGGAATTGAAAGTAATCTTATTAATTTTTTCCTTTTTTTGTACTGTAATCTTTCCTTCTTTTTTCTTTCTTATTTATTTACCAGCATGATTATTCATTCAAAGTTTTAAAAAAGGAAACTTTCACTGTTGCATTTCTCTTCTGGCCATCATCATTATTAATTTTGTTTCATGATTATTACTAAAAATAATATTACCGTGTGGAAAAGTGTTTAAAAAGTATCTCTTCTGGGTAGCAAATCACTAGCTGTGCCTCTGCTGAGAACAAATGAGTGGGGGTTACCCACGTTGTCCACCAGTCTAGCTCCTTTCCTGGGGAAAGTCTGTGATAGAGGGAGGTCAAGGCCATGAAGGCAGTTTGACTGGGCTGTCTGTGGGGTTCTGAAAGCCCAAAGGGCAGCAGCTGCAGCGCAGCATGGGGCTGGCAGCCTCCTCAGTGGCTTCCCTGCCCTTGGGGCAGCAAGGGCATCTGAAGGAGAAATCGGGCACTTTGGGCCCAGGCACGCAGCCTCGGCCACAGACAGATTCCTGGGGAGCTGGAGCAGAGCCATAAATGGGAAATGGTGGTGATGCCACCTGGTATCTGGGGGAAGAGCCACAGAGACGTGATTTTATATCAGGATCCCAATTTTACCCCCTTTTTGGGCTACTTGGGAAACATGGGTTAGAGCTTCATCAGGACCTTTATATTTTCTATGCAAATTGTTCAAGAACAACTGTGAAAAGCATTAACATTTTATAGTCTCTTTTAACTCATTAGGCTCATTTTTAACAGCTCCTCTCCACCGTCATAATTTGTATAATGATGAATTAGTTGTGCCACCCAGTTATCAGCTGGGGCCTCCCTGCTCATTCCATCTTTGGCTCAATTTCCATGGTTTTCTGAAAATGTTCAGGGTACTTAGGTTCTCTGTTGCCGCAAGGCTTTACATTTCCATATTAAAGTCTGTTTTGTAGCACAGGAGTCTAGACATGAAACTCCATTGCTCTTGCATCCCTAGTGAGAGGTATCTCTTCACTGAAGACTTTAAGGAAGTAATGGATGGGAGTTTACATGGTAATACAAACAATTTCAAACGCATAGCTCTTCTGGTTAGAAAGGCCCAAGTGACAGAATTGGCAACACCGCATCCGGGACTTGTTTCAAAGCCCCAGTCAAAGCTAAAAATGTTTTCAGTTATTAGCAAAAGGGCTGAAGAAGTTTTCATGAGTAGGGAAAACACTGCTTGCAGAACCCAAAGAGCCTACCAAACATTGTGCTTCCTTCTTAGTAAGGGAAGGCATGAAATGCAACCATTTGACCTTTATTTTGGAGGGGATGTCCCAGTATAACCTAACCTTTGCACACCTAAAATTTTCACTGATGTAGCAGAGCCCTGAATCTTTGTAGGGTTTAACCGCCACACTCTGAAGCACAACTGTCTTACCAATGCCTTCAATGTACTGGCAACTCCTGCTCACCTAGTGTGGTTAATTGATATAGCAGACCAATTTGATGTGATGTTTTCTCCAAGCTTCCAAGAGCCATCCTAGCAGTGTGATCACACCATTTCCTGGAGCCCTTGCCAGGGTGAACTCCTATATTATGGGACAATGCTCTCTTATCAATGAATTTTTCCTTCTCCAATTTTATACCTTCCCCCACTTTGAACATGCATACTCAGGATCTATATATACTCTTTTTTTTTTTTTTTTTTTTTAGTTTCAGGTGTACAAAACAATGTAATAGACATACATTGCAGTTTCTGCCAGTACAGCTCATTTAAGGTATAGTCTCTTTTCTCCCTTAGCAGGGCCATCACTTCTGCTGTGAATTAACCCTAGTTATTTGTTTGGAGTGGGCAGCGGGGGTGGTGGGGTGGGTTAAGATCCTTGGAGGGAAGGAGGTGTTTTCTTGCAAGGCAAAAAATCTCTGTATCAACTTGAAACATGGAGAGGTCTTATTTTGAACCTGAAGAGTATGCTCCTTTTGCAGCCCATAGGATTCAGAGGAAATCTGAGGAATTGAGATTTACAAGGACATCGACCCATGTGTCGTCATCCTTTATCTCAAGATCTCATTCCTTCCCAATTAAGCCTTTGACCTTTACATAGCTGACTTGCTAGGATTGATAATTCTGTTTTCACTGGAGCTCTGCTACCTTATAATTTAAGTCCTGAGCCTCAGGAAATCTGGTCTCTTGAATTGGTGATTAATCACTCTCAGTCTTTCTTGTCTCTCTCTAGTGACAGCCATCCCATTCCATTGTCCTTAAATTACTACTTTCCCTGAACCTCCGCATGCCCAGGACACTACACCCTCCAACTCATTCCCTTCCAGTGAACTGGCATCCCATCCCAGTTCACTACTGTTGAAAGCTTTACAATTGCACTGCTACCTCATCAGGGGCTCCACGTACCATTATTGAGGGGTTGTTATGACCAGCAAATGACTCTGCTCCAAAGTCTTGTTTTAGAATCTGCTTTCTAGGACCACACCACTCTTGTACCAACTATTGGAGGTTAGGTTCCTCCAGGCTCTTAGACTCTGAGATTTGCCTGTAGGGGTATATTAGAGAGAGCTTTCAGGAGCTGCTCCTGGGAGGGAGTGAAGGAAGCAGGCTTGGATAAAGGGAGAAGTTGAATTGCAGGACATGTGTAACAAAGGTGTCAGCTGATCCTACAGGGAGCTCTGAAGCTAAGATGGCTAATCAGAGATGTCCTGAATTGAGATTTGGAGTTGCATCGATAGGTTACTGCTCCTGGGGGCAGAGTGCAATTTTGAGTGAGATAGTTTCCTGCGTAGGGTCTCAACTGTGCCAGCACTTGTCCTGAAATGGGGATCTGGGTGGCATACCATGACATCTATTACAGATAGGACGAACAGGGACAACCAGGAATGAGGGATAGCCCAGAACATGGGAATATCAATGCTAAAATTGGAACAGTCCCAGGAAAACCAGGATGTTTGGTTACCCAAGGAGCCCTGGCCCTAAAATACTAAAGGGAGCTGCAAATTGGCCAACTACAATTTTCTCAATAATAGTGAATATATGTTGGTAGAATATACATCATAGTTAAGATGCTGGACTATTGGATGAATATCCAAAGAGTAACTTAACTACAAAAGGCTACTAGAATATTTGTGACAGTATTTGACTTGTACTATTTAGTGGATGAGTCATGGAACAGGAATATTAATATCTCTTAAGTCAGATCCTTGATATAAAAACAGAGTAGAAGTTGCTCCAATAAGGTCACTACAAGGAAATAAAAGATCATATCAGGAAAACTAGAAACTCCATAGACATCAGGGCAGCTAGCAAGAGTACCGGAATGACCTGGGGATCTTATTGCAAGCGCAGAGTCCCACCCACAGAAATTCTGACTTGGCACCTCTAGGGTGAGTGTAGGGCACCATAGGGAGCTAGCTGCCTTTTTAATGGGTTCCCCAGGGCATTCCAATGCAAGTGACACCAGATCACACTCTAAGAGACACTGCACTGTTTCTACCATCCACTTTCTTTTAGCCTATTGATTAATCACCAATTATATTTTTAAGTTTCTAGCAAATCAGGTTGTCAGATAAAATACAGTACACCCAGTTAAATTTGCATTTCAGATAAATAATAACTTTTTAGTATAAATATGTCCCAGAATAACATGTGATAAACTAATAATATAAAAGCATAATATCAATGTTATAATGACATAATATATATAATGTTGTTACATTAATAAATTAAATAGTATGAAATATCATATCATAAGTAATATAATAAAATAGAATGTGAGTTAATAATAAGAAATTATTTACTGTTTGTCTGAAATTCACATTTATCTGGGCATCCTGCATCTTTATTTGCTAAATCTGCCAACCCCGCTATCAAGAGAATTTTCAAACACACAACAGTAGAAAAATTAGTAGAATAAACCCACACGTAACCATCTCTCTACTTGGAGAATTATCAACATTTTGCCCCAATTATTTTTAATTCAATTTTTGTGCCTACCATTATGTTCCATGCTGAGGGAAATACAGAGAAAAATTATGTCCTTAAGTAACTTATCATCAAGAACATGGTACAGGGGCTGGCCCGGTAGCTCAGGCAGTTAGGGCTCCATGCTCCTAACGCTGAAGGCTACCGGTTTGATTCCCACATGGGTCAGTGGGCTCTCAACAACAAGGTTGTCAGTTCAACTCCTTGACTCCTGCAAGGGATGGTGGGCTGTGCCCTCTGCAACAAACAACGGCAACTGGACCTGGAGCTGAGCTGCACCATCCACAACTAAGATTGAAAGGACAACAACTTGACTTGGAAAAAGACCTGGAAGTACACACTGTTCCCCAATAAAGTTCTGCTCTCCTTCCCCAATAAAATCTTTAAAAAACCACACATACACATTCAAGTAATCAGTGCTAAAGTGTTTAGTGCTGACTGTAAGTTCTACAGGAGTTCAGGGAAAGGACCCTCAGTGTTGACTAGAGCAGATGAAGTAAGCTTGGAATTGAGATTGTGTTGGGCCTGGTAAAATCTGTATAAATAAGGAAGAGATGAGCAGGCTTTCCAGGTAGAGTAACCAGCATGACCAGGTTGAATTCACTTGGCTCTATAAAAAAGTCTCTCTCCATTTGAAAGCATTCACCCCCCACTCCACGCTTCACACTGTAATCAGCAGGTCCCACGGCAGCTGTCACCCATCCAGCATTACCGCAAATTACATCATCAGAACCGATTAGCTCTTGAAAGTGTCAGCACAATGGCTGTTCAATCTTCTCCGGGTGACTCGTTAATTAACCTTTGTGATACGCTGCCTTTGATATCATTGGGGAGTTCAATTTTTCCTTGATTGAAAGTAGCCCTGGGAAAAATCATAAACTGATAAGAGAAACAAAATTCTATTCAGTTGGCCAGCTTTATTCTAATGCTTATGAAATGCCAGGGCTACTTGAGCCGATAGGCACATGTCAAATAAATGCAGGATGATACTATATCTCATCTCTTGAATTTCATTAACATTTAAAATGGTCTATTTTTTCTATGCAAGTGACAATAACACAAAATAAAGGATTTTATACATTTCATAATTTTTTACTTTCTAATTCCTCTCAACTCTAAATGTAACTAATTCAAACACAGAGAATGAAAACTTGAAAAAATATTTTATTGAAATACAATATAGATACAGATCAAGAAATATTAAATGTATCCTCAGAAGCCCCTTTAGGCTCCCTATCCTCAGTCACCACCCCCAACTAAAGGGTAACCACTATCCTAACACCATAGAATAGTTTTGTCTACTTTTGTGTTTTTTGTAAATAGAATTATGCAGTATGTACTCTCTTATGTGCCTGGCTTCTTCCGTTCATTACATTCATGAAATTCAAAAGATGCTAATTTTAAAATGACTTTTGTTACTAAATGACTAATATATACTCAACATTTAAACATTAGAAAGCACACCATCATTTTTAATTAGTTTTAAATTGTATGTGTGTCTGTGCACAATTTATTTGATCAAGATTATAAGCTCTTATAAAGGTCCTGCATGAAAAGAAAGTTCTCATTTCTTTTTGACATTTTTATTAATCCTTTGATCCTGGCCTGTTATTATGACTATTAACCCCATTTCTCCAAAACTTAATCCTTAGCTCCAAGTGCCTTACAGTATTTGCAGCATCATTACAATAAAAATAGAAACATAAGAACAAGACACAGTGTATTTTCCAGCTGGTGTTCTCACTGGTAACTGGTGGCCTCTAGGCAAGCAGTTGTGTTACCAGCTCTGCCTCTCTAAAGACATCTGTCATAGCAACTCTCTGGGACTTTCTCAGAAGAGTGGGTATGCATCCAAGACTTGAGGTGAAGAACCAAGGTATGATTGTGTCCATTCAGCTCATTGTGAGCATGAGTCCAACTCAAAATGGTCCATCCATCTCATAAACTACCCTGTAAGCACAGGAATCTCCATTCTTGGCAACACACTGTGCGAATTTGTGTCTTAAATGGCCAGACATAGTGGTGCACAGGTGACTGTCACATAAGTTTACACACCACAAAGCACAAGCAGTGCCCAGCATTGCCCTGAGATACAACTCTTTTTTTAAAAAAAATTTTTATCGTGGTAAAATACATATAACATAAAATTTACCATCTTAATCATTTTTAAGTGTGCAGTTCGATGGTATGGAGTATATTCATATTGTTGTACAGTCATCACCACCATCCATCTCCATAACTTTTTCATCTTACAAAACTGAAATTCTGTACCCATCAAACAATAACTCCCCATTTTCTCCTCCCCCCAAGTCCCTGGTAACCACCATTCTGCTGTCTTCCAGATCTAGACTTTTAAAATGCAAAATGCAAAATTCTTTCTTAATCCAGGCTCGTGAGACACAAATGTTCCTTATGAAAAAGTCATTCTTTGCTCTCCAGCCCATTACTTCCTGCTCTGTTCGTCTTTGCAAAGGTCATCACCCGCATCTCTGGATCCCTTTTGGTCAAATCAGACCATTTGGGCAGGAAGGA
The DNA here is from genome assembly GCF_036562045.2 of Rhinolophus sinicus. Classification (NCBI taxonomy): domain Eukaryota; kingdom Metazoa; phylum Chordata; class Mammalia; order Chiroptera; family Rhinolophidae; genus Rhinolophus; species Rhinolophus sinicus. Next base: position 21,117,217 of record NC_133757.1, read on the forward strand.
GAAGTTCCTTGGTTTAAATGTAAGGACCTAGAGGTTGTCTCACCCTCGGCTCTCTCTTGAAGTCATTTCTGGTTCTCACTCTAGAAAGTGCTCCAGTGGCTTGCACTCTGGTTCACACCGTGCCTCATGCTGACTTAGGGATCTTCTTAATATTCCATGAGGCAGGATGGGCGGTAAGTAACTGCTTTCTTCAGCTAGGTCATTTCTGACCTTGTTCTATGATTTAGTCCTTCACCTTTAATTCTTGAGCTACCTCATTCTGCCTGACCCAACAGACCTACTGTTAACTACGAGCCCTACCATCAGGGACTTCCAGCCAGAGCTGGCTGAGAAGATCAGCAAATAAACTCCCCTAAATGCAACCATAAATCTGGACAAAAGTTGACTAAAACAACCATTTCAGCACTGAGAATACGTACATTAAAGGCACATAGTCTGAAAAGCATCTATACCTGAGAAACAGCTGAAGGTCAGGTAAGACAATGGGAGTCTGTGGCATTCTGGCCTGGGCAGCTCTCAGTCACCGCTCCCAACCCCCAGCCCCAGGTTGGCCAATATAGATGTTCTGTCAGGGCAGGGCAGGGCAGGCCATGAGTACGAACAGTACCTCGGCCACAGTCCATGGGGCTCATCCAATTTGGAGCACCTGTGCCTACAGGGAGACATGAAGAGCACCAGAGATGGTAATTATACGGGCTAATGTAAAAGACTATGGTTATCTTTTTCTCATTTCTTACCTTCTTTAAAAGACATATGACTGTAGAAATAAATAATTATAGCATTATCTTGTTGGATTTATAGCATACATAAATGTATTGTATATGGCAATAATAGCACAGAGAAGGGAGAAACGACTAGAGATATACTGAAACAAAGTTTCTATATTTTTCTAGAGAGTTAAATTAGTATTAATCTGAAATAGATTGTGATAAATTAAGATGCACATTGTAATCTTTAGATTATAAGTCTGAAAAATAACCAATTTTTCCGCAAAGCTAACAGAGTAATTTAAATGTTACATTGAAAATACTTAACATTAGAGAAGGCAAGAGGTGGGTTGTGGCCAGGCCATAAGGAACCTGGTATGAAATGCTAAAAACTTTGAACTTTATTTTGCAGACAGCATAAAGCCATTGAAAGATATTAGACTAGGGAGTAACATTGTCTAATTTGCATTTTATGAGGATCATCCTGGCAGCAGCATAGATTATTAGTTGAAGAGAGGTCAGGTTGGAGGTAGAAGGAGTAGTTGGAAGGTAGTAGAAGTAATTCAGGCAATAAATGATAAAAGGCAACAGGAGCAGGGAGGAGGGACTAAATTAAGAAAACACATTTAGGAAGCAGAATTGACAGGGCTTCTTTATTAATTGCATCTAAGGATGAAAGAGGTGTCCATGAAACCTTCTGGTATTTCGCAGACACAGTTGTAAACAGGATGAGTTTGACAGGAACCCAACCCATTGTAGCCAACTGCAAAGAAGAAGTCAATAGGTAATTAACCAAATAGTGTACATAAGCAATGGCTGAGCCCCCCTTCAGAGACACAGAGCTTTGGATGTAAATTCCATCTCTTTTACTTGCTGGGGGAAAAAAAAGAAAACCTACCTAATGACAACCATGTCTCATTCTTGAATGGAATACCCCAAGCAGTGAATCCCATGAGTTTGGTAACAGTGGTTGACTGGGATGGGGTTAGTTGAAAGTTAAGGCAAGCCAAATTACAGTAGATTGAATTAGAGATGGGGAGGTGTGGATAGGAAATGCATATGACTCTTCTAGGAAATTTAGCTTTGAACAGAGAGCAAGAGAGCAAGAAGCCAGTAGTTAGAAGAGCTGGGCTGGAATCTTCAGAGAGGCTGTTTTGTTAAAGTTGGATGACACTTAAAGAGAGGGAAGAGCACGCTTATGTGCCAAGAGGAAGCCAGAAAGAGAGAGAGGATGACATCGCAGGGATTGAGCAAGACTGCTGAGGAGGCAGGAGAAGTGATACAGGCGAGGCCGACTGCAATTGGCCCAGCAATATTTTCTTACTCTAGTTTTTTCACCATCATTTGGTGAACATCCCTAAGACACAAGTTTTAGAATAGATTCATTAAATTGAGTAGAGAAGTCTTCTTACAGTTTTTCTTATTCCTACCATAGTACGTTAGATGTGACAGGTATGCCTGAATTTTTTAAACACCCTATTGCTTACAGGAAGTCAAAACAGAAGCTAATTCAAGCCCTTTCAAATCTAGTTAAAATCTTGGTCTCCAGTCAGTTTCCCCTGCAGCTACCCTCTCCAGCCAGGCTGCTATGTTGGCTTGCCCACAACCATGGACAAATGTCAACTGGACAAATAAGTCTCCACGTAATCCTCCAAAAGAACAGCTTATTCGGGAAAAGAAAAAGAAACAAAGCCACCAAGGAATGTGTATACGCACATTCGCCAGCTGCCGTCCCAACCCGCCACCCACATGAAAAAAAAAGGGGCCAAGACCAAGATGGCTTCCCCCTTTATTCGCATCCCTGCCCCAGAAGTTACCACGAAGTTCAACAGGAAGTCAAGACTAGAGAGTTAACAAGGACTTCACCCACAGTCATCCCAGCTCTATGGTTAGGGATCTTAAGATTCCAGTTTACTTTTATCACTCATCCTGCTGCCTTTGCCCTGCTCCCACACCAACACAATATTATCCCCCTCTTTTATTTATTTATTTTTAAAGATTTTATTGGGGAAGGGGAACAGGAGGGAACAGGACTTTATTGGGGAACAGTGTGTACTTCCAGGACTTTTTTCCAAGTCAAGTTGTTGTCCTTTCAATCTTAGTTGTGGAGGGTGCAGCTCAGCTCTAGGTCCAGTTGCCGTTGCTAGCTGCAGGGGGCTCAGCCCACCATCCCTTGTGGGAATCAAGGAATCGAACTGGCAACCTTGTGGTTGAGAGGATGCGCTCCAAACAACTGAGCCATTCAGGAGGAAGCTCAGCTCTAGGTGCCATGTTCAATCTTAGTTGCAGGGGGCGGAGCCCACCATCCCTTGCAGGAGTCAAAGAGTTGAACTGGCAACCTTGTGGTTGAGAGCCCATTGGCCCATGTGGGAATCGAACCAGCAGCCTTCGGAGTTAGGAGCATGGAGCTCTAACCGCCTGAGCCACCGGGCCGGACTCTCCCTCTTTTCATATCAGGAGACTGAAAATAAAATCCCAACCTATCATGGCCTACAAGGTCCTTAGGGATCTGCCTTCTGCTTATTTCTCCAACTGTATAGCAAACTACTCTCCCTCACACTCTCTCTGTTTCTTGAACAGGGAAATACTTTCTTGCCTCCAGACCTTCACCCTTACCCTGACTGCTGCCTGGAATGCTCTTTCCTTAGCATTTTTCATGCATGGCTGGCTCCTTCTCGTCCTTAAGGTCTCAGTCTGAATGTCACTTTATCTGATTCGGGGAAAGTAGGTCTATATAAAGTAAATCCCATACCCTGTTATGAGTGATCATAATATACTCATAACACACTTTTTTTTTTTGCTTGAAAACACTGAGAACAGTCTGTACTTATTTTATTCACTTATTTGTTTACTGTCCTTTCCCTTCCCACACAACAGAATGGAAGCTCCATGAGGGCTGTACCCCGATCTGTCTTGTCTCCTTCTTACCCTCAGTGTCAGGTTATAGTGCTTGATAAACATGTTTTATGGATAAATGAATGAACAGCTTCTCCATAGTCTCAAAACCCAGCTTAAGCCCCACCTCCATAGTGAATAATAATAGCTTATACTTGTATGTACTGAGTGCTTACCTTGTTCCAGGGGTACATGTGTTATCTTAATTCATGAACCCCTGTCCCCCAGTTTACCTTCTATAACCCATACAGTAGTTATCATCCAGGCCACACTTTCTGTATTTAATCACAATTTAGCCTCATATTTTGTTATTTAATAATTACAATATGTTATATTTAATATACCACATGCATCACTCTTTATGCTCCAGTGAAATAAAAATTCTTAGTGCTCCCCCATAGCACACGGAGAGTGTTCAAAGTATGCTGAGTGACTGAAGATGGCCCCCAGGGTTATAATCTTAGAATAAGAACGTTGATAAGCTGTCTTTATTATAAACTTTAAACAGAAAACCAAACCCACCTTGCAAGTGGACAAACACCATTCTACCTGTAAAATATCAGAAATGGTTAAGGTGAGATAGTTTTAAGCTTTGAGGCTGGAGATATACAATTCGATCCCCTCATTTTCCAGATGAACTTGCTAAAATCTTAACTTTATTGAAGGGATGGTCTAGTCTGTCAAAAGTGTTTGCAAAACCACGTTATTTCACATTGAGAAGCCATTGGAAAGTTTCCTCGCATTGAGTGTTTACTATTGGGTTTTAAAATGCCTGCTTTGCAGTATTGTGAAATCCCAAGCTGAAGAGCCTTCCACTGTTCATGGTTTCAGGAGTCCCTTTGTCCACCCCTCGGCAGTGGCTTGGGGAACCTGGAATCTATCCTGATAGAGATGGCAGGGAAGAAGATCCCCCAAACTCTTCTTGATGCTTCTGTAGTCTGGAAATTGTTCCGTATCTCACCTTCAGGTGCAACTGACGACTCTTTCGTGTTTGGGGCTCAGATCAAAAGGAGCACCCCTAGGCTCCAAGGCCCCCTGCCTTCCTTATAAAAGATGACTTAGGGGTAGTTCACTCTGCTCGCCCCCCACCCAGAGTGTGGCTCTCCCCAACGCTGGCAGTAAGCTTAGTCCCCAAGGGCCCTTGTTTCTAGCACTGTACCCCTGAGAGCCATGAGTTATTTCGGAAATCTTCTCAGGCTCTGAGAACACCCAGCAGTGATTTTCTTCTTGGGTTCCACCCTGGAGCTGAAGTGTGCAGTCAAGAAAATGTCGCCCAACCTGTCTCTCCTCATCTGACAGGTCAGCAGGAAGCAATGTCCTACTGGATATCCTCCTGGGTATGCTTCCTCAAACAGAGCCTCTCCCTACTAGGAAGGGTGTCTTCTCTTCATGAAACCTTCAATTCCACAGACCCAGCTGTTCATTGCAGTAGAATCTGAGCAATGCTGTATTTTGCCAAGGACTCTGTTTTTTAGCTTCTTCAGTGGCCAGGGATGTAATTAAATGCCATCGTTCTAATAACACACATTTTCCATTCCAGTTGCTTGAAGTTCCTTCTCTGCTAAATAGTTTAGCAATTATCTCTTTGGCCACCACCTACCACCTCCGGGAATGGACTGCCAGAGTGACCTGTACGCCTGCCATTTTAGAGTCCCCATAAATTAGGAAAAACTCTTGCCATCTTGAGTAATGCCATGATGTAGCTTATTTATTTATTTATGAAAGTGGAATGTGGCTAGCTTTTCTCCTTTTAAATTAAGACTACTGGGAACGAGCACCATCAAGGTGGTCACAATTTACCAAAATGCCAGTTTTTCAAAATTCTTAAATGCACAACATTCTATAGTCTAGACAGAGAGAACCTCATAGTCATTCATTAATGGTCTCAAATTTAGCTACTGACATCTCCAAGCGAGACTGTAGTCCCAATGTATGTGTTAGATTATTTATGAGTGTAAATACATTTAAAATATGCTACAGGGTAATCCTGCTTTGGGTATTAGTTTATTTATTTCATGTACTATAGCAGGAACCAAAAAAAAAAAAAAAAAAAAAGGCGGGGGGGGGGGGTGTCCGAACCAGTCCCAATCTTGAAGGTCCTGGTTCAGGATCCTACCACGAAACTGGAGGTGGAGCGAAAGGGTGACATGGAGGGAGGGCGGGGTTTGGGCAGCCGAAATTTCCAGGCGAGCGCCCAAGGTCTTCGAGATTTGGGCGCTGTGCTCCCGCGGATTCCCGCGGGGTCCGGGAGGACGTTGAGTCTCGCGCGGCGCCGGAGTCAAAAAGCAAGCGGGCAAACCGCCGCCCCCAGGGCCAGCGTAGGGCGGAGCGGCGGCCGCGCGCAGGGTGAGGCGAGACCTCGTTGGGATGCGGCGCAGCCGAGGGTGGAATGGGGCGCGGAGGCGGGAGGAGAGGGGCGGCGCCGCGGGCAGCCGGGAAAGGCCTGGGCGGAGAGATGTAGGTCGGCCCCGCACCGTGGGGGCGGCGTCGGGGCCCCGCCGGAACTTCAGAGGCGACTTGCTTTCAAGTGCCGGAAGGGCCGGGCCTGCGCGCCCCGGGGATCTGGGGGCCGGCGCGGGAGGGGCTTCGAGCCTGTCTTTGGTTCCGGTTTCCCTCCTGTTCTGAGCCTCATGGAGTAAACCGGAACATGCAAGGGCAGATGGACGGACAGACCCACCCTATGTTCCCCCACATGTGTTTGGCTACGAGGGCCCCTATTCCTCTCTGGACCCCGCCCATTAAAGCAGTTTAAGGGTACGCCTGTATGGGTACATCTTCCAAAAGGTGCTGTTTAACGGTTTCGAAGTTGGTACTTTTGGGGAAGGAAAAACACGACCGTGGGGCAGAGGAGAGTTCAGGTGTAGAACCATAAAGGACTCAGGGGTCCTCGAGGAACGCCTCTTTCCCGCAATCCCGTGGCGATGCAGTTTGACAGGTCTTGGACCCCTGGGATTTTACCCCTCGCAGAGTTCTGGTTGCACGCCGGGGAGCAGCTTTGGGGCTAGGCCAACTTCCCCCACTTTAACCGCCTTGCATCCTCATTTTGTGTCTCTAGATTCTCGACTGAGTGATGTGAGACTTTCAGGATTTGCTGGAAACTACAGCCCAACCTCCCGATGCAGTCTGAATCCAGGCGGTGTGAAGAGGAGACCCCTTCCCTCTTATGGGGTTTGGATCCTGTGTTTCTAGCCTTTGCCAAACTCTACATTAGGGATATCCTGGACTTGAAGGAGTCTCACCAGGTGCCAGGTAGGTGGCTGGTACGCCTGGTGAATGACCTGTGGTGCATCGCCACCCCACCTCCCCCAAAGCTGGGATTTAGGGGCTTTCAGTAGAGCCTTTCCTACTGCAGGCTTTGAAAATGATAGGTCATTTTCAAAGCCTGGATCTTCAAATGATTTCATTTCTTTGCACGTTAAAAACAGTCTAAGTCTTTTTTTCAGTAGATGTTCGGGGAAGTAACCTTTGTACTGAGGAATGTTTTTACCTGCGTTTGAAGTCTTTCATATTTTAAAATGCTCAGTTGTTTTTTGGGGGGCCTGTTCTTGGAGGAAAGTTCACTGGACCAGGCATCCTCAGGCCTTGCTCCCTTTCCTAACTGTGCCACTTACCTGTCCTGGATGTGATTCACCTATAAAGAGTCTTTGTAGAAATGGGCATTAACCTGATTTTCTTGTTGGGTTTGTGGATGGAAAAGGGGCCACATATTAAACCTGACAAGCTCAGGAGACTGAAAATAACCACATAAGATGGCATGAGCATAAAAAATTTCATAACTAAGTGGGCCATAGCAGGAAGTCACATCTTTAGCCAAAAGCTTCCTTTATAAAGTTAATCTGTGCCTTTAAGTGGGCCTGTCTATTGTCTTTTTGCACCTAAAATGACGTCCTTGGAATGTCACTAATCCCTTTTTCCAGAAACAGAGCAGGAAAGTATAGAATCCCTCATTATTATTCTTGTCCCTTGATTAACATCTCTGTGTGAACTATAACTGTCCTGCACCCACCTATGTGAAAGAAGTACCTGTCTCTCCAATTTACTTTTATCCAATCCCAGAGATTCCGCCCCCTTTGCTTTCTCCCACCCCCTTGATCTATCACCAGTGGATTTCATGTAACCCTCCTCCTTTGATTCTATGTATAAAATAAGCTGCAAACTGCCATTTCATGGAGCATTTTCTCAGTCTGTTGAGGTTTTGCTTCCCGGCAATTGTCAGTTTGGCTCAAATAAACTCGTAGAAGCTTTCTCTTAGGCTGGATGTTTTTCGTTGACAGGTTTTTGTTTGTTTTGAATTCATATCAAATTTTGAATTTATATTAAAGTAATTTTAACTCCCGGAGCGGAAGGACATCATCTGCCTTATTCACATATGTAATCCCAGTGCTTAGCACAGTGCCTGGCGTGTAGTTGGGCCCTGAAGAAATAGCAATTGGAGCAACAAAGGTTTATAAGTGTCAAGTTGAAGAAATCACTTTTTTTTTATTAGAGTAGTGGTCACTAAACATAGGCTCTTCATACTTAAAAATTAACACATATAGTGTGGGGTAGGTTTAAATAATTTACATAGCTGTGGATGGATCTTCACATGTTTACTGTGCTATATGAGAAGTTTGGTTAAACTCTCTGCTATTTTGAATGACTAGCAAGCTATGAGTCAAGAATCTCAGGTATGCAGTTTTAATGAGACGGCGTTTTTTGTGTTTCCAGTTCTATGTACAAATATATTTGGATAACCTTATACTCAAACCTTTTGTACAGATTTTTCACCACACCTTTATTTCTTAATTATTGTTGGAAATGGTCTGTTTTTTCCTTGGAAGGCAGCCATCCTCCCCCACATTCATCTGTTTTCCACAACAGTTTGGTATTCTAAATAGCACATCTCGTCAGGGAGAAATTAATTCATACCAAACGCCAGCCTTGCTTAAAGACCTTGTGTAGGTTCTCAAGGGAAGTATCGGGTGTGACAGAGCCTTAACTCTTCCAGTGGGTGAAGGACTTTATGACGTATTAACAACAAACCAAAGAAAGCTGGTCCTGGTGATCTTTGCTGTATCACTAGTGATAATGTTCCAGATGTGGTTTTTTAAATGAAACCTCATAGTTGAAGCAGACATCAACCATAATCCCACATAACGATCTTTAGATTATACTGTAGGGTTTTAGGGGTGGGAAATGCCACTGGTCTAGGTTTTTATTTTTGTGTTGTTTTTGTTATGGTTTGGTTTGCTGTAAAGAAAAAAACTTCTATTTTGATTGCATAAAATTTACAAGTGTTTAAATAGCAAAGAATATCAAATAGAATAACAAAAAAGTTAACCAAAAATTGGTAAAATAGAAAATGAATGTATAAGAAAGAATTTGGTTGGCCTTTGTCCTTGGTTCCTGGGAGATCTCTGGATTTCTAGAATGATAGGAGTGTCTTTGTTATTCATGGTAGCTCCCTGAACCACACCTGGGTTTAGGCTAATGAGGTGCTTCTTGCTGGGCCCCAGGTAGTTTAGGAACCCCGGGTTGTGTGTGCCTGAGAGATCAACCCTGTGATTATAATGTTGGGCTTTGAGCCAGGTGACTTCAGCCCCATTCCTTGGGAAGGGAGGGGGGCTGGAGATTGAGTTTCACGTGGCCAATGAGTCAATCAATCATGCTTATGTAATGAAACCCTAACAAAAACTCTGGACACTGAGGCTTGCATAAGTTTTCCAGGTGGTAATCATACATCAGTGTGTCCTGAGGACATGGAAACTTTGTGCTTGGACTTGTCCCATGTATCTCTTCATTTGGCTAATCCTGATGTGTACCCTTTATTATAAAACCATAGTTGTAAATATTGCACCTTCCTGAGTTGTGTGTACCGTTCTAGCAAATTAGCAAACCTGACTGAGTCATGGGAATCCCTAAATTTGTAGCCGGTTGGTCAGAAGTGTGGGTGGCCTGAGGACCCCCCAAATTTGGGGTTGGTGATTGAAGTGAGGGCAGTCTTGTGGGAGACTGCCCTTAACCTGTGAAATTTATCTTATGCTGAGTAGTTAGCTACTGAATTGCCTTGCAAAGTGGTTGCAACATGTCAACTCCCCTAAATTAACCTGTGAATTTAGGATTAAACTAGTAAAAAATATGAGGTTTGACAGTGGCAGTGGTGTTTAGATTTAGGGATCTTTTTTGTTTTGTCTTTTTGTTTATGGCTCATAGCATGTGGAAATGGTTTATTATTACAAATGTCTCTAGTCATGTCAAACTTTAATGATGGGATAAATACATTTTTTATTTAAATCAAAATGCAATACTTATATTGTCTAAGTCTAGAGGGTCCAATGAAGTAGAAATAATGTATTCGTAAGAATTGTATTAAACAAATACATATTTTAAAAATATTAGGCATTTTAATCAAACTTTAATAAGAGCAGTTGTAGCATCAATTAAATAACAGCAGTTAGACTAAAAAGACATAAATCAAAAGTGCTTTTAAGAGAGAAAACACAGGTAAATGTCTTGCTGTGGATATGGCTGTTCAGGGCTCTGCTGCTGTGAAAGCTGAATCAGACCTGCCTGCGGCCCTGGATCCCCGAGCCCTCCCGCTGACCCTCCTCCTTCTGGGGACCTGATGATCCAGGCATCGATGTGTTTTGGGTCTCTGTGGGGGTGCACTTGGGGAAGGCTGCAACTTAAACTTAACATTAGCCAGTATCTGTTGTGGTCACTTTCTATTCTTAGCTTGCCAAGCTTTCTCTCAGTCCCCAAAGCTGCCATCCAATATTCTTAAGCTGTTTTCCCATAGAAGAGAATCTTTCGTTGCTAGAAGGAAGTGGTTCTCTCCAATTCTTTTTCCATGTCTTTGGCCATCTTCTTGTAGAGGTTGCACCTCTGATATGTATCGTTCATGTTTGTATACACTTGGGAAATTTATTTTTTTCTAAGCAGTGTATTTCCTCCTCAATTGCTTTTTCTCTGAGTGTTTCTATTCGAACCATCTGTTATTTTCTTCTAAATTTGTTCTCCGTTGTTCTGTGATGCTTTTAAGATGTTTTTCTGTCAGTGACTTGGGATTGGAAGGATTTTTTGCATCTCTGAGTGACTATGTTTGTCCTTGAAGGTGAGCCATTGTCAGTCCATGACATGAAAGTTTAGCTCCCTTTTCTGCACTTTTTCAAGAAAGTCTGTTGTGTCCTCAAATGAAGACCTGTTCAGATTTTTATCAAGTGTTGCTCGACACAGAGTTTGTACCATTGGATGCCTGGCCTCCACGTGACTTGAAGACTTCATTGGCTTTTGTTATTAACATAATCTTCTCATTGCCTTTTCCAAATGCTTCAACCCAGGCAGAACACCTTTTGGCTAGCTCTTTTCCCCTTAAAGTGTGTTGGCTCTTTACTATAAAAATCATCATAGCAGCACATACCAAGGTGTCCCAAGGAAACCCAGAGAGTTCTGGGACTGTCTCAAGCTTTCAGACGTCATCAGCAAAACGTCCCATAGTGGCTCTAGCACCAGCTGGAGAGACATTTCGGGGGCAGGCAGAAGGCCCTCCATGGGTCGGAAGGGCTCCACAGCTGTGCCTCTGATTGCCAATGTCCTGTGGGTCACAGCTATCCACACGGAACCCTGGGGAGTGTTCCATCTCTAACACAAACAAGTGCCTGGCAACCAGAACAGACCATAGTTGGGCTGGGGGAGGGAGAGGCCAGTCAGATTCTAGAAAACACTTCTCTCTAACTTTGCTCAGTGTACAAATAGAAAGGGATATTATCTGTACAGTGCATTTGTGGAAGCAGAAAGGGCTGACTGCAGCCAGAGCCCAGCCTGTAGTTCTGGCCACTCTAAGCCCCACCTGGCCCTCCAACAAAGTTGGAGGAACAGAGCAGTGCCATGCCGTAGCCCTTCTCTGCACATGAGCGTGTCAGGGCATGGTGGTGGGGTACAACTTCAGTAGCGGAGGCCATGCCCACATCTCTGGGTGAGGCTCATTCTCCCGGTTTAAGCTTCCCTTCTGCCAAGCAGAGACGTAGGGAAAGCTTGCCTGCAAAGGTCCTATAGGGATTGCCCTCCTCTAAGATGACTTCTCTCCTTTGTGTTCTGTCAATGCAGGCACGGGCAGAAGACCCACGGGTCTCACCAAAGGAGGTAACCAAGAGACCCGTATTTCAGTCATAAGAACTCAGAAGTCCTTTGGAACTGTCTTGCTCTTAAAATTTCATCCACTAAGTATCTTTAGAAGTATGCCTGTAGAGGCTTCTTCTTTTGGCTAAATTTATCATCTTTTTTTCCCCTTCAAACCACGTCTTACTCTTCTAGAAGTTTTGGCTGACTGGGGCTCAGAGCCTCCTTGTCTATTTCCTGGGACTCTACTGTCAGCACCTCATCCCCAGCCTCTATATGCTCAGGGGAAACAAAAGACTTGTCAGTGGAGGCCAGTCTGGGGGTTCTGAAGGGTGTCAGGGTTCAGGCCATAGATCCCTCTGAGAGTGTGGGAAAGAAAGGCTCTGACCAGGCTTGATGGGAGCAGGTTGGGGAATGTGTCCAAGTACCTGAAGTGGTAACTGATTCTCAGCTTACAATTCATATATTTATTTAAAAAGGAAGTCACCATTTAAAAATGTATAGCCTCTTCCTGAAAGTAAAGAATTCAGCCATAGTGGGGAGAAAGAAAGAGGCTAGAGAGGATTTTAGTCAGGACTCTTTAGCAGCAGGTGACAGAAACACAGTGCAAGTATCTAAAGACGAAAAATTCAGGTGAGGATTTTGGGGGGCCACAGAAGGAAAGCTCTGCAGGAACCAGGACAGCACTGGGACCTTGGGAAGGAATAAGGGACTCACCACTTCCAGGAGTCCCTCTGTCTGTCTGGTCCCTAAGTCTAAAAAAGGCCCCTGGTTATAAGTGAGTAGGGCTCATCCTCCCAGGTTTCTCCTCTGGTGGGAATCTGCCTGCTGGCATCTAGCGTCTAGGTTTGAAAATAAGAGTTTCAAAAAGTTTGAGTTGTAATCTGTTGGTCTCAAAGCGTAGTGGTTTGTAATCTAATTATCTTCTCTTTAGAAAAAAAAAAAGCTACTGCTAATTCATAGAAATGATGACTGGTTTCCTAGAAAAGTATGCCGAAAAAACCAAAGAAGCCTTTCTCATGATTTCCTCTCCTTCCTTTTCCAGTCCCTCAAAATACCGTGCTGCGTTTGGTCCTATAACATAATGACTGTTTTCAGGCCCTTGTGAGAGTTCTACAGGGAGGTACATTTCATTTTCACAACTGGAAAGATTAGCCAGATCCAGCTGGGCATCATTGGTTTTCTTTTTTTCCGCCCTAGTACAAGCTTCTTTAAAGCCAGGCCTTCTCATGACCCTTGAGGAAAATACATCTGATTACTTGGTACTTGCCATTTGTCAAGGGTTGTTTCTTAAGTCTGGAATTTCAGCGAGCAGCATGCCACTGATTTTTTACATCCACCCCACCCTCACCCCCACCCCCATCCCTACAGTTAACATTGACTGAAGCAGAAAATGTACTTATACATTATGTGGACTTTGCCTCTTTTTTTAAATTTCAGGTGTATATTTTTACAATGGGCATCCAATAAAACAGGTAGATATCTTGGGAACTGTAATTGGAGTGAGAGAAAGAGATGCTTTCTACAGTTACGGAGGTAAGAACATTTATGTCTGATATTGAGTTTATGTGAAAGGACCACGCTTAGCTGAATGCTGAATTTGAACAACCCCAGCCTTTCAGAGCACCTGGGGACTCCTAGACCTCATGCACTTTCCTCTATTGGGAGCCCCTTGCAGCCACCGACCTGAACTAAGTGTCAAATGAATGATACTGACGAATACTGTCAGGTGAAAGATGCTAGAAAATTTCCCTTCCCTCATTATGATGGAAACTTTTTAAATAAAGGGTTTCTATAGTTTGGATACCAGTGAATTATTAGAATATGAGTTTAGTGTCACAGGTCTTGATTTTTTTCGCTGAGTTTAACGTAAGCATTTGAATACATTGCCTTGTGCAGCTCTAAGATCCTCTGTGGTTAAGAGGCCAAGCTCGATATTTTGTCAGAAGCCTAACTTTGAATTTCAATCCTTTGCTGTAATTGATGTTGTCCCTTTTTGTTGTGTTGCCTTAAATCTGTGTTCTTCTTAGTCTACTTGGGGAAAGACAAGGCACTTGAACTAGGTGACCGAGAACATTTCATTGGCAATCTGTGCATGATTGATAACTTACAGATATAATATCCTTGCATTTCTTCAACATTTCCAACCTCCAGTACTATGAACAATATTTCAATGAACAGCCTTCTTGAAGATGTATATATCTCTGTGTATTTGTTCTGTTTTTCTCCTCAGGATAAATTATTGGAAGTACAGCATATGAGGGTATCAGTGTTTTTAATATTTGTCATTCTGTTAATAGTAGTTGAGGAAATTATTTAAATTTGCTTCTTTTTTTCTGGTAACTAGGAAATTTAGTGTACCGACCTGTTTATTGGCCATTTTTATATCTTCCATGAATCACACGTTCTTTTTTCTTTGCCACTTGTGGTCTTGGTCTTTTTCTTATTAATTTATATGAGCTCTTTATATATTAAGACACTAACCCCATCATTTGGAACATTGCTATACAAATATTAGTGTTTTGTTGGTCAGCTATATCAGACTTTTAAAAATAAGTTCTGATATTCAGGTCTGCTTGAAAGAAGTCTCTCCCCACCAGCTATGAGCCCAAGGTTAAAAAGTATTCACCCATATTTTCTTCTCATCTTGGCTTAACTTTACCTATATTACATTTAATAAAATAAAATCCATCTAGAATTTATTTTAGTGTAAGAAAGATTCTTCAGTTTCTGCTTTCAACACAGATTTAAACCAGCAATGGAAATAATTTGCCTTATGTTTCTCATTTCTTACATGTGCTTTTACAACAGTCTAGCTGATGATTTTTTAAAAATCATTAAGCTCACTAACCCCATGTTTAGCAACCTCTGCTCTGAGTTTGTCAGAAATTAGGCAAAGAGACAACACCTATCATCCCATAGCAAACATCTCCAAATACCTGTACAGTTATAAATCCAAGTGCAATGGGAATTCTTTGATTTTTTTTTTTTTTTTGTACTGGGAATAAATAAGCCAGACCAGTATTGTTTGTGACCAAGATATAATTATTTTCTATTACAAAAATAAAACTCTGCCCTTCTATGATGTACTTGGCTGTCTTTACATCCCCATGCAGTGGTAAGGCGTGGGCAGAAGCTCTTTCAAAGAGAAGTCCGGGCCCAGAGACTTGGATTACTTTGTCCAGGTAAGTCAGGAGCTAGTGGAAGAGCAAATGGTGACAGAAGGCTGCTCTAAGTGCCTCTAATTATAGACCATGTGACACTCTCTTGTTGTAGGTTAGGAGAGCACAGCTGATTCTCTATATTAGCAGTCATTGAGATTTTTGCATTTCACTTCCAGAGGACGCTATTTTCAGGAGAGGTGTAGGCAAGAATCATTAGTACCTTTGAGGAAGGGTAAGTGAAATGTTGACTACATTTCTTTGGGCTTATGTATCATTTTGACATTGCAGACCAGCAGTTCCCACTGGTGTATAGTGAGAGATTATGTCTAAAGTGGAAGGAGAGTTTGATAAGGGATTTGCCCAACCAGACTATTGAAAAAGGCCCTCTTTCACTATGGCTGAACCCAGTGACAATGTGTTAATTCACCAGCAATGCTCAAATATCTCTTCTACTTTTTCACACTTCTCTTGTAGTGGATGATAGCACTGGAGTTATAAACTGCATCTGCTGGAAAAAGTTGATCAATACTGAGTCTTCCTCAGGTAATTTTTTTTGCCATGTTCCTTTGCTCTTCAGCAAACCATTGGATTTTACTCATGGGAGCTCATCAGAAAGCTATAGGGCTAAATTTTCACATTTATCCACTGGTGAATTACATTGACCAACTTGAAGCCCTGTGCCCAAAGCTTTGGCTACTCTGCAAACTGATACTGAAACGGAGCCACTTGTTTTTCTTTCTCCCATTTCTTTGCTGCTCATTTCCTCCTAAGCCTACAGGAATGTGACTAGGTTCCTAGGAGTTTCAGCATTTCGGTCAGGTCAATTCTTTGCTCCAGGCAGCTCACTTGACCAAAGAAGATTTTGAAGACTGGCTTTTATGCTGCCATTCAGATACAGATTTTTCTGAAATATTTACATGCTCAACAAATGTACAAGGAATTCTAAGATTGATGAGGAGGTAGGACTGGATTCCTTTGAAGTTAGCCATTAAATAATAGAAACTGAAACAGAACTTTAAAATTGTATATTGACTATAACTGAAAAAACATTTGGAATTTCTTGAGTATATTTTAAAAGTTCTTCGGTAGTTTTTTAAGTTGCTTGAGTTCGTAATGTCAAAAAATATTTTGCAGTGTTGGTGATCATTTTTGGTTCTAGAGAAGCTACAGAAACTGGTACCTTGTTTTTCTCTGTTTTATAACACACTCAGTATGGTACTATACAGAGTAGGGCTATTCAGTAAGTGTCTGCTCTCAGAGCTAACACCTAGTATCTGTTTCCTTGTGTTCTGCATGGTAAGAATGTAGTACTTCTTTCCTTTTTGCCATTACCTGTCAGAATCTCAACCTCCTACTTTGACTCTGCTGACCAGTGGAATGGTTCTTTGGTTACTTTTCTGATGTATTTAGCTTAGAATTTGGCCATCGGTTTCAGATAAGTTTCGTATTCCCATTTCCTAATTTGGGAAAGTCTAAATTAATGGCACTGTAGGAAGTTTGCTTAAGAAGCTTTGTAGATATGAAAAAAAAAGAAAAAAACTTAAAAGAGACAACAGGCTTTTGAGCAGATATCTCTTAGGCAAGATATAAATCTATAAAACACCCAGATACTTGAATTTTCATATATGTCGAGGGTATTAATATCACTTGCAGATTTATGGTTGTTGTATTATCATGATCTTCATTCAGAAGGGGTAGTTTGAATATGCATACTTGTTCCATGCCAAGGGTCAGCAAACTTTTTCTGTATAGGGCCAGATAGTAAATGTTTTATGCGTTGTGGGCAACATGGTCAGCACTGCCATTGTAGCACAGAAGCAGCCATAGACCATACAAAAACAAACAGGCATGGCTCTGTTCCAGTCAAAATTTATTTGCAAAACAAGTTGTGGATGGAATTGGCCCATGGGCCATAGTTTGCAGGTCCCTGTGTTAGACATTGTTTTAATTTTCAAAATCAACTCTTTTTTTTTTTTTTTTTTAAGAAATGACATCATCAAGAATATTATATAACTCTTAGACTTTATAATTTAGGTAAAATAGCTATCAATACTGAGAGTGAGACTTTTATAATATCTGTAAGTAGATCAATAGAGAAATAATCACAGTGGATAGACTTAATTGAAAATTGCTTTGAGAATAAAAAGAGAGGGTAAGAATATAAAGAGAAAGCCTGAAAATGATTCTCATCATGTTATATATGAAGTGATATCTTTAAATTGTTCCTGAGTAGCCCATTCTCTCCTTGTAATTTAATTGCCCTTAGAGTTAAAGCTTCTACTGGAAAGTGGCCAGCAAAGACTAATTTTTTTAAACAAAATTTTAGTCTGAGTCAAAATTATGTTCCAGTCAGTTGAGGTATAAGAATATGATATTAACTCCTATAAATGTCACATTGAATGTACCATTTGGACTTAGCTTATGAGAAAAGTTAAGATAGGTTGGCCCTTAATATTAGAATTTTAAAGAGGGTTTATCTTTCAGGAAGGAATAATAGGCAACTTAAAATGAAATTCTGTCAGGCTCCAGCCATCTCATTATATTCATTAAATTACCCAGCGTGAGCCCTCCCCCACCCCTTTTTTTGGCAGTTTGGCTGACCCTTTAAATGAAAGCTGGGCCTCTTTTTCTCAGACCAGCCGTCAGTAAGATCATTTCAGCGGTGCCTATGAAGCATTATTATCACCTGTAATATCTGAATAATGGCAGTGAAATTTATAAATACATTTAAAATTCAGCTTAAGTAGAAAAGGATGTGGAGATAGAAACACAGATGGGATAACCTTTTGAAACGTAATACTTGGGTATTTTCTGAAGAAACCCAGTAAGCTGAGTGACATTAATGCTGATTGTGTCAGATTCCTAACTGTTGGTTACTAGATACACACAGTCTTCCATGCTCCTGAGGTCGCTGTTTCCCTTGGTATAGTAGATGCGTTAAAAGAAAAGTGATGCGTTTGCACATTACAAAGCCACAGTTATCTAAGTTGCATTAAATAGCAGGATATTTGATTAATATACCGAGATTCCTTCCTAGTATACGACAAACCAAAAATAATACAAAAGTCAGAAATAAATCAGCATTTATCAAATGTTGTTGGTTCAGCTAGATAGCAATATTGAAAAAGAGGTAACGATGATCCCTACCTTGCAGCTTACATAAAATAACCCAAAGAAGATAGAGTCGTGTATTTATCCCAGGATATATATGTTAAGGTCTCCTAAGTCCCTGGGAAAACACTGAAAGTTATCATCAGTGACGAAAGGGATGGACTAAAAGTGTTTTTTTTTCAAACTCTTATGTCATACAATGAAATGAAAGAGAAAGAATGCAATGGAATAGGGAGAGTGGATGGAGTAAGCATACCTTGACAAATCTTCCCTACAAATCTTTCAGAAATTAATATAAAGTGTTCAAAAGAGATGAAGGGCTTATACATAAAGAATACAGAGAGAAGATGATCTCATATAAAAACACATAGCCTTGCTGGCAGTTTAAAAGCAAAATAAAACATTATAGAATTATGTATCTTTTAAGGTATTAAAAATCCAAATGGCTGAAGCCAGTGTAGGAGCTGCAAGCATGCACACAAGGCTGGTGACACCTGATAAGAAGAGAATAGTTTGATTGTTTTTTTTCTGGCAAACATTCTGACAATACGTAATGAGCTGTGAACCTGTTTGTACTTTTCTATCCAGTAATCCCCAAAGAAAGATCCCAAAGAAAACAGAATAATTTTGTCTGGAGGGCTTAATTGTTTTCTTTCACAAATAGCTAACATTTATTGAATTTTTCCTATGGATCTGGCATTGTGTTAAGCTCGTGATCGTGTACATGGTCATGTAACTTAGATCGTGCACAACTGTATATAAGGTGGACTCTGTTGTTTAAGTTTATAGTTTTAAGTGCATATGAGGAGGGTCCGGGGGGTGGGTGGATATTAGCCTAGTTACCCAACAAAGATGAGAGGTAAGGGATTAGGGTATTGAGCACGTAGGTGGGAAATCAGCCTAAGGTGAATTTGCCTCCCTCATAAACAGAACCACAGATAGACTGTTGGGTCCCTTTTCCCCTTATGCCAGACCTCTGTCTCCCTGCAAGGACACTTGAAAGGGTTGTTGAGAGCTACTGCCATCAAACCTGGCTGAACTCATGTAGGATTCAATTCAGAACCACGTAGAGCCCTTTACGCTGGTGATGCAGGGGTAGGAAAGAAGGTGGAGCCACATCAGAACTGGCCCACTTGGGTTGTCAGGTCTCCTCCTAGACTCTGTTACCTTCACCATACTTTTCAATAATTACAGCTGACGCCTTTTATTCAGTAGAGGATTTTGAAAGGTTATGCATATTTCCTGTAGTAGAGCAACTAATCAGAAGTAGAATAAACAAATGCCTTGTGTTGGTATTACCCCAAAACTAGCTCACAAATGTGGTGGAGTGATTGTGTTACGCATTCTCTTTCCTTCTGACCCTAACAACTACAGCTGCTCCAAGTGCAAGAGAGCTGAGCTTAACCTCACAGTTTAAGAAGCTGCAAGAGACCACTGAGCAGAGAACAAAGGTGGAAATTGGGGATGTTATCCGGATCAGAGGTTATGTCCGCACGTACAGAGGAGAGCGAGAAATCCATGCGTCTGTTTATTGTAAGCACAAGCTACTTCTGCCAAATTGGTTGTTATTCTGGGTGTGTGTCCAATAAACTTGTTTAGCTAAAAGTCAAACTTCTAAAAGGTTCAAATAAAAAGATCAACTCTATTTAATGGAAGAAACTGTATTTCATAACATGCTTTCTTTAGAAAAGCAGCATTTCTTAAATTTATTTTGAAGAAAGGTAACTACAAATAAATTGGCAAAGAAAACAAATGATTTATTTTATTTAACTTTTCTTTTTTTTTAGTTTCAGGTGTACAAAACAATGTAATAATTAGACGTTTACACCCCTCACAAAGTGATAACCCTCCTCCCCCAGAAAACAAATGATTTATTACTATGTATAACTGGAAATTTTATTCAGACCACATAGTAGAACTTCTGAAGTACTTTGAAGTTCAAAAGTGTGAATCCATTTAGGGCAGATGTTCATATTCTTCAAAATGATGGAAGTTTTTGAACACCATTGAGTTCATTAACTTTGAAAGAAAACAGCTAATCAGATATATGACAGTCCTGTATCATCAGAGTGATGCCTTTTGCACTGCTCCGGCTGGTTTTCGCTTGGCAATCTGGTGGACAGCCCCTGTTGTCCACCACGCTAACAGATGAGTGAATAAGCTAATGTGCTTTCCCTAGTCCCAGTCTACTCCTGGCCAAGCCTGTGACACTTAGGGCATTGCGTTCCCTCTTGCAGGATGACTGCGAACTATTTAGTGCATCTAGACTGTATGATAGTTGGGCACCCGCAAGGAAGGAGACCCTCTGCCTCATTTATTATACTTGTTGTCCTAGCGGCAATTTGGACGTGGGAAAGAACTGATCTCAGTGTAATTTCTGTGGCATATTTTCCCGTGTGGCTTCTTAGATAAAGTGGACGATCCAGTGTACAACATTCAAATTGCAAGGATGCTAGAGCTGCCCAGTGTCTACAGGAAAGTTTATGACCAACCTTTCCACAGCCCAGCCCTAGAGAAAGAGGCACTAAGGTAAGTTATGGCCTGTCACTGCTGAAGATGTGACCACAGCAGTAAGGTCAGCAGGGGATAGCTCAGATGCTGGAGTGGCCCTGAGTTCAAATCCGGAAACTGTCCACTTACTCACTTTGAGGCTCTGGGCAAGTCTGCTCACCCTCTGTGTGCCTCTGTCGTCATCCCCATCCATAAAGTGAAGATGTAATAGTAGAGATGTTCTGAGGTTGTTGTGAGGAAAATATATGTGTAACTGGAGTCCCTGAAAGAGTGGAGGGAGTGGAGAAAAAATATTTGAAGAAATGATAGCTGAAAAGTTTCCAAGTTTGATGAAAACTAAACTCACAGATCCAATGAGCCCTAAGGCAAAAAACCTGAAGAAAACTGCACTAAGATGCATCATAATCAAAATACCTCACATGACATGTTGTATTAAAAACTACAAAACACAATACCAGTCGTTCTCTACCAGGAATGATTTTACTCTTTTGTGTTGCGGGGAGAGAAACAGAAGGAGTAAAAATATATGCACCTTTGCTAGGATCATGTTTCCCCGAAAATAAGACCTAGCCGGACAATCAGCTCTAATGAATCTTTTGGAGCAAAAATTAATATAAGACCCGGTCTTATTTTACTATAACGTAAGACCAGGTGATATAATATAATATAATACCAGATCTTATATTAACTTTTGCTCCAAAAGACGCATTAGAGCTGATTGTCCGGCTAGGTCTTATTTTCAGAGAAACAGGGTATATGCATCAAAGAACTCCGGGAGAAGACAGAATCAATAATAGCCCTTGTCAAGGGGGTGGGAACTGGGAGGAGGAAAGAAAGGAGACTCCTATGTACCCATTAGTATTGTAAAAATATGTGTATATATTATGTTTTCAAAAATTATATTTAAAAAACAACCCAAACTATAGACCTGTATAAAGTAAAAAGTGAAAGTTCTCTGTTGTCCTGTTTCCCGTCTCAGAACCATGCCCCAGAGGTTACCGTTGTCCATAGGTTGATGTGTATCCTTTCAAACATTTTTCTTCTGTGCATACACAAGCATGAATATCCACCCATATATTTTGTGGATTGTCATGTGCTTTTTTACAAAAGTGGGACCATACCTTACATACTATTTTGTAGCTTGACTTTTTTTTTTAATTTATCATGAATATCTTAGTTCCTCTCATTCTTTTAAACAACCGCACAATATTCACGGTGTGAATTGCCCTTTATGTCAAAAACAGGCATTAATATAGTTTTGCATTTCCTGGCTAAGGTTCTGTTTTATGCACACCCGAAAGGAACAGAAACATGATAGTTTTCAGCAGGCCTTTTTAAACATTTCCCCAGCAGCGATCCAAGCGCCCTGGACCTTGCCAGTCTCACATGTTTGTTGAGTGAAAAAGTCAAAGAATTCCTTGTGAAGAACAGAATGCAAACCTTTTATCAGCAGGAGTTGGAAATGGAGGAGTCTCTGCTGTCCCTTGCCAATCAGCCCGTGATTCACAGTTCCTGCTCCGAGCAAGTAAGTGCAGCATGCCTACGCAAGAATTCCAGTCCCTTGTCCCAAATCTGCAGCCAAATGGTGCAAGTGAACGTGACTGTGGCATTAAGACTCACAGGGTGGACCCAGGGAATAGAAGTTATGGTTCACGAGTCATGTCTATTCTGGCAAGATCACTAACCACTAAGAATTTGAAATGAGAATGGACCTGCCCTTTTCCCCTCCTTACTTAATCTCATTAAGCTTACTTAATCTTCAGGTAAAAAAATAGTAATAGTCTAAGGTTCATAGTACTTAGTTCTTAGTACTCACGGAGATGGGTATTTAATCTCAGTAGGAGCCAAATGAGGAGGGAATAGATGAGAAGAGATAATTATCCTTCCAAGATTATTTATTGATCAGCAAGATGATTCTTGAATTTGAACCAAGGTTTTTAATGACTTGCTGCCTCTTCTTCAGAATAAGGTTAACCTATCACATTTTAGGAGTTTGAATAAAGACCAAGTTGTATTCAGTCTGGTTTATAAGTAAATATTTCAAGGAACACTTAAGTCATTTTTATTCTTCCTGGAAAGAGCTGTCCCCATTTTTTCAACCCTAGTGATACAGGTGAACTTAAGTTGTCTGGTGTTTACATATTTGCTTGGAATTAAGAATTATTTGAGACTTTGGTGTTAAGCTTTCCCTTTCATTGCAATTCTTGGATTTTTATTGTTGTAATACTGTGTTTCCCCGAAAATAAGACCTAGCCAGACAATCAGCTCCAATGGGTCTTTTGGAGCAAAAATTAATATAAGACCTGGTCTTATTTTACTACAATATAAGTAAATACAAGACTCGGTCCTATTTACTATAATACAATTAATACAAGACCTGGTCTTATTTTACTATAATATAAGACTGGGTCTTTTAATATAATATAATATAATATAATATAATATAATATAATATAATATAATATAATATAATATATAATACCAGGTCTTGTATTAATTTTTGCTCCAAAAGACGCATTAGAACTGATTGTCTGGCTAAGTCTTATTTTTGGGGAAACACAGTATGACTCGTATTTATGTATTTCATTTATTCCACCAGGAAATAACCTCCGCTTAAATGTCACCTTCTTGGCTGCCTTGACCATCTACTCTGACAGCCACCTACTTCCTCACTATGTTATCACCCCGTTTTTATATCATGATCTCACTGGTATCTATTTGTTCGCCTGCCTGTTCCTCCAGCAGAATTTAAGTTCTCTAAGAGCAGAGGTCTTGTCTGTCTTCTCTGTTCTCTAGAACCAGTGCCTAGAACAGATCTGTCATAAAGTAGGTTTTAGATAATTATTATTATGTGTTAATTAAAGAATGGTTTCTAAAACTTCAAATAGCTCCTGAAAGTATCTAATTGAAAGTAATTTTCCTTCCCATCCTCCCTCTTACCCCCTCTCCCCAGAGACAAGCGCCATTACTAGTCTCAGGAATACCCTTCTGGAGATAGTTTGTGCATATATAAACTAGAAGTAATTGTGTCCCCTTTTTTTACACAAATGGTAGCATGCTAAACGGTAGTCTGTACCTAGCTTTTCATTGAACAATTTGTCTTACAGATCTTTTCCTAGCCGTACATATAGATTTGCCACTAATAATCTTTTGTTACATGTCCGATAATTTAGGGTACAAACCTCCATTCCTGGACTGTTTAGGTGTTTTCTAATCTGCTGTTACCAACAGGGCTGCTCTGAATACCCTTGTTAGGTAACATATATTATTCTTTGTGATTCTAGTGGAACAGACACCAGGTCCCCATGCAACTTCCTAGGCACGACCACTGCTTCTCAGTTTCATTCATGCACCTAATTATCTCTTCCTGGCACCAGGCTGTGTGTCCAGTGACCCATGATTTCATACACAGAGATGAGGGATATCATTTCAGGAAACACCAAGGCAGAGAGGGTCATGACTGGCCGCTTTGTCCTGTGCCACTGTTGCTTCTAAACAGTTGCAGCTCTCCAGCTGTCTGCTGACAGCAAGATTGACCTTTTTCCCATTTAATCATTTAGAGGCGGCTCAATGCCAAGTTGGCCTCCTAGGACTTCTGACCACTCTACTGGCATGTGTGGAAGGAAACTTTGAAGCTTAGTGAAGACCACATTCTTCCTGTGAACCAGCTCTTCTGCAGTGGCTATAATTAAGAGACTTGAGGTCTCAGGACTAAAACAATCCGTGGAGAACCTTTGGCATGATATCATTTTAAAAATGCTTAGAGGAGAAACTTATGACTGCCCAGTACTGCATGTTTAAAAAGAAATGAATATTATGCTACATTTGTTTTGTCTTTGGAAACTATTTTTCCATCAATTATGAATTGTTCCCTCCCATGGCTCTGCTTGCGGGGCGGGGAAGGGGGGGTCAGTGTCATTCAGCTGAGTCCTATTTAATAGAGCCTGGGAGGCTACGGATGCTTTACAATGATGGTGAAACCCTAGATCCTTTGGCACTTTGTATTGTCATACAGATGAAAGCATCTCAGAAAAATCATTGTGATAGTATTATAGTTGAGAAGCAGGGGAAGAGCGGATTTGAATGTTTCCCCTTTCTTTTTTTTCCATAGCGGCCCTTCTTAGCAAATCCAGAAACCTGATAAGCAGGCCTTGCAAAACCATTGTTTCTTTGACAGCTATATAAATGTTGAGCTGTTTGGGAATGAAGACTATATATATTTCAGAGATCCACCCAGTTCCTGACCTGGGATGAGGAGAGGCCTGCTAAAGCTCAACACATTCAGCCAGTCAGTTTTTTTCCTCTGAGCAGTTTCGGTTTCCTGAATCAGATGAGTCTGTCATTGCTCTTTAGAAAAAGACAAGAAAGACACAAATCCCAGGCCAGGAAAAGCTACTGGCTGGAACAGATGATTGGAGGCTTTACCCTTGAGACGGTGTCTTTATAATCATCAGGGAGATATGTCCCAAGGTCAGCTGAGGCAAATGTTTTTGGAGAGGAAGCTTCGCATCTTGTTTACGTTTACAGAGAGCCTTTTCTGTTGGGTCCTCCTTGCTCACAGCTGACACTGTGCATTTAATTTCACAGGCCTAGCACTCTTTCTTCCTGCTGCTCGATCTTACTGAAATCTGGGAGGAGGGATCGGGCTTTATATATGGTCTGGGGATAACCAAACGTCATTTTTAATGACCGGAGTAGTCATGTACCGATATTTCTAGTTAGTTTCCTATTTAGTTCTATCTTGGTAAGAGATGTAATAAACTCCACCCTTAGGATCCTTATATTAAATTGACTAAAGAAGACAAATCTATGAAGATTAGGTTGTTACAAAGTTTTGTGGGGGAGCTATATTTGGTTGTATTTCCCCTAAGTAAGAGCACTCACATATGAAATTAACAAGAGCTTTGCCTGAAGCCCACCCCCCAGCGAATAAAAAGATGTATGGCTGAGGATTGCTAGGTGAGGTGTTTATTCCAAACACACCCAGATAGCTTTTCTGCCCATGAGTGTCGTCAAATATTTCTCAGCCTTATTCTCCCTTCAGAAAATGGGTGTTGTCATGCCCTGGAATGTTTGTCAATTTTTAGGCCCTAATGTTCTAATAACCAGGTTCTCCAGCTTGTTCTGTTCGGGAAAAACTTAGACCCTTAAGAGTCTCGGACTCTCCTGTTCAGCCCAGGAGAACTCCTTTGTGAAACATCGCTGGGATCTATTAGATTAAAACAGTGCTAGTTTGGGACATCTCTTTTAGAAAGAGAAGGTTTCTTTAGGGATGCAATTGTCAACCCTCGGGGCCATTTGAGGATTTCTTTCCTGTCCCTGCTACTTTAAGGAAATGTCATCAACAAATCTCAAGCCCACTCTTTTTCAGCATGTCTAGGTGCTGCCCCAGACAGCCTTCATAAATACCTTTCACTTTGCCTTCAAACACTTTTTTGGAAGCTTTACCATGTTTCTTTGGCGCTCTGATCTTTCTAATAACCTTGACAAATTTCTGTCACATTAAAAATGGATCTGTACTTTGAAGGATAATTGTTCACCAGTTTGTTTTAGGAATGAACTGAAAATCTCCCCTGTATTTGGGTATCTACTTCCATTCATTATGTAAACGTTTTACTGGTCACCCACTGTGTGCCAGGGAGGAGGTGGCCAAGATGAAATACAAAGTCCCCAACTCAAGAAGCACAGTCTAGTGAACCATGGTGGGACATAGCTGAAAACTTAGCTTCCTTGAGAATAAGAAATAAGATGACTTCATGACCATTGTAGGCAGACCCATCTCTTACAGAAGGGAAGAATGTTGAAATTGAGGAGACAGCAAACTGACAGCAGCTGAGGTTCCTTCCACATGGTGGTCTTGCTTTACTCTAGGTCCCTGTCCACCTTCAGCCCACGGCCCCGCCGTTGACAGTTCTTTCTGCACAGGGGTTTGCCGTCATTGCTCTTCATTTAAAATAAGGAGACTCTAATACCTTCTACATGCTGGGATCCCCAACTTATTTCACTGTGTAAAATTCTTTGGAGTCCTTAGGAAGAGGTTGTATATAGCTACAACTTTAATGAAAAAAATGCACTAATCTGTATACCATGTTTTAGTTTTGTATAAAAAAATAAAGATTGTCTTCTTTGAGTTTTCCATTTCATATCGTTGAATTAAACAAATTAAACAAAAAGTCATAATGAGGGCTGGTCTAGTGGCTCAGGTAGTTAGGGCGTAGTGCTCCTAACGCCTGAGTCGCCAGTTTGATTCCCACATGGGCCAGTGAGCTGCGCCCTCTACAGCTAAGATTGTGAACAATGGCTCTCCCTGGAGCTGGGCTGCCATCAGCAGCCGGAGGTCAGCATGAGCTGCCGTGGGCTACCCTGTGCTGCCATTTGCTGCCCTGAGTGGCCAGTGGCCAGCGTGAGTGGCCGGTAGCCATTGTGAGTGGCCGGCAGCCAGCGAGAGCTGCTGTGAGCGGCTGACTGAGGACTGGCGACCGACTGCCTCGGCCTGGGGAGGAGTGCAAGAATTAATACCAGCGTGGGCCAGGGAGCTGTGTCCTACACAACTAGACTGAGAAACAACGGCTTGAACCGGAGTGGGGGGGGGAATATAAAAAAGGAGGGGGAAATCATAATGAAGGTGTGGAACAGTTATAAAGCATGATCCTGCCAGAGCAAACCTCCCAATCCTTCTTAAATACCACCCTGCTTAGGCTGGCGCATACCTGGATCTTTTTGACTCAGCACATAAAAAGCCTGTAGGGCGAATTCATAAACCAGTTAGTCTAGGGAGTTGCTCTCAGGTGCTGTAAGATGGGACTTATTTCTTTCCTTCATTTTCCCCCCTTTTTTCTTCCCACAGGCAGATTTTGAGCATGATATCACCTCCAAGGAAATTCATAGTATATTTAAGGATGCTATCAAACTGCTGCAGGACAAAGGACTTGTTTACCAGAAAGATGGTTTTGATCAACTATTCTATGTAAGAGACTTACCACTTAATTATTTTCCTTCTTAGCTTCAATTACAAATATATTTATTACTTAAGAATACCTATTTACTCTTTTTCAAAATCAGTCATTAAGGAGGTAAATAAAGTGAGGAGTCAAAGTCAGGCCTTCTCCTTCTCCAAGGTACCACTTTTAACAGTATATCCTTCAAGACGTTTTTCTGTGCATTTACAAATGCACACGTATAAATATATGCTCTGTTGGCTTTTTTTGTTCTACCAAAAAGAAAAAAAAGGGATCATTCTCTAAATTAGGATTTCTCAACCTCAGCACTATTTAGGCTGGATGATTCTTTATTGTGGGGGTCTGTCATTTGCATTGTAGGATGTTTAGCAGCATCTCTGTCCTTCACCCACTAGATGCCAGTAGTAGCACCCCACTTGTGGCAACCAAAAATGTCTCCAGATATTGCCAAGTGTCCCCTGGGACAGTTGAGACCCACTGCTCTAAATAATGCTCAGCAACTTTTTTTGACACCAAAATAGCACCTTACCACATCTTTCCACGTGAGTATTTATAAATCTACCTCATTCTTTTTGCTATCTGTGTGGTATTCCATGTTAGGGGAACTTGCCATAAATATTTTAACCCTTTCTCTCTGATGGACATTTATGGTGTTTCCAACTTTTGCTCTCACAAGTAGTGTTGCTCTGGCTATTTTTGCACAACTATTTTGTAAACTAATGTAAGCATATCTGTAAGCTTAATTCTTAAAAGAGGAATTGCTGGAGCAAAGGGCATGTCCTCTAAGCTTTTGGTTAACAGCACGATTGACTGCCCCAAAGCTGTGTCAGTTGACATTCTCAACGGGGTACAAGTGCTTGCTTGTCTCATACTTGCAGAGTTAAAAGTTCGCCTCTCACTGCCTACCTTGAATACTGGAGGAGCCAGGCTGACGTTGGGCCTCCTCATGACCGTTGATTTCAGTAGCAGAGACCTGGCTGCAGCTATGAGTGACTCTCCTGGAGACAGATCAAAACCCTGAGGAATCCCACAAGTCTCCTTATTTACAAGCAGGATTCCTGAGGGGAAGTTTTCCTTAATAGCGGACATTTTCTTGATATTGATTTACTCCAATGATTCCCCATTTTAGTGCATTTTTTAAAATCAAGAGATGTTTTAACACGATTTGAATACTTTTGCAAAAGGGTATTCCAATCTCTATAAGGGTGAGTGCAATCTACCCCTTCCCAGGATGGGGAGGCCTGGTGGTAGTTGATTGCCTCTAGTGAGGTTGGAGAAGCTCACCCCGCCCCCGCTTCCACCCACCCACCCACTTCCAGTCAGATTCTGCCTAGGAGGCTCTGGGGTCAGCCCCCTGGGTCTGTAGAAGGCAGCTCTTCCTGGGGCGCAGCAGGACCGTGGGCAGCAGTGCAGGACTGAGGTATGAGAGGCTGCGGCACTTCCTCCTGTGAGTCAGTGTGAGCTGGAATGGGGTGATCAAGCAACAATAGCTGTCTTTTCCTCAGCAGAACCACCCCCTTTCTCTGACTTCACTCCCCTTTCACCTTAGTGCCTGACCTTGTAGGTTTCTGTTTTCCTGACAGCCTGGCCTCAGGGAAAGAGTTATCACAGTAATGTTGGTACTTCTTTTTGTATAGCCCTTGCCAGCTTTCAGCAGCTCTCACCACGTTTCCTTATTTAATCTTTACAATAACCTTGTGAGAAGGCAGACGTTATCAGCATCTCCATTCTTAAACCTGGTCATTCTATAAGTCCTATCAAACAAGCACTCCTGATCTAAGTGTCTTTGCATGCTACTTTTTACCCTTCCTTTCTTCCTCTATTTCCTTTTCTTTCTTTCTTTCTTTCTTTCCTTCCTTCCTTCCTTCCTTCCTTTCTTTTTTTTCAATATAAGATTTACTATTGAACGCAGAGGGAGACTCATTTGGTTGCTGGTTGAGAAAGGATCCAGGTTAGGTTCACCTTTGAAGACAGAGAGTTTTTCAGTGGATGGGCTAGATTTATTCTTGCTAGCTTTTCCTTACGGTTTTATTTATTTTGCTTTTTCTTATGGTTAAGAGAAACAATAAAGCCAATGAAACACAAAGCCGGTGTCAGAGCACAGAGGAAAGAATGCTGGGGTTGAGATCAGAGACTTGGATCACTTGTGCCTCCCTCAAAAATATGACAAATAAGAGAAATTTTATGAATGTATTATGAATATTTCAGAAGAAAGTTGCCCCTTAGAAGTATTCCAGTTTCTCTTTACATCATGGCCCCAGTGAACCACCACCCGAGGGAGTGTGCCTCTGCGTCAGCTGCGAAGCAGCGAGCTGCTCAGGGACAGAGCTGCTCAGTAGGCCATGTATTGAACACCACATTGTTGGCATAGAGATGATGATTGTTATGAAATCTTCAGAAACTATTCTGAAATCTGTAGAAACTATTGGGAGTCTGGATGACACAACCTTAAGAACACTCTCTCAAACTCTTTTTCCTATTTAGGTAACCAGAGAAGACAAAGAACTGCACAGAAAGATCCATCGTATCATTCAAGAAGACTGCCAGAAACCAAACCGTAAGTGGTATAATGCATGTGTCCTGATGCATTGGAAGGGGAGGTTCCCTCCCAGAGAGCACTGGATAGAGAGTCAGGAGACGGGGGATTTCCCCAGGAGTGACTTGGAAATGTGGCTGACTAACACATCTGCCATCTCAAAGCCTCAGGTTCCTCCTTTCTGAAGTGAGCATTAGGCTCGCACAGTTGTTCTAACCATCACTATACGTAAGATTAAACCTCGGAGCTTTTTTGGACATGTGGTGTTCAGGCCCCACCCCTAGCAATTCTGATTCATGGGGTAAGGGCATGACAGGTGAGGCCCTCGGGTGATTCTGATCCCGTGAGGTAAGCCACTGGGCTAGAACTTCTCGATGTCCTGGTTCTCATGGTCTCTCTGATTTGTGTCACTTCTTAT
This sequence comes from Rhinolophus sinicus, assembly GCF_036562045.2. Taxonomy (NCBI): domain Eukaryota; kingdom Metazoa; phylum Chordata; class Mammalia; order Chiroptera; family Rhinolophidae; genus Rhinolophus; species Rhinolophus sinicus. Next base: position 21,147,615 of record NC_133757.1, read on the forward strand.
TCTGCTCTTGCCCCTTATCTTTGAACCCAAACCTGAAATTTTCCTCTTTTGACATCAAGTCCTTCAATGTCGGGAGGAATGGTTCTAGACATTACAGTTGATGAACAGTGTAATTAAGTTATCTTGGAACCTGGTAATTTGCAAAAGAAATGGTTTAGAAAATAGTTGGTTTTAGTGGAGTTAGGTCAGCCCCTAGTGGTTACAAACTCAAACTGGAGATAGTCTGACATTACCATTTTCATACTAGTTAGAAAGAAAAGAAAGCATTAGCCCTATCTTTAAATCCTGTGTACGCTGATCAGTCTTAAAAGTGACTTTTCAGTGTCTACCGTTTGTAAACACGCTAATAACAAATGTTGGTATATGTCAATAAATGGCATTAAAAGACAAGTGGAAAAGCTTCTTAATGACCACAAGTCTCCTCATCCTGCTTTCTTTCTCTCCAGAGAAACCCACCTCCAGTCCTTTCAGCCCCTACATCCCCGGGGCCTGGACCTATTCCAGGCTAAGTCACCGGTAGGCTGGACCAGGTCTCCATCCCTGGTGTCTCTGGTATGCAGCCATATTTAGCCACTAAGAACCGATGAGGTCAGAGCCCAGATCTTAAACTGAAAGCAACCTATTATTTCAATGCAGGGTGTCTGGCTGTTGTTCACTTCATTCACAACAATAAGAACAAGTATCCTTTAGTTGGGAGGAAAAACCTGTCTGTCCACAACTTAAGGAGCTTTTAAGAGCAGTGAAATGTGGGATTTCTCAACCAAAAAGGGGTGAGAGATTGCTCCCCGTGTAACATTCCTGCACTCATCTTAGGCCACACCACCTGGCCAGGTGCTTATTTTGATCTGCATTATGAATAGCATGGATTGAAATAATCCGAGGCCCTAGTGAAGCAAATAAAAAGAATTTACACTTCATTTCTTAGGAGAACCAAATAGCCTCGGCGACCTGAGGGCCTGTAAAATGGCAGTTTTATATCCACTTCTAATCCAGCTTCTAATCCACTTCTAGGCCAGCTCCTGCTTGGTGAGTGTGTGTGTCAAGGCAGATAGTCTCTGTTACTCAGTCTATAAAGGGGAGCCTCTAAAAGCCAGAAACCAATTCCCTGGAACTAGTAAACGCCCAGAAGCTGGATCCTGGAGCTTAAATAACTGAGAATGCCAATAAAAATACCTTCTAGGGGCTGTCTGGGAGTCTACTGCAACAACTCCTTTTCACAAGAAATAGCTATGATATGACATAAAAATATTTTGAATAACAATATATGCACGTGATAAAATGTCAAACAGTGTAGAAATACGTGCCAAAAAGTCAGACTCCCTGCCAGTACTGAACCCCAAGCTCTGTGTTCCCCTTTCCAAAGGCAGTGGTTGTTACTGGTTTCCTGCATATCCTTTAAGAGATGTTATATGTACTTACAAACATATTTGTATTATTTATCCTTTATAAAAAGTACATGTAAAAGTGCCTCAGACTTTTTAATAGTGTCACAGTATTGCATTATATATATAAATAGATATTCAACCACTTATTTAACCATTCCTACTGGACCTTTAGTTTGTTTGTAACCTTGCACACAAAATATAGCATTGGAGTTTTTCCTTGTCAAGATGATTGATGGGAGAACTTAAAATCTTTAGTCATCTATGAGTATTTCAGCAAAGGTTAAACCTACAGTAATAAAAGGACTGTAAATATGAGGCCTGTTTAGGTCCATAAAGCACTGATAGCACGCTTATCTAAAGATGGGCAGTGTGGCATGGTTGTAAAGAGCTGGGCCCTGGAGCCACCTTGCCTGGGTTTGAATCCCACCTCTGCCACTTTGCAGCTGTGTGACCTTGAGTAAGTCTGTGCCTCAGTTTCTTTATATGTAAAATGGGGATAATAATATTACCTACATGATAAGTTGTTATAAGGATTACATAAATTGGTGTTTTATAAAACTGTTAGGAAAATGGCAGATTAGGAAGCACCAGGAATCTGTCTTTCCACTTAGGCAGCCATCTCATCTGTCTGATGTAACTATCTTGGAACTATGAAGTCTATTGAAGGTTTCCAACTTCCAGGGGAAAGCTTGGACAGTAAATTGGGGTTAATTTCAGCCAATTTGCAGCTCTTAGTAACAGCTACCCATCCCTGTCCCCAGCCATGTGGTGGGCAGCTGTACACTTGTTTCTGGAGCAGCTTGCACAGAACTTACAGGAGCTAGAGTGGGCAAAAATAACCTTGTCCTCCAAATATCAGGAATCTGTGCTCATATTTCTGATTGCTACTTCTGATTACAGAGTTGCAGACAAAGAGGGGGGGTAACCATTTTTGTTACATCTCGCCCTGTGTTGCAAGTCGCTTCCCCAACAGTGTAGTCACTTCAAAGGGATTTTAAAGTACTGATGTCCTTCTTATACCCCCTTTATTATTGTTTTCCCCCCTTTTTGGGAGCCAGAAAAGAAAGACTAGTACATTCAAAAGCAACTGCATTTAGGGGAGAAATGAGAAAGTGATGACACATGCCCAGAGAAAGGTGCAGGCTCAGAAAAAGACCTGAGAAGACCTTAAGTTTACAACCTTGGCACAGAGATAGCCTACAACAATTTAAACAAACAAACAAACAAACAAACAAAAACCTATAACAATACAGCAAACCCTAGGGAAGGGGGAGAATCTGATCTCCAGAATTACCACATTATTAGATTCAAATATCCAGTTTTCAACTATAAATCACAAGACATACAAAGAAACCAGAAAGTATAGCCCATTCAACAGGAAAAAAAAAAAATCAACAGAAACTGTCCCTGAAAAAGACCTAATAGCAGATATACTAGACAAAGACTTTAAAACAACTGTCTTAAAAATGTTCAACTAAAGGAAGATGTAGAGAAAGTTAAGAAAACGATGGATGAAAAGCATGAAAATATCAAATAAAGAGATAGAAAACTTAAAAAGAAACCAAAAATTAAAATTCTGGAGCCGAAAAGTACAATAACTGAAATGAAGAATTTAGTAGAAGTGATTCAAAGGCAGATTTGGACAGGCAGAAGAAAGAAGAAACTTGCAGTTGAAGAAAAATAAACAGAGCCTAAAGGACCAATGGGACACCATCAAGTGGACCAACATAGGCATTGTGGGAGTCCCCGAAGGTGAAGAGAGAAAGGGGCAGAGAGAATATTTGAGGAAATAATGGCTGAAAACTTCCCTAATTTGATGAAAGACATAAATATAAATATCCAAGAAGGTCAATGAACTTCAAGTAAGATGAACTCAAAAAGACCACACCATGACACATTATATATAATCAAACTTTTGAAAGACAAAGTGAGAATCATGAAAGCAGCAAGCAGCAAGAGAGAAACAACTTGTCATGTACAAAAGGGATCATCAATAAGATTAGCAGCAGGTTTCTCATCAGAAACTTTGGAGGCCAGAGGCAGTGGGCTGATACAGTCAAAGTGCTAAAGAAAAAAACTGTAAGCCAAGAACCTATAGCCAGCAAAGCTGTCCTTCAAAAGTGAGGGAGAGGGTAGCCAGTTAGCTCAGTTAGTTAGAGTGTGGTGCTGATAACACCAAGGTTGCCAGTTCGATCCCCACATGGGCCACTGTGAGCTGTGCCCTCCTTTAAAACAAAAAAAAAGTGAGGGAGAAATCAGGATATTTCACAATAAACAAAATCTGAAGGAGTTTGTTACCACTAGATCTTCCCTGCAAGAAATACTCAAGGAATTCTGGCAGGGTGAAATGAAAAGACACCGGACAGTAACTCAAAGCCATATGAGGAAATAAAGGTCTCAATAAAGGTAAATACTTGGGCAATTATAAAAGCTAGTATTATTGTAACAATAGTTTGTAACTCCATTTTTTGTTTTCTATATGATTTAAGAGATTAATATATTTAAAAGAATTATTAGTTTATGTTCTTGGGCACCCAATATATAAAGATGTAATTTGTGACATCATCAACTGAAAGGGGATGGTATAGAACTGCTGTAAAGGAACAGAGTTTTTGTATGTTAATCGAAGTTATGTATGTTAATCGAAGTTAAGCTGGAATAAATTCAAATTTGAGTGTTATAACTTTAGGATGTTAATTGTAATCCCCATGGTAACCAAAAAGAAAATAGCTAGAAAATATATACAAAAGGAAATGAGAAAGGAATTTAAATATTTCACTACAAAACATTAACTAAATACAAAAGAAGACAGTCGTGCAGGAGATGAAGGAGAAAAAGCTATAAGACATATAGAAGACAAATAGCAAAATAACAGAAGTAAGTTTCCCCTTATCAGTAATTACTTTAAATTTTTTATTAGGGAATATTGGGGAACAGTGTGTTTCTCCAGGGCCCATCAGCTCTAAGTCGTTGTCCTTCAATCTAGTTGTGGAGGACGCAGCTCAGCTCCAAGTGCAGTCGAGGTTTTCAATCTTAGTTTCAGGGGGTGCAGCCCACCATCCCATGCAGCAATTGAACCGGCACCCTTGTTGTTGAGAGCTCGCGCTCTAACCAACTGAGACATCCACCAGCAGCTCAGCAGCAGCTCGTTGTCTTCAATCTAGTTGTGGAGGGCGCAGCTAACTGGCCCATGTGGGAATCGAACCGGCAACCCTATTGTTAAGAGCTTGCGCTCTAACCAACTGAGCCATCCAGCTGCCCCAGTAATTACTTTAAATATAAACAGGTTAAACTCCCCAATCAAAAGACAGAAAATGGCAGAAGGAATAAAAAAACATGATCCAACTATATGCAGTCTATAAGAGACTCACTTTAGATCTAAAGACACAAATCGATTGAAAGTAAAAGAATGGAAAAGATTTCATATGCAAATAGTACCAAAAGGGAGCAGGGGTGCCTATGCTAATATCAGACAAAATAGACTTTAAATTAAAAAATGTCACAGGAGACGAGAACATTGTGCATTAATAAAAGGTTCACTACACCAAGAAGATATAGCAATTATAAACATTTATATACCTAATGACAGACCATCAAAATATATGAAGAAAAAAATTGGCAGGATTGAAGGGTGAAATAGTTCTACAATAATAGTTGGAGATTTCAGTACCCCGCTCTCTATAATGGATAGAATAATCAGACAGCAGATAAGGAAGGAAATTGAGAAATTAACACAGTAAATCAGCTAGATCTAACAAACATATACAAAACACTACCCAATAGCAACAAAATATACATTCTTCTCAAGTATACATGGGACATTTTCCAGGATAGGCTATATGTTAGGCCACTAATTAAGTCTCAATAGATTTGTAGAGGTAGATACCATTAAAGTATTTTCTCTGGCCACAGTGGGATGAAGTTAGAAGTCAATAACAGAAGTAACATTGGAAAATTCACAAATTTGTGGAAATTAACACATTTTTTTTTCTTTTTAGTTTCAGGTGTACAAAACAACATAGCGATTAGACATTTATATACCTCACAAAGTGATAACCCCAATAATTCCATTACCCATCTGACACTGTACATAGTTATTACAATATTATTGACTATATTCCCTATGATATACTATATATCCCCATGACTGTCGTTTTAAAATTATAGTTGACATTCAATATTATATTATTTTCAGGTGTATAGCACAGTGATTAGGCATTTATGTAATTTAAAAAGTGATTCCCCCTGATAACTCTAGTACCATCTGACACCATAATAGTTTTTACATTATTGACTATATTCCCCATACCGTATTTCACATCCCCAAGACTATTTTGTGACTACCAATTTGTATTTCCTTTATCTGTCTTACCCATCCCCACCGCCCTCCCATCTAGCAACCATCAGTTTGTTCTCTGTATCTATGAGTCTATTTCTGTTTTACCTGTTCTTTAGATTCCACATATAAGTGAGATCATATGGTATTTGTTTTTCTTAGTCTGACTTACTACACTTAGTATAATATCTTCTAGGTCCAGTCATGTTGTCGCAAATGATAAGCTTTCATTCTTATCCAATTGTCTATTGATGGGCATTTCGGTTGTTTCCATATCTTGGCTATTATAAATAGTGCTGCAGTGGGCAGAGGAGTATATATAGCTTTCCAAATTAGTGTTTTGAATTTCTGTGGATAAATACCCTGGAGTGGAATTGCTGGGTCATAAGGTAGTTCTATTTTTAATTTTTTGAAGAACCTCCAAACTGTTTTCCATAGTGGCTGCACCAACTTGCAGTCCCACCAACAGTGCACAAGGGTTTCCTTTTCTCCACATCCTTACCAACACTTTTTGTTTTTTGATTTATTGATGATGGCCTTTCTGACAGGTGTGAGGTTTTTATTTGCATTTCTCTGATTAGTGGCATTGAGTATCTTTTCATATGTCTATTGGCCATCTGTATGTCCTCTTTGGAGAAATGTCTATTCAGGTCCTCTGCCCATTTGTTAATTGGATTGTTTGGTTTTTTTGGTGTTGAGTTGTATGAGTTCTTTTATAAATGTTGGATATTAACCCCTGATCAGATGTGTATTTGGCAAACATCTTCTCCAATTCAGTAGGATGTCTTTTTGTCTTGTTGATGGTTTCCTTTGTTATGCAAAAACTTTTAGTTTGGTGTAATCCCATTTGTTTGTTTTTTCTCTTGTTTACCTTGCCCAAGGAGATATATCAGTAAAAATATTACTAAGGATAATGTCTGAGAATTTACTGCCTATACTTTCTTCCAGTTTTATGGTTTTGGATCTAACATTGAAGTCTTTAATCCATTCTGAGTTTATTCTTTTATGTGGAGTAAGAAGGTGGTCCAGTTTAATTTTTTTGCTGTCCAGTTTTCCCAGCACCACTTATTAAGTAGACTGCCTGTATCCCAATGTATATTTTTGTTTCCTTTATCATAGACCATATAGGTATGGATTTATTTCTGGGCTCTCTATTCTGTTCCATTCATCTATGTGTCTGTTTTTATGCCCATGCTAGGCAGTTTTGATTACTATGGCCTTGTAGTATAATTTGATATCAGGTAGTGTGATACCTCTAGCTTTGTTCTTCTTCCTCAGGATTGCTGTGGCTATTCAGGGTCTTGTTTTATGGTTCCATATAAAATTTAGGATTATTTATTCTAGTTCTGTGAAAAATGACATTGGTATTTTGATAAGGATTGCCTTGAATCTATAGATTGCTTTAGGTAGTATGGACATTTTAACTATATTAATTCTTCCTATCCATGACCATGGTATGTGCTTCCATTTATTTGTATCTTCTTTAATTTGTCTCTTCAATGTCTTAAAATTTTCTGAATACAGGTCTTTTATTTCCTTGATTAAATTTATTCCTAGGTTTTTTGTGTTTTTTATTTTTATGCAATTGTAAATGGGGTTGTTTTCTTAATTTCTCTTTCTGGTAGTTTGTTATTGGTATATGAAAATGCAATGAATTTCTGAATGTTAATTTTGTATCCTGCTACTTTACTAAATTTATTTATCAGTTCTGATAGTTTTTTTGTGAAATCTTTGGGGTTCTCTCTATATAGTATGTCATTTGCAAATAATGACAGTTTTAATTCTTCCTTTCCCATTTGGATGCTTTTTATTTCTTTTTCTTGTCTGATTGCTGTGCCTAGGACTTCCAGAGCTATGTTGAATAAAAGTGGTAGAAGTGGGCATCCTTGCCTTGTTCCTGATCTTAAAGAGAATGCTTTTAGCTTTTCCCCATTGCGTGTGATATTAGCTGTGGGTTTGTCATATATGGCCTTTATTATTTTGAGATATGGTCTCTCTATTCCCACTTTGCTGAGAGTGTTTATCATAACTGGATTCTGTCATATGCTTTTTCTACATCTACTGGTATCACCATAGGATTTTTATTTTTCATTTTGTTTATGTGGTGTATCACATTAATTGATTTGTGGATATTGAACCAACCTTGCATACTAAGAATGAATCCCTCTTGATCATTTTAATGTATTGCTGAATTCAGTTTGCTAAGATTTTGTTGAGAATTTTTAAATCTATGTTCATCAGGGATATCGACTTATAGTTTTCTTTTTTTGTAATGTCTTTGTCTGGTTTTGGAATCAGGGTAATGGTGACCTCATAAAATGAGCTTGGGAGCCTTCCCTTCTCTTGAATTTTTAAAAATAGTTTGAGAAGAATAGGTGTTCATTCTTTTTTGAATGTTTGGTAAAATTCACCTGTGAAGCCATCTGGTCCAGAACTTTTGTTTGTTGGGAGCTTGCAGATAACTGGATTTTGTTAACTGTAATTAGTCTGTTCAGATTTTCTGTTTCTTCCTGATTCAGCCTTGGAAGATTGTATGCTCTAGGAATGTATCCATTTCTTCCAGATTGTCCAATCTGTTGGCATATAATTACACATAGTATTTTCTTTAAATTTTTTGTATTTCTGTGGGGGCCCTTGTCTCTTCTCTTTCATTTCAGATTTTATTTATTTGAGTTCTCTTTCTTTTTTTCTTGATGAGTCTTGTTAAGGGTTTGTCAACATTGTTTATCTTTAAAAAAAACACCAGCTCTTGGTTTCATTGATCTTTTGTATTGTTTTTTTAGCCTGTATTTCAATTATTTCTGCTTTGATCTTTATTATTTCCTTCCTTGTACTCGCTTTGGACTTTGTTTGCTGTTCTTTTTCCTTAAGTGTAAAGTTGGACTGTTTATTTGAGATTTTTCTTGTTCCTTTAGGTAGGCCTGCATTGCTATGAATTTCCCTCTTAGAACTGCTTTTACTGTGTCCCATATTTTTTGTGTCATTGTGTTTTCATTTTCATTTGTCTCAAGGTATCTTTTGATTTCTTCCTTGAGCTCATTGTTGGCCCATTCCTTAGTTAGTAGCATGTTATTTAACCTCCAAGTGTTTATGTGTTTTTCAATTTTTTTCTTGTAATTTATTTCTAGTTTCATACCATTGTGATTAGAGAAGATACTTGATATAATTTCAATCTTCTTAAATTTATTGAGACTTGTTTTGTGGCCTAACATGTGGTCTATCTTGGAAAACGTTCCATGTGCTCTTGAAAAGGATCTATAGTCTGCTGCTCTGGGGTGAAATGCTCTAAAAATATCAATTAAGTCCATCTGGTCTAGTGTGTTATTTAAGGCTGCTGTTTCCTTGTTGATTTTCTGTCTGGAAGATCTGTTCATTGGTGTCAATGGAGCACATACATCCTCTACTATGATTGTGTTACTGTCGATTTCTCCCTTTACATCATTAGGTATTTGTATTACATACTTAGGTGCTCCTGTGTTGGGTGCATAGATGTTTACTAGGGTTTATGTCCTTTTGTTGAATTGATAAACAACACATTCTTAAACATGTAATAGATCAAAGAAAAAATCACAAGGGAAATTAGAGAATACTTAGAGATGATTGAAAACAAAAACGTAACATACCAAAACTTATGGGACACAGCAAAAGTGGTGCTTAGGTGAACTTTATAGCTATAAACATATTAAAAAACAAGGAAGATCTCAAATCAACAAACTAACTTTACAATTTAAGGAACTAGAGAAAGAAGAACAAACTAAATCCAAAACTAGCAGAAAGAAGGAAATACTAAAGATTAGAGCAAAGATAAATGAAACAGAGAATAGGAAAAAAAAATAGAGAAAATCAATGAAACCAAAAATTTGTTCTTTGAAAAACATCAACAAAATTGACTTATATCCTACCTATAATGCAAGTACATTCTGTAATTTTCTATTTTAATCTGTTTGGTAAGAAAAAGAATGCTAATCACAAGCCTTTGGCTAGATGGGCTAAAAGAAAAAGAAGACTCAAATTGCTAAAATCAGAAATGAAAATGAGGACATTAGTACTATTTCTATAGAAATAAAAAAGGACTGTAAGAGAATACTGTGAACAACTGCATGCCAACAAATTGGATAACCAGATGAAATGGACAAATTCCTAGAAACACAAAACCTACCAACACTAAATCACAAAGAAATACAAAGGGTCAGAGACTATCACAGGCAGCCAGTCTTGGGCTAATAAAGACTTGCTAAATTCTGACCTCTAGTGGTTCTGTCAACTCATTATTCCTCCCAGTTGGGATTACTGTTGAAAAACGCCACCTCCACTGTCTCCACATTTCCAGTCTGTTTCTTCAATGTTCATTCAGTAAAGATTTCCTGAACACCTACTATGTGTACAGCACCTACTATGTGTAAAGAGTTTCAACTGGTAGTTAAAAATCTCCCTACAGAGGAAAGCCCTGGACCTGATGACTTCACTGGTGAATTCTACCAAATATTTAAAGAACTAATGCCAACCCTTCTCTCCGTGTAACTAGAAGGCTACTTTGTGAACAGATGTCTCTGACAGCCAAATGGCCTTTCTGAAGAAATAGTTTAAGGCCTTTGTCAACATCGCTGCTAAGGGCCCCACATATGCCTGTAAGTCATCTTGAGCCCTGAGCATGAGCATCCCAGCCTTACAAGAACGAAGATTAAAAGACAAGCAGTGCTGAAATTCCCTGGTGCTCCCTCTGCTGTGTGTGGGCCCAGTTTGGTTGGAGTTCTTCTCCAACCTCTGTCATCAACTCTTCTTCTCAGGACAAGTTGAAGCTTCTTTAGCATAGGAACTAGGTTATGTACTTCTTCTTAGGTTATGTCTATGATGATAGAATTATAGTAATTCCCCATATAAGAAGCACCTACCATGGGTCTCCATTCATCCACACAACCACTGGTGAATTAAGTGATTTTGTTCCCATTTTACAGATGAGAAAACTGACTGAGATATGAACCACTTTGCCCTAGTCATAGAGTCCAGAATTGAATTCAGGTCCATTGGACTCCAGAGTCAGCTCTCCATCTGTACTCTCTATCTGTTCCTCCTTACTCAGTGCTATACACATAGTAGGTGTTCAGGAAATCTTTACTGAATGAATACTGAAGAAACAGACTGGAAATGTGGAGACAGTGGAGGTGGCGTTTTTCAACAGTAATCCCAACTGGGAGGAACAATGAGTTGACAGAACCACTAGAGGTCAGAATTTAGCAAGTCTTTGTTAGCCCAAGACTGGCTGCCTGTGATAGTCTCTGACCCTTAGAGCTGGAAAGGATCTCACAGGTGCCCCCTTCCTCCCCAGCCTCCCTCTCCATAGGTGAGAAAACTGAAGCTTGAAAATACTATGACTTGCCCAAAACCACAAAGGTGTACTGACCGCCAAGCCATGCTTTGCCCAACACCACCGTACCGCTTTGAGCACCTTCCTGGAGACTAAAACATTTTATCATCTGAAAACAACGTTCAGTGACTGTGGACCATGAGAAGCCAAGCCTGGCCCTGCCGTGAGGCTTTAAAGTGATAACTAGGAAAGATTTGTTTTCAGTGGTGCAGTTTGACTTTGACTCAAAGTTACAAATGTATTTTACATCATGATCCAATAAATTATATAATTATAACACATTAGATAGATAGATACAGATATAGCTATAAATCACATACGTAGAAATAAAGTTTCACAAAATAAGACTTATCCTACCTACAATGCAGTGCCTTCTGTGATTTTCTATTTTAGTCTGTCTTAATCTATTTGGTAAGAAAAAGAATGTTGATCACAACCCACTGAATTGATTTCGTGACCCTCTATTTGTCACAACTTCAGTGTGCACGCCACTACTCTAAATCATTGATTTCAAGTAGGAAAGAGGTTACTAACCCTGAGCTTCCATCGCTGTATACCAAATGGTCTTACTTTTGGGTAGAGGGTTAGAAGTTTTTAGAACACATCCGTCACAGACAAGACTTCCTGGAAGCAGAGAGGAATGAGAACAGGCCACAGGTAGAACTCCCTTCTTCACCGTGGCAGTCGCGTCAGTCAGGCCTTATGGGAAAGAATATGGAGGTAAACTGGCTCCACTGTCCACCTCAAGTGATCTTCCACTGGGAAAGCTAGGAATTCAACATGAATGCACCCACTTCTACATGTAATTGCATTTGCGGAAAAAGATGATCAATTACTAAAAATATATTAGCTTATTGATATTAAATTATTGACTAGGGGTCCTTGAAGATTGAAGTGAGTCCCTGAACAGTGGGTCCATGTCACTGTGGTGAAATAACAGGCCTGAGAACGGGTTTTCTTGTTTTGTTTTTGCTGATAATCTACACCAGTGCATCTCCAGCTTCAGTGCGCACGAGAAGCATCTGGAGATCTTACTAAGATGCAGGTTCTGATTCAGCAGATACAGAGAAGAGCTTCCCTTTAGAAGGAAAGGACAGAGGAGAGAGAGGAGGGCCTGACAGGTGTGTCTAAGCTTAGACAACTGCCTTTTTCTTGCAGACGCGGAGAAGGGCTGCCACTTCCGGCACATCTTGGCCTGTGCTCGCCTGCACCTGAGCCAGGGCCTGAGTGAGCCTGTGCTGCAGCAGGTACTGGAGCTCCTGGAGGACCAGAGTGACATCGTCAGCACGATGGAGCACTACTACGTGGCGTTCTGAGGACAGGCCACGGGCAGGCTGGGCCAAGGAGAAAGACCAAGTGGGGTTCACTCCCAGGCTCTGATTTGAAACATCATGCAGACGCTTATGGGTCTGGAGGCAATTAGCTCATAATCAACTATGAAATGTGGTCGTTTGAGGAATAGAATTGGGCATGAATTCTGTAGGCTTCCTTCTACCTGCTGTATCCTTGGGATAAGATGACTTTTATCTTAGCCACGACATACAAGGAAACCCTCCCCGTTGATCTCCTCACTGGACTGGGCATCGTTCCTGTAGCAGAAGGAGAGGAGACACTGTTAGTGGCTGAAGCGGTGTGTGTGGGTGTGTGGAAGAGGCTTTATCGAGGCACATCGCATGGTACAGCCCATGGACTGCAAGAACTGAAGAGCATACAGCCAGATCGCACAGATCTAACACTTTTTAAAACTTTAGGCTATCAGGAACAGTCTTGTGGGCCTGTCTTGATGGTTAAGAGCCCAGAATAGGGGACCAGCTCTTCCTAGATGACTGTTGCTGACCTATGATTTCCAAGGGTCAAGCACCAGTGGTGGGTCATGAGTCCTAGGTGAAATGCTGTTTACAGACCTACCCAGAGATGGGAATAAATGGATCCAAGGCACGGCTTTGTGTTTATCAATTTCCTTATTTTCCTTCTGAATTGAAAGATGTCTCAGTACATTTCCCTGCACTTGAGGACATGCGTGACTAAATACATTGTCCTTTGATCCCCTGAAGTTCCCAGAGGCTTTCAGCCAATTGTCTGGTGGTGGTAGATATTACTTTCAAGGTTACCATTGAATGTGCAAGACCTCCTGACACCATCCAAACAAAGACTCTGTATGTGCCCAGACAGGTGACGGAGGCAAACTTCTCGGAATGACGAGGTAAAGGGAAAAAATCTGAGTCATGTAGTAAGCTTGTTCTAACAGCAAGATGACAAATCCAGCTAGCAAAAATAAAGCGTGGAGAAAGATTTGGAGTTAATTACAGTCATTTCACAAAAGGCACATCTGCCTTCATCTGCTGCATTTGCTCTTGACATAATAAGCTCTTAGTGGCTCGGCTGAAGAGCCTGTCGGTCTGGAGAGTTGTTCTGCTCTACGTGGAAATGGAATGGGTTTATACTCAGAAGTTGGCTGCACTTCCGTATGTCAGGCTGAGGGCTAGTACCAACAGAGTGCTTCCTGTCATGGACTTTTTCTGACTTGACCCAAATCTCTGCCCTATTTCTAACAGCGATTACCCAGATAGCTGCCCTGTGTCCTGTGTTCTGAAAAGTTCCTGTAGAATAGGGTCTACCTGGAATGACATCCCAGTGACCTTCAACATCACTTAAGGTCAGTGATGTTGAATACGGGTCAGATGTTGAATGCATCTCGGATTATTGGAGCTACGCAGGAAAGAGACGAATCAGACCATTCAAAGAGCATACCTTTATGCACACAGCAACCACAGCTTCTAGGGTTTATCCCAGGGAGATGATCACACACAGGTGTGAAAGGATGAATGCACACGATTCCTACTGCTATGTCATTTGGAATTCTATAATTGGGAAAAATACAGGGAAAAATTAATGATGGTACATGTACACAGTGAAATACTATGCAGCTGTTAAAATGATGGAGCAGACAGATACTATTGCCATGGAGGAATATTCCCAATAGATTTAGTGGGAAGAAAATCAAGTTGCAGATCTGTTTGTGTAGTATGTTACTATTGATCTAAAACTACCTGTGTGTATGTATACATCTGTAGAGAGTGTGTTTCTGTACACACATCTGTATAAATGTAGCACATGTATGCACTTACATACAGTTGATCACCACACCCCTTCTAAAAATACTTTCTGCCCTTGGCTTTCAGGACACCCCCCTCTGGGTGCTCTTTCTCAGTCTCCTTTGCTCTGTCCTCCATTTCCCTGAGGGGTCTTCCCAGACCTCATTTCTATCTAGCTTCCTTCCTTGGAGATCTCAGCCACTCGCGTGGCTCTGACCATCTATATGCTGACAAACTCCCCTGTTTATATCCAGTTTGGACATCTACTGAACACCAAACCCCTACATTTAACTTCCTGCTGACATCTCCACTTAGGTGTCTAACAGACATCACAAACTTATGTGTCAAAGTCCAGGCCCCCAATTACCCCGGCCCCAAACTTGCTCCTCCTGAAGTTTTCCCTGATTCAGGAAAAGGCAGCTCCATTTTTCCAGTTGCTCAGGTCAAACGCGATGACTTCTTTCTTTCTGTCACATTCCGCATCCAGTATGCCCACAGATTACCTTGGCTCTACCTTCAGAATCATTTCTAAACTCAACGCTTCGCACTCCACTGCCACTACCTGGAGTACTGCAGCTGTCCCCTCACTGCTCGCTGCTCATGCCTTTGCCTCTGTTCATTCTCAGCACAGCAGCCACAGTGATCCTGTTCAAACTTGAGGGCCTGTGGTTGCTGTTTCCTCTGCCTGGACTGTTCCTCAGCAGATAACCACATGATGACCTTCCCCCTCCCACCTCAGGGTCTTTACTTGAGTGTCGGCTTCTCAGTGACACTTGCCCTGATCTCTTTTGCTAATTGAAACCAGCCTCTTCTTCCTCCCCAGAACTCCTCAGTACTGGTCACTCTGTAACACACTCCGTGTTTCTTGCTTGCCCTGTTTATTATCTGTTTCCCCAACAGAAGGAATGTTCCATGAGGGCAGGACTCTGTTTTGTTTCTGCCTGTGTCCCCAGTACCTATAACAGTGCCTGGCACATCTTTCAAGTAATACCATTTTTATGTGTGTCTGGCTGCCCTCCACCTGCTAATATCGTCCTGTCTTTCCTGGGGGCTTTGTCCGATGTCTTAGAAGGCCATTCAGGCTGGAAGTGCTCAGAATGATCACTTCCTGGGAGCAGCCTCTGCCAGTGGGACCTGGGGTAGAAGTGCTTCAGGTCCCTTGCCCTTCAAATGACCTATCACATGTTCTACACTATTTCCCAGAGTTTCTCCGTGGGATTAAGCTCCAGCCACACACACTAGCAGCTAACAATAGCCACCCTGCATTGGCTGCCCTGCCCTCTCTTACGTCTCCACTTCCCATTACTATATGCTGCACCTCCCAAATGAATTACTACCTTTCTGATCCTTGTTTAAGGTCAGCTTCTGGATGAATAGCAATTAACACTATGCTCACAAATATATTTGAGACATGCTATATGAATAACTATACACATCAAACAAAAATCACTAGAAATGCTCACCAGAGTGATAACACTTGTTGCTTCAGAAAGGCAAGATGTCCGATGCTTTTTAACTATTTATACTTTGATATGTTTACAATTTGTAAGAGTCACAAGAATAATAAAGCTGTTTCTCACTCCCATCCCCACACTTATATAACCTGGAATCATGAGTGAACTAAGAATAAGATGGACCTTGTATCACACTGCAACATAAGAACTATGAGAAGATGAGGGAAGCTCTGGGAAAATTTTCTGGGGCTAACTACAGTTGGGTCATTGCTCGTGTACCCAAGAGCCACCAAAGGGCTCCTCTGAAGAGGGAAATTGAGCATGCCTTCCATTTCTCAGTGTGCACATATTTCAGGAGGTGTGAACAGTGCATAGAGTTTACGTAAGCAAGAAGACAAATAGTGCTACTGTCTGGTTAAGGATTTCTTTGAAGATCCATGATTATCCCCATCTGGTAAGCGACCAGTGCTTCTCATCCCTATAAGACACTTCTTTCTAATTATGTTGCCCTCTGATAGTGTGCCAAGACACTGGCTGAGAGAAAACCAAGTGGAAAAAAGCCTATTCAGTGATGAGGAACCCGAGACTTAGTGCCAAGGATTGAAACCAAGCAAACCTGTAATTTTCCATTGGAGAAAACATCCACACTTTCTTATTAGTGTGGTTTCTTCTCTACAAGTGGCCTCTACAGCAATTGCCCCAAAGAAGCATCTCGCTGTTTCCTTACTAAATTTATGAGAAGCAGATGGCCAAACTCAACGACCATGATGAGGCTTGCTAGAGAAGCCAGCAGCAGGTCCTGGGAGAAAAGTGGGGCCATCTTGAAGGGAAATGAGGCCTGTAGACAAGGAACCTGGCAGTAGAGTTTTTATTTGCTGGATAGTCTCCTGGTGGATGCTCTAAATGTGAGCCCATTCCCCACATAAATAAGTTTTTATATACTCCAGATTTTTTTTTTAATGCAGCCTATTTTTATTGAACTTTTATTAGCTAAACTGAAGCAGGTTAAGTCACAGCACAGCACAAGGTTCTTTGTTCACAAGAACTCTAAGTCAAACCCCAAATTCCTGAAAAGACTGAAGACCCTCCCTGTATGTCAAATTAAAATGATAGGTTTTCGTTTGGAGCATAAAGAGGAATTTTGAAAACCGTATAATAGCCCTAGTTATTTTTAGATAGAGACAGTAAAAGGGTGTCTCATTAATTCAGACCGATTTAGTGAAAGGTTTATGTAAATTAGTGGGAAACCTGGGTTTGAAATGGTACCATTTGATTGCTTTAGGTCTACCAAGTGTTCTGTATTACATCTGAATTACCATGAGGAAACAGGTTTGCTGCTCCTAGGGAACCCGCTGTAATGAATAAGAACTATCTTAATTATGTATCATTTTTATTATTCAGTATCATTTAATGTTAATAGGTGATTTGAAAGTACTTGAACTTTAAGAAGTCTGAAAACGTACGTCCATTGCGCATGAATGTTCACAGCAGTGTTATTCCTAATTCATCAAAAAGTGGAAACAACCCAAATGTCCATCAACTGATGGATGGATAAACAAATGTGGTATAGCTATACAATGGAAAATTATTCAGCCATAGGAAGGAATGAAGTACTGATACATGGTACAGCATGGATGAACCTTGAAAACAATATGCTAAGTGAAAGAAGCCAGACACAAGAGGCTACATATTGTATGGTTCCATTTACATGAAATGTCTAGAATAGACAAATGCATGGAGCCAAAAAAAAACAAAAACAAAAAAGATTAGTGGTTGCCAGGGCAAAGAGAAGGAAGGGAGTGAGTGGTCTAGGGTTTCTTTTGGGGATGACAGAAATGTTGTGGAATTAGAGAGTGGTGATATTTGCACAACTCTGAATGTACTCGAAACCATTGAACCGTGGGTTAGGTTGGGATTCCTCACAGCATGGTGGCCAGTTTCCAAGGGCAGACATCCCAGGAGAGCACAACCCAGAGAAAAGTTGTATGGCCATTTTGTGCATGGCCCCAGAAACCATACAGCGTCACTCCCACGCATTCTAATTGTTGAGGCTGCCACAGAATTATACCCGAGTTCCAGAGGAAGGGAATAAATCTCCTCCTGATGGGGAGTAACAAGGTTCTAGAAGAGCACGTACAACTGGCAATGTTGCCATGGCCATTTTTGGGAAATACAACCTCTCACAGACATCTTCAGTTTTTATGTACATACAACCTCATTTTCTAAAAAAAATTTTTTAATATCAAAAAGTATAAAGAAAGAGGGAAAATGATCTACCCCTTCCTAGGTACTCTGTAATTTTTTTTATATTATATGTATATTGTTAGGAAAATAACTGTTAATATTTTGTCTGTCCTTCCAGAAAAAATAGATGCCAACATTTTATATGCACATTGCTTTTTAATTTAATATATCTTAAAGTTGTTATTGGTGTTTTTTTTACATTTCAACATGCAAGATTGACTGCATTCTTTTAAATGGTTGCATAATTCCATTGTATGACTATCCCTTAATGTTTTTAACCATACCCCTATTGAGAAACATTTAATTGATTTCCAGTTTGTTGCTATTGCAACCAATTGTGCAGGAAACATCCTTGTACATTTTGCTTTCTTGGCATACATCTGCACGTATATTTGTATGGTGGATTTTGAGCAGTGCAACTACCAAGAGGAAGCATGAGCATTTAAAAATTTGAATAGACTGACAAATTACCCACTGAAAAGACTGATCCATTTATACTGCTATCAATGATGTATACGTCCACTGTTTGCCCACAAGCTTACCCACACTTTGCGTTATCAAGAGTTTTAATCAACGTCCATCTGGATAGTTAAAAATGATTTCTGGGTTTTGTTTGCATTTATATCTCTTTAGGTATGAGTGGTTTTGAGCATCAGTGTTCCTTGTGGGCAACTTATAGACAGATGCGGTTCTACCCTGGACATTAGCCATTGCTGGCAGCCCAGGTCATATGTTCTGGCGGTGGTATCAGCTGCAGAACTCGCCCAGAGGTTGGCCACTGAAGTCCTAGTTGATACACAACTGGAGTGAACATCCTGAATAACTCAAACCTCAAGGTTCCCATTTGCTACTTCAAGTGCTTGGTCACTTGCCTGCCCAAATATTATATTAATATATAACAATACATGAAGGCAACAACCTTTTAAAAACCAATCACCATATACTGTCAACTCAAACCTTTCATAAACCAGATGCCATTCAGCCCTAGTTCAGTGACTGTCCCCAGTCAGATTAATGTGAAAAAATTAAGGTTGTTTTTGAAAAGTGCTCAGTAAGTGGAGAAGATCATTTTAGTAATAGAAATGGTCCTAATGCTGCTTCCACTTGGATCAGCGTAGCCTCCTTATAATAAGGCAATGCTTGCATTCTCATCATTGACGGGTAGAGTTCATTGAGGCACTGGGCAACAACCCCTTTGATAATCTTCTTGGCTGAAAATTGCTTCTGGGAGAAGGGTTTTTATTTGTTCTGAAGACAATCAGTGAATGGAAGAAATAAAGTAGGGGTGAGGACAGAGTATCCTTCCATATTTTTAGAGCTACCGTCTACTTTAGAGCAAAGCAACGGTGGTATCTGTTTCATAAGTTGTGATGTGTGGCACAATTAACAGAATTTTGTGATATACGGATTTGTGAATGGTTAGTTTATTCAACTATAAATTAGGTGGCTGGATAATATATTGAGCTCTTTGCGTGAAGTTTGTTTTTCTTGTATTTTATTTCTTCTTTCTGAGCAGCAAGTCAGCCTTGCCTCAGGGAGGTTTGGTTTGGGGGATGAACGCAGAAGTTGTTTGTGCAGACAAGCTGGCATATGTTTTCTGGAAGCCTGGAGCCTGGGAGGGAATGGAGATTAGTGGACTCCAGGCACTGAATGTGCTCCCTACATTGCCTGGGGCAGGTGGCAGGTTGGCAGGACTTCTGTGGAGAAGCTTTGTGGCGTCTCTCGAATGGCTTAGAACCTAGGCCTAGGATTCCCAGCTTCAGCCCAGATTCCCAAGCTTGGAACGGAAGCTGCCGCAAGCCTCTTTCTCTGAAGGGACAAACCGAGGAAATCAGCAGAAGACTTGGTCCCAAGAGAAGAGGAGATTTGTCCCCATTGTCCAGGCACCATATAACCTCCTGGACCTTCACACATCCCCAGAGAAGGGGAGAGCCTGCCCCACCCCACTACCACCAATATTATTATCCTGCCAGCCCAGAGGATGAGGTCTTCGAGCCCGAGGTAACTTGAAATAAAGAAGAAAAAAACAAGTATGACAAGTCTTTCCCACCTGAGTTTAGGGAGTAAGATTAATATCACACTATAATGAGAATACATTCAAGGTGAATCTTAGAACAAGGTCATGTTGCATTCCAGAATGGTCTCTTGAATAGGAAAGACCATCACAGAAGCTTCCAGGGAAATTGCTTATAACCCTCCCAGAAGTGTGCTGCCGACAAAAACTACCTATCTTGCGTCACTGCAGAAACAATTGGAAATCACCACCTCCAAGGATGAGGGAGAGAAACATGATAAGAGTTTTTTATGATTCCTTAGTGGGGTACACCTTATCATGAACTGAAAATATCACCCTATCCCACAACCATCGCACATGCTGACCAGCCAGAGGCAGCCTGTGAACACAAATGAGCAAATATAATCTACTTTAGGAGAGAGCCCCAAACCACCTGATCAATGAGAACATGAAGAAGCTTGAAAAGGCCTTACTCAGCCATCAGCCAACCCAGCCCAGCCCAGCCCAGCGCCTGGGGAAGTTAGCAAGCTGCCTGTCCTGTGGTTTCTGTCCAGTCCCGGCTTGCCTTGACCTGGTGGAGGGCAAGAAATGGAAATCTCACTCCTGGGAATGACAGCTGGCTTGGGAATGCTGGTGTCAGCACTGTAGGGGGCTGGGCAGACAGCACAATCAGACCCCTGTTCCGGTGAGCCCAAGAACGTGGAGTGATCTGCTATTTCTGCCCATTTGTTGTAGACCCAGGTAAACAGGAAAAGTGGGAAGTGGGCCGGCTCTGGACCTATAGCTGAGTTCTGGTTATGTTTCCACCGGGCTGGAGACGTAACTAGATTGAACTGTTTCCATGTGTTTCCTCAGAGGTTGCCCACGTCCCAGTTCCCCTGGAAGTCTGTGACGGACCCAGCAGCAGGCACAGAGTGGTGCTTAATCACTTTCATTGACAGAGCAGTGCGCTTATTGAGTGCCTACCGTTTGCAAGGCATCCTGCCAGATGTGGAGGGGGACGCTAAAACAAAGCACCACTCCTGTCTTCAGGGAACTTTCAGTCAAATGGGTCATAAGCACATGCCTACATGATTTATAACACATGGATGCAAATATGTCCTATTTGACCCTCAGAGTTTTAAGATTTTATACCAACATAAAAAAAATGGCTACTGTCTGTATAACAAAAAAGTACCGTATGTATGTGTAAATGTGTACGTCTGTGTCTGAAAGGCTATAGAAGAAACTGGTAATGGGTGGCCTCTTCAGTTAGGGAATTGTGGCCAGGAATGGGTGGGAGACTTACTGCAATGTTTTATAATTTTTTAATGTGTACAATGTAATAACTGAAAATAAACAAACAGAAAGGGATGTAGGAATTCATACAAAAATCCAGATTTCTGGCTTTTCTTGACAACTCAGAATTCTGGCAGTACTGGGAACGTTAAGTCTGGAAACATTGTGTGACTCGGGGGAGGGGCGGCATTAAAGGATTTTAAGCTGTGAGCTGGCATCAGGTTTCCATGTTGGAAAGCCTTTCTTGGCAGCAGAGTGGAGGAGCCCTGCGTGAGGGCAGGCTTTGGGACGGGTAGTCTGCTGCAAAAACCTAGGGAAAGGCAGTGAGGGCCTCCCCTGGGACAGTGGCAGGGAGACAGATGTCAGACATGGCAGTGGAATAGAACTGAGAGGGGGGTAACTGATTTAAAGGTGAAGGAGAGTGGGCATGTCCAGGGTAATGCCAACTTCTGCCAGACAGACCATGGTAAGTGCCACAGAAGTTTTAGACTAATGGAAGGGAAAGGGGATTCAGGAAGATGTACGGGCCTTCTGAACTGGAGACAGCAGAAATGCTGAAAGAGTGCATCTGCTGAAATGCAAGGAAGGCCCTGTGGGGGTGATTAGCTCCTCTTGCTGTTGCAGACACCAATAGTGTCTCAGTGATTTACCAGAGAAAATGGCATCTCTGGAGAATGCAGCATGGGAGAAGTGGGATTTCAGACAGAGAAACTTAGTGTTTGGTTTGTGGCTTAAAAGGCAAAGAAGCACCAACTGAAAAGTAGTTGAAATCGTATTTCTTTAGGGAATGGATTTTCTTGGATCTGCGTGTATCCTTTACAGCCTTATTAGTCACCGCTAACGTCCTTTTTGGGCTACAAAACCGCCAGCAGGGTGCTGTTCTGAGAGGATTACCTTGAGCAACAGCCCCAAACAGCAACCCTGCTTGTCAACAAGCCAGGCTGCCCTGGCAACAGGGAGGGGCAGGTGCCCTACCCCTGAGGTTTGAGGCAGGCAGCCTGGAGCTTCTGTGATTCTCTTTCCGCTTGAGCTTAGCAGTCTGGGGTCTTTCACAGGGACAGAAACAGGTAGGTTCTTAGAAGGCAGGAAATGAGTTTTAAGTGCCTCTACTCCTGCAGCAGCAGCCATAACAATGTTTGGTCACATTTGCTCCTTGAATCAGAGTTGAGAATATTTTCCCTTAGAGGCTTGGTGGTCAGCTACCAATTTAGTAATGCTGTGGCCTCAGCCTTAACCCATGATATAAGAAAAGGATTGAAAGTAAAGTCGCACTAATGGGAAGTACTTAGTAATAGCTAATGATTATTGAACAGTTTTGCATCAATCACTCAACAAACTGCAATCTTCACATAAACTCAGCTAGGTACTATTACCATTCCCACTTTACAGATGAAGAAATTGAGGCTGAACTCACTTGCCCAAGGGCATGCCAGCTAGTAGTGGAAGAGCCATAGGGATGAACCACTAGGCTGTATTGCTTTCAGAATCAGGGAAGCCTGTTCTCTGGTAGCTCTGAGCTGGGAACCCAACAGAGTATCTTCAAATTTGGGTTGATGTATAAACATTACTTTTACTCTAGCCGAGGCTGCCCTGAGAATGCCACTTCTGGTGAGAAAGTTCCTGTGGGATGCTGGGCTGAGTGGGCGGGATGACATCACATCCTAATAGCAGCAAGGCGGGAGCAGGTATTTACTCACACATGTGGGAGAGCTGGATCAGGAAGGCAAACAGTCCTACCTAAACAGTGGTGTGGTCCTGGGGGAGACCAACAGTGGTGTAGTAACCTCCAAGGGGTTTGCTTTGGCCCATGCAGTGTGGGTATTCTCAGACTTTGGTTGTTGTTGTTTTTTTTTATATATTAAAAATGCCTAATTATGAAATACTTCAAATATCTAGAAAATCATAAAGCAGAAAATCTAGATACCACTGAGGAGAGACAGCTGTTAATATTTTCCCATAGGTGCTTCAGTTCTATCTCTTTAAAGAAACGATGTTAGAGATACAGGTAAAGCCAATCCCATTCTTGCGCTGCGTCCAGTCTGCAGGTAACAACTGTCTTGAGGTTCATGTGTGCCATTCCCATGCAGCTTTGTATTGTTGCATAACTTACAGGTAGTAAATGGTACAAATCTTAATCATACCGCTTGATGACTTTTTATGTATGTGTACTCCCAAAGCAAGATACAGATCAAGAACATGTCCAGGATCTCAGGGGCCTCTTTGCCTCACATTTCAAAAATAAATCAATGGAGTTGCCAACATTTCAAAGTTGAAAAATCTTGAGATTTAATGGAAAAACCCAAATTTCTAGTTTCTCTTGAATTTTTGGAAAATCTGACCACACAAAACTCATAGTCTGGCTCAGAGACAGAGTAGCAGCTGCCTGTTTTAGACAAGGCATGAGCTCCCCAGTTTAGCTATTGCATCTGTCATGTCCTGTTGTTATATCCAGCCCTCTTCATTTGTTTATGTAACCTAACCTGTGACTCATCCCCTGAAAGGTGCCACCATATTTATACTATCTCAGAAGCACTTCCAATATAAAAAGGTGGAGAACGATTGCCTTAGCCACCTTAAGGAAGGCAGAGTTTGAGAAAAAGTGCCCTCCTCCCCCACCTGTTTGGTGAGTTGGAAGCTGCTGCTGATGCCATAAAACAAAGAACCAGATTCTTCATGTTTGCTGTTCACCGTGTGGTCCTTGGACCAGCAGTATCATTCAGAAAGGAGGAGCTTATTATAAATGGAAAAATCTCGGTTCTCTCCCCAGTCCCACTGTATTAGTCTGCTAGGGTTGCCATAACAATCCCACAGACTGGGTGGTATAAACAATAGGAATTTATTTTCTCCAGTTCTGGAGGCTTGAAGTCCAAGATCAAGGTGTCAGCAGGGTTGGTTTCTTCTGAAGCCTCCCTGCTTGGCTTGTCTTCTTCACATAGTCTTTCCTTTGTGTCTGTCTGTGTTCTCCTCTTATAAGGAAACAGTCATATTGGATAAGGGCCCACCTCAATGACCTCATTTAACTCTAGTTACTTCCTCAAAGGCCCTACCTCCAAATACAGTCCACATTCTGAGATACTTGGGGTTAGACTTCAACATATGAATTATGAGGGAACATAGTTCCTCACATAACACCCACTGAATCAGAATTTACGTTTTTATAAGATCCCCAGGGGACTCGTGGACACATTAAAGTTGGAAAAGTACTGCCCAGTGCCTGCTTCCAGTGGATAAAACTCCAGTGGTTCTGTCTAGGGTTGGGGCGGGGGAAAGGAGGAGAAGGCTAGAGTGATTTTTTTTAGATAAACTTTCTTTCCATTCCATTAGTCTGGTAGAGTGGGAATACTCTGAAGGTTAAGGTCAAGTTCCCCTTGAGGGGAAGTCCTGCTTCTCACTGAGGAGCAGGGAGCCTCTGCCCTTTGGGGAATGTGAGCAGGTGAGGGAACATGTGAGGCCTGATGAACCCAAGCTGATATGAAGCTGACCCATGGAGTTAAGAAGAGCAAAAACAGGCTGAAATGCTGGAAATGTGGCACCTCTTAATGAAGAGGTCATTTTCATCTGGTCACTCCCTGCAGACTTCCTCTATCAAGACACACGGTATGTCTCTGGGATATCCTGGGATGAGGACCAGGAAGATACCACACTGTATTCCTTCCCGCTCTGTACAAGCTCATTTACCACCTCTGTCATAGGCCTGATGCTATGGTGACAGTTGCCATGGAGATACTCCTATGCATGGTTGAAGTTAATCCCCACCCATACTGTCAATCATATGGTTTAAACTAGAGATTTTCAAGCTGTGTTCCATAAAACCATAAGGGGCTTTGAGGGTTTCACAAACATTTTATTCAAATCTCAAAAAAATTTTTTAATTACAAAGAATGTATATACTTGAGGGAAAAAATCAAATAGTATATAGAATGAATATATACTAAAAAGTTAATGTCCAAATTCTCATCTGACAGAGTGGCTTGTTTAAGGCTAATTCCGCCTACAAATAATAATTATGAATTCTGGACATCCCCCGCCCCCACAAAAAAAACCCCTATTTGATGGCACTAGAGAGCAGACAGTAAAGGAAGGGAACCACTCTATTTGTTTCCCTGAAAATAAGACCCAGCCGGACCATCAGCTGTAATGCATCTTTTGGAGCAAAAATTAATATAAGACTTGGTATATTATATATTATATTATATTATACCCAGTCCTATAGTAAAATAAGACTGGGTTTTATATTAATTTTTGCTCCAAAAGACGCATTAGAGCTGATGGTCCGGCTAGGTCTTATTTTCAGGGAAACACGGTAGGTGAGATCCACATTGTGTATAGCTTTTCCCCTAAGTCAGTCATTCTCAAACTTTACTGTATATTAGAATCTCTGGAGAGCTTGTTAAAATTCAGATTGCTGGGCTCCACCTCCAAGATTTCTGATTGACTAGGTCCGGGTTGGGACCCCAAATTTTACATTTCTAGCCAGCATTGATGTTAATGCTACTGGTCCAAGGACCACACTGAGAACTACAGCCAGCTTGCACAGGGCAGGAGTAACTGAGGGACTGAAGCCACAGGTATGTTGGAGTTTGCAACTAGAGTGGCTGGAAATTGAGAAAATTGTACAAAGGAGAGAGTCACAGAGTGGGAAGCCACCAAATATGTATGTAAATTCTCCTCAAATCCTTGGCTGACCCTTGAACTCTACATGTCCATGTGAGACTCCAAAGAGTCAAGGGGAAAGCAATAACTGATGGCTGAAAGAGACTGAGCAGAGATTTCAGCAATGGCCCATCACAGGGGAGACAGAGTTTAGGATTGAAAGTCTCACCAAATTTTAGGGGTTTGGTAAACAGCTCAAGCTTTCCATCGAAACCATGGAAGGACCACACTCTAAGAGTAAAGCCTACATGCCTGACCACAGCATTCCCCCTTGCACTAAAGTTAAAACTAAAATAAACCCATCCTGACGAAACTTAAAAGCAAGTTTTAAGTGATGTGATCCACCAGTGATTTCCCTGCCTATTGCAAGAAACTTGTCAGAGGAAGATAACAGAGTCCAGTCTCTAGAACACATTCCCAGTGTTCACTATACAAACATTACTGGATATGTGGAGGAAAAGGAAAACATGAGACACAATCAAGAGGTAAATCAGTCCATAGAAACAGATTGACAAACAGCCCAGATCTCAGAATTTGCAGGCAAGGCCATTAAAATAACAGATAAATATGTTAAAGATTCTACAGTAAAAGATGTATATACTAGGTGAAGAGATGAGAAATTCAGGCAAGATCGGGAAACTGTAAAAAAGAATGAAAAGGACATTGTAGGACTGAAAAACACAGTATCTGAAAAGTGATCCTCCTGCTCTTCATCCTCACTCCCAGTTCAGCTTTCTGCCCCGGAGTTGAACATCTGTCGTAGGGTTCTTTTGTTGCGAATGATAAAGACTTGACTCTAGCCAGCTTATGGCAAGGTGGTGAGGTATAGTGAAGCCTATCTTACCAAACTGTGGGGATGGCCAGAGTGGAGCTGGTTAGAATCAACTAGCCCTAGGGATTCAAATGCCATGAAGATGCTGCTGGTACTCTCTCTGAGAATTCGCTGTACACTCTCTCACTGTGAGCAGGCTTCTCTGTGGGGTGAGAGATGGCTGAGCTCAGCTCTGGCCTCGTAGCTTCATAGTGCTGAGAAAAGAGGTTCTCTTCCCATAGCACCAGTTAAAAAGATCCCAAGGAAAGGCCTCTGGTTAGTCCAGGGTGGGTTACAACCTCTCCATGGACCAATCATAGTTGCCATGGTGTGAGGTATTATTAATGGCTTGGATCAGATGCCCAATGGCAACCCATCACTATGGCCAAAGAGACACTTCCCTTTGGGAGGGGAATGATTCTTCAGAAGGAAAGAGGCAGCATGTATGTGATAAGCTGCATAACTGGTGAGCTGGACGCCCACTTCGGTTTGTGCCTCCTTCACCCTAATCAGTCAGTGCGACTCCTTCCACATCGTTTAATGTGTGTTACATAGTGTCTAACTAAGCTGCCCTCAAAGCAGTCCTCATGTCAGTGATTTGAATGCAAGTCATTTTGGAGGGACCTCATCCAAAGAAGCATGAGGAGGAAGTGAGTGAGTGAGGTAGGAAAGGTAGAAAGCCGATGAAGGTGTCTTAATGAACAGGTTAGCACGTTGGGCAACTGGGGCACAATCCCACCATGCCTCTTGAAAGACTTGCATAGAACACGTCTCAGAATTGTTCCAAGGGACAAGGAAGTTGAGGGATGTATTCCCAATTCCAGTCCCTCACTGGTTGCAGGTTGCTCCTAGGGGCCATAGCTTCTGGAGCATACAGGCAGAGGAAGTCCTCAAACAGAAAGAGGTGCCTGAAGGTGGGGGCCGCCATTATGTAAGGAAACTCCACTGAAGCTTTAGGTCTCTGGGGTCACTGAGGGGAAATGGGCAGGACAGTGTCTGATACACATCAGTAAATCTCTTTACCTAAAAAGGATCCTGTTACACACTAATCTCTAAACATTAATTATTCAAAACTATGTTTTAATTATGCTTAAAACTCAAATAGTAATATCCATATCCAAATGTGTTATAATTCCAAATGGGAATACATTATGACCACAGGGCTAATACACTCATTATATACATATAGTTCAGTATCAGTCCTGCGATTACTGGTTTATATATTACACTTCTCTTGAGGCACTGTCCTACTATAGCTATCAGATATGAGTGCCTGAATAACTAATCATATTTTCTTCAAGTGGACTTACACAATTATCCTTAAAACTGAAAATGGGTTTCACCGGTGAAAAACAGGATGTTTAAGAAGAAAGTTTGGGGGCCGGCCCGGTGGCTCAGGCGGTTAGAGCTCCGTGCTCCTAACTCCGAAGGCTGCCGGTTCGATTCCCACATGGGCCAGTGGGCTCTCAACCACAAGGTTGCCAGTTCAATTCCTCGAGTCCCGCAAGGGATGGTGGGCTCTGCCCCCTGCAACTAAAATTGAACACGTCACCTTGAGCTGAGCTGCCGCTGAGCTCCCGGATGGCTCAGTTGGTTGGAGCCTGTCCTCTCAACCACAAGGTTGCTGGTTCGACTCCCGCAAGGGATGGTGGGCTGTGCCCCCTGCAACTAGCAACGGCAACTGGACCTGGAGCTGAGCTGCGCCCTCCACAACTAAGACTGAAAGAACAACAACTTGAAGCTGAACAGAACCCCCCACAACTAAGATTGAAAGAACAACAATTTGACCATTGTTCCCCAATAAAGTCCTGTTCCCCTTCCCCAATAAAATCTTAAAAAAAAAAAAAAAAAAAAAAAAGAAGAAAGTTTGATGATGGATGTGATGAGT
Source organism: Rhinolophus sinicus (assembly GCF_036562045.2). Classification (NCBI taxonomy): domain Eukaryota; kingdom Metazoa; phylum Chordata; class Mammalia; order Chiroptera; family Rhinolophidae; genus Rhinolophus; species Rhinolophus sinicus. The sequence goes on from NC_133757.1 coordinate 21,176,138, forward strand.
TTGATCATATCAAGATATCAAACATCCCACCTTAGAGCAATTCTTCAAAGCATCACTGACAATTGTTTATGAAACAATGTGCTGAAAATGCTCATGCAAAGCCACTCAAGACAAGAGAGTATGATAATACTTAGTTGTTTTAAGGAGTTACCCTTTATGCCAATAAAAATTACCCAAGTTCCAAATATGTTTTGTGCAGTAAATTTTGCAGATTAGTTTTATACACCCTGCCAAGTTGCAATGCCATTTTGAGACTAAACACAATGGAGCATGAAAACAAGGCTTTCCATTTCATTCCATGGAAAATAAACAGCTTAATGTTTTTGAAAAAAACACATGCAAAGAAGTCTGGTGATGGAAGTGCACTGACAGTGCAATACATAAGTAACACGTTGCACGTGAAGGAGAACATATCACTAAGGAAAAGCTTAGGAAACTTCAAGCTATTATTAAGATCTATTAGTAATTGGGCAACGAGAACAATGAAAGAGCAGGCTGGGGGTGGCCGGTTAGCTCAGTTGGTTAGAGCATGGTGCTGATAACATCAAGGTTGCCAGTTCGATTCCCGCCTGGGCCACTGTGAGCTGCGCCCTCCTTTAAAAAAAAAGAATAAAGAAAGAGCAGGCTGCTGTGAACGAAAGAGCAACAAGAACCGCTGCCTGATAATTCTGCCCAGAGAGAAATGCACTAGACATGCAAATTCCCCAAGGAGAGGGCTCTGGTCTATCCTATTCACAGATTAAGTACTCAGTAGTTATGAACTATTCTTAAAGATTAAAGTTACGTACATCTTTACAAACCAGCAGGACCAGAGAACAAATGGTGTTTATTTTAGTTAATAACAATAACACTGTAATAACTAACATTTACTGAGGATTTACCATGTGTCCACACTGTGCTGCCCATTTTACATGAATTATCTCATGTTCGTCTGACAATGACGCCATAAGGTAAGCATTGTTAGCTCCATTTTATAGACAAGAAACTGATGCTTAGAAAGGTCGAATAACTAGCAAAGGTGGCACAAAGAATAATGGGAGGGCATGAATCCAAAGCCACACCCATACTCTCCCCACCACATTCTTCTGCCATATATGCATTCAGAAAAGCTATTATGAGGAAGATTATTTTTTAACCCCGCCATGAAATGTTGGCAAAAATGTAATGATATTCAAATGGTAAGAAAACAATGGTGGGGGAAAGTGAAACAGTAATGGTTTGTATTAAGTTGTGCCTGTACCGGGTTAAGCCATCATTATATGATACATCAAGCATTAGCCATTATCAAAAGGACAGCATCTCAAAATGCATTGTATAAGACATTTTAATGATACTGAGGTACAGTCCTCACAATGCAGACATTTGAGACTTTTTGGGGTTATTGTAATAATATGGGCCGTGAAATCCAGAATTTACTTTTTACTTTTTGGGCCAAAGCAAGATGCAGGCATGACAATTTCAAGTGAGAAAAAAAATTACTCTGTGTGGTTAAAGAAAACCAATTATTAGCTAAATACTTCTGTTTAAAACAGATAAATTGAAAACTGAATCCTTCAGCTGGTATCTTTACAAACCTAAGCAGGCTGAAGTTGCATTACAGTATTGAGATTTTGTCATATTCACAGCTTAAGGTAAAGTGTTAGCAAAGAGATAAAAAATAAGTCCAGGCCTATATTAAAAATTAGTAGTTCTGACTTGAAATTTTGCAAGATATCTGACACATTAAGACTTTAAAATATCAGATATTTCAAATGGCACATTGAACACCACATAAGGTTACAAAGTATATCTGAAAAGTCTTTTTTGCTGAACAATGAGGTAAAAACTACCAGAGGAGCCACTCCTTCATTGACCTCCTTGAAATGGAATCAATTTAAGAATTGAGGCAGTTGATAGATATTATTAGTAAGATAACTTTGAAACAGAAAATACTTATTACTCCTCTTTCAAGCTTCTGTGTCAATTTCATTGAAGAGTGTCAGAAGACTGCAAGAGAAGTTGCTTAAAGACTGTTACTATTTGCAAGGACTGTCTTCCTGTGAATCAAGAATTACTTGATTCTGTGCGTCAATAACAATATAAAAACTGATTATTGACACTAATATACAACTAGAACTGACATCCATAACCACCATCTTCTGATTTCTATGCTTATCAAAGCACATTCATTGTCCTCACTGATTGATTTTATATTTGTATTTATAATAAATTATTTAAATATGACTATTTCAAACACACTTCACAGTACAGAGAACAATATGGAAAATAAGTTCTCACCCAATTTTAACAAATAGTAGCATTTTACCACATTCAATTATTTTTTAAAAGATATGTACTACTACAATTTACAGAATCTTCTGGTTCTCCTCTCTTACCAGAGGGAACCACAATCCTGAAGTTGATCTTTTCTGTCCATTTTCATATTTTAACCACAGATGTATATATTCCTAAACACACACACACACACACACACACACACACACACACACACACAGAGATATATAGATACAATGTATAGTGTTGTTTTTTATTTTTAACATTTGCAGAAATGATAGACTGTATATATCCTTCTACAACATGCATTGTTTTTACTCGCCAGAATCTTACAAGTATGGAGATTTACCTGGGCTGACTTGTTTAATCTTATTTCTTTCCTTTTTTTCTTTTTTATTCAGGTATGTCTTAGTCAATTCTGGCTACTATAACAAGAATATCCTAGGCTGGGTAGATTAAATACCGTGTTTCCCCGAAAATAAGACCTAGCCAGACCATCACCTCTAATGCAGCTTTTGTAGCAAAAATTAATATAAGACCCAGTATTATATTATATTATATTATATTATATTATATTATATTATATTATACCCAATCTTATATAAGACCCAGTATTGTATTGTATTGCATTATATTATATTATATTATATTATATTATATTATATTATATTATACCGGGTCTTATATTAAAATAAGACTGGGTCTTATATTAATTTTTGCTTCAAAAGACACATTAGAGCTGATGGTCCAGCTAGGTCTTGTTTTCGGGGAAACACGGTAACAGACATTTATTTCTCATAGTTCTGGAAATTTGTAAATCTGAGATCACGGTGTCAACATGGATAACCTCTAGTGAGGGCCCTCTTTCTGGTTTCCTCACATGGGGGTGGGAAGAGGAAACAAACTCTCATGTGTCTCTTCTTATAAGGACACTAATGCCATCAGGAGGACATCACCCACATGACCTAATTACCTCTCAAAGTCCCCATCTCCGCATACCATCACATTGGAGATTAGGGTTTCAACACATGAAGTTCGGGGAGACACAGACATTCAGTGCATAGCAGGGTATGCTGTACATACTCAACTCTGGCACATAGCCTAAAACCTCCACCCAGATCAAGATGGAGATCGTTCCCAGCACCCCACACTTCTTTGTGCCTCCTCCCAGTACATACTTCTCAGAGGTAACCCCTAATATAACCTCTAGTGCTATCAATTAATTTTGGCTGTTTGGAACTTCATGTAAATGAAATCATACAGTACGTACCCTAAGGGTCTGTCATTTTTGCTCAGTATTGTGTCTGTCAGCTTTATCCAGGTCGCTGTGTGTAACAATTGTTTGTTCTTTATCATTGGTATACAGTATTCTGTTGTATGAATGTAACCATTTATTAATCCACTCAGCCTTGGTGGACATTAGGGTGGCTTTCAGTTTTGAGTTATTATGAATAATGCTGCTGTAAATATTTTCGTACATTTTTTGGTGGACATATGCATTGATTTTTCTTGGATCTATACCTAGGAGTGAAATTGCAGGTCTTAGTGTAGGCATACTCCACAGAGTTGAGTAGTTACAAGAGAGATCAGACAGCCCAAAAAGTCGAAGATATTCACTATCATTCATTTAACAAACATTTAGTGAAAACTTGTTATGTATCAGACATTGTTCTCAGCACTGGGGGTATGAGAAAACAGCCCGACATCCCTGTTTATAGAGCTGGCCTTCTTATGTTTTAGTAATATCATGAATTAATAACCAGACATTACCTACATCGTTTCTTGGCTGTCCATCGGTGGGATTTTTCTATTTTGTTTCTAAAAGTCAGAGCAGTGACAACCCCTCATGTCTTAAGCATGGCTAAGAGTTTTGGCCTGAAAGAGAGGGATTTTCCAGGGATCTCCTGGCACAAATGGTCCAGTTTCTACCACAGTAAATGGCATCAAGTGGAAGTTCAAAATCCCTCCTCACTAGCACTTCCCATCTCCGTGGAGTATTCTTGCAGTGTGCCTGTGCAGGACGCTTTGCACTTGTAGACGGGGCTGGGCCGGCTCTGACCCCTGCCAGCAGACAGCCCTGAAGTCCGCAATAGTCATCCCCAGCTGCGAGGTCAGTGTGCAGTAATGCATGGCCTAGTGCTATTTCTTCTGAAGGAATGGTTTGTTTTAAGTAAATTCAAACTTTTCAATATGCCTCCCAAGAAGTTAACTGTTCAGAAAACTTCCTTCTCCCCCACCAAACGATATTAAAGAAAAAACAAGAACTCCAGAAAAATAGGAAACATCTAACCTCCATGAAGATAAAAACAAGCAAACAAACAGCTAAAACTCTTAAAATATCTCTTAAGAGTTTGAAACAATAGCCATGTACATTATTTTTACTCATAGCAAGCATGAAACATTATCCAAGTAGGAAAAACTGTGAAATAAAAGACAAAAAAATAAATAAAATAAAATAAAAATAAAGACACTTTAGAAAATATTGCTTTCAGTCCATGTAGTAAATACCTTACTTTGAATGTACAGAAAGAAGTACATACTTAATAGAAGATATATTTCTTCTAGCCCCCATTAAATAAATGCTGAACAAATATTTTAGAAATAGAGATTTGAAGAGGCCCCAAAATCTTGGTTTTCCCTTGCGTAATTCATTGTTTCTTCCACCTAGACTGTGAGTTCCACAAGGGAGGACATTCTTGTTTGTGACTAAATTCCCATTTGTGGAATAAATACATGAGCATCGTGCTTACTCAGCACAATTCCTGCCACAGCACACAGTAGGGGCTTAGTAAACAATTACTGGTATTTCTTGTAATATAGTTGTTGTAATAATGGTAACAACTGTTATTGCTACTGTTATTATTATCATGATCGTTATTATAGCTAAAGGGAACTTTTGATCAGCCCCCATACATTATAGACAAAAAAAAAAAGAAAAAAGAAAACTGAGTAGCACCACCATCTCTGTTATACAGACCAAGAATGTACAATTAATACCTTCATTTCCCTCATCCTTGACGATATTACCAAACAGAGGCCACTCTACCTTCTAAAATTCCCTTTGCTCCATCCAAGACCATCATCCTAGTCTAGCCTGTTGTCACCTCTTGTTTTCCACTGCAGAACTTCTGACTGTCCTCCTTACCCACCAGGCCCCTTCAGTGGAGGACCATGGTGATCCTTTCAAAATGCAAAGTAAAAACAAACAAACCTTTTATTATTATAGAAGGACATATGTATAGAAGGACATATTAGAGAAGGAATTTTTAAAATTTTCAATAAATTAGTTTTTAAAATTTAAAACTTTACATTCTCAGCCTGAGATTACCACCATTCATACTTTAGTATATGTTTGTCCCACCTTGGTAACATTTGTCACAATTATAATTTTACATTTATTTGTATGATTTTTAAAACAATGTGGTTCATCCCCAAAGGTGATAAAACTCTCTGAGGACAAGGCCCTTGTCTGGTTTGCCACAAGTATAGCCCCAGATCCTAGCAGAGTGGGTAGCACATGTTGGTAATTTAACAAATATTCATTGAGTGAATAAATAAATAAATGAAGTCCTTGCAAAAGTAAAAAGTAATGTAGTAGGTGTACTTTTGGGGTGTGTGGGCTCCTCACACCAGCCCTCTTTCTTAGAATTAATTTCACAGCCCAGTGGGTTGGCTCATGAGAGTCACATTTGTACTACATGACTCCACCCATGGTAATTGATTGGGTGAGGGGTGGACACATGACCCAAGCTGGGCCAATCAGATTGTTTTTCCTGGGAAGGGATCTGGATTCCACAGGCAACCAGTGAGTGTCAGGTGTGCCTGGAATTGAGGGACTGGTAGACACACTTGGGTGGTGGGGGCTCCTGCTATGTGGGTGAAAAAGAGAAAAACAATCTGCAGATAGAGAAGAATAAAACAGACACACAGTGCTAAGCAGAGATAAGAGTTGGAGAAAATGATCACGTTCTCAAAGATTTGCTACTTCCTGGTTCTACCTCAAGAAATCCAGATGTCTGTGGATAATGAGATACTACTGTATATTGGAAATAAAGCCCCTGCTCCTTTCTTAGCTGGCTCAGCTCAATTTCTAGTACTTGTAAACCAGTGTCTCAACTAAGACATGCGCTATTCGTAAGTTAGGCCATCAAAGTGATCATAGTTATCTGCCTAGGGCAACACCTTGTTGATGACAGTCTAAATCCCAGCCAGATTCACTTAGGTGGGAAAACCCAGCCTATTGAGGCTTCCTCTGCCTGCTCTAGACTATTGGGTAAGAAGTGAACCAATTATGAGGATATATTCCTGCTTGAGATACAGAGGGCAGGATGTGAGCTAGCCAGACTTAACTTTGAGGGTCTTGAATCTTTCACCTGAAATCACCATATGGATTCAAAGGGGACAAAAAACAATAATTTCTCTGACATTTCCAAATAGAGAACTGAAAAAACAGAGGGGGGTCAAGCTAAAATCAGATTCATATTTTTGGTTGTGGCTTCAGGCTATTTAAAGGAACTGCCTTTGAATTCCCCAAGGGACTTTTTTTTTTCCTGTTCTTTTGTCATTCAGTGGCCAACTCAGGGTTTGCTTGGTTCTGGAAAATCCAGGGAATTTTGAAAAAGAAAACCTATGGTGGTTTATGGTTGCAATGGAACTATAAAGACTGATCTATTATACCAAGATGATGCTGGTAACCCCCTACCAGGTGGGAATTCCCTTGAAGGCATGTTCGGTAGCTGAGATAGATGGTAAAAAACCATCCTCACTCTCATCCCCAAAGGTCTTAAAATACAGTGCACTAGTTTGGGGACCAGATGTCTGGTCAGTGTTAGGGATGCAGCCTGGAGTTATGGAATATTTTTTTTCCTCTGTGAATCTAATTGTGTCTTTGGCCTCTTTGGCCATGCATGTTACCACATTTCCCTCTGGTTTTCCAGTGCACGGTCATTTGCTGAGGCTGTAACTTCCAGTGGGTCTATCAAAAAAAAAAAAAAATTTCTGCTGCATATAGACCCTCACCAGAGTCAAGGCTAACACGGGAGACTGAGACTCAATGGTACCACATAAAGAAGCTCGTTGAGATTTTGCTGATGAACTTTCTATTTTGGGAGTCAGAGAGAGGTGACTTCTACCTCTGGTGGTTTAGCAAGCAGTGTGTGGAGGGGGTATTATAATGGCTGCAATTAGTGAACAGTGGAGCTGAGCAGACAGGGCAGTTCTGGGGCGTCATCCTGGTCCCAATCCCCAACAACCAAGGAGAGGAGACTTCTGGCCAGCAATTTCTCTCTGGAGAGAATGGAAGTTGGCCTTTCTGTCTACTCCAAATTCAGAAGAGACCATCCTCAAGACATTCTCCATACATAATTCTATTAGGGCTGGTTTGAGAGAGGGAGAGAGAGAAAAGAGAGAGAAGAAAAGAGAAGAGAAAGGGATGGGGAGGAGGGGGAAAAGGAGGGCGAAGGGGGAAGGGAAGGCAGAGGAGTAGGAGGAGAAGAAGGAAGGGGAAGGAGAAGAAAAAAGACAGAAGCACAAGAGCGCTCAAGTACTTATAGTCGGTAGATTGGCAGGTTATCAATTCCATGCCCTCCTGCTTGTCTCTGCCAGAGGTCAGCCAGGGACAGAAAGGGATACAACCTGGACAGCTGCGGGAGTTAAAGATGCTAAAACCACTTTGGCCAGGAGGGGGCCCCAAATTTCACTCAAATTTGCACATCTCTGGGTACTAGTCCAGTTAGATCTCGCTTTACATAATAGTTGTCCACCATGCTAGGACATGGAAGGAGCCAGAAAGATCATCAGGGACCCAGGTATGGGAATGGATTTCGAGGCTGGGTGTGATTGAGCAGGACTGGAACCCAGGCTGGGTAAGTCCTGCTCCAAAACTGTTCAAAACTTCTCAGACATCACTTTCAGCAGCAGCATCTACAAATATCGGTTGAGATCCCAGAAATTAAAAAAGACAACCATTTATCGAGTCTTGTTTACTATATAAAGCCCAGTGCTGGGTGTGCTGGATAGGGTGTATGTGGCAGGTGGCCAAGGAGCTGGGTGGTGTGGATGGGGAGGGAAAGGGTGGTGCCAGAGTCTAAGTTCACCTTCCTCAAGGCCCTCACTGGCTTCTTACTGGTTTAGAAGGTACAACCTAAGCACAACAAAGTTAAAGAACGATAAAAGAGGTAAATAAGCGTTCAATACAGTAGCAGCTGAGCTGTCATAAGGCAATGTATGATTACTAATCAAATGAATGACTATCAATTGCCATAAACATTCTGAGGAGGGTGAGAGAATTATACGGTGCCTTTAGCGTTTACTGACTTGAGTGCTTTCCTGTATGGTGTCTTCTCTAGGTGGTCATGAAGCCTCCATGGGAGAGAAGGCGGGTGGGCTCTGCATGTGGGGGGAGCTGATAGCCGATAGGATTTTCTGGTGCGCTGATTCTCTCCTGGAGACACACACGGCCCTTGAGGAACGTTCTGCCTTGATGAGGAACCAGGGACTGTGTGATGCTTGTGTGAATGGAAAATTGGAACCAGGTGCCCCGAGTTCAAGGGGGAGCAACGTTCTGGGCCTGCTTGTGTTTGTAAATGTGCTAAGGGTGCTCTTTAAATGAACTCTTCCTGCCTATGAATAGGCTCATAAATATGGTGGAGGAGAGAGACAGCCAGTCTGGAATTACCTCACTGTGTGGCATCAGGCAACTTGCTTAGTTTCTCTTGGCCTCAGTTTGCTCCTCTGTAAAATTAGGAGAATCGATAACCTCTCAGGTCCCTTCTAGTTGGAAAAGTCTTTGGTCCTAAGCATCCTATAATTATGTTTCTGAAAAATCAGATTTTCAAGTATCGGTCAGTTTGCATCGGTATTTTGGGTCCTCTTTCTCTTATTTATTCTAAATTTGTTTTGGGTATTTTTATCGTTATATTTTGTCATTTGAATTCACACAAGATCCCTGGATTGGAGGCATCCCTAGTTAATAAACGAAGGTGACAGGATAGGGGGTTATTAGATCCTCTCCAGCAGTACTAGCTCCTTGAGCAGATGTTCTCAACATGGATCACCCAGTGTACCTACTATGTGCCAGGTAGCTGGGTTATTGAATGAATGAGATGCAATCTGGTCTCCATGGAGCCTTCACTCAGTCTCAATCATTTCTAGGGAGTGCCAGGCACACGTGAGGCACTTAGTAAATGTGTGTTGAACAGCAAAGAATGCTTAAGGCACTGCTGGGAAAGAAAGGGGTTGAAATGTACCCAGGGAAGAAGGGAGAGCCTGTAGCATTTTAACTTAAAGTCTCTTGGGCATACAGCCCCAGCAGGGAAAGGAGATTTTCTCCCACAGGTATAAATAACTTCTGCCCAACTAATCCCATGGGTTGGGGTGGGGGCTGGCACTCAGTTCTTCCCTCCAGCTGAGGTAATTTGGGAGCCCAGGGAGAATTGGAAGTGCTCAAATTGTGCTTTAAGACACTGAATTTAGGAGATGTCAGGTTGTCTGGGGTTTCTTAGCCTGGAAGAAGGCCATCACCTTGTACGTGAACATTGAGTCACTAAGACAGCAGGGGAGCATGGAACCTCCCTCTCTCCTCCAGATCTCTTGAGCTTAGAGTCATGCTCAGGTCCTGATCAGAAGCAGGAGGGTGAGTGGGAAACCACTGGTGCCTCTTAGATGAGCCAACTGCTCTGACTCAAAGGGACCCAAGGCAAGCCAACCTCCCTCCCCTTCTTTCCCTCCAACAGCTAACACCAGCTCCCCTCACCATGGGTTTCTCAGGCTTAATTAGCACTTCCTGAATGCTTTGGGTCCACAGAAGAAAAGTGGCTGAATGCCATTATGAGTCCTTTTACTGTGAACCCACAGGCCATCTTGATTCATCATCAGAGGCCCTCCCAGGTTCCCTTTGAGAGAACCCTACCTTTGAGGGGATCTCAGTGCTGAGGGCGTATCCAGGGTCAACCCTCTCCCCCAACAGGCCTTGCTCAGGATATGATGCCTCGACTCCTCCTTTCCCTTCTCTTAGCATCACTGCCAGAAACCCTGTGCCTAGTGTCAAGGTCCCTCACGGTCGGGACTCCCCACACCCATCCTTCTTCTTATTTCTTTCTCCTATGCCTCACCCTCTTCCCTGACCCGTCCCCATGTGGACACTCTCCTTCTGGCCCTCTGCCTGTCTCCAGCTGGTTCAGATTTCAGGTTACTTATGTCACGTCTCCTCACTCCACCTTTTCTTCTCCCCCTGATCATTCATTTAACCAATACTCGTTGTGACTATCACTGTATATAAGGTACTGTGCTTGGCTATATGAGGAGTGCAAAGAAGTATATAACTTACAGCCAGTCCTTGTGCACGAGGTGCTTTCAGAGGAAACGAAGTGTGTTATGGACAAATACACACATGTCCAAGCAGCTCAGGGCAAGCACTGCTGGTCTGGGAAGAGTTCAGAGGAGGCAGAGTATTCCAAAGTGCTCTGAAGTCTGCCCATCCTCCAGGGCCCAGCACAGGGACAGCCTCCTCCATGAAGCCCTCCTTAATTACTCCATTTTCTTGAGTTCTAATGCACATTTTATTAGATACAGTCTTAGTGGTATCCCTGTTTTTCAATTGGATTTCCTCCTCTTTGAGGGAAGGGACAAGCCTCTGTCAATTGGATTTAGTTTTCTGTTCCACAAACATTAATTGAACTCTTTCACTCTTCTGTTTCTCAGTGCCTTGCAAATGAGCATAGTATAGGTGCTCAATCAATCCTAAAATTCCAGAATTTTAGAGAAGAAATTTTAATTGCTTTTAATTTAATTTTTGTAAATGTCAAAAGCTATACATGCTAATTCTGAAAAACAAACTGAAAATGTCTCCATAGGAGTAACTACCACTTAGAGCTTGGAGTGTATGTAGGAAATAATCTTAAAAGACCATCTAGTTCAGCATCCACATTTTACAATGAGAACATTAAGGTGACCCTAAGGCCTGTGGTATTGAGTTAAGTGATTTGCTCAGGGTCAAACATTGAGATAGTGGCATGCTTGCTGTTCTAGCATCCTTCCCCAAGAAGGTTGGAGGAATAGTGGGGTACTCTGTAACAAGCAAATGTGTGAATGAAGTCTTAGATTAGTACATGGGTTCTGACAGTGCAGAGAAGTGAATATTAATACAATAAGGTCATAAAACTCTTGGGGGGGGCCCCCATTTCAGATGTTTGACCTTGGTCCATAGTCACAAAGCTTTATTGTGATTGTGAAGCAATAGGATTCATTATGAAAACACTGTCTCTTTAAATATATTTGAAACTGGAATGGGAAAAAATGTTCAAATAGATGGGTGGGGGGGTGAGGGTGGGAAGTAAATTGAATTAAATAGTAATTGTACTCTAAATCCAGGGACAGACAAGTGACTTGGAAAGTCAGTTTTCCAGACCAGAGGGAGAGGTGGTGAGAAAGCCAGAGCCTGGGGCCAACGATGAGTTGGCCCCCAACCCAGTGGATTTTCCCACCATTGTATGCTCCATTCCCTCCTCCCTGGCCTAGGGAGGATCCCAGGGGCGCTCCAGGCTTAAGGCAGTGGTGTTAGGCAGAGTCTTGTAACCTCACTGGTAAATGATGTCACAGGTTAGTTGCACAGGCCCAGATCGATGAACGACTCAGGCAGCGGATCAATCACACTTCCGGGGAGAATTCACCCTTTGTGACCCGCAGGAGGGCAGGTGGTTTATCAAAAGAGGCTCTGGCTTGAAGGATTTGATGCTGATCCCTTCCCCAGTCCCGTCTCCTCCGGGTGGTGGTGGTGGTGGTCGTGGTGGTGTGTGTGCTGGGTAGTAACAGCAGGCTAATCAACTACTTTTCATTAAAGAGATCTGGGGGATAAGAGTAAAAGGGGCACATAAAGGTGGGGACAAAAAGGCACAAATCCGCTCCAAGACGGAGAGCCAGGGTAGGGGCGCGTTGGCTTCACTTCCCCCCGCCTCGAAAGCCACCCTGAGTTTCTGTGCCCAGCGAAGTAGCCCAGGGCTGCTCCAGGCCGCGGGCTGCGCTCTCCGCGCGGTGGGGGCCCGCCGGCCCGCCCTGGCCGCTCCGGCCTTGCTGCAGCCCCCTCCCCGTCGCCCGAGCCCCTCCCCCCGGGCCCGGAGCCCCTCCCCGCACGCTTCCCCTCTCTCTTCTCCCCTCCCTTCCCTTCCTAGCCTGCCCGGCTCTGCCTCCGCCTCCCGCGCCCACAGTCTCCGCCAGCGCCGAGCCCCCCGGAGCCCGAGTGCGGTGAAGGGCTGCCGTCCGCCCCTCCCCAGCGCGCTGACAGCAGGCTCCGGGGTCCCCGCCCCGTCCCCTCGCCGGCGGGACACACCCCCGCCCCTCCTCTGCTCCGCCAGTTCCCGCCGGACCCACCGGGCGGCGGAGAGAGCGGGCGAGCGAGCCGAAGAGCGGCAGCCGCGGCGGCGCGGAAGGGAAGGGGCGCGCGGCAGGCCCACGGGGAGCCGCCCGGGGTGCACGGAGCCCGCGTGCCCACCGGGACCGTCCCCGCCCTGGGGCCATACCTGTGGGCGCCGGGATCCTGGGCAGCGGCGCGCCGGGCCGGAGTGGCGGGTGGCCCCGGGGACCCGGGAAGCGGGAGAAGGGGCCGGAGCTCGGCCGGGATGAGAAGGTGACGCCGCCGGGGGGCGCCACTCGCTTTGTGGGGAAAGATGCTAGCCTACTGCGTGCAAGATGCCACCGTCGTGGATGTGGAGAAGCGAAGGAACCCCTCCAAGCACTATGTGAGTACTAACCCCAAACCCTGCAGGCGGCTGGCCAGGGACCCCGGCGAGGGCCCCCGTCCGGACCCTCGCCCCTCCCCGCTGTTAAGTCCCGGAGCTGAGTGTGCACAGGGCAGCCCTCGCCGTGGAGTTTCTTCGCAGGTCTGTGATCTCCAGGGAAGCCTTTTCTATCCTTCTTCCACTCACCGCTTCCCCCCTCCCCCCACCCCCGCCCCGTTTTCTTTTTTTGGCTTTGGAATTGGCAAGTGGCTGCCCTTGTCTGTTACAACGGTGAAGTCATCTGTCCGCCTGAGCGTTGATGGATGGTAGGGGGAGCGTTCGTCAAACCCTTGCTGAGACGCTCCGTTGGGAAAGAGCATCTTCCCGGCCCTCTCTGGGGGCTCGGGTCGCTCCCGCTCACACAGACCAGGACGATTTCTGAGGCTGGCCCTGGGGAAGGAAGCCTGGCGCTCTCCTCCCACGTTCGTAATGGTCTCTGCCTCCCTAGGCCTGGGTCTGGGGGCAAAGGGAAGCTGCCTCACCCCCTGCCCCACCTCCACCCTCAGCCCTGAGCTTTGATTTCCTTCTTAAAGTCATTGTGTCCGTCGGTGTGAGGAGAACTGTGGCTTTTCCTTTTATCCCTTCTCTGGACGTGACCCTTAACCGGGTTCATTTCCTCTTAAGTGATGCTCCATCTCCAGACACGAGGAGGCAAATGTTTGCTGTGCTTTCCGAGGAATGGCTGCCCCTCCCCCTTCCTTCCCCAAACTTAATGAGAGTGGGCTAAGGTTGATTGAGCTGAGCTCCCTGGTCTGGGTGACACGGCCCCCTTTCATCTCAGCCAGTCCTGTCTTCCCATCCTTCGCACCTTAGGAAGTAAACACGGTGTCCTTGACGCCGAGGATGCCTGTCTGAGCAGTCTCTGCTCCCGTACTTGAGAAAGAAGAGACAGCAGGCATCCAAAGCAGAAGGACTGCATCTTATTTGCAAATTAGGCACTTAAAGGAGCATTTAGAATGCGCAAAGCATTAATTTTAACAATTAAAACAGGCTGTTGGTTGCTGCCCTAGACTGCACATTGACCTCAGAAATGCCTTTTATTTCCCTGTTGGAAGGCGACCGAGGTTTGTGCTAATGTCAGCCTCGGGCAACTCTTTCTGCCTTTATCACCAGCTCTGAACTTTGGGTTTCTTATAGGAACAAATGGGCCGGGGCTCAGGTTGGGGAGGAGGTAAACTGTGGAGGCTGGTTCCTGACCAGGTAGAGGTGGGTACCCACGGGGAACATTCCCTGACATGGTCTGAGAGTTGTTCCTTTTATATTATTAGACCCAGCAAGCATCTTCCCCTGCTTTTCAAGAAAGTTCTTTTTGGAGGACAGGGTCACCAGGTGATTACCTTGTTCTGGGGACAGATGTCCATTTGCATATCCCAGTGCTTATTGTCAAGTCAACCTTCCTCTCTTCTTTTCTCAAACGTTGCAGGCTCAATTTTAGGGGTTCTTTCCTCTAGTCGCCAGTTAAGTTTGGCATTGCTTTCTACAGATGGCACTTTCTGTTCTGAGACCTAGGCAGGTGCTTTTCCAGCTCTAGATTTTAGGTAAAACATCAAATCTTACCAATAAGACAAATGATGTCCAAGCTCACAGATATAGGATGTACTGGCAACAAGCCAGGGAGTGTTACTAACCAGACTGCGACCCACTGCAGACAGTATTGAGAGGTGGCTAAGTGCTGGGGCTCTGTAACTTCGGGCAAGTTACTTAACTTCCGTGGGTCTCAGTTTCCTCATTTTTAAAGTAAAGGTAATAATATTACCTACTTCATAGGGTTGTCCGGAGAATTAAATGAGATCATCCATGCAAAACATGTAGCCCAGTTCCTGGCACATTACAAGCACTCATTAAATGGTAGCGTATTTTTGGTGAGATTCTGACTAAGAACACTTTTGAAAAGCAGCTATTAATGGTCTGGCAAAAAGGAAGAAAGATTTCGGGTTCAAAAACTGATAATAACTTGTTTTATGTGAAAAATGCAAAGGAAGTCTTGTCCAATTCTCTTGAAATAATCATTTCCTCCCTTTTTACAGACAGAGTGTTTCCCAGGACATCTCTACTTCCCATGTAAGAATCAACATTATGTTATGGGCAGGGAGTGATGTCACTGAACAGATAGGGACATATAGCACCATAAACTAACGTTGTAGAAAACAGTTAAAGGAGAAAGTGTTATGTCTTGTAAAATTGTGAAGGTGGGAGGGATCCGAGGGTTAATCAGGCCCACCCCCTCATTTTACAGATGAGGAAACCGAGAACCAGATGGGATCAAGTCACTTGCAGCACAGCTAGTTGCAGCCCCTGGGACTAACTGGCATTTTGCCCATGGTGTGGGTTTTGTTCATTGAAGTACCCTAAGTCTAGTTGAGGTTGACCAGGAAGATAAATATCTGGTGGTAGTAAGAGGTTCCTACACATTTCGGGCATAAATGCATAGAGTCAAGAGAGGGTGCCCGACCATAGGAAGTGTCAGTCGTGCCAACAGGGCTAGGAGAAGCAACTGGGGATGCTTATGCTATGAAGTTTAGGATCTCCTTTTTTCTTCGCCCTGGCATGGTGGACACTACACACCAGAAGGTAAAGTGTTTTGAGTAAGTCACTGGTGTGGGTAGTGACTGGACATGCTGTGCCCACATCGCATATGTTCTGGAAGCCCTCTGCACTGGAGAAGCATGCCTTCTTCCCGCCTCTCCTCCAATTTTGGCAAATTGTAGAGCAGAGAGGTTTTACGGGATGGGCACGTTAGCGGGAGCTAGCTAATGAGAGGCCTGGGGCCCAAGCAGGAGAGGCTCTGCTGACTCCAGAATGCTGGGAACACACTGCAAAGGTTCTCTCAGGACATCCAGCGAAGGGTGTGCTCTTCCCCATGACGAGGGGGAGCTGCTTGGACACCGAGGGTCTTGTGCTTTTGGTCTGTTTATGAAATACAGACATGTGGCCTCCATCGTTTGGATGGTGCTGTCAGTTTCTGGCTTCCTTCCTCTCTGCCAAGCCCCTACTCGGGGTGGGGTTAGGGGAGGGTGGCCAGGCTCCCTGGCATGGAGTTGGGCTCCTCTCTTAAATTTTATGAGCTGCCACTGGGGAGACCTTAGGTAAACTGACTTTGGCCCCAGGCCACTTGTATTTAAAATGACCCTGATGATGCTGGATACCTTTATTTGCAAGTTTTCCACTAAGATACGAGTCCAGGTCCACAGAATTCTTTGCACTCACATGTATGTGTAGGAGTGTGTCAAATCATATGGTTGTGGAGAGAAGCTTGTTTATCTAAAACAAACACAAAATTATTTGTTCGGATTTGGGAGGCGTTGTGCTTTCACAGTCGTTTCCTTTTCTGATTGTTTAATTCAGACAAATACCAGTCATGAATGTGCTGATCCTTTCCAGGACTCGTGAGGGAATGCAAGTAATAACCAGTGTGAGCATTTATCATCGGTGGTGCCAGACGCTTAACGTGCATGATTTTATGTGATGCCTACAGTTCATTGAGTATAGCCTAACATGGGGTTGGTTCTTTGATGCCTTTATACAGATGGCTTCACTGAGTCTAGGAGAAGTTAGAGATGTCTCGGGGTCTCCCAGTTCGTTAAGGCCGATCTGGGGAAACTCAGGTCGGTTTACTTCCAAAGGGGTAAATGGGGCTCTTCTCCTCAACTGGAGTCTGGTTGGAGAGACCAGCCTCAGGCCTGCATGGCAGAGAGAGAGCAATGTGGGTGGTATTTGAGGACTGCCTCACTGTGTGGGACGGTCACCTCATGCTACGCAGGTGAGTGTGCGACGGCTCACTGTGAGGCAGGGGACGCGGAGCAAATCCAGGATATCTGGTCCCCACTGATACTTGAGGTGGTGAATTAAGGATTGGCCTTGTGGAAATAATGCGTTCTCCCGTGTGTTTAGATCATTACACATTTTTGTTTTGGTCCTGGGAGCTACATTTTTAGGAATCGATCCCAGAACACTTCATTTCTCAGCCCTTCAGTTTTTTCTGTAAGCTCTTAGACTGTGAATCCAGCCCCATGGAAGGAAGGATGGGCAGCTGCCGCATGGAAAGCATCTTCTCAGGGCCCATTCCATTAGGGAATGAGTGGTGTTGGGCAGATCAGGGTTTGAATCCTGCCTCTGGCTCTTCCTAGCTGCGCAACCTGGGCCCAGCCACTCTGGGCCTGTTTCCTCGCCTATAACCGTACAGGGCTTTTGGGAACTTGACCTGAGATCATTTTGGGTAAAGCTTCCCCAGAGTACCTGGGCACCTGGCCCCCATCACAAGCACTCAACATACACTGATTTCCATCTGGTGTTTCTGATCACCAAAACACGGAAGCACATTTGGGACCTGATAGGTGAAGCTGAGAGAAGAAAGGAAAGACTGAGGCAAAAAAAAAAGGAAAGCTCAGCTGTTCATATTCTGATGGGAAATCGGGCTACATGCCCCATGGAAAACACCCAGCACACAGCAGAAACAGATAAACAAGGAGCAGCTGTTCAGACCTGGAGGGCTTCCTGGAGCTTGATCTAGTGATGGCTTCCTGGTAAGTTGGGAAGGAGAAGGGAAGGAACGCAGGTTGGGGGAGAGGAGCAGAGAGAGGGGAGCTCCAGGAAAGGGCAAGGTCAAATAGGTTCCTAGACCCAAGGTCAGTGCCACACATGGGTTAGCATTCTTCTCTCTCTCTCTCTCTCACGCTCACACCACACACACACACACACACACACACACACACACACTCACTCACTCACTCAAACACTCACACACACAGTTTCTTCTTCTTCTCCGAGGGAAGTGATCTAGGGGTGATTCACAGGTCTGACAAGGCTCCCTACTTATGGAACATCCAACCACATCCTTCAGGGCCGTTGGAATGGGGAGCACAACCAGCCATTTATCATGGCCCTGTTTAGCACTGAGTGAGGGTTTGGGGGGGGCGGTGGGGGGGGCAAATTAGAATTGGAATCACCGTGTGTGGTGGCAGGGAAAGGGGAGGGGAAGGGAAGGGAAAAATAAACCTATTTGATGTCATAGGAGACTGGTTCCAGCTCCAGAAATATAAGTGCCAGCTGCTGCATTTTCCAAAGAGATATTCCGGGGCCAGTGTGAGTTAATGGTCAGTGGAGGCTCTGAATTAGAGGAGTGTTGTTAGGACTTCTGACTTTGGGTTTGCGCAGCAGTCCCCTGGAAATTGCCTTCTAATTTCCTCAGCCTGAGTCACTGACCAGACTTTTCCTCGGCCAGAAAAAATCTAACAGGCAATTCTGTTCTTGTTTGCCCTTAATGAAACAAAATAAAACAAATAATAGTATTATACATACAGTAGTTACTCCTCTTGAGTGCTGAGAATCCAGGAAAGGGATAATGGATTAGGACAGGGACCCAGGGAACAGGAAGGACAAGGGGTGTGTGTGGGGAATGAGGTGGAGAGTCTGACGTTGGAAATAGGTTCTGAACCAGGGCCAGAGGTTTCCTCTGCCATGACAATTGCCAAAAATAATGGAAGCATCCAGTAGGGTGATCAGCGTTTCAAGAAGCGGATTCCCAGAGCTATGTGTGATTTCTCGCAGCTGCTACCTGTAGTGCAGTCAGTCACAGGAAGGCAGGTGAATTGAGAGGTTAGGGGCCTGGACAGGAGGCCAGGAAGGAGGGAGTATGGGCCCCAGGAAAGCCCCTCTTGTGCCCCCAAGTCACCTCCAGGCAAGTCACCACATCAACAAGAGGTGCTGAGCAGGGTCCAGCGAGGAAGTCCAGATGCACAGTGAAGAGAGAAGGGGGAGAACTAACATATGCGTGCCCACTACGTGCCAGGCAGTGCAGACACCTGTTAGAGGGGGTCTTATTGGAGCTTCATCACAACTACATGAAGTGGGGAAGTGTTTTTACCCCTACTTTACAGATGTGGAAAATGAGTCCCAGAGAGTTTATGTGAATCTCACTCAGAGTAATTCATTGGCAAGGCCGAGATCCTTACCCTGACACCCAGATCTGTGTTTGTCACCTTCCCCATTAGAGCTGGGTCAGTGCAAGAGAGGCATGGAAATGACCCAGGAGTCCAGGCAGCACCCCCTGAGAGGATGACACATGCGTCTGGAAGGCTGTGTTGTCGAAGAGCACCTGGGCTCTGGTATCCCTGGGCTGGAAGCCTATCTCCACCACTTGCTACTATGGGACCCAGTGCGAGTCACTTGTATCTCTGTGCCTCAGTTTCCTTATCTGTAAAAAACAAAATATGAGGGGAAAATAGGACCTTGCTCGTACGGTTATGATGAAGATGAAATGAGTTAATAAATGTGAAGAGCTTAGAACTGTACCTGGCACATATTAAGCACAACATAGGTATTTGAGATAATATTAATAATTATTAAGTTCAGAAGAGGCACCACTCTCTGTGAACTGGAGTTTCAGGGAAGACTGGCTGGAGAAGGCAGCCTTCATGATGGGCCTTGAGGAGTAAGTAGGATTTGGATGGCAAAGAGTAGCATTTAGAAGGGGAAAAAAAGAGGGAGGGCATTCCAAGAAAGGGAAAAGCATAGGTGCCAGAGGTTGGGGCTGGCTCGGTGGCTCAGGTGGTTAGAGCTCCATGCTCCTAACTCCGAAGGCTGCCGGTTCGACTCCCACATGGGCCAGTGGGCTCTCAACCACAAGGTTACTGGTTCAACTCTTCGAGTCCCACAAGGGATGGTGGGCAGCGCCCCCTGCAACTAAGATTGAACACGGCACCTTGAGCTGAGCTGCCTCCCAGATGGCTCAGTTGGTTGGAGCACATCCTCTCAACCATAAGGTTGCCAGTTCAATTCCTCAAGTCCTGCAAGGGATGGTGGGCAGCGCCCCCTGCAACTAAGATTGAACACGGCACCTTGAGCTGAGCTGCCGCTGAGCTCCCGGATGGCTCAGTTGGTTGGAGTGTGTCCTCTCAACTACAAGGTTGCTGGTTCGACTCCCACAAGGGATGGTGGGCTGTGCCCCCTGCAACTAGAAACGGCAACTGGACCCGGAGCTGAGCTGCGCCCTCTACAACTAAGATTGAAAGGACAACAACTTGACTTGGAAAAAAGTTCTGGAAGTACACACTGTTCCCCATTAAGGTCCTGTTCCCCTTCCCCAATAAAATCTTTTTTTAAAAAAAAAAGGTGCCAGAGGTGGAACACACAAGAAAAATATGGGCAAAATCCAGGTAGGGGAGAAGGATGAAGAGAAAGATCAGGGCTAGCTTCTGAGAGCCTCAAATGCCAGCTGAGCAAATTCAGAGTTTATTGTGTAGGCTCCTCTGAACCGTCGTTTTCTCCCAAGGATTGCAGGGGAAGGGGAGGTGATTGTCACAATGGGGTCCTTCTCGTAGGTTGCAGAGCTGGCTCTACGTTTGTTCTTACAGCTGTGGCTGGAACAGAGCTAGGTAAGGACTGGAACCCTATGTCTAGCTCTGCACTGGGGACTCTAGTTGGCAGATCAGAGCCCAGCCCTTCCCTGTTTACAGTTCTTACTCTGAGGGGTCAGGCTGCCTCATAAAAGTTGATTGCACCCTTGAGGTCTTGGGGGAGGAGGGTGGAGGAGGAGGAGAAGGGCAAGCAGCAAAGAGTGACGTTTTGGCTGCTTTGGGCCTCACCAGTGGCGGGCCCTGGCTGGCAGGGCCCATACAGCCGCAGTATGTCACAGTGAAGTACTTTCCGTCTGCATTTTCCAGCACAGCTGCTGAAGCACCCCAGTGGCAAGAGAGAGGAAACCCCTATCCTTGTAGGGTCTGGGGGCTGATACCAAACAGCTTTCTGGGGGCCGGGGATGTCTATGAAGTCTCCGTGTTATGCGAAGCAGTCCTGCTAATTTTGCCTTCCCCTTCAACATCTCTCTGAACTTGCTTTACTTTTAAATATAATACAGTGCCTCAATTACCTCTTCATGTATTGAATCCCAGCACTTGCCCAGATATTCCAGTAAGCCTGATTCTTCAGGGAAAACGTAGTTATAAAAATAACAGCTAACATTTCTGGATGCTTTCTCCATGCTAAGAGTTTTATAGAAACTCTTAAAATTGTCCCTGAAGGGTGTAGGTACGGCTGGCATCCACAGCTTACAGATCAAGACACTGAGACCCACAGAGCTTAAACAAATTGGCAAACACTACATAGCTAATAAGCTGCAGGTAGAGAGGGGTCTGCACTGACGCAGGCCTGTGGGCTCTGAAGCCTGCCCTGTCTGTACACAGACCTCATAACCCCATAATCACGGTATACCTGGGGTGACTGGGCCCCAGGGAGATTCCACCTGAGGTCTGGCTGGTTGGTTTCTCAACCCATGAGACCTTCCACATGTCACCTACCCCCTCCAGATCTCCATTTGCCCATCTAGAAAATGGGCTCATTGCTTCTTTTCTGGCCTGCAGAGGGGAGGGTGGGTATGAAAGCTGGTTTGGAAACCTCCGAGCCCACAGAAAATAGCTCAATCTGTTTTCTTAATCATTTGGGGAAGGGGATGCTTTACAAAAGAGCTGTTCCTGACCCCCTGAGAAGCCTCACAGCCACAGTTGAGTCAGGATCACCTTAGACCCTCAGCAAAGGTGGCTTCTAGAAAACCACCCTGGGAATTAAACTTTGCTTCTTTCTAAGCCTATCATTTTTGTGAATGGGAAGAGACACAACTATTTCCAGTCCCTTCTCTCCCTGCTGTTACCTGAGGGGAGGAAGTGACATCCAGGCAGCTGAGTTAGCAAAGGGGAAACAGCTGTGCTTTCTGCCCTTCACTGCTTTCTCTGGCCCTTTGCTGTCATTTCCCTTTGGCTGGTGAGGAAGCCACCCTCCCCAAGCCTGGGTGGAGTCCTGTGGTGGGGTGGGGGCAGAATCCCCATCCTCTGTGTGTCAGTGCTGCATAACTTACGCAGTGGAGCATGTGGAGGCCCTCCAATCTGTCTCTGGGATCCCCGGAGCATGAACTTCAGACCTGGCGGAAATTGATCACTCTTATCACATGTGACTACAGCTCCAGGAAGTAAGGGGTGGGGGTGCTGCCCAATGCTGGTGGTATACCAGGTGGGGTGAGGGATGGTGTGGGTGGGGGCTGGTCGGTAGTTTTGCCCATCACTTCGTGGTCCCTGGTATAAAGCCCTGGCCAGTTTCCCTTTTTCCAGGAATATCTTCACTTGGGAATAAAGGAGACCTGGCCTTGTATTGTGTGGGTACCATCAGCATACAGCTACCATGCATTGAATTCCTATTTTGTGCAAGGCACTGCCAGGCCTTTTATTTATAATCTCTGGTCTCAACACAGCCCTGAAGGTATGCCTTTTTAACCCTATTTTACGCATATGGAGACTGAGGTTCAGAACGTTTTGGGTGCATTGTTAGTCAAGCACAAAGCCAGGTATGTTTAGTCCCGCCCCTCCCCAGGCCCCCCACCTCCCAGCCTGTGCCTGTTTCACACTTGCTGTGCCTTACATTCTTGTTCCTTCTTCAGGCCTGCCCTGGGGTATCGGGGGCTTCTGCTGGCCCACATGTTGTCCTCCTGAGGAATAGTGTTCTTTGTAGAGAAAGTCTGCCTTGCTGCTTTCGCCCACCTAAGGGTACTGAGCATGAAGGGATTGTCCCTGTCGTTTGAAGTGGCTGCTTTGTAAACTCTTTCATGGTAGGCCCCATTCCGACCCAGCTTTATTCCGTTTCCTGATGGCCCAGACCCAAAGGGCTATTTTAAGGGACTTGCCTGTGTGGGAGAATTTCTTTGTAACAACAGAGAGGGAGGCCTGCCTGGCCTGGCATGATGCTGGCAGTGGGGCTCTGAGAGACTGAAACTCTTCCCCGAATTCTGCGCTCTGGGCTGGGATTGATTCATTGAGCACTCAGTACAGTGCCTGGCACTGGGAAGGGACACAATCACTTGTCAGTGAGGACAGGGGTTCCAGAGGTGGCTGCCCAGGGTTTTCTGCAGGCCTAAGCCCTGGTGGATGGGCAAACTGATCCTTCACTTGCAGAGCTAAGGTCTAAACTAGAACAAAGTCTGAACTTTGGTTTCAAGCCGGGATTAATTATTTACTTTAGTCATCACTCATTGGCAACTGGAGAAAAGCAGCTTCATTTCCCCATGCTTGCTGGACGAAGCAGCAACCGGGCAAAGGAAGTAGGGGAGTTGAGTCAGAGAATGTGTGAGTGGAGCCCCTTGTACATGCAAGCACTGGATTAGGACTTCTGTCTCCTTTAATCCCCACAGCAACCCTGCTTGGTAGACAAGGAAACCAAAGCTCAGAGATGTGCAGCCTCTTGCCCTCTATCACATGGCAGTAAACGGCAAGAGCCAGAGTTTGAATCCAGGTCTCTGCAGCAACAAAGCCTCTGATGGTTCCACTGTGCCCCCTGAAGATTTAATAGGGTGCCCAATCCCCCCCCCCCAAAGATTGAGGAGCTAGTTGGGAGTTCTCTTTCTTCCCTGCCCCCACCTGGAAGCATCCACACGTGTCAAAACTAGCTGTACTTTTCTCTGTCCTCTCTGTACTCCATCCAACTCTGGTCTCTGTGGCTGTATTTCTCCCTCTACTGAGGGTACCCATGGGGATCTCGACCCTGGTTTGTGGCTCTGCTGGGGTAAGAATGCTGAGAGGACTGTCCTCGGCTTAAAAAAGGGAGTGGATCCAGAGGGAGTGTGCACAGTGGGCCTTCCCTTGGAAGGCTGAGGACCTGTGCCTTTGTAGATAGCTTTATCTTTGAGCTTCCCCACGAGGCTGGGGGGCTAGGGAGTGCATCATGTGGGTTTTCAGATAAAACTTCAAGGGTCTGGATTAAACCCCAGGTCATCTGCCCACTCTGACCTTCCCTCCAAGCCCCTCCATTAACATGTGATGTGGTTGGAGCTGGTGGTA